>NC_133518.1:54438750-55052500 GCF_049354715.1 Callithrix jacchus
AATTAGCACGCACCTGTAGTCCCAGCTACTCAGGAGGCTGAGGCGGAGAATTGCTTGAACCTGGGAGGCGGAAGTTGCAGTGAGCTGAGACCATACGATTGTACTCCAGTCTGGGTGACAGATTGAGACTCCATCTCAAAAAAAAAAACAAGAATTAAAAGAGAGTACCAAAGAGTACTAAATTTCCCCCTTAAAAATCTCTGATTTCACTACAGCTTCAGTAATCCAGTAATATAGTATGAGTGCCTCTTTTCCCATCCTTTGGTCAATGCAAGATATAATCTTTTTTTTTTTTTTGAGACAGTCTCGTTCTGTCGCCAGGCGCCAGGCTGGAGTGCAGTGATGCAATCTCCGCTCACTGCAACCCCCGCTTCCCAAGCAATTGTTCAAGCAATTCTCCTGCCTCAGCCTCTGAAGCAGCTGGGACTACAGATGCACGCCACCATGCCCAGCTAATTTTTTATATTTTAGTAGAGACGGGGTTTCACTATGTTGGCCAGGATGGTCTTGATCTCTTGACCCCGTGATCCGCCTGCCTCGGCCTCCCAAAGTGCTGGGATTACAGGCATGAGCCACCACTCCCAGCCCAGAATAATCTTTTGAGCCTATGCACAGTGGTTCACATCTGTAACCCCAGCATTTTGGGAGGCTGAAACTGGCAGATAGCTTGAGCTCATGAGTTCAAGACCAGCCTGGCCACTATGGTGAAACCCCTCTCTACAAAAATACAAAAATTAGCTGGGCAAAGTGTTGCATGCCTGTAGTCCCAGGCATTGGGGAGACTGAGGTGAGAGGATGGCTTGAGCCTGGGAGGCAGAGGTTGCAGTGAGCCAAGATTATGCCACTGCACTCTAGCCTAAGCAACAGAGCCAGACCCTGCCTCAAAAAAAAAAAAGAAAAAGAATAATCTTTTGAATTTTTGCCAGTCTTAAGAAGGTGAAAAATGATGGATATCTCATTGTTTTAATTTGCATTTCTCTCTTACTAATGAGATTGAGAATCTTTTGAGATGTTTGTGGGCCATTTTCCTTTATTCTTCTGTGAATCACCTGTTTACAAGCTTTGCACATTTTCATTAGTGGTTGCTTCTTCCTTATTGATTTATTCTTTTTTTATATAAGTTTTTTTCTACTCTTTTGCTGATAAAGACATACCCAATTGATTTATGATAGCTATTTATTATGGATACAGTATAAATACTTTTGTATTTGAAAACTGTGAGAGCCAAGTACGATGGTGCATACCTGTAGTCCCAGCTTCTTAGGAGGTTAAGACAAGAGGATTGCTTGAGGCCAGGAGTTCAAGTCCAGCCTGGACAATATAACAAGACCCTGTCTCTAAAAAAAAAAAAAAATAAAGCAAAACGAAGGATTTTAAAACTCATTTATTTATCCTATAGGTGCTCCAGCGCCTGAGTTGTATGGCCATCAAGGGAGATATGTTCTTGGTGGCCAATCTTGGGACAAAGCAGCCTTGTCATATCAACGACCCAGGGTGCCCAGATGATGGGAGATACCAGTTCAACACAGATGTCGTGTTCAGCAGTAATGGAACCCTGGTTGACCGCTACCGCAAACACAACCTCTACTTTGAGGCAGCGTTTGATGTTCCTCTTCAAGTGGATCACACCACCTTTGATACCCCCTTTGCTGGCAGGTTTGGTGTCTTCACATGCTTTGATATATTGTTCTTCAGCCCTGCTGTCAGACTCCTTAGAGACTATGAGGTGAAGCACGTTGTGTACCCGACTGCCTGGATGAACCAGCTCCCACTCTTGGCAGCTATTGAGATTCAGAAAGCCTTTGCTGTTGCCTTTGGTGTCAACGTTCTGGCAGCTAACGTCCACCACCCAGTTCTGGGGATGACAGGGAGTGGCATACACACCCCTCTGAAGTCCTTTTGGTACCATGACATGGAAAACCCCAACGGTCGCCTTATAATTGCCCAGGTGGCCAAAAATCCAGTGGGTCTCATTGATGCAGAGAATGCAACAGGTGAAATGGACCCATCCCATAGTAAGTTTTTGAAAATCTTGTCAGGCGATCCGTACTGTGAGAAGGATGCTCAGGAAGTCCATTGTGATGAAGCCACCAAGTGGAACAGGAATGCTCTTCCCATATTTCACTCTGAGATGATGTATGACAATTTCACCCTGGTCCCCGTCTGGGGAAAGGAAGGCTATCTCCATGTCTGTTCAAATGGCCTCTGCTGTTATTTACTTTATGAGAGGCCTACCGTATCCGAAGAGCTGTATGCCCTGGGGGTCTTTGATGGGCTTCACACAGTACATGGCACTTACTACATCCAAGTGTGTGCCCTGGTCAGGTGTGGGGGTCTTGGCTTCGACACCTGTGGACAGGAAATCACAGAGGCCACAGGGATCTTTGAGTTTCACCTGTGGGGGAACTTCAGTACTTCCTATATCTTCCCTTTGTTTCTGACCTCAGGGATGACTCTGGATGTCCCTGACCAGCTTGGCTGGGAGAATGACCACTATTTCCTGAGGAAGAGTGGGCTGTCTTCCGGCCTGGTGACGGCGGCTCTCTATGGGCGCTTGTATGAGAGGGACTAGGAAAAGGACATGGTCTGTGGGGTGGACTCCGGCCATCATGTCGACAGGCTTCCACAGGCCACAAGCCCTGGGACCACCTCTCTGCCTGCAGGGCAGGAGCCCATTTTTGTGGCACCAGATTCCGCCCTGGGAATTGTGGGAGCAAGTAGGAGAGGCAGATTCCCTCAGTGTCTTCCTCTTAAACCTCAATTATTGAGACATTAGCTGATATTTTCTATTCACATTTGTCTTTTTCAAGCCGCATCTTCCTCTAACAAATCTCAGTATGCAACTGGTCTCAAGCTAAAACAAAAATAAATGTCAGTTTATATTTTACACATCCACAAAGCAGTGGCTTGGTTTTTTTTTTTTTTTTTTAATTTTGATCAAGTGACACCCAGGACATGTAAATACTTCATAAGCCTTAAACATTTTCTGAGGTAAGAAACAAACTCTCAAAGCAAAAGCTCTATTAGAAATGGCCCCTGTGGGGAACTTTCCCATTCTGGCCATCCAGAATTCTATCCAGATGAAATGGCAATGCTAGTGCCACCAGCAACGTCAGAATTATAGACCTTAAAGCGGCTCTTGAAAATAGAAAAGAAGTGTTTCTCACATCTGCCAGTAATGGAATTTTCTGTCAGTAAATGGAATGTGTGGGCAGGACTTGGAATAACTGGAGAGGGTGCAGTGCTTTGGGGTGAAGGGCAGGCAGGGACTGGAAAATGCTGAGACGGGGGCAGCCATGGGAAGTACTAGAATTCTTTCTGTACAGCACAGCTCATCCAGGGATTCCAAGGGCCTTAATAAATCACGGTAGCTTTGGGCAAGAGTTGGGCACGTTGCCCGACTGTGCAGGATGGTTTGATGCTGGTATAATTTGATCTGGAGCCCTGTAGAGGATCTCCTTACTTTGCAGCGATGCATGGCACCCCGTGGAGATAAGTTGCCACGAAGGGCATGAAGGGTGACCCACTTTAGTCACGCATTTATTCAGTCACCCAACAGGCACAGAGCAGGTGCTTCCCGTGTTAGGAATTCCTAATGCAAAATTATCAGTTTCAGTATGGTGAAGGCATTTTTAGGCTACTGATTTCTGTGTAATTTGTGTCCAACATTTCAAAGCCATTTAAAAAAGGGATTTTGACTTCATGCCTAGTAACTGTTTCAGGTCACTTTTTAAGTGCAGAATGGATAATTAGCATTCAGCTATTTGCCTCTTAAATGTGGCCATTTTGTTTGAACTCCTTTTTCATTTTTTTAAACAGTATATGCTTAAACACCACACGATTTTATACAGCAAGAAAATGAACTGATCTGCCTGTTCCCTCACAGTGCAGGCATAATTAACGACATGCATGGATTCTGCAGTCAGACTGATGGGGTTTCCAGGCATCGCCTCAGCATTTACTCCTCACTGGAGAGACCTCGGGCCCCGGTTTTTTATTCGCAGAATGCATGTTGAATAACCGCATGGGAAAAAGCAAAGCCAGCTCCAGCCCCTGCTGACTCACTGCTCCCTGGAAGAGACCCGGGATGAGTCAAGTCTTCAGGGAATAAGCAGGAAGGACTTGGAATTCCTGAGCAAGCCCTAGGTTCCCAGCGCCCTAGGAAGTCCCTCTGGAAGGGGAGCAGAGCCTCTCCCACCAGATGACAAGTTCATCTTCCTGCCCAGTGCAGATTCCACCAGGCGTGAGCTGTCAGGCCAGAAGTGGCCCCAGATGTGGCTGTCCACCGCCTACTCTGTTTCCCTGCCTCAAACTCCAGGGAGACAGAAATTACCTAAAAATGCATATCTTTGCTTTATGCCAAGATGATTCAAGTAAGCCTGCGAAAGAGAGAGAGGCCAGTTCTAAATACAGACTTGGCAGAACTACTTCACCCAATAAACCTTGAATAAGCACCTGCAGGATTCTCATTCTCCCTTCTGGGCGGGGCACCACAAACTTTCCCTAAGTGATTTTCTACCGAGAATTTAGAATGAATTGCTCATGAAGTAGAAATGAAGGGAAAAGCAGATAATGGTGGTAGAACAAAGCTGTTTTTACCATTAAAAGAAGTAGCTGCTAGATGACAGAACACAGTAGAGGACAGGAAAATAAACCATTTTCAGGGAAAAAATGTACCCTATGACTGATGGCTGTGATATGCTTTTGTCAATTGTGATCTTGAAATTCAGGAAGCAAATGGCAATCTTGACCACAGCGTGGAGGCAGGAAAGCAAATGCCTTTTTGGCTAAACCAAGCTGGGGGGAAGTAGCTTGGTTGGTGTGGTTTCTTGTGTAGGTGCAGCTGTGCTTTTCTGTGGTTTTTCTTGCACGGGAAGTGAGAGGCACAGTGAGCTGTATTCATGCTGGATTGAAAAGCCCTGTTCTTAGAGAAGAAAAAACCATGCCTCCTCACAGACTGCCAAGTCCCACAGCCCACCACGTCTGCTCCCAAGACACAGGCCTGTCCAGAGCCCCTGCTGAGGGAAACCCACCTAGGCCACTTTTTCCCACAGGTGGCCCTGCTTTGTACCTGTGCCCCTGCCCCCCAGCCATGGCATATTGAACCAGGAGGAGGCCCCCAGCCCAAGGCCAGCCAATCAGAGCATTGGCTGGTGTTCCAGGAGGTGGCCTGGCACAGAAGATCTGCTCAGAGAGAACTGACAGTGAATCAACTACTCTGATTATCAAGGAAATTCTGAATTGCTCAAGTGAAATGACCACCCAACGAACAATTTCTCAATGAAGTGGATTTATATAGGACAAAATAGAAAGGCGTGACAATATGAAATGTATTGTGCACAAAGGCCTAGATTTAAGACAAGAGCTGATGTGACCTGAAACTCTGTGAGCAGGAGAGTGCCTGGGGGGCCATGTTGCTGCTCAGGCCAGAGAAAGGTCCTTGTCTCCTGGCTTCAGTCTTTCATGGCTAAGCCTCCCTTTGAATGTTAGTTACCTATGCCCATATAACAAATTGCCCCAAAACTTAATGGCTTAAAACAAGCCTGGACATTGTTAATTCACTCAGTTCTGTGGGGTAGGAAAGCAAGACAGGCTTAGCGGAGTTGTTGTGGCTCAGGGTTTCTCATGAGGCTGCAGCTGCTTGAAGGCCTCACTGGATTTGGAGAATATTATTGGTTGAATTGTGTCTTCCCCCGAAAAGATACGTTATAGTCCTAACCCTAGTAGCTCAGAATGTGGCCTTATTTGGAAATAGGGTCTTTGCGATGTGATGAAGAAGATAAGGTCATGCTAGAGTAGGTGAGTCCTTAATCGTGTATGACACGTCCTTCTCAGAAGAGAAGACACACAGGGAGAAGATGGCTATGTGACAACAGGGGCAGAGACCCCCTGGTAGAGGCAGGGATGCCTCTACCACCAGAAATTAGAAGAGGTGAGGAACGACCCCCACTCCCACAACCCACTCCTGCAGGTTTCAGAAGAAGCATGGCCCTGCCAACACCTTGATTTTGGATTTCCAGCTTCCACAACTATGAGACTGTAGTTTCTGTTGTTTTAAGCCACCCAGTTTAGGATACTTTGATATGCCAGACCTGGGAAACAAATAGAGAGGATCTCTTGCAAAATGGCCCAGTCACACAGTGGCAAGTTGGTGCTGGCTGCTAGCAAAAGGTCTCAGTTCCTCACCTGGGCCTTTCCATAGGAATAGCTGAGTGTCCTCATGATGTGGCCCCTGGCTGCCCTGAAGCACGTGATCCAAGAGAGCACAGTGGAGCCATGATGTCTTCTATGATCTAGTCTCAGAAGTCACACTGCTGCATCATTTGGCACCATCCTATTGAGTTACACAGGTCAGCCCTGCTCCCCATGGAAAGAGACAGAGGGTATTAGATGCCACAGGTGCTCACTGGGGACCATCCTGGAGATGGGCTACCTCTCTGCTCAGTCCACATCACAGCTCTCCTGTTTCTCATCTCCCAGCAGGTTCCTGTTCCTCAGGTCAAAGTTCACATTCTTCACAGCCTCTGCCTGCCTAACCTTTGAGCTCACATGATGGCCCTTACCCTGAACCTGGGTCTCTGGTCCAGCCATGGCCACTTCTCTAAGCTCCTCCAGTATGCTGAGCACAGTCCGGCCTCTGTACTCTTGTCTGCTTGAAATGGCACCTTCTGATGAACAGTCATCCATCCTTCAAGGTGTACTCTGTCATCACAGCTTGTGAATCTTCACTTATTGAACTGGTGTTTCCCATTCCCAGTTCGCAGAGACCTTTCTCACTGAACTATTTAAGTTCTCTGATAGTGAGTGACAGCTCTGTGCTAGATGCATGTAAATGGACTCTCTTAACCTCCATGAGCCCTAGAGAAAGTTTGCTACAGCTATTTTGCAGATGGGAAAACAGAGATATTAATGAATTGCCCACATTCTAATATGTGCTGACTCTTGGATTTGCATCTTCTTTACAGTGACTCCATGGAGATCCACCCTCTAAGACCAGAGCCAGGGACCTATTCATCTTTTGTCTCTGCAGCATTCAGCATGGCGCCCTCTTGGCTAACAAAGTCTGTGCTCTATACTTGCTGACTGCTGAATGAATGAATGGGCAGTCGCAAAGGATGTTTATAACGTGTAGATAGGCCAAGAAAAAAAAAACATTATTTCCTTTTGGAAAGTTTTTTTATTTTCGTGTTTAGTACTGAAGTAAAACAAAAATCTAACGGCTGCGCCATTAAAAATGAAATTACCAATAGATGGACTCTAGGCATCATGCATATATACTTTTTTCACAGATAACTTTTCTTCTAATTTTCCTTCTCCTTCTCCCCTTCATCTTTTTTTGTTTGGCAAAAAAGAGAATTTATTAACTCATAACTGGAGAGTCTGAGAAGAAATTCTCTTCAGGCATTTCTGGATCCAGGGGCCGAAATGGTGTCTCTGGACACAGTATCGCACTCTCTACTCTTCATCATTTTCTCCCACAGACAGTCTCTCTGTGTAGTTGCAACAATGGCCATGACAGTTCTAGGCTTCATCTGCCCCTCAGCGACTCCAGAAAGGAAGCTCCTCTTTTGACACAGTCCCTAACAAGTCTCGGAACTGAACTGCCTTGGCTCTTGCTTAGGCCACATGCCCCTCCTGAATCAATGATTGGCCAGAGGGCTGTGATATTCTGATTGGCCAGCACGGAGTCACATGGCTACCATTAGGGGGCAGGATGATAGGCTTAGCTCTGACCGGAAATTCATGGACTGAGGGGTGGGCACTGTCTCACAGGGGAACACGGGGACAGCGTTTCAGGGGACAGGGTTTTAGTCAGGCCCAAACAGCAAATGTCCATCAGGCTTGCTTCCTCTGAGCAGAAATTTTGCTGCAGTGCCAGTCGGGTATTGCTGCAGTCAGGGCCGTGGCGGGAAGGAAACGGCTCGCCCTAATTAACTGAGGAGAGTTTAAGAACAGAGTGATTTACACAGGTGTGGACAGCAGGGAGGGGAGCCAAGAAAGGAGAGTGCACTAGCGTCGGCAGGAGCTATGAGCACCCCAGGCCTGAAGGTGTGAAGGGCTAAAGTGGTTACCGGAAGCGGGAGAGGGAAGCTTGTGGAGAGAGCGGCCCGGCGGGAGCCGGGTCTGTGAGAGAGACAGCCAGACCGTAGAGGTGTGATAGGCCGAGAGCCGGGCGATCCATGTCCTGTGCCCTCTCTTCTCCACTCCTAACTCCTGCTGCGGCTTCCCACGGGCTGGACCCAACAGGAAAGCAGAGGAAAAGAATCTGGTTGGTGCTATCTGTAGAAGACAGTGTTGGGGGTCACAGAACAGGATGGAGAGGGGTGGAGCATGCAGGGAAGACAAATGCATCCCTGGCATGATTCTTCCAGGACATTCTGGAAGCTCATAAACCAGTTCGTTTGAGAAGAGTTAGAGGAATTAGGGGAGAGAGAAGCTTCTTAGTAAACATAACCGTGGTAGCTAGTCTCAAGATCAGCCCCCAGTGCTCCCCACCTGCTGGTACCCCTTCTGTAACACTCCCCACATTTTTCTGGGGTCGTTTTGCATAGCCAATAAAATATGGCAAATGCAATTGGTATGTTACTTCTGAAATTAGGTTATAAAAGATACTGCAGCTTCTACCTTGGTTGCTCACTTGCTATCTTGGTTCCCTCTCTCTGGGGAAAGCCAGTTGTCAAGTCCCAAGGATCTCTATGAACAGGTCTGTTTGTCAAGGAACAGCCACCAGCTAGCTGCATGAGCGAGCCATGTTGGTGGATCCTCCAGCCTCAGCCAAACTTTCAGATGACCACTGCCCTGGGAAACAACTGCAACCTCCCTAATAAGTCACCCTTGATTTTCTACCTCTCAAAACTATAAAATATAAATGTGTGTTGTTTTAAACTAGGTTTTGAGGTAATTTATTACACAGCAATAGATAACTAATAAAATAATCTTTCTACCAGCACCTTAATCTCCCACATCAAAGTTAAGATTCATCCAACATTCCATCTCCCAGCTATCTTGACTGCACCTATACAGCTCTCTCTCCTGCTATAGATATCAAGTGCTATCAGTGGCTGTTCTTTGTTGGGTTACACAAAGCCAGAAATCATCTACATCTCTCTTTTCTTCTGTTTTTGAATAGTAAAATGCAACAGGAGATGCTCTCAGATGAGGGAGAACAACAAAAAGAGGGGTCCATGCTGAACAGACCTTGGTTGCTTTGAAATTGCAAGTTCTACAGGAGGTATTCTGACAGTGGCCAGGAAAATCTCCTGTCCCCAGAATTTTGCCTAAGCCAACCCAGACAGAGGTATCCAACAGCCTGGTATGGTGCAGACCAGAGGCTCTCAAAAGGTGCTCCAGGCAGCAGCACCAGTAGCACCTGGGAAATCGTTGGAAATGCAAAATCTTGGGCTCCACCCCAGATCAACTTAATCAGACTCTCTGGAAGTAAGGCCCATCAGTCTGTGTTTAACAAGCCCTCCAGGTGATTCTGATCCTAATCAAGTGTGCGCCCACTGCCCTAAGGCTGCATAGCAAAGCAGGTGCATGGTCTTAATCATAACCTTAGTCCTCTGAAACAGGCAAGTGTGTCCATTTTATAGAAGAAGGAGCTAAGGGCTGGAAGGAAAGTCTTTGCCGAAGACTAAAAACAGAATCCCAGCAACAGAGCGAACCTGGAATTCCCACACCGCGACCAATGCACAGTAAGTGTTTCCACATCACTAACCCCGAAATGTTTTCTCTCCCATCATGCACATTTTCAACCTATTATTACCCTTTCTGGGTGACTTATTCATCATCCAAATATATTATTTTTGTTTTGTTTGACTAAAGGCAATTACATTTACATTTTCCCCAAGTACTGGAATGTAATGGTTGAAATTCCTACCAATGATCTAGAAGAACTCTCTAAGGTTTTTTTTTATTTTGAGACGGAGTTTCAATCTCATTGCCCAGGCTGGAGTGCAATGGCTTGATCTCAGCTCACTGCAACCTTCACCTCCTGAGTTCAAGCTATTATCCTGCCTCAGCCTCCCAAGTAGCTGGGACTACAGGCTCCTGCCACCATGCCTGGCTTAATTTTTTTTTTTTTTTTTTTTTTTTTTTTAGTAGAGACAGGATTTCACTGTGTTGGCCAGGCTGGTCTCAAACTCCTGACCTGGTGATCCACCTGCTTCAGCCTCCCGAAGTGCTGGTATTACAAGCTTGAGCCACCACACCCAAGAGCTCCAAGGTTTTAAAGTGATTCTTTCATAATTAAAGAGATACTTATGTATAATGTGATTTGTGAAGATAAGGTATAATTTTAGGCATGTTCTAATTCTTTAAAAATTGTTGATTCAACTATGGATATCTCACAACTCTCAAAAAATTATGTGTGAAAATTAAGCATTAGTTCTGTGTAAAATACTGTGCTAGAAACTGTAGCATATGCAAAGTCACATAAAACTGTTACTGTTTTTTAAATTTTATTTTATATAGAGACAGGGTTTTGCCATGTTGGCGAGGCTGAATCTCAAGTAATCCACCTGCTTCTGCCTCCCAAAGTGCTGTGATTACAGGCATGGGCCACCACTCACGGCCAAGACTGTTAGTTTAGAGAGAGTTTATTATCACCTAGTGTTCTTATAAACATAGGATTTAAATACACACACACACACACACACACACACACACACCCCAAAACAAATTGCTAATGGATAGCTCTCCGGGTGATTCTAATCCCAATCAAGTGCGAGCCCACTGCTCTGATGGGGCGCATACCAAATAGCAGGTGCATGGTCTTCATCATCACCTTAGTCCTCTCAAGCAGGCAAGTATGTCCATTTTACAGAAGAAGGAACTAAGGGCTGGAAGGAAAGTCCTTGCCCAAGACTAAAAACAGAATCCCAGTAACACAGGGCGAGCCTGGAATTCCCACCCCATGACCAAAACAAATTGCTAAAGGATATTTGTGCAGGTTTTATTTTTCCAAAGAGCCACAACAATATTTGAAGAACTAAAAAGTTTAAAAATGTAAAAGGCCCGTAAAGCAACATTGGGCATTAGGGCAAGTGAAGCGGAGGGAAGGGGTGTGAAGTCAAGAGAGGGCAGTGGCAGGTTCTGCAGGCTCTGCAGGCCTTGGGGAGAATTAGGGTTATGTGTGCAGGCAGCACTGCAGGGGCTTAGGCGGGATAACATGGTCATTTAAAGGGATTCTTCTACCTGAGGACAGGTTTTCGGACGCTTCACCTCATCCTAAGTCAGTCACACCTCATGTCTAACCCATCAGGACTCACTGAGGAAAATGTAATAAATAGCAATTTAAGGGGAAAATAACAAATCTATAATAGTTTAAGGGACAAAAAACAAAACATTTTTTTGGAATTATTCCTGTTAAGCTTAACATTTTCTAATAGAGTCCTGCATCAGTTTTTTGGTTTTTGTTTTTGAGATGAAGTCTCACTCTGCTGCCCAGGCTGGAGTGCAGTGTCATGATCTTGGCTCACTGCACCTCTGCCTCCTGGGTTCAAGTGACTCTCCTGCCTCAGCCTCCTGAATAGCTGGGATTACAGGTGCCTGCTTCCACACCTGGCTAATTATATATATATATATATATGTATATACATATATATATGTATTTTTTTTTTTTTAAGTAGAGATGGGGTTTCACATATTGGCCAGGCTGGTCTCAAACTCCTGACCTCAAGTGGTCTGCCCACTTCAGCCTCCCAAAGTGTTGGGATTACAGGCATGACCCACCATGCCCAGCCGCCTGCATCAGTTTTTAAAGACTGTCAGACATGTGAAAGCCACTGGAGGAAAAGCCCCTGCATTCATGTACAACACAAAGGCATTGTTTTCAGTAAACATGCACATCTTCAAAGAATGGCTGCAATCCAAATTGTTTAGTAACTATTAGGAGAACAAAGAAGGCTGTATCCTCTGAACTGTAATGTGCGTTTCATCTACATTGCTGCATATTGGGGGTTGGACCATGCTGGGAGTTTTACCCATGTAAGGAAAATAATGAGGTTGATGGAATATAAAGATACTTATAATAAAAGCCAATATTTTGGCATTTACAAAGGAATTTGAAAAGGGTGAAAAAGTCCATTGCTCTGCAGTTAATACCCCACAGTGCGGCCTTGTGTTCTACTGGTCCCTGAAGATGGTTTTGGATCTTTCCTTGGTGCAGTGGATATTGAACAGTAAAATGGACATGTGTCACAAAACAGATTTATTCCCGCAAATTTACATACAAAATAAGTGAAAAAATAAATACAGGTTTTGAATGTGCTGGCTTGGGAGTCCAGCGACCAGGCCTGGCTTCCTTTAACATTGTTTTGTGACCTCAGGCATGTACCCATGCCTCTCAAGGTCTAAGGCCCTCTCTGTAAAAGAGGGGGCTACACTAGATGATTTCAGCTCAGATATCCTTGGAGACTCTCATTGTTTGCTAATTGTAAATTATGCTCTTTCTGTAATCCCAGAATAGTAAAAAAGAAAGTAAACAGTATTCATGTATGGCAGAGAAGACTTTGTTGTTTTTGTTTTGTTTTTGAGACAGAGTCTCACTCTCACGGAGGCTGGAATGCAGTGTGCCAGTGGCACGATTTTGGCTCACTGAAACCTCTGCCTCCTAGGTTAAGTGATTCTCCTGCCTCTGCCATATAGCTGGGATTACAGGCACCCTCTACCATGCACAGCTAATTTTTGTGCTTTTAGTAGAGACCAGGGTTTCACCCTGTTGGCCAAGCTGGTCTCAAACTCCTGACCTCAAGTGATCCGCCTGCTTCGGCCTCCCAAAGTGCTGGGATTACAGGCAGAGCCACTGCACCCAGCCTACTTTGTTTTTATTATAGACTGTTTTATACAACAAAAGCAAAGACACAATTCATAACATGAATCCTCTCCCTCCAGGCTGGAGGCTTTCCACCCCCTCCCAACTCATTCATTTAATATTTTTAGATTTTGATAATCAGTGTTGTGATATTCAATGAGTGCATAAGTTTCACTTCATTAAGATCCACCTAAGTTTCAACTATGAACCTGAACTGCTAGAACAACCATTTCATTTTGCTCATGAATTTGGGAAGGACTCAGTTATGCAGCCCACCTCTTTCTGGCTGGAGTGGTGGGGGATGGAGAACTCACTTCTAGGATAGTTTCTCCATTCAGGTCCCTGGCACATTGACAGGGCAGCTGGAAGTCTCCTCTGGGCCTCTCCATGTGGTCTTGCAGCAGGCTGGTCTGAGGACAGTCACACTTCTAACAAGACATCTCAGGTTTCCCAAAGACGTTATTATAAGAGACAGGAAGAGGAAGCTGCCAATTTCTTAAAGCTCTGGCCAGAAACAGGCACAGTGGCACCTCTGGCATATTCTATCAGTAAAGTTGCTACAGAACCCTAGATTCAAGGAGAGGAAACACAGAGCCCACTCATCAGTAGGAGGAGTGTCAAAGGATTTGTGGCTATTTAAAATCTACCTCAAAGTAGGCTGCTGTACTGATGTCAGTTTTTATTTATTGAGTGCTTAGCAGGCATAGTAGCTCAGTTAATCTTTCCAATAACTCTGAAAGATAGATATCTTCATTAACTCCTTTATACAGATGAAGAAACTGAGACACAGAGAGGCTAAACAACTGGCCCAGTGCCCCCAAGAACTGTATGTGAGCTAGGTTTTGAACATAGGCAGTTTGTGCATGAGAAATTGATGAGCTAATTAGGCTGTTATCATAACATGTAATTATTATGGCAATGATAAGGCATGTTACAAGCACTATGCATGTAGGTAGCCTTTCCATATTCCAGGTAAGCACCCTTCTTGGGTGGGGATGGTCCCAGTTGCTTTTTTGCTGTGGGTTCAGAAAATTGTGCCTATAGGTGAGTTCAAGGGCACCTTCTGCAGGCATCTTTCTTAATTTCTCTAGGCATGGATCTTGCAAATAAGATAAAAATCTTCAAGTGGCCAGATGCGGTGGCTCATACCTGTAATCCCAGAACTTTGGGAGGCCAAGGCAGGTGAATCACCTGAAGTCAGGAGTTTGAGACCAGCCTGGCCAACGTGGAGAAACCCCTCTACTGAAAATACCAAGTTAGCCAGGCGTGGTGGTGCACACCTATAATCCCAGCTACTCAGGAGGCTGAGACAGGAGTCACTTGAACCCGGGAGGCAGAGGTTGCAGTGAGCCAAGATCTTGCCATTGCACTCCAGCCTGGGCAACAAGAGCAAAACTCTGTCTCAAAAAAAAAAAAAAAAAAAAAGTCTTCAAGCAACACTTAAAAAAAAAAAAGTACCAGAAACCCAACATATAACAGATTGACAAAGAAAACAGTTGGAGGGGGCTGGGGTGGTGGTTCAGACCTGTAAATCCCAGCACTTTGGGAGGCCAAGGCAGGCAGATCACTTGAGGTCAGGAGTTGGAGACCAGCCTGACCAACATGGTGAAACCCTATCTCTACTAAAAATATAAAAATTAGCCGGGCGTTTGGCAGGCACCTACTTGGGAGACTGAGGCAGGAGAATCACTTGAACTCGGGAAGTGGAAGTTGCATTGAGCCGAGATCGAACCATTGCACTCCAGACTGGGGTGACAGGGAGAGACACCATCTCAAAAAAAAAAAAAAAAAAAGAAAAAGGAAAACAGTTGGAGGGAATTTCAGAGAGAATACAAGTTACACTGGTGCTCCTGTCCACAGTCTCCTATGGACATGTTACAGATGGCACAGCTAACAAAGCCTGTTCTGTATGGAACATGTGTTTCAGCCCTCTGATGGCTATTACCTGGTTAGTGAGAGGATATCTCCTTCCAGCATCTGTTACTGAGTGACAGACACTATGTTGCCCCACAGGAACAATGGACTGTTTGGGTGCCATGGAAATTGGTACCAAGGCAATCTTACCAGGCACTCAGGTCTAGCCTTTGTACATGTAGCCCACTTTTATCTTGCCTAAACTTCAGACTGATTTTTTTTTTAAACCAGATATTCAGACTGAGTTAAACACCTTTAATCCAAGATCCCCTAACAATCAGAGAGGAAGCTGCCCTACCCAATAACAAGGCTGCTTGACACTTCAAGGAACCGAACTCAGTCCTCCCAGGCAAGGCACACCTTCAATGCTACCTTATCCCTTTAGTTTTCCCCTACTTTTCTGGGAAAATGAACTGCCCTTCAATCTGTATTCAATGCATTCCTCTAGAATAGCTTATTGAGTACTTACTATGCCACTCCCTTTCTGCAGAATACTTTTGGGAATCAACTCATCTAATTTGTACAGAACTATGGAGTGTTTTCCCATCCACATTAGAGCTGATGAAAACTCAAAGAGGTTATGTAACTTGCCAAAAATCACACAGGTTGTCCTGTCTGCCTCCAAAATCCACAAATTTGACCACACAGCCCTGCTGCCTCCCACTGATCACAGGGACTATATGTATCTGTCCCCATATCCAGTTCCCCATCAGCTTGTAAACTCCATTTGGGCTGGGGCTGGTGCTGAGCAAGGCTCCCAGAACATAGTATATTCTCAGTAAATGCTTGAATCAAGTTTATTAAGGTTGAGGGCATCTCCAGGGCTCTGTGAGCCCAAGAATCCTGACTCAAAGTTGGTATATCTCAAACATCTGCTACTCTAGGAAGCATAGTGACCTAGGGTTCCTGCTGCAGTTTGAAATCCATTGCTGTGCTTGTAATAAGGGCCACGCTTCCACAGATGGCTTCTCATCCATGACTGAGTGTGTGGGGGGGCGGATAATAAAGCAGACACATGCCTGGGAAATGGGGCACTCTATGTCAATGGCCCACTTCAGTTCAAAGACTCCCAAGTGCTTTGCCAGACATTCATTAGGCACACATGGCAGGTAGGATGTTCCCACTTAACCTTTGATCTTGATCTCCTTCAGTGGGATTAGACTTGCAATATGGGTTGACAGTTTCCCAGCCACCCCTGGCTCCAAAATCTCTATTTCCTTTCACAGAGGTGCTATCTCTAGTAAAATTCTTGCATGTTTAGCCCTGTCTTGACATCTGCTTTTTGGAGGACCCAGACTAACAGAGTTGATATTTTAATTTTGTATTCATTTTCTTATCATTAACGACTTTACTTCTGTTCACTCTCAGATGACCATGTAGGTTAGGGAACTGAATGGCATGGCAGCAACCCCCTCTTCTCAGATGCCTTTCAGGAGTGCTACCCACATACTAGCAGTGTGCCAAGTCCTTTGGGTGTAGTCTTCCCTTCATTCTCCTATAGTCCTGTGAGAGCAGTAGGATGACTTTCCTATTATCCTATGATAGGTCATCCTACTGATGATTATCATTTCATAGAGAGGACATCAGAGGCTCAGGGAGGTTAAACTATTTGCCCAAAGGTCACGTGGCCAAAAAGTGACAGAGTTCAGATTCTAGATTGTTTATCATTTCACTTAACTTTTCCCATAAACACAGTGGAAAATACAAGCAAGAATAAGAAAAGCTAGGCTGGGCGTGGTGGCTCACACCTGTAATTCCAGCTCTTTGGGAGGCTGAGGCGGCAGATCACCTGAGGTCAGGAGTTCAAGACCAGCCTGGCCAACATGGTGAAACCCTGTCTCTACTAAGAATACAAAAAAAATTAGTCAGATGTGGTGGTAGGCGCCTGTAATCCCAGCTACTTGGGAGGCTGAGGCAAGAGAATCGCTTGAACCCAGAAGTTGGAGGTTACAGTGAGTGGAGATTGCACCACCGCACTCCAGCCTGGGCGAGAGAGTAGGACTCCATCTCAAAAGCAAAAGCAAAGAAAAAAAGAAAAGCTAACACTGCATGCTATGTGGCAGACACTTCCCATGTATTTTTTTATTAATTCCCACCACAACCCCTTGAGGGAGGTACAATTGTCCTCATTTCACAGACAAGAAAACTAGGGAAGGGAGAAATTAGATTTGCCCAGGGTCACCCAGCTAGGGAGTGGCAGAGCCAGAATTCCTGCTGGGACCAGCTGGCTCCAAGGGCCCACATACTCCCTCCTTCTTCCCTCTCACTAAAGACAGTACTGTCCCAGCCATTCAGAAAGGTGGTTTCCCTTAGCTGATATTCATGTGGTTTTGTTTGCATCCATTGCTATTCATGAAGGGAATTACAACTCAGGAAAACCGACCTTTTCTACTTGTGATTCAACTCCAGACACAGGTCTAGTCTTGTTTCTGAACCCTCTGCTTTTCCATTGATTTGAATCCATAAAAAACCTAATAGCCTATGTATCCAATGCCTTACAATTGAACACTAAGAAGCCATCAAGCATCATATTTATTGTATTTTATATTTATATACAATGTTTTGACACAGAAATTTACAGCAAGTAAAAAAGTTACAAACTTCACATAATGCCTCCATTTAAAAATGTGATTCATATTCATAGTTATAGATTTGGAAAATATAAAACCAACTTGTGTTAATGATCTCTTAGTGGTAAGTTTACAGGTGGTTTTGTTTAAAGTATCATAGTAATTTTGCTCTCCTAAATATCCTCTGTTCTTTGCCTATTCCTTTCCTCCTTCATAACCCTTGGCTACTGCTGGTCTTTTTACTGTCCCCATAGTTTTGTCATTTCCAGCATGCCATATTAAATTTCCAGGAGTAGGATTGCTGGATCATATGGTTTAAGTATGTTTAATTTTGTAAGAAACTGCCAAAATGTTTTCCAAAGTGGCTGAGCCATTTTGCATTCCCACCAATAATCAATGAGTTCCTCCAAGCTGGGCACAGTGGGTCCTGTCTGTAATCCCAGCACTTTGGGAGGCTGAGGCTGGCGGATCACTTGAGATCCTGAGTTTGAGACCAGCCTGGCCAACATGGTAAAACCCCATCTCTACTAAAAATACAAAAATTATCTGGGTACGGTAGTGATGCACACCCGTAATCCCAGCTACTCAGGAGGCTAAGGAAGGAGAATCGTTTGAACTTGGGAGGTAGAGACTGCAGTGAGTTGAGATCATGCCACTGCACTCCAGTGTGGGCAACAGAGCTATACTCTGTCTCAAAGAAAGAAAAAAAGAGCTCCTCCACCTCCACACTAGCATTTGGTATTGTCAGTGTTTGGAATTTCCACCATTCTAATTGGTGTGTTGTGGTATCTCATTTTGTGTCTCTGATATGATGTGAAACATTTTTTTTATATGCTTATCTTCCACTTGTATCTTCTTTGGTGAGATACCTGTTAAGGGTTTTGGTCCAATTTTAAAAGTTGGTTATGTTCTTATTCGTGAGTTTTAAGGGTTGTCTATTTTGGATTATATTTATCTGTCTTTTGAAATTTTTTCCTTCGAGTCCATGGCTTCCCTTTTCTTTTCTTTCTTTCTTTTTTTTTTTTTTGAGGCGGAGTTTCGCTCGTTACCCAGGCTGGAGTGCAATGGCGCGATCTCAGCTCACCGCAACCTCCGCCTCCTGGGTTCAGGCAATTCTCCTGCCTCAGCTTCCTGAGTAGCTGGGATTACAGGCATGCGCCACCATGCCCAGCTAATTTTTTTGTATTTTTAGTAGAGACAGGGTTTCACCATGTTGACCAGGATGGTCTCGGTCTCTTGACCTCGTGATCTAACCGCCTCGGCCTCCCAAAGTGCTGGGATTACAGGCTTGAGCCACCGCACCCAGCGGGCTTCCCTTTTCATTCTGTGACAATGTCTTTCACAGAGCGGAAATTTTAAAATTGTAATGAAGTCTAGCTTATCATTTTTTTTTAATGGGTGGTTTTATATCAAAAAAGTCATTGCCAAACCCAAGGTATGGTAGATTTTCTCCAAAGAGTTTTGCAGTTTTGCATTTTACATTTAGGTCTGTGATCCATTTTGTGAATTCTTAGGAAGGACTAAGATCTGTGTTTACACTCATTTTTTTTGCATGTGGATGTCTTTGTTATTCCAGCATCATTTGTTGAAAATACCAGCTTCACTCTGTCACATTGCCTTCGCTCCTTTGTCAAAGATCAGTTAACGATATGTGGGTTTATTTCTGGGTTCTCTATTTGTTCCACTGCTGTCCATTCTTTGACCAATACCACACTGTCTTGATTACTGTAGTTTTTATAGTATGGGTAGTGTAAGTCTTCTGATTTGGTTTCTTTCAATATTTGTTGGCTATTCTAGGCTTTTGCCTTGCTATATAAACATTATTTTTTTGAGATAGAGTCTTGTTTTGTCACCAGGCTGGATGGAGTGCAGTGGCATGATCTTGGCTCACTGCAACCTCTGACTCCCTGGTTCAAGCTATTCTCCTGCCTCAGCCTCTCGAGTAGCTGGGATTACAGGCATGGACCACCACACCCAGCTACTTTTTGTATTTTTAGTAGGGACAAGGTTTCACCATGTTGGCCAGGATGGTCTCCATCTCCTGACCTCATGGTCTGCCTGCCTTGGCCTCTCAAAGTGCTGGGATTATAGGCGTGAGCCACCATGTCAGGCTTCCACATAAACTTTCAAATCAGTTTGTTGATACCTACTGAATAACTTGCTGGAATTTTAAGATTGCACTGAATCTATAAAGTTAGGAAGAACTGACATCTTAATAATAGAGTCTTCTTATTCATGAATGGATTTTTTTTTGTATCTTGCAGTACTGGTATAATCACTTATTAGTTCCTGCTTTTAAAATTCATTCTGATTTTCTACATAAATGGTCATGTCATTTGTGAAAAAGTTTTACTTCTTCCTTTCTAACCTGCATACTTATTTCCTTTTCTTGTCTTATTGCATTAGCTAGAACTTCCAGTATGATGTTGAAAAGCAGTGAAGGGGGCCATTCATGTCTTGTTCCTCTTAGGAGTGCATGGCATGATCATAGCTCACTGCAGCCCTGACCTCCTGGGCTCAAGCAATCCTTCCATCTCACACCCCTGAGCAGCTGAAACTACAGGTGTGTGCTACCATGCCTGGCTAATTTTTGTATTTTTTGTAGAGACAGGGTTTCATTATATTACCCAGGCTGGAGCTTTTTTTTTTTTTTTTTTTTTTAAAGTAGATGCTCTTTATCCAACTGAGGAAGTTCCCGTTTTCTTATTTTACTAAGAATTATTTTTATCATGATTGTGGTGTATCTTGCTAGTATTTTGATTTGATGAGAATTACTGCATCTATGGTCATGAGAAATGTTGGCTTTATTGGCTTAGTCTTTTTTCTTTTTCAGGTAGAGTTTTGCTCTTGTAGCCCAGGCTGGAGTGTACTGGTGTGATCTTGGCTCACCACAACCTCCACCTCCTGGGTTCAAGCAATTCTCATGCCTCAGCCTCCCAAGTAACTGAGATTACAGGCATGCACCACCACACCCAGCTAATTTTTGTATTATCAGTAGAGATAGGGTTTCTCCATGTTGGTCAGGCTGGTCTCAAACTCCCAACCTCAGGTGATCTGCCTGCCTCAGCCTCCGAAAGTGTAGGATTACATGCGTGAGCCACCACGCCCGGACTGCAGTCTTCTTATAATCTTTGGTTTTGAAATTGTGGTAATCCTGGCCTCCTTGACTGAATTAGGATATATTCTTTCTGCATCTATCTCTGGAAAAGACTGTAGAGAATTGGTGTAATTTCTCCTTAAGTATTCAGTAGAATTCACCAGTGAATCCATCTGGGTCTGGTGCTTTCTGTTTTGGAAGGTTACTATTGATTCAGTTTCTCTAATAGATATAGGTCTATTCAGATATAGGTCTATTTCTTCTTGTATAAGTTTTGGTAAATTGGCTTTCAAGGTCCATCTAGGTTATCAAATTTGTTGGCATGAAGTTGTTCATGATATTCCTTTTTTATCCTTTTAATGTTCATTGACTCTGTATTGAAGTTTCTTCTCATTTCTGATATTAGTTGTGTCCTTTTTTTTTTCTTGGTAATTATAAGCTTTAAAAACCACAGCTTTTTTTTTTTTTTGAGTGGAGTTTCGCTCTTTTTGCCCAGGCTGGAGTGCAGTGGCGCGATCTAGGCTCACTGCAGCCTCCGCCTCCCAGATTCAAGTAATTCTGCCTCAGCTTCCAGAGTAGCTGGGATTATAAGCACTTGCCATCATACCTGGGTAATTTTTGTATTTTCAGTAGGGATGGGGTTTCACTATGTTGGCCAGGCTGGTCTCCAACTCCGAACCTCAGGTGATCTGCCTGCCTCGGCCACCCAAAGTGCTGGGATTACAGGTGGGAGCCACTGTGCCTGGCCATGTCCTTTTTAATTTTTTTCTTAGCTTGGCTAGAGTTTTACTCATGTTATTAATCTTTTTTAAAAAATTAACTTTTGGTTGAGTTCCTCTACTGAAATTCTTTTTCAGTGTAACTGATTTCTACTCTTAATTCTTGTCTTCTGCTTACTTTGGATTTAATTTGCTCTTTCTCTAGTTTCCTAAGGTGAACACATACATGATTGATTTTAGATTTTTTTTTTTTTGAGACAGAGTTTCACTCTTGTTGTCCAGGATGGAGGGCAATGGAGTGTTGGCTCACTGAAACCCCTGCCTCCTGGGTTCAAGTGATTCTCCTGCATCAGCCTACTGAGTAGCTGGGATTACAGGTGCTCTTCACCAGGCCTGGCTAACTTTTCTTTTTAGTAGAGATGAGGTTTTGCCATGTTGGCCAGGCTAGTCTTGATGTTCATTAGATCCAGCTGGTTGATGGTGTTAAATTCAACTATGTCCTTATTGATTTTCTGTCAATTAGTGCTTGCTAGTTTCTGTTAATTACTGCTTGCTAGTTCTGTCCATTTGTGATAGAGGGGTGTTGAAGTCTCCAACTATGATACTTGGATTCATCTATTTCTCATTGCAGTTCTACTGGTTTTGCCTCACATACTCTGTTAAGTGCATTGGTCAAACCTCATTCGTTGAGAATGAGGTTTTCAAAAAGCTCTAGCTTTGTTTTGTTTCCTCTGGTGGCTGCTAGGCTGCAACAGGAATGTGGGCTGTAGTTAGTTTACTACAGCTGGACAGGGAGAAATGCAACTAATCCAAGTTAAAACGTGACCACGGCTGCTGTTCTTAGGGAGATTCAACAGTTTTTCTTGAATAATGCTCCTGAGGTTGCTGACAGCCTTTAATTTTCAGACTTCTGTTACAGTCAAGTCAGAAAATTTGCCAGTTTTATCATAGCTCCTTAAGGAACTAATTTTTTAAGTCATTACTCTGCCATTTTCACTGACATCATTTAGTGAAAGCTTTTTTGACCATTTGGGCTTTAAAGATGAAAATTTATGTTGGTTTCCATGAAGGGATTAAAAAAAGGTGAAAATTTAATTTTTCTTAAAGGTAAAGAGAAACACTAAGATTAAATTACTATTTTTTCAATGAAAACACATGGACACAAAGGGGGAACAGACACTAGGGCCTACTTGAGGGTTGGAGGGTGGCAGGAGGAACAGTTCCAAAAACCACCTATTGGGTACCACGCTTATTACCTGGGTGATGAAATAATCTGTACACTAACCCCTCATGGCCTGAAGTTTACTTACATAACAAACCTGCACACGTTCTCTTGAACCTAAAATGTTTTAAAAAATTAGTTTCCAATTAAGGAAATACTACTTCAGCCTGTATTACAATTCTCATTAAGATGGTAGACAGGTAAGAGTCAGAGGGGAAAGAGAAATGAGACAACCACAAGGAAATGAGAAGTAACACAAAGAGGGATGAAGCAGAGAGATGGGACACATTTTAAGTGCTGGAGAGGGAGAGATGGAGAACTGATTTAGAATGGAGAGCAATATATATCAGCATTTTTTCTTTATCTTAAAAGTAGTCACCAGCCAAGCTTTCTTACATTTTTTCAGATTAGGATGTGCTTTGGAAGGGATGAGCACAGTAGCACACCAGAGAAGGGTCTGGTGCTACATTTTTCTGGAGACCAGGGTAAAGGAAGAGGTTGGTGTTCTACCTTTGGAAAAGAGCAGATCCTACAACCAGACAATGAATAGCACTGCCAAGCAAGAACTTTCCAACTCAAAATACATGTTTGCTGTCCAGTTTTATATCTGGACTATCCACACTGTAAGGGTACCATAAAATGGGAAGGAACAGGAATAAAGGAAAGGCGACCAAGCATACCCATTGAAAAACTGACAACAGCAACAAATTTGTTGGCATCATTTTTAGCAAACTGGGGAAATGGAACCCAAACTGTCCTCCAAATGGCAGTGAATACTGCCTCATCCTAGAGGTAGGGCTTTGCCACGTGATTTGTTATGGTCAGTGGAGTGTTGGCAGATGTGATGCACGCAGAAGGCACGAACCACACTTGTGTGGTTGGGCTTGCCTTCTTGTGTTTCTATGATCAGTGTGGAAACTTCTGTATAACTTTTGTATTTCAGCCCAGGCCCAAGAATGAATATAGATGGAGCAGGTGGAAGCACAACTCATAGCAGGTAGAAAAGCCCAGCCAGAGACCTAGCTTGAAGCAGTCACCCAAATAAGCTATGTCAGACAATCTGCAGAGGCATGAGTAAGTAAGAAAGAATATTTCAAGCAACTGAGATTTGGGGTGGCTAGGTGGCAACAGCAACTGAAACATAAGTAGATGTCATTCTTTTAGGATTCACTCCTGAGAGCAAACTATGTTACCTCCCCCTTTACTGCTGTATGCTGAGAAGCTAGCACAGTTCCTGGCACAGAGCAGGTGTTCAGTAAAAACTGTTGCAAACAGATTTACATGTTTCTTCTAAAAATAGCCTAAGAATAAAACTGAGGGGAACTTAAATAATTTAGTGTTCAGTGTGTGTCTCAACTTCCAAATCAACACTTTATACAAAGACCAGAAAGCATGTCAGCAGTCATTAGGGGGTAAGAGCACTATGAACATGACTGGCTAGATTTGAATCTAGGCTTCACAAATTACCAGCCAGGTCACCTTGGGCAAATGCCACATCATTTCTCTCTCTTTCCTCATCTTTTAAATGGTGCTATAAATAATACATACCACATAGAACAGCTGTGTGGATTAAGAAATAATTTATTTCAAGTACTTACAACCTTGGCTGGTACATGATAAATGCTGTATAGGCATTTTCTATTATTACCTGCATCAAGACCATTTTGAGAAAGGTTATTAAAGCTCTCTTAATCTGTTCCTCCAATCACCTATTTATATCTCTTTGTTATCTAATCTTGTACATGTTTCCAATTAGCTCCTTTGTATATTTTCATCATCTTTCTACGCTCAGGATTGCTAAGTGCTGATACCTACTCTATCCCAAAGCACCCCTCCACCAACTATTTTAAGAACTGCTGATTTTGTTCTTTTCACATAGGAGATCACGTGCCCCCTTCTCCATCTGTTCAAATCATATCTGATTCTCAGTGTCTAGACCTAGTCTTCCATGATGCCTGTTCTGATCTTCCCTCCCAATGTGGTCTTATTCTGTACCTTTTAGCAATTCATCTCTACCTCAGTTACACTTTTATTACTTTCTACTTATACCTTTCCACAATAAAACTGCAAGTTCCTGAAGGACAAGATCGTAATTTCTTGGTTTTCTGCCCATTCCCACTCCCAAGTATACAGTAGGCAAGCAATATCTGTTGAATAAATAAATTTGAAAATCCCATATAGATAGGTTCATTTAAAGTCTAAAACAGCTTTACTAAAACATCGTTTTTTATTTAAAAAAGGAAAAAAAACTTGTCACAATTCATGCTAGACAGTTTAAGAATTTTACATGTAAAAGAGACAGACACTTAATTTATTGCATTAAAAAAACTTTATTTCTTTTAAAAGGTCCAATATAAGCCAAATTAACCCCCAAATTTATAGCTACACTTAGAGATCTCCTGAACTAAATGGCACTGAGTTGAGTGTCTTGTTAAAGGAGGTCATTTGCTATTACCACCGTTTCCCCCAAAGTAGTTCTAGAGCTGGTACTGTATAATACACATCAGGTATTTCAGATGCCATCTTTCATGCAGAATTTAAATTAAGCAGGCTTTTCTACTCTGTGTGAGGATAAGAAACATTACAGAACAGGGCCTGAATGCTTTAGACGTACAAGGTGTAACCATAAAGGAAATTTCTACGGTTCCGTGTTCGTTCATTCAAGTAGTTCATGTACTTATTCTAACAATACTGGTCGTGGTCAGATACCATTTGAGACAGTACTTTGGGGTTTCCCTTCATTGGGTGCAGACCAAAGGAAGTGGTTAAGTTGGGCGGGGGGGTGGGCGGCAACTCTCACAGATGGACTACAAAAGTAATGAAAAAGATTTTAGTGGGCTGGCATTCGCAAGAACTACCTCAATGTTTTTGGTAACAGCATCATTTACATATAAACTGATGGGGGATAGAAGTTCTGGTATATGTGATAAAAACAACTTGTCACTTTATAGCTACACCTTGGATTTCATTAGATGTGGCAAATCTAATAGTGTCAAATGAGTCCTGGAAATCACTTCAGCAGAGAAGTCAAACAGCCTGTAAGAGAAGACATGGCAGAATGTGCGTGATTCGTCCTTCCAACATTCTCAGGGTTCTCATGGAGGACAGACCCAGGCCCAAAGACAGAAGTTACCAGGAGAGAGGCTTCAACTCCATCTAAGGAAGACCTTTCTAACAGTTAGAGCTGCTCAACAACTGAATGGACTGCTTGGTGAGGTAGAGTCACTTGGAAGTGTTCAAGGTGGAAAGATCACCCTTGTAGAAGGGACTCCTGCATTTGTTAAGAGGTTAGAGAGTGGATGAACCTCAGGTCTCTTTCAATTCTGAGATTCTAGAAAATTCCCTCAGGGAATTCAGAAGAGAATTCCTAAAAGGAAAGAGAAAGCACACATATGTATACTTTTAGAATCTGCTTGAATTTTTTGTTTAAAAGGTACAATAGAAAATGTAGTCCACTATCATTAAAATGCATATTTACCTTCCTACTACTAATAATCAGGAAGGGTTCATTATGACTTCTTTATATTATAAAGAAAAGACGGGGGTTTGGTTTATAATTTGTGAATATTTTAGAAAAAATGCTTAAAATCTAGTAGTCAATGCCCTAGAAACTTTATAGATTTGTAGATAATATGCACAGATACAAATACATTATTCATTAAATACAACTCACATCTGTGTTTTATTATACTCTAAAATATACAGGAATCTTGATGTACTGAAAGAGTGCAAGTAAATACAGTATTCAAGCAGTCACTATTTCTATGTACATGCTCGTTAATTCTTCAAAAAACCCACAAAATTATCAAATAGATCAAAATACTGTTCTGTGTTTTCACAATTTATATTCAGAAAAACCAGCTGATAATTTACAATGTCATATAAGTTTCCAGTTTCACAATACAAAAAGGATAAAATGAAATTGGGTATCATTTTGTTGCAATTTATAGTATTTTACCCATACCTGTAAGACCCTCAATGTATATGAAATCATTTTCACTGGGAAAGTGACAGAGTAAAAACAGAACCACAGAAATTGTTACTTAGAAGCCGAAATAGCCTTCTCTCTCTCTTTTGCTATTTGAAAGGTAGTCTTCAATTTGGCAGGCAATTGCTTTTCTCACCAAATAGTAACTGGTTACAAACATGCTACCTTAAATATGAATAGGACCTAAGGCTTTAGTATTTTAAATCTTGCCCAGTACGGAAGTACTTTCCAAGAGACTTAGTGATGTTTAACTTATGAACAACAAGGGATTTTCCTTTTGATTATTCACTTTTTCAAAACTCATAGATCAGAATAAACAAAAAAATCTCCCAAGCCATGGTGGGGACACAAAAGTAATATAAGTGACTAAGGGGTGCCATTCAAAGTAGAGAGGTTGAAGACTCCAGGCCCCAGGACCACTACTGTAGTTGCAATAGGGTGAAATAATCTACTTTGGATTTCATGAATTTTTTTTCCTAGGAAATTCTTTACATTTTTAAACAAAAATAGTACTATTTTAAACCCAAACCATTCAACACAGGACAAGAGCCTGACCCCAATCCATCTCAATGTCTGTCACAAGTATTTTCACCCATACTGCACCCAGTCAGCTGGTTTTTAGTTCTAATAGTATAAAAGTTGGAAATTTGAAATTTTTATGTAAAAGAAAAAAATGTAAAAATACATCTGCTTTCTCTCATGGTTTAATACAGCATTGGAAGGCTTTCAGATGTTTTCTTAAAAAGAAAAACAAAAAACCGAACATTTAAAATCAAATCTCAGCTTCATTTCCAGAAATATTGCAGTTTGGTTTAGGTAATGTTTCATTTCATCTACTCCAGTTTCCACAAAATGGCATTTTATTTAAAAAACCTTTCCATTATTTGGTCCTTTTGCAATTTGCTGTGCACATAATGCCTACTGTACCAAACTTTTATTGCCTTTAAATTTAGTTGTAATTTTATTGATAAAATTTAAATCTAGTGTCCTTATTTCTTCTGTTACTATAGTGTTGCTTGTGTAAGCAGGTTAGAGTGCACAATGTCCCCAATTATTCCTGGCACTGCAAAACCAAATTAAACAATTCCACAAAGAATTCTGACATCAATGTGTTTTCCTCAGTCAAGTCTATTTCAAGATTCTAGAAGTTCCTTTTGTAAAACTTGCCTTTAAAACTCTTCCTCCTTAATGTCATCACATCTCTTAACATTGGCTCACTGTGCGATCTTTCCTCTTAGGTTGAATTTGTAGGTGAATATGAAAGTGCCTTTTTTCCTGAAAAAGCACAGTTTGAAGCTTTAGTGTGAGAACTCCCTTCTCCTCAGCCTCTCAGTAGGTCTCAGAATCGGAGTCATTGAGCTCATCCACGTCAGTGTATAAGTATTCCTGTTCCCCGCCAATGTTATTGAAACTGCAATAGGAGCTAGGTTCATTCCTCATGATGGGCAAAGCTTCAAAGCTGACTGTTTTTGAGGTGTTGGTATAACGGTTAATGGCATTGAATGTCAAAGATGATAAAGGACTACTTGATGAGACAGGCATCATGGTGGCCAAAATGAGAGCCAGGCAATCAGCCACATCCTTATTGGGAGCACAGGCCAAAGCTGGGGTATAGCCTAGAAATAAAGATAAAATTTAAAAATTAAGCATCCTGAGACGTATTTCACTAAAGATAAGGAAATAACTCTAAAGTACTTCAACTTTGGATATATTTTACATTATGTAGTTTATGATAAATTGCTGTAACCAGGATGATTTGCAAATTTCTAATAAGTAGAAAAAAAATAGCCGTAGAAACCTAGGGTGGAAGGAGACATTATGGAATAAATAACAGAAGAGGAAACGGGCCCAGAAAAGAATGTTTTTCCCAGGATCTCACAACTGATCCATATCCATCTGAATTCACAGAAAAAACTGGACTAGAACAAGAAAAACATCATAGATCAGTGAATCTTCTTTCAGGATGGTAAGCAGAGATTTACTGTTAATTTGTAGTTACATCAGTGTCAAGATAAGAAAAAATAAAAACTAATTTGTAGTTATATAAGTAAGCTTTTAGATGCTAAGAAATCGAAATGTGTACACTTCATGAAATGAAACACAGGGCAAGTACTCAAAAATATGTGTTGAATGAATGACACTGGTTGTCAATTTAACTTTTGTTTTGGGGTCATAATCTCTTGAAAAACAGTAGATAAACTGAACAGATAAACTTTAACAATTACTAAATCAAAACAAGTATTTCCTTTGTAAATATATATATTTTTTGAGACGAAGTTTCGCTCTTGTTACCCAGGCTGGAGTGCAATGGCGCAATCTCAGCTCACCACAACCTCCGCCTCCTGGGTTCAGGCAATTCTCCTGCCGCAGCCTCCTGAGTAGCTGGGATTACAGGCACGCACCACCATGCCCAGCTAGTTTTTGTATTTTTAGTAGAGACGGGGTTTCACCACGTTGACCAGGATGGTCTCGATCTCTTGACCTCGTGATCCACCTGCCTCGGCCTCCCAATATTCTCTTTTTTTAAGTGGAAGACAACTGACCCTAGGCATAAAGTCCCACCACGTGTCAACACAGCAAACTAAGGAGTAAACATTTGGTACCTCAGTTGGTACAAGACTCAGTCTTGAGGATGGAGTGGGAGAGAAGTGAATACATAGTGTGATGCCAAGGTTCAATTATATCATATGGAACTTTAATGGTTGATCACAAAGCATACATTTGTATAACCACCATACAGGTTAAGAAAGAGAATACTACCAGCATACCAGGCTTCTACATATCCTCTATCCAATCATTACACTTTTCTTCTTCCACAATGGTAACCACTATCCTAACTTATGAGGTAGTTATTTCCTGGCTTTCAACTTGGAGTCATAAACACTACAGTTTTGTTTTCTTTTTTTCTGAGCCCAAGTCTTTTGGTCACACAGGCTGGAGTGCAGTGGTGTGAACTTGGATCACTGCAACCTCTACTCCCTGGGCTCAAGTGATTCTCCTGCCTCAGCCTCCTGACTAGCTGGGATTACAGGTGTGTGTCAAAACACCCAGCTAATTTTTTATATTTTTAGTAGAGATGAGGTTTCACTATGTTGGCCAGGTTGGTCTTGAACTCCTGGCCTCAAGTCATCTGCCCACCTTGGCCACCCAAAGTGCTGAGATTACAGGTGTGAGCCCACCTTAACCAGTCTACAGTTTAGACTTTTTAAAAAACCTAATATAAATGGAATCATGTAGTATATATTATTTCATATCTGGCTTTTTTTGTGTAGCATGAGGTGAGATTTAGCAATGTTGTTATATGTAACTGTAGTTGGTTCATTTTCATTTTTATACAGTATTTCATTGTGTGATTATACCATGGTTTGGTTACACATTTCAACTACTGGGCATCTGGCTGCTTCCATTTCTCCTACATGTTTTCATCTATCCTTTATTAGCCTTGATAAAGTTTTCTTTTTTGAGACGAGGTCTTGTTCTGTCACCCAGGCTGGAGTACAGTGGAATGATCATGCTGACTGCAGCCTCAACCTCTGGGATTAAGTGATCCTCCCGCTTCAGCTTCCTGAGTAGCTGAGACTATAGGCACATGCCATGCCTGGCTAATTTTTTAAATTGTTTTGTAGATACAGGGTCTCACTTTGTTGCCCAGGCTGGTCTCAAACTGCTGGCTTTAAGTAAGTGATCTTCCTGCCTCTGCCTCTGCCTCCCAAAGTGCTGGGATTACAAAAGTGAGATACTGTGCGCCCAGCCAGAAAAAGTAATTTTTCCCCTTTGTAAAGTTCCCATTTTGTCAAGGGTCAAAGGGAGCAACTGATGTCCTTGCAAGTTTGGCAGCAGTGGCTGATGGCTGTCCATGTTTTAAAATTACATTTTATTTGTCCAAAGTAACTAGGGGAGTGCTTCACTGCCCACACTTCTTTCAAGGGTTCTTCTGAAGGTGCCTGCTGCTGCTGTTTGTGCTGCTGGCAGACAGAACAATTCATTACATAGGCCAGGATGCCTTGGATGGGAGTGGGGGTGGGAAAGAAGCACGTTTCAGGTGTGTATTTTATGACTAAAATATGACTAAAAACAGGCTCCTCTGGCTGGAGGGGTTATCCTTTTTTTTTTTTTTTTTTTTTTTTGAGATAGTCTTGCTCTGTCACCCAGGCTGGAGAGCAGTGGCCGATCTCAGTTCGCTGCAACCTCTGCCTCCTGGGTTTAAGCGATTCTCCTGCCTCAGCCTCCCAAGTAGCTGGGATTACAGATGCTTGCCACCACGCCAACTAATTTTTGTATTTTTAGTAGAGATGGGGTTTTGTCATGTTGGCCAGGCTGGTCTTGAACTCCTGACATCAGGTAATCCACCCGCCTTAGCCTCCCAAACTGCTGGGATTACAGGTGTAAGCCATTGTGCTTGGCCTGGTTATATCTCTTAATAAGCCACTGCCTTTGCTTAGAAAGTTCCTTCCCCACTTTCTACTTGTCCTTTGGATTTTGCCTTAGGAGTCACATTTTTTGGGATGCCTTCTCTGATCCTCCAAGAAAGGATCTGAAGACCCTGTTAAGTACTCTCATAGCATTCTATACTTATTCCAATTAAACTATTTTAAGTGCATCATTAACAGCCTGTTTACACTCATCTCCATTCAAGGGAGTAGACTATGTCTTATTTTACACATTGTATCTTCAGAAGTTAGTACAGTGCTTGGCATAATCACTCATGCAGCAAATATTCACTGAGCCTCCCCTTGCTCAGGCACTATTCAAAACACAGAATATATCAGTGAATGCAACTGACAAATGTTTTGCTGTTCTTGTGGAGCTTACATTCATTTTAGTGGAGAAGACACACAATCAACATAAAACAAGTACATTATATACATTATGTTAGAAGCTTTATGTAAAAAGAGAGGAAAGACTAGAGCAGATTAACTAGGATTGAGAATGCTGTGGTAGGGGTATCTAGCAAGTTGTAGTACAAACATAGTAGTCAGAATATGCTTCATTGAGAAAATGAAATTAGAGCTAAGATTTGAAACAGTTGACGGATTTAGTCAAGGAATGTTTGGGGAACAGTGTTCAGCCAGAGTAAACAGCCAGAATACAGATCACAATGCATGTACAATTCTGCTATGGAGTGGCTGGCATGGCAGAATGAAGTGAGGAAAAGAATAAGAGTAGGAAATAATATCAGAAAGGTAATAAAGTGGAAGACACATCATATAGGGCCTAGTAAGGTCATTTTAAGAACTATGAATGGGGCGAGGTGGATGGCTCATTCCTGTAATCCCAGCACTTTGGAGGCTGAGGTGGGGGGATTGCTTGAGGCCAGGAGTTCAAGACCAGCTTGGACAATATAGTGAGACTATCACCACACAAAAATAAATTAGCTGGGCGTGGTGGTGCATACTTGGAAGGCTGAGGTGAGAGGTTCTCTTAAGCCCAGGAGTTCAAAGTTACAATCAGCTATGATCTCACCAGTGTACTCCAGTCTGGGCAACAGAGTGAGAGCCTGTCTCTTTAAAAAAAAAAAAAAAAAAAGTGAACTGAAATTGAAGAGTAACATGTTCTCACATATTTTAAAAGGATCCAGGGCAGTTGGTAGCAGTAAAGAAAAAAGTGGGCATATTTTAGATCTACTTTAGAGGTGGAGTCAACAGTACATGCTGATGGACTATACACTGAGTATGAGCAAGAGGAATCAAGGATGACTCTAGAGTTTTTAGCCCTGAGCAACTGTAAGAATGAGAATTGTCTTTAACTGAGACCATGATGTTGTGGGGAGAGCAGATCTAACAAGGGGAGTGGAAAGGATCAACAGTTCAGTTCTGGACATTTTTGATTTAAGCTGTTTATCAGACATCCACATGGATATGTCAACTAGGCACATGGATACGTAGACTGTGAGAAGTCTGGGCTGGAGACATGAATCTGGGAATTCTCAGATTATAGGTAGTATTTAAAACCAAAGGACTAGATGAGAGCACTACGGATTCAATGCAAAGAAAGAAAGCAAAGAGAATGAAGGAATGAGTCCTAGAGGGAGACATTTTGTAAAAGAAATTGAGAAGGAATAACCAGTAATGCAGAAGGAAAACCAAGAAAGTCTGGGGTTCAAAAAGCAGAGTAAAGAAAATTTATCAAAGAAAAAACAGTAATCAGCTGTGCAAAAAGCTGATCTTTCAAGTAAAATAAGAACTAAGAATTGGCTCTTAACATAGAAGTCATTGTGGTTTTGATGAGAATAGTTTTGCTGTGTGTAGGGGTTGAATGAGGGGAGAAGACCTGACTATAGGGAAATTAAGAGAGGATAGAAGAATGAGGCCAGGCACTGTGGCTGTAATCCCAACACTTTGGGAGGCTGAGGCAGGCACATCATCTGAGGTCAGGAGTTTGAGACCAGTCTGGCCAACATGGCAAAACCCCATCTCTACTAAAAATACAAAAAATTTAGCTCGGTGTAGTGGTGGTGGAATCCCTGCCACTTGGGGAAGCTGAGGCACGAGAATCTCTTGAACCCAGGAGGCAGAGGGTGCAGTGAGCTGAGATCACGCCACTGCACTCCAGCCTGAGCAACAGAGCTAGATTCTGTTTCAAAAAGAAAAAAAAAAGAGAGAGAGAGAATGGAAGAATGAGAGAGGAGAGGAGAATCACTGGGGACAGCAAGAGAGTAGTTTTGTTGCAAAGGGAAACAAATATGGCAGTAGCTGGGAGGACTAGTGAGATTTATAAAATATTTTTTTAAAGATGAGGGAACTAATGTTTATATACCGAGGGGAATAATCAGGGGAGAGAGCAAAAAATTGTCACTGCAGGACACAAATGAGAACTGTCAAAGTGACATTATGAAGTAGGCAAAAGGGGGCAGGATCTGGTGCATGAGTGGAAGCACTGGCTTTAAATAAGAATATAGCACTTAAGTAGGGTCTTAATAAATATTTGCAGAAAGAACAAACTCTTGGGCTACTAAAACAATAAAAAGCGGCAAATATAAACAATAAACACTAACTTTGGTTTAACAGATGATAACAGGAAATCAGAAGTTCATCTGTTAGGTAACTTTTCCTACTTCTTTTGCCCTTGTTCCTTTGCCACAAACAATTCAATATTAATTTCAGTTCTCCTCTTTGACCAATAAATAACATCCAAATTTGTTTCTCTTCAAATAATAAAAGCTCTAGGTTAAGAAAAGAAAACACAGAACCAACTTACCATTTTCATCTACTGCAAGCACACTTGCTCCTTTTCCCAAAAGTTCCTGAACCACCATTGTTAGCCCATTTCGGGCAGCAACATGCAGAGGTCTAGAGGAAAAAACATGATACGTGTACACATATGTGCATGCGCATACACATACAAATACTACCTGGCTGTCAAAGAGCATTTCTGTCAAGTTTTGAAGACCAAGAGGTACAAACTCAAGATAACTAGTCCTAATAACAAAGATGGGGGCAGGGAGAGCAGAACATCTGTACAGTGTACTGTCACACCTGTCAACGTGTAGCTTGACATCAAGTTTAGCCATGGGTCCCATCAACAAGGTCCCTACATTCACCCACTTCTTTTGTTACTTTTCTTCTCAGACTCAACGTTTAAACAGATTTTACCATTGAAATTGCATTCCTCCATTGTTAAAAAATGAGGCTGGTAAAGACATAGACTATATATTAAAAATTGCAAATTGCAGTAGCACAAATTCTAATAGGCTTTGAAAACGGCTTACAAGCATCATGACTAATTTTTGGACCTTCAAGGGATCTGACTAATCCCAGAATGGGAAACAATAAGATTTTTATCTTTATCAAACCTCAAAATGGAATAGCAAAGGACAATGAGACACTAATGTAAGATTTCTGTTAGTCAATTTGGAGGTTGGCTACTCACATTATTAAAAACTTGATTCTTTTATTGGCTTACAGACACATATAAAGCTTTTTACTTCATTCATTGTTAGTTTCAAGTAACATATTACGGTTGATTTCCATAAAATACACAAAATAGTACCACCTTTTCTTGAGAAAAGTAGGTAGGTGGATTAAGGAAAAAATACATTATTGTCAATGTTGTAATAAAGTTTCAGTTCAAAAGCATTTTAAGTAATATGCCTTTCAGTTGTGATGATTTTAGAAATGAGTTTGGACAGTTGTAAAACTTACTGAAATTGCTTCTATGACTAATGATACCTATTTCAATAGTCACGTTTAAAAAAATTCATTTATCATTTTTATAATTATAGGTAGAAAAGTTTACACTAGACACCGACAGTACTCACGTTTGCAAGGCTGCGTTGGTTGCATTGATGAGGTTTCTATCTGTTATCTTTTCCAGTATTAACAAGGCACTAGTTTCATGACCCTAAAATTGTGGCAAATAGTTATAAAAACTTGGGCACCATTAAAGATAAATTTATACACCCAAAATCCACAACCCTAGTCCATATAATATGTACCCCACTATGCATATGCCATGAATTTTCCTGGCCAATATCTTAGTAGTTGCCAAAACACATCTTGGGAGTGAGGGTAGGAGAAGAGGACAAAATTAAGATTAAAGAAAGAGGATAATTATGCTTAGGTTTGTGTTCCAAAATAGCTTACTGTAGACTTCAATACGCATGGTGCCTAGTAAGTCAATAATTTTGTTCAAGAAATCTATTACCAGTGATCATTAGAGAGGTTTGGTCCTGAGTTGTGTTCATTTCAGTGAAGTCAAAAAACTTAATGACACTGTTATTATTAACAATAAAAGCATGTTCTTAAAATGTATACATACCTTGCTACAAGCCAAATGGAGGGCAGTATTTTTACTGTTATCTTGTAAAGTCAGATCTGCACTAGCACTGCTAACCAGCATCTCTGGGAGGAAAAAGTGCATCAATTCTTATGTTTATGAACATGTTTCTTAGATTACCAATAACTCACTGTAGAGAAATGAAGATACAAAGCAAAAAAGTCCCTCTCACAAAAACTTAAGTACAAGAAAAAGACTGTAATATGTAACATATATCTTCATACAGTTGCTTGAGACAATTATATTGTTATATAAGTCAGGCACACAAACAATGGCAATTAACATTTATTTTGTGACTATTCACTAAACTTAAAATACTTTTTATGCTCTAGATTTATAGTAATTTATTGAACCCTCACAACAACCCACAAAGTGATACTGTTATATTTCTCATTTTATAAATGAGAAAACTGAGGCATAAGGTCACTTAGCTGGAAGATGTAGGACTCACATTCAGGCAATGCAACTCCAGAGCCAGTGTTCTAACCACTATGGTACAGGGCCATGGTAAAGCAGACTCTTTAATCGGTAAGGGCAAACTAAAACTTGTATCTCTAAATGAAAATGTAGACTGCAAACAGGTACAAGGTTATAAGTCTTAGGAGTGGTAAGATAACTAGTTGAAGTCAGAGGTTTTGCGATCTAAGTTCTATGTAAGTAATATACATACTTAGGAAAATAAAATTTTACAGAACTTTCTTTACCAACTGTATTTGTTTGTCCATTTTCTGCAGCCATCATAAGAGGTGTTTTCCCGGTAGAGTCCACAGAATTGACTTGAGCATTATGGCTAAGCAGCAGCTGTAAACACTCGACATGGTCTGTGAAGGCAGCTGCATGGAGAGGAGTTCTGTAATAAAGAGAAATTGAAATACATGACTAAATTAGCATGTTATATACCCTGGAAAAAATATTCTTTTATTTATGACAAGCAGTTTTCAAGGGTTTACATATTAGGCTATAAAAGCACTGCCTGTATACAAATAGGCTCAATAGAGCTTACTGATTTCTCCCATAGAAATGTGTACTTTCAGTAATATAGAAGGCCTTAAACTAGAACAAGTTTGAAGTAAAGATTACAAAATTGCTAAAATAATATTACATTAAAGAAAATTTTGAAAGAAATCCTGACCGGAATACTGCCACCTATTATAACTGCTGGAATGTTTATTCCTATTTAGAAAACTTAACTTTGTTAAAATGATCTTTGGGAAATAGAACTTCTAAAGAAAGGGGAAAATATGGTCAGGCATGGTGGCTCACACCTGTAATCCTAGCACTTTGCGAGGCTGAGGTGGGGAGATCACGAGGTCAAGAGTTTGAGACCAGCCTGACCAACATGACAAAACCCTGTCTCTAGTTAAAATAAAAAAATTAGCTGGGCATGGTGGTTTGCACCTGTAATCCCAGCTACTCAGGAGGCTGAGGCAGGAGAATCGCTTGAACCCAGAAGGTGGAGGTTGCAGTGCGGCAGGCCAAGATCACGCCACTGCACTCCAGCCTGGGTGACAGAGCAAGACTTTGTCTCTAAACAAATAAATAAATAAAATGGGAAAATATTTACATTTTAAAATAGTTTAAAGGAGGAAAACTGCCTAAAATTATTCATAGAAAAGCCTTTCACAATGTAAAAATAATTGAGATCTTATAATTTATAGTTGCAAATATAAAAATAAACTTTTAATTAATAACAGGTTTTCTATAAATTCTCTCATACCAGGCCAGTAGTTAAAATTTATTTCTTCTTGAAAATAAAACTTTTTTGGGGGATAGGGCAGAGATGGGGTCTCACTCTGTCACCTATGCTAGAATGCAATAGTGTAATCATAGCTTACTGCTGCCTCGAACTCCAGGGCTCAAGTGATCCTCCTGCCTCAGCCTCCTGAATAGCTGGGATCACAGGCATGCACCACCATGCCTTTTTTTTTTTTTTGTAGAGATGCAAGTCTCATTATGTTGACCATAATGCAAGTCTTGAACTCCTGGCTTCAAATTATCCTCCCACCTCGGCCTCCCAGATTGTTAGTAGGATTATGGGCATGAGCCACTGTGTTTGGCTAAAACTATTTACTACATAGTTGAAATCCTACCTTCCTTTTGAATCTGTGGTGTTCACGATGCTGGCACCTAATGTATCAATCAACATCTCAGCAGCACCTTCGTTGTCATTTATCCTGTGTAAGGTAACAAGGTGATCATTCTCACAGCAATGGTGTATTTCTTGAAACACTCAAACCAAATCTGATTCATTCTGGCTTTACTTACACGGCACAATGCAATGGACTAAAAGCATTTCCTTCTGTTTTCTGGAAAACTTCCTGTTCTAAAAGAAGTTCTACACATGTCTCATGACCTAAATAGGTGTAAAGAACCAGATATTAAAATTCAAAGGAGATACTGGCAAAAATCACAGACACACATGAGTGTTTAAAGGAAAAATGTAAAAGTCTCCCTCTCATCCCATCTCTCGGGTCCCCTCTCTGGAATATAGCCACTGGTAGCTTAACAGCTACCAGTAGGTTCAGAAAACTTCTAGGCATATACAACTGCACGCACACAAATACATATAGTTGCCTCTCTGTATCCATGGGTTCTACATTCATCAATTCAACCAACCCCAGATTAAAAATATTTGGGGGGGAAAAACAGAGCAGACTTTTTTCTTTTGTCATATACCCTAAATACAGCATACCAGTTATTTACATATTTACCTACCATTTACATTACACTGGCTATTATAAGTAATCCAGGCTAGGCATGGTGGCTCATGCCTGTAATCCCAGCCCTTTGGGAGGCCAACATGGTGAAACCTCGTCTCTACTAAAAATACAAAAATTAGCTGGGCATGGTGGCAGGCACATGCAGTCCCAGCTACGTGGGAGGCTGAGGCAAAAGAATCGCTTGAACCCGTGAGGCGGAGGTTGCAGTGAGCTGAGACTGCATCACTGCATTCCAGCCCGGGCGATAGCAAGACTCTGTCTCAAAAAAAAAAAAAAAAAAGTAATCCAGAGATGATTTAAAGTATAGCAGAGAAATGTGCATAGGTTATATGCAAATACTATCTCATTTTATATAAGGGACTTACTTGAGCACCTGTCGGTTTTGGTATTCACAAAGGGTCCTGGAAACCAATCCTCAACGGCAAATGAGAGATGATTGTACTTTCTAGTTTTTTTTTTTTAAATGGCAGTGGGAAGTTTAATTCTGTAACTTGCTTTTTATTAATGTAACTACACATATCCTTCTATAATAGCATATATAGAAATCTTTTTTTTTAAACAAAGTCTCGCTCTGTCACCCAGGCTGGAGTGCTGTGGCGTGATCTCAGCTCACTGCAACTTCCACCTCTGGGTTCAAGCAATTCTCCTGCCTCAGCCTCTTGAGTAGCTGGGACTACAGGCGTGTGCTACCATGCCAAGTTAATTTTTGTATTTTTTTAGCAGAGACGGGGTTTCACCATGTTGACCAGGATGGTTTCAATATCTTGACCTCGTGATCCGCCTACTGTGGCTCCCAAAGTGCTGGGATTACAGATGTGAGCTACGTCGCCCGGCCCAAAATCTTACTCTTTAATGTTCTAAAGAGCTTCACAGTATCAGAGTGTATCCTGATTTAATCTAATTATAGATTTTTAAATGATTGCTAGCTTAAAAAAATTCTTTATGATATCAACAATGCTGTAATGAAACATTCTGGTTTTTTTTTTTTTTTTGAGACGGAGTTTTGCTCTTGTCACCCAGGTGGGAGTGCAATGGTGCGATCTTGGCTCACTGCAACCTCCGCTTCCTGGGTTCAGGCAATTCTCCTGCCTCAGCCTCCTGAATAGCTTGGACTACAGGCACGCACCACCATGCCCAGCTAATTTTTGTATTTTTAGTAGAGACAGGGTTTCACCATGTTGACCAGGATGGTCTTGATCTCTTGACCTCATGATCCACCCGCCTCGGCCTCCCAAAGTGCTGGGATTACAGGCTTGAGCCACCGCGCCCGGCCACATTCTGGTATTTTAATTTTTATTTTGTTAAAACAATTTTTTGAGACAGGGTCTTGCTGTGTTGCCCAAGTTGAAGTATAGTGGCATGATCATGGCTCACTGCAGCCTCACCCTCCAGGGCTCAAGCTATCTTCCCACCTTAGCCTCCCAAGTGGCTGCAACAGGTGCAAGACTACCACATGTGGCTAATTTTTTGATATTTTGTAGACACGAAATTTTGCCATGTTGCTCAGGCTGGTCTTGAATTCCTGAGCTCAAGAGATCTGCCTGCCTCAGCCTCCTGGATTACAGGTGTGAGCCACCATGCCCAGCATTCTGTTTCTATTTTAGAAAGTATTTTTGTAGGACAATTTCCTACCAAAATGATATTGCTGTGGTAAAGGACAAGTATACTGTCCTTGGTATCCTTGGGAGATTGGGTCCAGGACCCCCCAAACAGCAAAAATCCATAGTCCCTTATACAAAATAGTTTATCCGCATATAACCTATGCACATCTTCTCATATCCTTTATCTCTAGATTACTTACAACTTAATTCAATGTAAATGCTATATAAAAGTTGTTACGTTGTATTTAGGGAATAATGACACAAAAAAAAAAAAAAAGTCTGTACAAGTTCAGCCTAACTATATTTCAGATCAACATTTAGTTGAATTCATGGATGGGGGACCCATGGATATGGAGGTCTGACTGTACTGACTACTGATCAATATCTGGTCCATAGTTTTTAACAGCAACTTCAAAAACAGAAAAATCCAAACTTCAGATTTTCTTACCCTAATTTCAAAGCCAGGGTTTTAATTTAATAAAAGTACCCTAATTACTATAAATAAAATGTTGCTTATTTTATTTCATTAGTCATTTGGGATCTGCTTTAGGAATAAATTAGATTCTTACTCAGCCTCTTTATGTATTTTCATGGTTTAGTATTTGCCTACAAAGGTGATGTTATATATTCTTTTCTTTTAAAATCTCTCAAACTTAATCAGCTTAAACTTTATCCTACAGTCGTGGAAAAATAATTTTTAGAAAAACCTGTAATTGTGTTCCATCTTTTGTCAGTTCTTTTCTCTAATTTAAGTAGTTTTCAAGTGGATGTTCCCCTCAGGAGATACTGTGTGTGGCAATTACTGCAGACATTTTTGTTTGTCACAACTGAAGGTGGGGCACTGCAACTGGCATCTAGTGAGTAGAAACCAATGATGCTGCTAAACATCTTGCAGTGCACTGCAGAGTCCCCTGCAGTCATCACCTGGCCCAAAATGTCATAGTGCTGAGGTTGAGAAACTGCTTTCATTCCATTGTTCTGAATGTTAACTCATTACTAAGATACAGCAATGGAAAGTTGTTCATTGTTGACTTAAGAGCCTCCCATTCTCCAGGTATACGTGTTCTTCAACTGTGGCCTGGGGAACCATGGGGTGATGCAAAAAAGATGTGAATAAAAACATAGACATGAGAACCCAACTATTCTCTTAAACTAGCTATAAAGAAATGTGCTACTCTTCTCACTAAAAAGAAAATACTTTTGGAAAATAGTTTTCATAAAAAAAGATTTTTTATGTTAACATGTAATAGACATTATTTAAAGATAAATCAATAAGTATTTAAAACCTTCTTACTTCCAATTTCTAATACAGTGAATATCAATCCATAGTTCCTGAGACCAAAGGGTTTGAGAGCCACTCACTATCTGAATACAGATTGAGAAAAAAGGGAGCAGTGGGGCTCTTGGTTACCTCCAAAAATCATTACTGGGTGATATCAACCAGACAATCTCATAACTTTCTATCATTGTATAGAATGGTAAACTGGGTCCTCCTCTTGAGTTTCAGAGGCTATGCTGAGGATGTTTAGAGCTTCATAAAAATGAACACATTTTTTAAAGGAACACATAAGAATTGTTAAGTTCTGTGACTGAATGACTATATAAACTGAAATTGTGGACTTTTAGTATCTACAGCTAGTCCTTCCAAAACTCAGCAATCATTTCATTTTAATTTTGAGAGAAAGGTGGTTTTCTGATCTGTTGGAGTGCTTCCAATCTTCTTTATAGCTGTACAATAATTACTAGTCAAAGTAAAACAATTTTACATATTCTACTTTCAGAATGTCAAATTATAAAATGGGCTTTTGGCTATAAATACAGTATTAATTTTAGATTGTCTATATAGTCATTTATTGCATATAGCCAACACATATTTAATTCCTTCCAGCTCAAATTCAGAATCACCACAATTTTGCTACAGAGTGAAAATCAGACACATCTGTTATGATCTTTAAATGGCAACCAGGGATGCAGTTCTGCAAAATTCTGTCTCTTGTACAAAACATGCTTAGAGTCTAAATTTAGCAGTGATAGAGTAGGAACTCACTTTAGGGAAACTCTTCTACATATAGATCTGATAAATATTATAATAGAAAGCACTCTCCAAAGGACAGTTACAGCAGTATATTTATAATAAATGTTCTTCCTGAAGAAAAATATCTCATGGTGTGATTTTTCCAGTGGTTAATCTTCAGGGATGTATTTTTTAAAAAAATTAAGGAATAAGTCTTTGCTTCTAAACAGTTTTATCTCACTGACATTTTTACTGAAACACAACTCACATTTGTATTTATTTTCTCACCCACTATATTAGGTATTCTGGGTTTTCCTTATACTTGCAAAATGTCAAGTCACAGTATGGAAACAAATCAAACATCAATGGCAAAATACAGGATCTTCTTTGTACTAGTACGAGTACTAGTCCCTGGCCAACTTCACTACATTGACTTCTACTTGTCTTAGTGAGTAGAAATGAGAAAAAGAGAAATCAAACACCAAAGGTTTTTATAGTTTTCAAAACTCTTTTGGTTAAGGACTTAAGGTAATAAAAAGGAAAGAGACTAAACTAAGCTTGTTAATTCAATCCATTGTTGAATGAGCAACGGATTTAACTATTCAAGATTTTATGGTACTATCAGTACTCAGCTAAAGGATAACCAACAGTAATCACAGGACAAACTTCAAGAGCCTAAAAGTTTCTCAGAGCAAAAGAATCCAACTCCCAGGGTCAGGTGCGGTGGCTCACGCCTGTAATCCCAGCACTATGGGAGGCTGAGGCTGCGGATCACAAGGTCAGCCTGACCAACATGGTGAAACCCTGTCTCTACTAAAAATACAAAAATCAGCTGGGCGTGGTGTCATGTGCCTGTAATCCCAGCTACTCCGGAGGCTGAGGCAGGAGAATCGCTTGAACTCAAGAGGCAGAGGTATTGGTAAGCCTTGAGTACGCCATTGCACTCCAGCCTGGGTGACAGAGCAAGACTCCGTCTCAAAAAAAAAAAGTAACTCCCAAGTTTGGTATAAGGATTAATATGAAAATCTAAATATTGTATTTCAGAAATACTTGTGAAGACATTTAATGAAGTCATACTTTTACAAGATTCAGCTTCTTCCTCTTTTGCTATAACTTGATAACTTTGTCCTAACGGCTCCCAGTGAAGGAACCATAAAATGGCGTATTACAGAAAGATAGCAAATCTCAACTAATGGTATGGCAGTCTGATTTAAGAACAGATATTATACTTATTTATTTTAGCAAATGGATATTTATCTAAAGAGGCAATTTGCGTTATCTCTACATTTTGAGGGAAGGCTATTAGAATTGTGAACTACAGCTTTGTAGATCTGCTGTCATAATGAATATTAATCTTGAAGCTACACTGAAATTGAAAACAAATTTTAAAACCTCTAATTTCTCTGCTAAAGCCCGAAGCTTAAACTTTGACAAGACTGATGCTTACACTGTATATAATGTACCTGAGTTTTCTTTCTTTTTTTTTTCTTTTGGGATGGAGTTTCGCTCTTGTTACCCAGGCTGGAGTGCAATGGCGCGATCTCGGCTCACTGCAACCTCCGCCTCCTGGGTTCAGGCAATTCTCCTGCCTCAGCCTCCTGAGTAGCTGGGATTACAGGCACGTGCCACCATGCCCAGCTAATTTTTTGTATTTTTAGTAGAGACGGGGTTTCACCATGTTGACCAGGATGGTCTCGATCTCTTGACCTTGTGATCCACCCGCCTCGGCCTCCCAAAGTGCTGGGTTATAGGCTTGAGCCACCGTGGCTGGCCAATGTACCTGAGTTTTCTAAGATGACCAAATCTATTGCCCTGCACAAGGAAAAGATTAATATCTCAACATGCTTCATTATGTAAATTATTTTAATTAGTAGTATTTCATAAGCCAAACTCCATTTTTAGTATCTATACCTTCAAAATAGCTTTATGCTTCCCTAAATGACCTTTTGTGAGTCTACGTACAAAAGCGATGACTCTGACTGTGAGCCTATAGGAGGCCAAAGAAAATCTCTTCTAACCATGTAGCAAAGTTAACCCATCAAAGTTTATAATTCTAAGAACTGCTAGGATTTTATTCCTTTACAACATTGAGCATGGATGTCAGTGGTGATATGAGAATGTTATCTTGCAAAGTGCTCAGAAAACATACATAGATTTCAGTTTAGAATGTGATGCATCTCACTGTTTCTCCTACTTTTGGTCATTTTTTCCTAATACAATTGTATTTAGAAAATAAAAGAACATGGATGAGTACAAGGGCTAATGCCTGTAATCCCAGCACTTGGGGAGTCCGATGTGGGAGGACCGCTTAAGCCCAATAGTTCGAGACCAGCCTGGGCAACACTGTGGGACTATACAGAAAAGGTAAAAGAACACAATCAAAATATAAGCATACCATATGAAAGCACTGGAAATACTGTAAAAACCTCCTAAAAATTAAAAATATTTGTTGAAATAAAGATCTAAGAAAAACCTCAGGCTGCATGGTGACTCATCCCTACAATCCTAACACTCTAGGAGGCTAATGTGGGAGGATCACCTGAGGCCAGGAGTTCAAGACCAGCCTGGGCAACACAGCAAGATCCTACCAAAACTAAAAAGAAAAAGAAAAACCTAGAAAATACTTCATGGCTTATCTCAGAACACCATTAACAACTACTGTCTTGGCTTTGGTGAGCCTACACAGTAATTATTACTAGTAAGTGAGCCTACATAAATTATTCCCAAGGTTTTTACTAATTTTAAACTTAAAATCTGCCTTATAAATATGTCATTCTCATTACTATCTGAATATATTATACTTATCTCTGTTCAGTACAGAATGATATGCATTTGTGTTTGTATACTTAACCATTGTAGCAAGCCCAGTGAAGCGCTGTATATCCATGATTGTCTGCTATGGCTGGATTTGCATCCATAGATGCTGCTGACTGCAAAAGGGCTCCAAGAACACCAATGTGTCCACAGGCTGCAGACAGGTGTATAGGTGTCCGGCCCCTGCTATCCCGAAGTAAGCACTTAGCACCATGTTGAAGTAATGCATCTACACATTCTTCATGGCCTGTAACTGCCTGAAAGAAAATAATTTACAGGTGGTCAAACATATTATGCTAAACATTACATGCCAACCTCGGCTAATGAAAAGATTTTAGGCTGGGCACGGCAGCTCAGGCCTGTAAACCTAGAACTTGGGGAGGCTGAGGCGGGCAAATCACAAGGTAAGGAGATCGAGACCATCCTGGCCAACATGGTGAAGCCCTGTCTCTACTAAAAATGTAAAAATTAGCTGGACATGGTGGCTGACGCCTGTAATCCCAATTATTCAGGAGGCTGAGGCAGGAGAATTGCTTGAACCTGGGAGGCCGAGGTTGCAGTGAGCCAAGATTGCACCACTGCACTCCAGCCTGATGACAGAGCAAGACTCCATCTCAAAAAAAAAAAGAAATAGAAAAAATTTAAAAAACCATACACCCTATATCCTTCTATTAATCAAAGCCATTTATCATTTTGAGTGATTCTATATTTTTATTGGAAGTGGTTTAAAAATTCAGTTATAGCAGTAACTGTCAAAATGCAAACAGTATGAAAACAGGACAAGAGAAACTTAGTATTCAATGAAAATATTTCAAAGGTGAAAAAGTATACAAGAGCCGGGTGTGGTGGCTCATGCCTGTAATCCCAGCACTTTGGGAGGCCGAGGTGGGTGGATCACGAGGTTAAGAGATTGAGACCATCCTGGTCAACATGGTGAAAACCCATCTCTACTAAAAATACAAAAAATTAGCTGGGCATGGTGGCGCGTGCCTGTAGTCCCAGCTACTCAGGAGGCTGAGGGAGGAGAATTGCCTGAATCCAGGAGGCGGAGGTTGCGGTGAGCCGAGATAGTGCCATTGCACTCCAGCCTGGGTAACAAGAGCGGAACTCCATCTCAAAAAAAAAAAAAAAAAAAGAGTCTATAAGAAAGTGAGATAATGGAAAAAACCCAAGTTGCCATTAATTCTACTCAAAGTTTTAGGGTTTTAAAATTTTGTTCTAACATTGTTTTCTAGATTAAGTTTTAATCTAGATTAATCTCTAGAACAATGCAAGTAAAAACTAAGATACTGGCTGGGCACAGTGGCTCACGACTGTAATCCTAGCACTTTGGGAGGCTGAGGTGGATGGATCACCTGTGGTCAGGAGTTCGAGACCAGCCTGACCAACATGGAGAAACCCCGTCTCCACTAAAAATACAAAATTAGCCAGGCATGGTGGCACATGCCTATAATCCCAGCTACATGAGAAGGCTGAGTTCAGGAAAATCGCTTGAACCCGAGAAGCAGAGGTTGCAGTGAGCCGAGATAGCGCCATTGCACTCCAGCCTGGGCAACAAGAGGGAAACTCCCTCTCAAACAAAACCAACCAACCAAACAAACAAAAAACCCAAAGAAAACCAAAAACTAAGAAATTGAAAGGAATAGTAAAGACTATTTGATAAACATTTAATAAAGAAAAAATAAACATAACCTAGTTTAGTGCTAGGTGGTATGAGGTCATAAAAGCTTTTTGAAAGGAAAGAGCATATTTCTGCTTACCCCTCTATGCAATGCTGTCCTTCCCCATTTATCTTTGGCATCTACATTTGCTCCTTTGTTCAGCAATGAGTAAACACAGTCTGTGTGCCCGTTGAGAACAGACAGCATCAGAGGCGTCCTGAGCAACAACAGGAATAGGTTCAGTGCTCACTTAAGACTGTATTCTGGTTTTCGAAATACGCCTTTCTGTGATGCAACAATTATCTATCGAAACTTACTGTCCATTTCCATCTTGAATATCTACTGCATTCTGCGGTTCTGCATTTCCTATTAATAGCCGTAAGCATTCTGAATGACCATTTGTTGCTGTAAAGTGAAATTTTAAAATTTCAGTAATTATATATAATGATAAAATAAAAAATGTCCATCTTAGAGCACATCTAGAATTTAACTTTGGGATAGTTTCACTGAATGTAATATGCAAGAATGAAAGTATCTATAGGTACAAAGAAGGTTTCTTCTGCCTTTGACTGGTAAAGCTGAACAAATACGAATTCCTCACAGTAAAATATGACAGGCAGACTGCCTAACCAGCACCATCCCTTATCATCTGCTTCTAAAAGAATGCTCATTTTATTTAGCTTTCTGGCAATGTAGTCAGGAAGAGGGGCTTGCCTCTAGCAAAGGAATGATATCATGACTGGACCAAGTCAATAACAACAACACGTTCTCCTCTGATAGTGATCAGTTTTAAGGTGAGCAGCACAGGGACCAGGTCTGACTACTGACATGCTGGTAAGTCTAGCAGGCTGCTGGGAATACTTTTATCTCTGATAATGCAAAGCCCCCACTCCCTCCTGATTTTAGGTGCAATCCTTAAAAGCAGCAGCACTCATCCTGCAACATGAATGGAAACATAAGAGAATAACAGAATTTAGTTCAGAGCTCTGACACCATTGTAGAATCAACCAACCCTGGAACTGCATCTACCTCTGGACATTTTTTTTTTTTTTTTTTTTTTGAAGGTGGAGTCTCACTTTGTTGCCTAGGCTGGAGAGTGCAGTGGTGCGATCTCTGCTCACTGCCACCTCTACCTTGTGGGTTCAAGCAATTCTCTGCCTCAGCCTTCCGAGTAGCCAGGATTACAGGCGCCCGCCACCATGCCCGGCTTAATTTTTTTGTATTTTTAGTAGAGATGGGGTTTCACCATCTTGACCAGGCTTATCTTTAACTCCTGACCTTGCGATCCACCTGCTTTGGCCTCCCAAAGTGGTGGGATTACAGGTGTGAGCCACTGTGCCCAGCCTGCCTTTGGATATTGTATGAGAGAGACTAAGCCCCATCCTTTAAACTATTTTCGGTTGGGTACTCTGTTATTTATGACTGAAATAATTTCAAATGATATATACAGAGTACAAGAAAAATGTTACATCTAAAGAATGCGTTTGTTAAGTCTAAATGCATAAAATGGGCAGGGGTACAAGCAGAAGTAGTCCAAAGAAAATAGTTTCTGAAGTAAGTTAAATCCTCTGCCAAAATTCAGATCCTGTTCACATATACAAAATCTGAAGTTTAAAGAATATATTGGTAATTAGAAAAAATGTATCTTGCATATGATACAGAAAGGAACATCTATCACTATTTCTCCTGATTAAAAGATGACAAAACTAGCAAAAGCAAGCTAGGGGCCGAATATTCTACAGTACTGACAGTTACATTAAATGCTAAGTTACTAATTAAAACTTGTGGCTTAAACCACCTCTCTCACCTTAGTCCAATTTGTATGCTGAACTCTGCCAGCAGCTCTCACAGCTTATCAATAAAACACAGTGTCTTAACACTTGGCGATGTTCAAAGAGATCTTATTTGACCCATCATTTCTCAAGTCAGTTCACTTACACTCAGTGCACAGTAGCTACTAATGAATGTTTACGTCATCTAACTTCAATGACCCAAACACCAAGTACAGCATCACCATGGGAAAGGACTGATAAACCTCCAGAAAAAAACCTCAATGTTCTTTTCAAGATATATAGACGCTCTCTATAGACCTCCAAATTTGAAAGGCATCTATAGACACAAGTCTTAGATTTATTGAATAGGTAGGCACTAACAGTAACCTGTGGCTCTTTGTAGGTAGGACTTACGCTGAACTATAATGGCATTGGTTAACTACTACTAAGGGACTGGCTAATGTCTCAGTTCAGTATTTACCTATTAAGAGTGCAACCATTCCATGAAAGCTTTAAATTAGTTCTGCATATGATCTGTAATTATGATGTAATTTTTCTAGTTGTAGATATAACTTCACTTTTTCAGAATAAAAGAAAGTAATGCATTTTGACCTCTTGTTCAAACCATATAGTAGTGTATGTATGTTTATCAGACGTTCTCATCTATTAATATTTTTCTCAGCACTGCTTGAACATCTGATAGCTTTGAAGGGCAACTCTGGGAGCAACAGTGGGTGTTATCAATAGTCTTCTAAAATGTAAGCTTCCCAAAGTACTGGAAAAAAAATCCAAGGCATGTATTCAAATGTGTTAAGGATCACTCCATATAAAAAAAGTTGTGAATCTGCATCTGCCAGTGATACACAGTGGGTAGAAAGACATTTCATTGACTTGGTTATAGACCTTTTTTAACGTATCTGCTACATCATAACATCACAATATGGAATAGTTCTTGAATAAAGTAGGTGCTCTGTAAAGCCTGTATGCATAAATGTTAATGCAGTACACTGGTAAAATAAGGCGAAACGTGTATCATTTTTTAAATTAAAGATTATACCAATCCAAAATAACTTCTATCAGAAAGAAATAAATACTGCATTGTTTTGTTGATAAAGTGTTTGAGAAGTTAGACTATTACATAAATCCAACTTCTAAGGTGGATAAGTTTTTAAGCAATGATAGTCTTGTTGTTGATATTCCATGAGAATACAATCATTTTACCAATTAAAGTCAAAATTTTCCGCAGAAAGTCACAGCCCCTGGTAATATCCTTGGGTCTGGAAACCTTCGAAGAGTCAAGCTGACATTTTTTAGGTCTTCAGGCCACTAGGTTTTACAGGGATAAGTCCAGAGATAAGTCAAGCCTGTAACACAGCCTTCAAAACAACACAGGTGAATCTCTGATTCTACCCTACCTAAGCTTCGAGGGTAGTGGGGCTTCTGTCTGCAGAATTGTCCTGAAAGGGTAACCAGTAGGTGTGACATAGAAATGGCCAATGTTAGCATCTACAGCTATCGTCAAAAGATGAATCCACTGCCACCGCCCCACTGAGGGCCCCCTAAGATTGCAGAAGGTATCAGCAAGGAGGCAGCCCAGGTTGTTTTCCAGGAGAGGTCACAGGAGGAAGGGAGCTACACAAAGACACTTAAATCTTTTGTGCCCAGGAGGTTTTTTTCATCAGAGCAGGGGAGTATATTTTAATGACTTTTTAAACACTTGTGTGGGACAGACTTGAGCATGAGGGAGGTCTTAAGCCAGGCATAAAGTTTGTTTCAAATACTAATCTATTTTTACTCCTCTTCTTGCATAGAAGCTGGTAATCTAGGACTTACATGTAAATAATTTTATATATTTTGTACTTGGTTTACTTGGGTTGGTATAATACACTATATTTAAGTTCCTTGAACACTGAGGATACTCCTGATGTGTATGAATGACTGAGGCTTTGTATGAATGAAGTTATTTGATGGGGTCAAAGAATCCATATATGATTTGGAAAAAAAAAGTCAGAATTTTAAAGACAATTAACCAGAAATATTATATACCAGAAATTGAAAATGAGTATCGAATAGGAGGTTATAAATAAATCAAGTATAATATCGGGCATACCTGCTGCATGTATAGGTGTCCTCTTCAAAATGTAATCTTTTACTAAGATTGAGGCTCCCTGATTAATGAGTACATCCACACATTCAACATGGCCCTTAAATGCTGCAAGATCTAGAGGTGTTCTTCCACTACTATTTCTGACATCTAGGTCTAATAAAGACTGTACCAACACTTCCAGTGCTTGATGGTGACCATGATAGGCCTAGAAATAAATAAAAATGCAAATTAAAAAAATACATATTTAGATTGATTTCCTAAAATACTTTAGAAAATACAAATAAGCAAACTTGTCTTCATATCATCATCTTATTTGAGATAATCCAAACTTCTACATTTAGAATTCAGGAAGTTAACTAAATATTTTTCTAATAATCAACACAGTAGGCTAGTGTTAGAGAACAGGCATTCTATAAATAATAAAAGTTCAAATGACAGGTGATCTTTTCATGAGTATATACAATGCCTGTTCATGGCAGACATTCAATGGACATGTGATAGGGATCCATTTAAAGCCTTGATTTCAAGTCTGATTCCTAGAAGCCTGTGTTTTTTGTTTCTTTTGAGACAAGGTCTTGCTTTGTTGCCCTGGCTGGAGTGCAGTGGCATGATCATAGCTCACTGCAGCCTTGACTTAAGTGATCCTCCCACCTCAGCCTCCTGAGTAGCAGGGACCACAGGTACATGTCACCATGCTCTGCCAATTTCTAGTGACGAGGGTCTTGCTATACTGCCCAGTCTGGTCTCAAATTCCTGGCCTCAAGTGACCCTCCTACCTTGGTCTCTCAAAGTGCTTGGATTACAGGCATGAGCCACTGCACCCAGCCCAGCCTGTGTTCTTAATCACAGTTCAGTGCTCCACATTAATGCCAGAGACAGCTAGCAACTTGAGTTGAGTCAGTGCTTGAATATTCTGATTTCCCAAACTAAACTGATTACTCCCATCCTATAATGTACCATAGCTAAAAAAGAAGCAATTCTTTTAGCAAAGAAATACTTAACTGAGCCCTGCTTGAATATCACCACATATCGGGCATTGTCCTAGCTGTACAAGAGTAACACTGAAGATCTTTCAGACTGAAGTTGCCTTCTTCATACAGTCTAATAAAAGGGCTTTCCGGAAAAGTCATTTCAAAATCCAACATGGCAACTGAACATATATTATTTACACTGGATTAAATGCTGAGCAGGACATAAAGAAATAAATAAACTTCAAAAGATTATAAAGCCATTTCTGAGGCTGGGCATGGTGGCTCAAGCCTGTAATCCCAGCACTTTGGGAGGCCGAGGTGAGTGGATCCACGAGGTCAAGAGATCGAGACCATCCTGGTCAACATGGTGAAACCCTGTCTCTACTAAAAATACAAAAAATTAGCTGGGCATGGTGGCGCGTGCCTGTAATCCCAGCTACTCAGGAGGCTGAGGCAGAATTGCCTGAACCCAGGAGGCGGAGGTTGCAGTGAGCCGAGATCGCGCCATTGCACTCCAGCCTGGGTAACAAGAGCGAAACTCCGTCTCAAAAAAAAAAAAAGCCATTTCTGTAGAAAATGTCAGAAACTAGCAGCCAGAGATAAAGCTGCTCTGGGCCTTACTGATCTCTTTATAATGTATCTGTGTAGAAACTTGACTACTTAAACTTGACTACATGAAAGATTAAAATGACTATTGGTCACTTTAATTCTACTGTTTTAGGATCACATCTAACTTTGTTCCTTAATACCAGGTCAATGAAAATTATTCTACTGAAAGAATGAACTCTGAGGAACCATATATTATATATAGAAGACACTATAAAAAGAAGAAGTTAGCCAGGTGCAGTGGCTCACACCTATAATCCCAGCACTTTGGGGAGGCTGAGGTGGAAGGATCACCTGAACAGGAGTTTAGGACCAGCCTGAGCAACATAGTGAGACCTCATCTCTGAAAAAAAAAAAAAAAAAAAAAGCCTGGTAGCACGTGCCTGTGGTTCCAGCTAGGCAAGAAGCTTAGGTGGAAGGATCACTTGAGTCTGAGAGGTAAAGGCTGCAGTGAACTGTGATTGCACCACTGCACTCCACCCTGGGTAAGAGAGTGAGACTGTAGCTCTAAATAAATAAATAAAAAATAAATGAGGTTGGATACGATCACTCACACCTATAATCTCAGCACTTTGGCAGTCCGACACAGGAGGATTACCTGAGGCCAGGAGTTTTGAGACTAGCTTGGGCAATAGTGAGGCCCTGCCTCTACAAAAAATGCAGAATTAGCTGGGAATGGTGGTGTGAGCTATAGTCCTAGCTACTCAGAAGGCTGAGAAGAGGGAGGCTCGCTTGAGCTCAGGAGTTCCAGTCTGGAATGAGCTGTGATCGTGCCACTACACTCCAGCCTGGATGACAGAGGGAGACACTGTCTGAAAAACAATAGCAAAAATAAATAAAAAACAAGACGAGAGAAAAATAAGAATGAATGGGAGCTATTTTGATTTGCCACAGGGCTTCCCCCATGATGTCCCTTGTATGGGACTCAGAGAAGAAGCACAAATGTCCAGTATGCGCAAAGTTAGGAATCGAGACCAGTTTCCGAGAGCCTTAGACCAGTATGTTTTCACTGTACCAAGTTGTCCTGAATGGGAGAGTTTGGAATAAGAAATTAAAGTAGCTTCTGAAAACCTCCTAGAGATAGATAGGAAATGCAAAAGTGGTGGTATAATCACATTTCATTGAGCCTAATTACTAAATTATTTCAATTTTTAGCTAAAAAATATTATTTATATATAATGTATACCCATGTCATAGCAGCACTCATTCATAATAGCCAAGAGATGGAGGCAACACAGATATCTATTGTCAGGTGAATGGATAAAGAAAAATGTGGTACATATTTAACAGCATATTATTATGCAGCTTAAAAATGAAGGAAAGTCTGCCACATGCTACAACATGGATGAAACCTGCTAGATGAAATAAACCAAACAACACAAAAAAATACTGTTATGATTCCACTCAAATGAGGTATCTAGATTAGTCAAATCCATAGAAACAGAAGGTAGGCTGGTATTATCAGTTTTAGTTTTGGTCTTTAAAAGATAAGATTCTGGAGATTGGTTGTACGGTAATGTAAATGTAATTAACACTATTGAACTGTACACTTAGAAATGGTTAAGAAGGTATGTTTTATGTTATGCTTTCTTTTTTCTACCATTACCACCATATACACATACAAAATCTTTGACCAAAAAATAGTAATTGAGAGAGATAGGGAAAAACCTACTAATCAATGTATAGCACATCATTAAATTGGAAGCACAAAAAGAGAAACTTGCCAAGTTGAGGGGCAGGGAGAATACAAACAAATTTCTAAAGAAACAATGTCATTAAACTAATAACTAAGTTCTAAAGACTACAGGGCTTTTGGGAGTCTTTAACATGCTACTTGTTGAATCTCCCCAAGGGGGAATAGTCTGGCACCTAGAAAAAGCTCAAGAAATGACAGTGACATCATTATAATGAGAATGATGCTGCTGCTGTTAATGCTGCTCAGTCTTCATTTCTTGTCATCAGTAGTAAAATGGCTGTTTTTTCCATGCTGGATTTGCCTTTTCAGACTTATTTACTATGCGTGTCTGGGAGAGGTGATGGTGTTTCTAAGAATGCAAAGGGCAAAGAAGCAGGAAGCTTCAAGAATGCTTTCTTAGTCATTTAGGACATGATAGGAAGTATCAGTGGGGAGAAATAGCAGAAAATTTAATGTATATACGTCAGTGTCAGAACACATGCAAGGAGAATAGTAAGATAAAAAAAAAACGGTAAATATGAAAAGAAACAATCAAATGAATCACTGACCTTGTAGTGTTCCACATTAAATTAAGGATACATTCTTACAAGCCTTTTACTAAAACATCAGAGATTTCACAAACAGCTAGTGTGGCACCCTGGTCTCCTGATTCTTAAAGTACCCCCTTCCCTTTAACTCTAACATTCTTTGTCTCAAAAATAAATTCTTTCAGTACAGAAAACTAGATTAGGATTTACTTGAAATTTAAGGTAATACATTCTCATTTGACTTAAAAAATTGTCACATTCTTTCTTAACCCTCTCCATTTAGTGACTCACACTGAAAAAAAAAAAATGAGAGGAATCTTAAAGTGGAAGGGATATAACAGACAATATAGCCAAATACTATAGTGTGAACACCTGAAGGACCAGTGAACATACAACCAGTTAGCACCCCAAGATCACAAAGTAAGCAAAAAATTGTACAAATACCACTGAATGTGTGTGTGTATAGCAACTGCTTAGCAACTTATAAGGCATTCCACAAGGGCAGCACATTTTAAAATTCATCATCACAGGCGTATTCTCCATATTTTCTCCCTCTTTCTCTCCAGAAGGCCCTGGGGGAAGCCCAAGGATCACTGTCTGTCTTTTTTTTAAAAAGAAACAGAAATAACAAAAACAAAAACGCAGCATATTAAATAATTCTCTGAATTAAAGAAAGTTCTCAAAGTTTTAATTCCATGGTAACTATTACATGGGCCAAAAGTTTATGGTACTAGTTTGAGTCAACACAAACAAGTATTAGATATTTTCAGTAAACAAATTGGCTATGAAGGCAGTACTCACAGCCAAGTGTAAAGGGCTTATTGTTGCTCTATTATCTGAATCACTCAGCATGTCTGTTCCTGAGGTTTCCATTAACTGAAAAAGAAGAGGCATTTTAAATGTCAGAAAGATATACTACTGCAATTATTCTCTCCCATACTTCCAGTTCAAATCAATTTTAGAGTATTATTTGGTAACTCAGCAAGCTTATAAAACACAAATATTATGAAAGTGTAGTAAGGACCCCAGACTAAAAGCTTTGAAGACAGGCTATAAAACTAAGAGTTTGGGGGAAATGCTACTTAAGTGCCACCAAGTAAACATCTTCCTTCCTTCTGTACACAATTTCTGTCACTGTTTTTGCTCCTAAGATTATACAAAAAGACCTTCAGCTCTAATGAGAGGAAAAAAATAAACATAATTGGTAGGAGGAATTGACTTATACTTACAACATCTAGAGGAGTTTCACTTGCAATCTGAAATAAAGGTCAAAATAAAAATATTTAGTTTGGTAAGTATTCATCTATATTAAGTCTCAACTTACATAGGGCTTTGCTAACTTTTATTCTAAACCCGTGCTTCCTTTTCCTCCAAAAAGGTAGGTGTTTTAAATAATTTTATATCACTGCAGACATCAAATCTATATACATAGGTCTAAAATTGGTCTGAAGATCCATCATAACCTAAGAAAACAATTGTTATTTTTGTAACAGGGTTCCAAGTGCTATATTAAATTGTCAACCTCCTTTTTCTGCTTTTATATCCACTCTCCTTGAATTTTATTTCCCCTTGAAGTTTAATATAAGTTATAAGGTAAGTCTAAATAAAAGAATTTTAACCTAAAGTATCTGTTATACACATGAATACCTTTTCCTTGACTTTCCTTCTGGTTTGGCAAATTTGGTGAATGATGGTATTATATTTCAGAATGAGACCACAATAGAAATAAAAACTTCCCTTGCAGAAGTAGAGTCTCCCTTTTTAGGAAGGGCTGTGAAATAAATGGGCCTTTGGAATTCCCTGAATATATGTGGAAGATATTCCTCTCACAGAAACTTTTATTTCTCACAGAAGACACAGTTATAGTTCTTTAGAAACTTATGAGAAATATTTTTTTAAAGGGGCAGGAGAAGTAAATACTGCAGACACAGACATGGGGTAATCAGTAGCTCTCTCCAGAGATCTAATTTTCTCCTTTTTTAAAAGGAAAAGAGAATGAGATATATCTTTTTAAGAGGTATATACATTCTGAAAATGTTAAAAAAACAAAATGGAATTTGTTTCTTGATCCATTTATGATTTTTGTTAAATTATTACACTATAAACTCACATCAGGCCTTTTACAAGAATTCAGGAATCTTACCAGCTGAAGACATAGACGGTGACCATAAGCAGCTGAATAGTGAACTGCATTGTATCCTTGCTTATCACGGATCCCTGGATTTGCATCGTTTCTTAGTAAGTATTCCAGGCACCTATATACAACAACAACATACTGAAAATTCTAAATCTTGCATATCAACCAATGATAAGAGACCGAAATTAAAAATTGATAATTTTTCTGATACTTAAGTAATATAAAAATCATAAATGTATCACACTGTAACAATGTCATTTAAATGACACTATCATAAAAATTCAATGAAACATTCATAAAAGAATCTTCTTGATTCAAAGTAGATACCTTGAAAGGTTTTTTGTTTTTTTTTACACGAAGGCTCTTTTTTACAGTCTCTACACCACCACCTATTCTACTCAGACAATGTTGGACGGGATTAAAGTTTTGGTGGTGAGTACATAATACGGGTAATATTACTATTTATCTATCTAGAACACAGAATAAGTAAATTTTTCATTATGAAGCTCAAGAAAGGATGTGAAACAAAACCAAACCCCAAGAAACCAAGGTCAGAATTCAATGAACTTGAATTAGAGGACTAAGAAGAGATATATACACAGAGTAAAGTGGTAATAAGGTATTCATAAGAGATACTTCATTTCATTTCTGTGATATTAAAATATGAGGAAAATAATTTTTAAAAAATGACTATATGTACAACCACTATGGAAAAGTATGGAGATTCCTTAAAGAACTAAAAGTAAAACTACCACTTGACCCAGCAATCACACTATTGGGTATCTACCCAGAAGAAAAGAAGTCATTATATGAAAAAGGCCCTTTGCACATGCATTTTTTTTTTTTTGAGATGGAATCTCACTCTGACGCAGGCTAGAGTGTAGTGACACAGTCTTGGCTCACTGCAATCTCTGGCTCCTGGGCTCAATCAATTCTCCTGCCTCAGCCTCCCCAAGGGACTACACGTATGTGCCACCACGCCTAGCTAATTTTTGTATTTTTAGTAGAGACAGGGTTTCACCATGTTGGCCAGAATGGTCTTGATCTCTTGACCTCGTGATCTGCCCACCTCGGGCTCCCAAAGTGCTGGGATTACAGGTGTGAGCCCACTGCACCTGGCAGTTTGAATAAACAGAGGCTATTTTACCATTATGGTGTTTATAGCAGCACAATTCCCAATTGCAAAAATATGAAACCAGCCTAAATGTCTATCAACCAACAAGTGCATAAAGAAAATGTGGTATATATACACCACGGAATACTACCCAGCCACAGAAAGGAACAAAGTAACAGCAGTCATAGCAACCTGGAGTTGGAGACCATTATTCTAAGTGAAGTAATTCAGGAAGGGAAAATCAAATATCGTATGTTGTCACTTACAAGTGGGGGCTATGAGGAGACCGAAAAGCACAAAAATGATAGAATGGACTTTGGGGAGTCTTGTAACCAATGTGTAGTCTTTTATCCCTCACACGGAATAAAATTTTATCCCTCACATTTTACTCAATGTGAGGGATAAAAGACTAGACATTGGGTACAGTGAACATTGCTCAGGTGATCTGTGCAGCAAAATCTCAGAAATCATCACTGAAGAACTTACCCATGTAACCAAAAACCATTTGTTCCCCAAGAACTACTGAAATAAAATATAATAAAAATAAATTTAAAAACACCATATAGGGCTGGCTGTGGTGGCTAAGCCTGTAATCCTAGCACTTGGGGAGGCTGAGGTGGGTGGATCACGAGGTCAAGAGATGGAGACCATCCTGGCCAACATGGTAAAACCCTGTCTCTACTAAAAATACAAAAATTAGCTGGGTGTGGTGGTGTGTGACTGTAATCCCTGCTACTCGGGAGGCTGGGGCAGGAGAATCGCTTGAACCTGGGAGTGATGTTTGCAGTGAGCCGCAATTGCGCCACTGCACTCCAGCCTGGGCAACAGAGTGAGACTCCATCTCAACAACAACAGCAACCACCACAACACTATATAGTCCACAATTTATAATTGTAATAAATTTTATTACAGCAAATACAAGTACCAAAATAGAAATAAAAAAATTTTCCCTTAGTTTGGTACCAGTGATCTTGGGCCATAATGGTAAAATAGCCTCTGTTTATTCATTTGATACATGGAGAAACCAACTAAAAAAGTCTATTCATGTTCAAATTCCAAGTTTGTAATTATTCAATGATCATTTGTCTGGGATTCAACTATGTCTACCCAAATACTAAACTATTTGGGGAAAACATTCTTTAATCAAATACTCCTTGTTAAAAGTTTCCAAAATCACACTGAAGTCATATAAAAACAAATGAAAAGAAATTCGATAGCAATGTAAATGATCTTTCAGTAACTAGCTCACAAATATATGAGTGCCATTACTTCAGTGCTAACGCTTATTTCTTTAAATGCTGAATTTCTTAAAATGCTTTAGATCTCTTAGAAATTACTCTCAGAATCTTTATTGTAATATCTTCAATGGTAGCAAATGTTCCTCTATTTAAGTGCAAATGGTATTTATGCACAGCTAAAATTCTTTGGAGTCAAGCATAATAATAAAAAAAGATTAAAATGGGTATGACTATGATTAAAAAACAAAACAAAACAAATCCAAGTCTGGCTCTAAAGTAACAAGACTGGTGTTTTTTTGGTTTTGTTTTGTTTCATAAACTAGCTCTGAGAACAAGCCAGGAAAAGGAAGTATTTCAGTCAGTGTGTAAAATCTGTTTGTACATAGCCTTCTTTGGTGCCCATTTGAGACGACAGTGCTCACTGGGATGCAGAAAAAGCCTGCAAGTCTGTAGGAAGATTAATTTACAGACAAAAACATTTTATCCAAGGGCATTAAAATAAATCTTTAATCAAGTTCTCTAGATGTGATAGAAACAGTTCTCCCTTACTGACACCTGAGTACAAGACTTATACTAATATAATTTCTTTTATTGGCATACCCTTCGGATTTTGCTAAACAATATACATTTTCATAATTACTCTGGGTATTATCTTAAACAAGTGAAAAAGATTACTGACAGTAAGTTAAATGACTTTCCCCAAATCCTTTGGCTAGAATATGGCAAACCAAGGACTAAACCTCAGGTCTTCTTCTCTTTATCCACTATTTTTTCTATGTTCCCACAAAGGTTTGGAACAGTAGTTAATCAGTTATAGTGATAAGTTAACCAGGGTGCTTATAAAATACTGAACCATAAAATTACTAGATCTTGAAAATGTGGACTTCATTAGAGGGTGGGGACAGCAGAGTCTGTCTACTCTTTTTTCTGCTTCTACATTAACACATGCTGATTTTATAAAACCCAGACAATTAAGAAATGAAGATTCTCTATAATCTGTCTGAAATAAAATACATACACAAAATCTAAAAAAAGGTTATGGCTAAACAACAAACTATTCTGTTATATTTTTTCCTCCATGTTAGGCAAATTAAATATCATTATCCCCACTAACCACGTAGGTTAAATAGTTTAAATCAATCTATTTAAATTTCTCCTACTCTTACCCTACCACTCATAAACCCTATCACTTTGAGTTCTGATGCAAGTTCAGATTGATTCAAGTTCATGTGTCCCATGACTGGTCAGACCACTGGGTAAGGATCACTCAGCCAGAAAAACAGATGTGGTACTGTCACTCCCAGAGGCCCTCCCTCCTTTCTACTCTTCCAACATCATGGCATATAACAGTTCTTACCACCCCTGCCACCCCACCCCTGGCCCAAAAAATCAGTTTTAAAAAACACAACTAACCCTTATAGGAAGATTAGGATGTGTCAGAGTTGTTCCAAACAATTCATATATAATAAAATCTTTTAAACTCTACATAGTTGTGACTGAGTTTAGACTATTATTTCCATATTCACAGATGAAACAGGCACGGAGAGGTTAAGTAATTTGCCCAAGGTCCCACAGTAAGAGGTAGAACGCCAGTATCAAACACAGTGCTCTTACAGACATATACACAGTAAGCTTAACAAGGTTGCTGAATGTATGTCACATACAAAAGGCAAATATATCTTCTATATGCCAAAGCAAAAACAATTTAAACATTTTGGTAATAAAAAATATGAGACACATAGGAATAAATCTCAGCATTATAAAACTTCTACACACAAAAAACTGCATGATCCCATTTTTTTGAAGTTTGAAAACAGACATAAATTGCCACTAGAAGTCATAATGTGGTCCCATTTCCTGAGTGTTACTATGGTTTAAATGTTTGTGTCCCCTACCCTCATTCATATGGTGAAATTCCAACCTCAAGGTGAAGTTATTAGGTGGTAGGGCCTTTAAGGGGTGATTAGGTCATGAGGGAAGAGCCCTCCCTCATGAACGGGATTAGTGCCCTTATAAATAAGACCCAAAGGAGCTCTTTCACCCCTTCTACCATGTGAGAATATGGCAAGAATATGCCCTCAAAGAGTAAGTGGGCTTTCTCCAGACACTGGCCTTGATGTTCTTGACTTTTCAGCTTCTAGAACTGTGAGAAATAAAATTTCTGTTGTTTATAAGCCATCCAGTTTTTGGTTTTTGTTACAGCAGTCCAACCAGACTAAGACAATTGTTATTGCGTAGTTAGGGTTTTGCTGAAACAAATACCTAAAAATGTGGAAGAGGTTTTGGAACTGGATAATGGACAGACGCTGGAAGAGTTTTGAGGTGCGGGCTAAAGACTGTCTCCCATAAAACGTTTTCTAAAACTATATATAATATAAAAAAAGCTGTATGATAACACATATCAGGGCTTCAACTTTGATTAAGGCTGTGAGGGACATAAAATGATCTATATACACATACAGCAATACAACTGCTGATGATGGTTATCTCAGGAGAGCTGGTCTGAGGAGAATTTCTTCCTTATAAATAATCAGGAAAAACAGCCCTCAACCTTTCCATTCTCTTATATACAAACTATACACATGTATGGAGAAGACCCTCATCATCTTGCTGAAAGACAGCCCTCTATGTCTTTGCAAAAGGCAAATATAATTTTATTAATATTTCACATGTTTAATATGTTTATTGTGATAGCAGCCATATATTTGTTTGCTGGATTCTTACTTCAGAGGACTTGCTGAATGACTGTCTATCAAGAATGCAGGTATCAGGACAATGTGGGTGACTTGCAGAATGACTAGAATGAGTCAGGAAAGATTTCATGTATTTTTCCAATTATTTACTCAAAGTGAGGAGGAAGAGATATAAGGCAGAGCAGAACTGTAATTACTGTATGTCAGTCCTAAACAGCAGAAAACCAATGTTGGATTGTTAAAAATTCCAAAGTATAAACAATAACTTTTCCTGGGGAGCTTTAAAGGTAGAAACTGTGATGCTGACTGGGGATTAGTAAAAAACCATTTAAAAAACAAGCAAATGTACATTATTAAATAATAGTTATTGGAAGCTCTCAGGAATCTCTTCTTTTAGAAAATAATTCATTCTTGCTTTGGCGGAATGAATCAATTATGCCTGATTTCTTACTACTCAAGTTATTCCTGGGAATTAAAACCTTTCAATTTAAGAAAAACAAATCAATCCTTTAATGCCACTGTTTGAGCCTCCAAAACAATCACTTATTGAAAGGATGCCTCTGGCATCCCAGAATAGTTACTGTGGCTTATACTTTCTACGAGGCTCCCAAGGAACAAATCACTGAATCAATAAATGATAGCATTAGACAGGCTCTTTAGGATTTTGATACTTAATAAACATAGGAAAGAGAGGCTCCAATTAACAGTGCTAGATAATACACAGTCTCATTTATGCAAGCTAACAGGGAAATTTCATTTTCCTTTTACAAATGAAGAATATTCTGGCTTAGCAATTACTTGCTCATGCTCAAACAGGTATAGTATGGAAACTCCAAGATTTAAATTGGCTCTTTCTGATCCCAAAGCTCTTGTTCTTTCCAGTAAGTATATCAGGTTTAGTGTACACACTGAGGATTAAATATTTAAATAATAAAAGTCACTGCCTGCTTACTCAAAACAGTTTATATTCAGTGAGAAAACCAGAGATTTTAGTACTGTACCCTTCTATAGAAAAAGTAGATTGGCTTAAAATGAAACCACAAATCTCCAACACTATGGGTTGAATTACGTTATTCGCGCCTGCTTGTGCGCGCGCATGTGTGTGTGTGTGTGTGTGTGTGTGAGAGAGAGAGAGAGAGAGAGAGAGAGAGAGAGAGACAGAGAGAGAGAGAGAAAATGAGAATTCAGTGCATTTAGTGCATTTGTTTAAGGGCAAAGAATCAAAGTGTAATCTTTTTTGAGGGGGAAGGACTGTGGGGGACAATCTCTCAGTGGAATCTGGTTCATACTGAGCTGTACTCAGTAACCAGTTGTGAAAGTAATGGTAAAGGACTACAGACGGTGATAAAAGTCACTTTACATATAACTTATTTTAAGCAAATCTATAAATCAAATCCTGAAATTATAAAACTTATAAATTAGGGATAATCTACTTATCCAAGTTTACCGAAGTATTCTCTGATTTACAGTCTTTATCATAGATTTTATTTAAATAGTTGCTACCTCAAAACATATTTCATATTCTTGCAAATAAAGTACACATTACTATTGCCTTTAAGATTAGAATTTTAGGCTGGGCACAGTAGCTTGCTCCTGTAATCTCAGCACTCTGGAAGGCCAAGGTGTGCACATCACTTGAGGTTAGTAGTTTGAGACTAGCCTTGCCATCATGGTGACTCTGTGTCTCTACTAAAACTACAAAAATTAGCTGGGCATGGTGGTGGGCACCTGTAGTACCAACTACTTGGGAGGCTGAGGGACAAGAATTGCTTGAACCCAGGAGGTGGAAGTTGCAGTGAGCCAAGACTGCACCACTGCACTCCAGCCTGGGTGACAGAGAGAGGCTCCATCTCAAAACAAACAAACAAACCAACCCCCTAGAATTATAGTCACAAATCCAATGTAACAAAATGTTACTTATAAAAATGGCTTTGAAATTAAAGAGTTTATACTAAATTAACATTTGTGAAGATCAAATTATGCTTATTTTGAGGGTAAAAAATAAATATTAAAAACTGAATAATTCTATGTTATATGAAGTACATTTTATAACATTTTCCCCCAGAAACCATTACTTATTTTTGCCAATGATATTTTTACTCTTCACTGACCCACATCATGGAGAACTACCAGACACTGAAAATCTTTTTCTGTTTTCAATGAGTTTATTTTCTTCTAAGAAGAAAAAAAAAGTATCAAAATACAATAAGCAGGTCTTATAATTTTAGGTGAATATTACTATACTTATGAAACAGTTTATGCATCATTTATTCTTGTTTTCATCTATTCATTCTTGGCCAACATTTACTTATTCTGTCATCTAATATACTTATTTAAGCAACATGTAGTGCCCACTACATGCCAGATTCTGCCAGTTCAATTACTACCTTTTGGATACCAATTTACAAGGGTTCCTTGCAAATCTGAACTGAAATACAGGTACCTCTGAAGGATACCTGTATTCTAATCTCTACCCAATTTTCTGATGATATTGCTCATACACCTCCTCTCTCCCTTTCCCCATAATATAGTCACGGCTGTAGCCTCTGAGAAGTTAAGTGGAAAAAAACATGAACGTGATATTAAGACGCTCTTTTGGCAGGGAGGACAAGAAGGGACCTTATCTTTCTTTCACCAGAGCAGCTAGAAAAGCTGGTGCTTAGAATAGGTAGTAATAACAATGATTTAGGAATAACTATGAAACCAATTTATTTCCCTAAACAGACTAAGGGCAAAGATAATCAACAAAAAATACAAAGAGGAAACACAGATTTGCAACAAAAACATCCATGTGGAAGATGCCAGTTTATAGAAATATTGATTCTCTACTCTCACTTATATGGTACTTACTTGCCATCTGTGTCTGATGTAGCTGCATAGTGCAGGGGTGTGCAGCCTCTTTCATCAAGGTCATTCACACTTGCTCCTGATCCCACAAGAGCAAACAGGCACTGGTAATTGCAGTTGGCAGCAGCGTAGTGCAGTGGAGATCTTTTGCGTCCAAGTTAATACAAGAAAGATAAAAGCCAGAGGCATAACTAGTAAACAGAAGCATAGTTGACTCTTACTCCTTCCAGTTACAAATACTGTATTTACCTTGAGACTTAGACTGCCATATACTAAGTCTTGTGGAAGACTGGATGGAAAGCTAGAAGAAAGTAAGGTGGCAGAGAACCTTTAAGTATATGAAATAAGATAAAAATGAAGTTATTTCCATCATCTCCAGGCCGTAGCAATCCTAGTCCCAGTCCTTTGAGTGACTTTCAAATAATCTTCATATTCTGCTCAGAAATGTGAAAGCTTTCATTTTAAGAAAGTTTCCCCTACATTCATAAAAATGTTCTACAGTAGAGGTAGCAATTTCTATTCATGTCTCAGTAGAAGAACAAAGGATAAGATAAAAAATAGAAGAAACATGAAAAAAAAAGCAATTAATCCTGAATTACTTTGAAGCCTCTAAACTCATAATATTCTTCAGAAGCCCCCCTCTGTTATTTGTAGTATAGAATACCTGAAGTACTAAAAATTAATATAAACTGGATTAAAATATAATTATAAAAGCAAATTCACTATAAAAATATTGCATTCCAAAGCCAAAATGATTTTTTTATTTTATGGTTCATTAGTTCTTTCCATTAGCAGGCTTATGAGAGCAGTCTGTTCTTCAAAGTAATTATGGCATCAAATAGTTTTTATTTTCTTCTATTCATTTCCAATTTCCTACCATGCGCAATTCTTTTTACTTCTCTTCTGCACTGCTTCTATCACATGCACTGACACACATTCACATTTTCTTCTGACATACACCCTTCCCTCTCATATACTTTGCTGTGTATAATTCTCAAACTGCTGACACACATAGTTTTGCTTATATTGTCATCTCTATCTTTCAAACCAATACCAACAGCCTGCGATTCTTTCCCTGTATGGTTCTAATGCACTCTGTGTCAATTCCTACTCTAACTTAACAGTAGTTTTAAATACTGCTACCACAAATGCTTAACAATGGGGCCTGCTGAATGACTACAAAGACTGTCATTTCACAGCTGCCTTCCTGCTGTGAAATACTTAGTGGGATGTGTGGATGTGTGTGTATAAGATTTATATAGAAAAGGAGAAAGAAAAATTACACATATATATTTATAACCTATTTCCTCCCTCTTACTACTGCTCTGGAACAAGATATGGGCAGCAAAATCTCTCATCACAAAGAAATGACTTGGAGAAAGGAGAACTATATCACCATTTTCTAGGTATTGTGAATTTCTTGAAAAAAAAACCGACGTTCTATGGGGCTTTACATTTCCATAGCCATAATTAGGAGAGAGCAAGTACAGAGACATTTATAAGGCCAAGGCTGTTGGTGGTACACTAGGGCTGTGATAGGGACCAAAGAAGAAGAAAACTGTGAGTGAGAACAAATATTTTTAAGTTACTGACTTCAGCTGGGACTCTCAATGAATCATGATCACAATGTACAAGATGCGAAATTGTTCAGTTAATTTTCAGAAGCCAGTTAGAAGGTCAAGCAAGTCATTCAGTAAAAATAGGCTCCATAAAGAAACTATATCATACCCTACCTCCCAAATTTGTCCTTTTTGTTGAAGTCTGCACCAGTATTCAGCAGAAGGTTTAGGCACTCCAGATTCCTATTGAGAGAAAATATAGTTAAAAAACTTAATTGGCAGTGATTTTATAATGAAATTGGTAGGTTTAAAGAAGCATGGAAGCATGCTTTTAAACGAAGATAAATGTGACAAAAGTGACTTGATTTACATTCCATGAAGAAGAAAACATTAAAATGCATCTTAACTAGAATTCAGAAAGTTACATACTTATATATTGGCACACTGATAGGAAATAACACGATTCATGTTGTCACTGTCTAAAAGGAAGATCACATTTGCAAGAGATTCTGAGGCGGTTTTAGGAAATAACATGCTTACAGTTTTTTTCTTTTCTTGAGACAGAGCCTCACTCTGTAGCTCAGGCTAGAGTGCAGTGGTGCAATCACAGCTAACGGTGGCCTCCAGCTCCCAGACATAAGTGATCCTCCAAGTCTCAGACTCCTGAGTAGTTGAGCTTACAGGTGTGAGCATGAGTCCCATCAGCTTTCCCTTATCTTCTCCTATACTATGACTGCTTATGTATACGTATCTCTAAGTTAATACTGGAGGAAAGGATATTACTTATTTCCATAATTTTATAAACCTGAATATCAAGTTGCTAGGTTACAATGAAAACTATAACTGCCAAGCAATAGACACTCAAGTCTGTTGTCCCTCTCTCTGCAGGCAAGTTACATGGAAGTTAGGTTTTAACTGGAAGGTTCTCTGTCTGGCAACCGTGGAAAAACAAGGAAGCCAGTCACATGCTCACAGTCCATATCTACTACTTAGACTTAGGTGGTATATTCTTGGTTCAACATACTTGTCCTCTGAAATCACTGAAAAATTTTAAGGAATTATCAGAGGATAAAGTCCTTGTAAAATGTCCTTTTGAGAAATCATGAATTAAATGGCTTATCACAGATCTAAATTATCAGAAGCATTAGATAAGCAGCATGTTTTACAGGCCATGAGTTTTAGCTGAAGTTTGTTGTTCATTTGAACTAACTACCTAATTTTCCCTGGTGGTACTATTTAAAACTTGGTATAAAATCTTCTGATCTCAAACTTAACTCTTCCTAGTAGAGGTAAGACACAGCACAAAATGAACATTGTTTTTCCTGAAAAAAAAAGTGATTTTAAAACAAATCTACTTAAAAGAGTACTTGTATTATTTAGAATATTCCCAGTATTTTGATGTTCTCATTTGAGAACATACTTTTTAAGAAATCGTTTTATTAGTTTTTTTTTTCACTTATCCAAGAATTACGTTCTTTTACAGAAGGCAGTATTTCCTTTCATAGGTTTATTCTCTCTTTCACTTATAACCTACACCTTGGCTGGAAGAAGATGAAAAAAGGTATTCTGCCACCGTGGAGGTTTTTTTCCTAAACAACTCCTGTTTTGTTTTCTATTTTCTGGCAGCCCAGAATTAACAAAAGAGGAACAAAGATAGGAGAAAACCTGCCATGACCAGCTATCTTTTTCTTAAAGAAATAAAAATACTATTAACATACCCTCCAGCTGCAGCTGCATGTAGACAAGTCCTGCCAAAATCATCTGGGGTGTCTATATCAAATCCTACAAGAATGAATACATCTTATTTATAACAGACTTTACACTAAATAATTTTGTAACAGACTTTAAAGAATTATGCCATGAAATGTGAAGAATCACATCCTCCCCTCCAGTCCCAAACAAACTATGGGTTCTGAAGTGCCAGAGTGCCTGTTTAAAAGACAATATGATATAATGGAGTATTATTTAGCAATAAAAAGAAATAAAGTGCTGATAGTGATACATGAATAACCCTTGAGAACATTATATTAAGTGAAATAAGCCCATCACAGATGATCACATGCTGGGTGATTCCATTTATATGAACTATTTGGAACAGGCACATTTATGGAGACGAAAAGTAGATTAGTGGTTGCCTAGGGCTGAGGGAGAAAAGAAATGGAGACTAACTGCTAATGGTCTTTCTTTAACAGGGGATGAAGAGGGTTTTCTTTTTCGTTTTGTGACAGAGTCTTGCTCTGTCACCCAGGCTGGAATGCAGTGGTGCAATCTCAGCTCAATGCAACCTCTACCTGCTGGGTTCAAGTGATTCTCCTGACTCAGCCTCCCAAGTAGTTGGGGTTACAGGTGCTCACTACTATGCCCAGCTAATTTTTGTAGTATTTTTTTTTTTCAGTAGAGATGAGGTTTCATCATATTGGCCAGGCTGGTCTTGAACTCCTGACCTCAAGTGATCTGCCTGCCTTGGCCTCCCAAAGTGCTGGGATTACAGGCATGAGCCACAACTCTAGGCCTGAACCCAACATCTTCTAAGAGAGGTTATTAAATTACCCCTACTGGACCCGTCTGCATGTAATTTTTAAAAAGCAGGATAAAGAAACTGTCAAAAATTTTGGGGGGTTTGAGGAGACATACAAAAGTCTTCAAAAGTTACACTTACCTGAAGAAAGAAGTTTTCTGCAGCAATCTGAAAAGCCACTTAAGGCAGCCAAGTGGAGGGGGAACATTCCATGTATGCCGCGCCTAAAGTTAATAGGACAGGACAGTATCTTCATTTTAACACAAGAAAAATACAATCAGTTACATATACTACAAAGAGACCACTTACTTAAGTGAAATATAACTAAAAGAGTAAAAATGTTCTAACACTTTGGAGAGTAATTTGGTTAAAGGCTGATGGTGGGCATAACTTACTACCCAACCATTTTTCTCCAAAAGTAGGGTTTTTCACCCTCAGGACTATTGTCATTATGGACTTTGTTGAGGGGAGGTGAGAAGCCATTCTGTGCATGCAGGCTTACAGGCTAGGCTGTTCAGCAGCATCCCTGGGCTCTACCCAATGAATGTCATTAACATGAACACCTTCCTCCTCAAATTGTGACAATCAAAAATGCATTTGGATATTTGCTCAGGGAGCAAAATTCACTACGCTGTCACTCCACCATTGAAACATTTCCATAACAAAACATGTTCAAGAATATTTATTGTAGAAATTCTGTAATAGTGAAAAATGGGAAGCAACTTGCATTTTCAAATAAGGAGAATGAATATGAAATCTTTATACAATAATTAAATTCTATAAAATGAACTAGAGCTACTTGTACAGATGTAAAAGAAGAACCAAATTTGTATCTACATGGCTAAACCAACAAGCTCATGTAATTTTTTAAAAAAAGTTACAAAACAGATAGGTTCAGTACCATACCATTACAGAAAATAAAAAAGATTTAAAACTTGTTAATAAACACATGTAAATGTGATACCAAGAATTAGCAGGTATCTTTCAAATAAAATATTACATGGGAACTTTAAAATATAAAATAAATAAAGGTAAACTGTTCTGACTGACCAAGATCGGGGTGGTAGGAGCAGGAAATCCTTTGTAGGATTCCAAGGAATTCCTGAGGTTGGCACAGCACAGGCTGAAAACTATTATCTATAGATAGCATTTGGATGAAAAAAAAAGCATCTGGCACATACAGCTTTCTGGGACTTTTAAGTACTACTAGTTAAAAATAAAGAGAACACAAAAATTAACAGCTCTTATCAAAACTGCGTTATGGTAAGACACATAAAAATACACCAGCTTACCAAATAAAATTCTATTTAAACACTTTAACCTACCATTCTGTCAATACAAAAGATAAGAAAGTTCAAGCAATTAATACAATATTGAGAATAAAATCCACATTTCCATCTGAAATATCTAGAAAACTGCAGTTCAATTCCCTTTGTGCTTGCTGGGGGCAGTTATCAACACCTCAGTTAAGTACTTACTTTGCAGTGTCAGCACCACTTGTAATAAGAGTGTTGATCAGCAGCTCATGGCCATACCGTGCTGCTATGTGCAAAGGGGTATTTCCATTCTTATCCTCACAGTCGATTACAGCTCCTGCAATACAGGACTTACTGTCAGACACCAGACCATATAAAGATCAAATCATGATCTTTATTACATGAGAAGAAATAAAAAATGCTGCTCATGCACAAACTAATAGATACGGCAATTTTTTTTTTTTTTGAGACAAAGTCTCACTGTGTCGCCCAGGCTGGAGTGCAGTGGTGCGATCTCAGCTGACTGCAACCTGTCTCCCAGGTTCAAGCAATACTTCTGACTCAACCTCCTGAGTAGCTGAGACTACAGGTGCGCACCACCACGCCGGCTAATTTTGTATTATTACTTCACCATATTGGCCAGGCATGGCCAACTGGCATGATCCCCCCACCTCAGTCTCCCAAAGTGCCGAGATTACAGGCGTGAGCCACCGTGCCCGGCCAGAAATAGCAATTTTAGCTAGATTCTATTTATAGCTCATTTATCAGGCCAGGCAATAGATTTACAGATTTTATACTTAAAGCAATTGTGTGAATTAAGCATAGGACATAGTCGATTTTTAAACTGACAAGAGAGTTCTGGGGTCCAATAAGTTTCAAAACTGCTGTATCAAAACAAAATTAAACATAATTCTTTAGAGCAAGACTTCAGAACTTCAATGTGCATACTCTGTGTCATCAAGACTGAATGCAATACTTCAAAAATTATTGGATCATAAACTTATTTCAACTTTTCCCCCACAAAACTATAGTACCTATTATCTTGAGGATAATTGACAAATAGTTTCTTGAAACATGCCTTGGAAAACAGTGATTTAAAGTAATGTACTTAAAAGTTCTTTTGATTTAAAAGTTTAGCTTGCCTAATATTAAATACAAAAGAATACAGGCTCAGGAAATTAAAATCCTGAAAATAGTTGCAGATTCTCAACAGGGGAAAATGATAAATGTATAATGTATATACAGAGTACACACACTAACATATAATACAAATCATGGTAGAAAGGCAATTTTCTATTTAGCAATATTAAAAAATGCTAATACTAACTGCTGAAGAAATAACATAATTTAGGGAAACAAAACATGAAAAACTTAAGTATGAAAGATATCTACATGATATTTTATACTCTTTAATATATTTTCATGGACTCTGAAATCATATATTAAAAATACACAAACTGCAATGACAATTCCTCAATACCATTCATGTGGTGGATGTTTTTACTACATTTAAGAAAAAAAAAAAAACAAAAAAAAACAGAAATACTTTTTACCACTCTGGATAATGGTTTGTGATCGGGAGAATCTACCATGGAGGGCAGTCATATGCAGTGGGGTTTTCCCATCTTTACTCTGTGGGAAAAAAATAAATAAATTACTCACTCTACTGTGTCCATAATATGTAATCCTTGGTTCTGTTACCCTCTTGCATCTTTATTTTATAACTATTATACAAGAATTAAGCTTAACTGAGGCCTATGGAGGTAAAACAGCTGTTTAAAATTATGAATTAATTTTTTAGCATGTATATCATAAAATGCAAATATACAAAAATTCCATGCCTACATTTTATAACTGGGAGTGGGACAGTAAAGATGTGCCTCCTAAGTTTCAGATTCAAAATTTCACATTGCTCCCATGCTTCCATTCTAAGAAATTCCGAATCCCTCCTTCACCAAGTAAAAGTGAATATCAGAATTAACTCTGTGAATGTTGTGTGGATACATTTAAAAAGATAACTAAAAATAATTAATTTCAGTCAGTATAATTTAAAAACTACATATATTTGTTTATAGTTATGTGTAATAAATATTTTCTCAAATCACTTAAAATAATAAATCAGACTGGCTACACACATATATATTTCATTGAGAAGTTCTAAAGGAGTTCCAAATATCAAGAAAAACAATCCTTGAATTATGTTATATTTTCTTCTGATTAAGTGGTATCTTTTCTTCCCTAAAATCTTTAGGTTAACCAAAACATACACGTTACCAACGCAAAGGAAATAAACTGTTTAGCAGCCTCCTAATCTCACAGCAATATTCTAACTGTTTAGCAGCTTCCTAATCTCACAGCAATATTCAGTATGCCTTCTGTGTAGGTACTAAAATAGAAATGTCACAAGTATCCTAAGTTTATGCTAACACCGTACAATGCAGATATTCTTAAGAAATCTTCATGGCCAGGCGCGGTGGCTCAAGCCTGTAATCCCAGCACTTTGGGAGGCCAAGGCGGGTGGATCACGAGGTCAAGAGATTGAGACCATCCTGGTCAACATGGTGAAACCCCGTCTCTACTAAAAATACAAAAAATTAGCTGGGCATGGTAGCGCGTGTCTGTAATCCCAGCTACTCAGGAGGCTAAGGCAGGAGAATTGCCTGAATGCAGGAGGCAAAGGTTGCGGTGAGCTGAGATCACACCATTGTACTCCAGCCTGGGTAACAAGAGCGAAACTCTGTCTCAAAAAAAAAAAAAAAAAAAAAAAAAGAAATCTTCATGTCTGCTATGCACAGTGGCTCATGCCTGTAATCCCAGCACTTTGGGAGACTGAGGCAGGTGAATCACAAGGTCAGGAGTTCCAGACCAGCCTGGCCAACATGGTGAAACCTCGTCGCTACTGAAAAATACAAAAAATTAGCTGGGTGTGGTGGCAGGCATTTGTAATCACAGCTATTTGGGAAGTTGAGGCAGGACAATCGCTTGAACCCAGGAGGTGGAGGCTGCAGTTAGCAGAGATCACGCCACTGCACTCCAGCCCAGGCCACAGTGTGAGACTCTGCCTCAAAAAAAAAAAAAAAAAAAAAGAGAAATCTTCATGTCATTATAACAGTAATTAGATCATAAATATCTGCTGAAGTGTTTGATTTCAGAACTTTATATGAATTTTTCAAGTAAACAAGTCATCAAATTGGCAAGTAATCTTAAAGAAGTTCTAATCTTCTGGAGGCAGTGTGAGAAAGGAAGGGAAGGAGAAGAGAGAATGCATGCATGAGAAGGCTCTGAAGTCAGAATAACCTGAGTGTGAATCTCAGTTCTCCCACTTACCACAAGCAAGATTTTGGACAAGTTGCCTAACTTCTTTGTGCCTTCACTTCCTCAAATGAAAACGAGGATAATGCCATCTATATCTCATTGGTCTGTTGTACAGAGTAAGTACAGTAATTTTTGTAAAAAACTCAGATAACACATCAGCGTTCTCAGGATATAAAATATTTATCATTATTTTTAATGTACCAGAAAAAAAAAAAAAACATCTTGGCAAAAGAATTCTGGTTTAGTTTTTCCAAAATGTTCCAGACAGGACATATCCTAATTTTTAATGTTAATATTTTAGCTATAGCCTATATATATATATATATATATATATATTTTTTTTTTTGGAGAGTCTTGCTCTGTTGCCCAGACTGGAGTGCAGTGGCGTGATCTCTGCTCTCAGCTCACTACAACCTCTGCCTCCTAGGTTCAAGCAATTCTCCTGCCTCAGCCTCCTGAGTAGCTGGGATTACAGGTGCAAACTACCATGCCCAGCTAATTTTTGTATTTTAGTAGAGATGAGGTTATACCATGTTGCCCAGGCTCGTCTCCAACCCGACACCTCAAGTGATCTGCACCTGCCTCAGCCTCCCAAAGTGCTGGGATTATAGGCGTGAGCCACTGCGCACGGCCTTTTCATTTTTATTTTTTCTTAAACAGATGAGGGTCTTGGTCTGTCAACCAGGCTGGAGTGCAGTGGTGTAATCATAGTTCACTGCAATCTCAAACTCTAGGGTTCAAGTGATCTTCCAGCAACAGCCTCTGGAGTAGGTGGGACTACTGGCATGTGACATTACACCTGGCTAATTCATTTTTTGTCTCTCATTAAGTTGCCCAGGCTGGTTTTGAACTCCTGGGCTCATGTGATTCTCTGGTTGGCTTCCCAAAGTGCTGGGTTTACAGGTGTGAGCCACAATGCCCAGCCAGCTATAGCCAATTTTTACAGACATAAGAAAAAAATGTAGATTCCATTGATTAGAAGGGTAAGAAAAATAAGAGGAAAAAAAAAGAGAGAAAAACAAAACCAAAACCCCACAACCCAAAATAAAAACTTGTAATAAAAATTTGATTAACAAAATGATGAAATACGGAAGATATAACTAAAGTGAACATTTATATATACAGCACTATGTTTCAGGCACAGTTTTAAAATGCTTCATATAGTCAGGCATGATGGCTCTTCCAGTGCTTGGGGAGGCCAAAGCAGGAGGACTGCTTCAGCTCAGGAGTTTGAGGCTGCAGTGAGCTCTGACGGTGCCCCTGCACTCTAGGCTGGTCAACAGAGTGAGAGTCTGTCTCCCCACATCCTGTCCTCCTAAAAAACCAAAACCAAATCCACTTCATATATATTATTTAATCCCCACAACCCTATGAGACTGACACCATTAATGTTGTTTTACAGATGAGGAAATGTAGGCCCCAGGGTTAAATGATAACTAGGTCTCACAGCTAATAAGTGATAAGAGTCCTTTCTTTCTTCTTTTTGTTTTGGAGACAAGGTCTTGCTATATTGCCCAGTCTAGACTTGGAACACCAGGCTCCAGTGATTCCCTGGCCTCAGCTTCCCAGAGGTAGCTGGGCCTAAAGGCGCAAACCACTGAGCCTGGTTAGAATCCTTTAATTATAAGCCTATAGGTGGCACTGGATCATCAACATTTTTACTTTTTACATACTGATCATAAAACTTAAGTATACAAAAGATTACCAACTAAAAAGTCTGCTGTAAGATACATTAGGAGGGGAGAAGGCGTAGTTATTTCTCTCTGAATTGGAGAAACAATGTGAAGTTTTCTTTTTCTTAATCACCTCAAAACATTTTAGCAGCAAACTAGGAGTATTAAGAAAAAATAAAAATAAAAATAACAACAAAAACAAAAAATGAGATCTATAAAAATCCTAACAGTTGATCTTATAGGTGACCAAAAACAGTAATTACAAGCCAAACATTTCACAGTATTTTTTAGGTTTAAATTTCAAAACGAGCATTTGGTGTATTTTGTTTAGCAGACCAAAATCTACTCCTAAAAAAGAACAATGTGGATGGAAAAACGTGTGCATGTAAATGAAGCAATCAGGGTAGTAAGGCTCATGTCAAGCAGTTCTAAAAAACAGAGCTATACTGCTTTAAAAACCTAATTTGTTTTACCTCTACCACTTTGTAAGAAAATGGATTTAAAACCTTAGAAACTGAGTTATTACAAACTTAAATTCACATTCCAGTTTCTAGTCAGCTACAACTTGATCAAGGTCAGAAACAACAAAACGGACAAGCAGTGGGAGGAAAAGATTAAGCAGGAAAAACAGATAACGTGGTAAGAACATGAGGGTTAGCAAATCAAAATTTTAAAACAAAATCCAAGTGTCAAGGGTCCCCTTAGTCAATCAATAACTTAATAACACTGATTTTACAAATATAAAAAATACAGGTGTCAGGAATGAATATATATTCTTGCTGGTTGAAAACTCACAACTATCAACATACTGTGTGTAAGAGCTAGAAGGGACATGGGAAATCAACATGGGAAACATGTTTCGACAGAATTTGGCAATAAAATAATTGGACAGTTGCATATAGATGAGATGTCATACACCCTTAGATGAGATTAAGGCAACTTTCATGAAATCTATTTTGAAACCAACATCACAGGCTATTGCCTTCAAATCTATTTAAACATACCTTAATCCCTTTGCTAAAAAATTCCCTTGTCATATATGAAATTCACCACTGAGTTTTCTAAATCATTAAGGAGGTAACTTCAAATTAGACCACTGGTTTAAGCATTTTACTCTAAGTGGGCTTCTTATATAACTGATTCTCAATTCTTCATTTCAAAAGAAAATACAGACTTAAAAACAATCACAGGTATTATCATCACCTATGTAGACACTAACATGAATCAAATGACTCGTTTTCATCAAATTATATTAAATATCCATGCTAAAATGGCAGTGCATAAAACAGGAAGCCCAGCATACACCCTTTAAAAGACAGCATCATGTGAACCAAAAAATGCACAGTAGCTGATGACACAGGTAAAGTTCCATCATACTAACAAAGATGATTTCACTACATTCACTATCATAAACGGGTCTCATAAAGACTGAGAAAACTTGGTTTTGATGTTTGATTTTGAAAATATTAACGTAATTCCAAATTTTAAATTTTGAAATAGCCTAACTTTCATGAAAGCAACATTACTGGGCCTCTGATGAAAAAAGTAATTTTTCTCCTCACAAGGGTTTAGATACTTTTCTGGGCCCTGATTATCCAAAGTGTAGGAATTCTTCAAATTCAAAAAAGCAGTTCCAACTTGCAATAAGTAAATTTTCTAGTAATTACCTAAACTATAAAAAATGTTACTAGGTGATGTGACCAAGACCTAGAAACTTTTAAAAGGATGATTTAGCTGTGATCATAGTGGGGTACTTTATGATACCTCATGCCTTTTCTTCATTGGGTGTAATATGTATATATCTTTTGTCCTGTAGCTGAGAGAGGGTAATTTAAAGCAATGACTTAATTACAGATGGGTTTGTTGTTACAGCTGTCAGAATAGGCCAGTGGCATCATTAAAGGTTTCACTGAAGTTAGGTAAGAAAATGTTGTAATTAAAATGCTCTGAAAAATCACATTTTAAACTTAAACATTTTTACTAATCATAAATGGCTCAATATTTTGCCTGGTTTTCTTTTCTTCATACCACAAGACAGAGTCTGGTAAATGCTCAAGATGTGAATTGATGAAATTAATACAGACATAACTAGTAAAAGAATACTAGAAAATCTAAAATGGTTATGTATTATAAAATAGCAATGCTCAAAATCTGGATTGCATGTGCTCACTTACAGAATTACACAGTGAAAGCATATTTACTTTGGCTCCAGAATTTTCATTCATTTGAGACAAGGTCTCATCTGCTGCTCAGGCTAGATAGAGTACAGTGGTACAATCATAGCTCACTGTAACTTTGAACTCCTGGTCTCAAGCAATCCTCCAGCCTCAGCCTCCTGCGTACCTAGGACTACAGGATAATTTTTATTTATTTATTTATTTTTTATAGAGACGGGGATCTTGCTATGTTACCTAGGCTGGTCTTAAACTCCTGGCCTCAAGTAATCTTCTTACCTTGGCCTCCTAAAGCACTGGGATTACAAGTGTGAGCCAGACTGCATCTGGCCAAAATTTTCATTCATCCATTTATCTATTTTTTGAGATGGGATCTCACTCTGTCACCCAGGCTGGAGTGTAGTAGCATGATCTTAGCTCACTGAAGCCTTGATCTCCACAGCCTATGAGATCCTCCCACTTTAGTCTCCCAAGTAGCTGGGACTACAGGCATGAACCACCATGCCAGGCTGATTATTTATTTATTTTTTTGTAGAACCAGGTTACGTTGTCCAGGATAGCCCTGAACTCCTAGGCTCAACTGATCCTCCCTACCCTGGCCTCTCAAAGTGGTGGGATTACAGGCAGAAACCACCATGTCAGCCCAGAATTTTCACATATTTCTAAAATCCAAATGTGTACTCTTCAAAGTGATAACAACAACAAAACCCAAAAAGCAACTATTCCTTATGTGCAACATACTAATAGTTTTTTCCCCTAACATTGTGTAAAATTTGAAAAGACCTGTAGAGTGAACATACATATACATACCATCTAAATTCTACCAGTAGTATTTTACTATTTTATTGTAGATTCATCCATCTTTCCATCCACCCAGTTATTTGATGCTTTTTAAAATGAGACACAGATATCATACATGTCACCTCTAAACACATCATTAACTAGGGTTCAACATCTGTTTTGATTTTTCCTTCAGAGAGAAATTTATATGATATGAAAGCATTAAAATATACTACCTTATGAGTTTTGACAAATCTATATAATATAAACCACTGTCAAAGTACCAAACATTACCATCATCACATAAAGTTCTTTCATGCCCCTTTTCCAGTTGATCTCTCCTCCCAATGGCAATAATTGCTGTGATTTTTTTCAATTATAGATTCTGGAACCCCATATAAATGGAATTACATTGGTTCTAGAACCTTACATAAATGGAAAGCACATACATACTCTTGTGTAAGCCTTTCACTCAGCATAATATTTTAAAGATTTATCCATGTTCTTGAGTCTATCAGTAGTTCCTTTTTTATTGACGAATGGTATTCGGTTTTAACAGTGAAATACTAAATACTTAAAGCCAAGTTTCTGATTTTCTTTCTTACCTTCATATTGACATCAGCCCCATTGCCAACTAGAAGTTCTAAACACAATGCTCCATGTGTTGATGCAGCAGCAAAGTGCAAAGGAGTAAATCCTTTTTCATTCTTTTGATTTACAATAGCACCACAGTCTATAAGTTCATTCACTACAACATCTTGTCCATTATAGCAGGCTACATGAAGAGGTGTATTTCCATAGGCATTTGGTTCATTCATCTGTTAGAGGGGGAAAAATGTGAATGTTAATTTTGCTAATTATCAATATTATGAGCAATTTTAGCAACCTGTGGTTGCAACAAATTACTAAAGTGAGAAACGAAGACAGGATAAATATGAAGAAGAGCTTTTTTTTTTTTTTTTTTTTAAATGAGATGGAGTCTCGCTCTGTCGACAGGCTGGAGGTGCAGTGGCATGATCTCGGCTCGATGCAACCTCCATCTCCTGGGTTCAAGTGATTCTCCTGCCTCAGCCTCCTGAGTAGCTGGGACTACAGGCACATGACACCACGCCCAGCTAATTTTTGTATTTTTAGTAAAATAGGGCTTCACCATGTTGGCCAGATGATCTCGATCTCTTTACCTCGTGATCCACCCGCCTCAGCCTCCCAAAGTGCTGGGATTACAGGCGTAAGCCACTGTGCCTGGCTGAGGCTTACAATTCTAAAGTTTGCTTACAATAAAAAACCCTTGACAAGCATTTTGGTATTACAGGGGTATTATATTCAGGGAATATAATTCACATGTACAATGTCTACTTCATGACAAAACTGAGTAACACCAAAAGAGATATTTTAGGAAAATATAAACTAATGTATTTTTAGAGGTTCCAGGTAAGGGATTTATAATTATTTATCATTATAAAAAATAAACACAAACTGAAGATTCTGAGGTATATTCAGTAAAATGTGTATTTCCAACTTTTTCATTTTGCAGTGACAAAGGCTAAACTTAATAATAAAGTACAGATCAGGATTTTTTAAAAGAATGAATGGCAAGTTCTTCTATTTACTTAATTCCTTTTTGCCATAAACTTGGGCTCTAAATATTTTCGGTATCACTTTTTTTCGGTATCATATTTTCAGTATCACATGCAAGTTATTTTATCACAAGTCAAAAGAATATGCTGAAAAGTGAGAAACAATTCATGTACTAAGGGTTTTGCTTTTCTTTCTTTTTACTTTTGAGACAGGGTCTCACTCTGTTGCCCAGACTGGAATGCAGTGGCACAATCTTGGCTCACCAAAACCTCGGCCTCACTGGCTCAAGCGATTATCCTGCCTCAGCCACCCAAGTAGCTGGGATTACAGTCACACACCACTACTGCCTGGCTAACTTCTGTATTTTTAGTAGAGATAGGGTGTCACCATGTTGGCAAGGCTGGTCTTCAACTCCTGACCTCAAATGATCCACCTGCCTTGGCCTCCCAAAGTGCTAAGGATTACAGGCAGGAGCCACTATGCCCAGCCTTGTTTTTCTATTTCTAACAAATAAGGCAATAGTTTTTACATGATTTCTGTGTAGTAAAGAAACTGACCTTTCCCAAAGAGAGATCTGTCCTTTGCCCTTGGCTTCAGGGAGGTAATCTATTATACATACCTGAGTAAAGAGTCTCTATTTAGAGTGGGAGCTTTAAGTTACACGGTATCATGTATTTGGAGGCTGAAATTAACCACATGGACAACCAATCAAGTCGATGTAATGGAGCCCCAATAAAAACTGAAAATGAAGCTCAGGTGAGCATTCCTTGATGGAAATACTTCATTCATACTGTCACACACTGATCCCAGGGAAGGAGAGTAATGTGTTCTGACTCCATGAGGAGGGGTAAGGGAAACTTTGCCTTTAGAATACTCCTGCACTCTACCCTATGTGTCTCTTCCTTTGGCTGCTCTCAATTTATATCTTGTCCCTGTAATAAACCACAACTTTGAGTATAAAGCTTTTAAATAATTTTGTGAGACTTTCTGGTTAATTATCAAACCTCAAAACGGTTTTGAAAGCCCTCTAAATTTATAGTTGGTCATAAATAAGGGTAGCCTTGTGTGGAGACTATGGCCTCTAATCTTGTAGTTGGTCCCAACGTAATGCAGCTTTAACCTTTCTTTTCTGGGATCACTCGTAATAGAAATCAGAGGAAGTAAAAAAGTTAACACTTAGCTTTAATCAAAGTACCTAGATTTTGTCACAAGAAGCTAGAACAGAGACAAGAAACAGATTATCCCTCAGAACCTCCTAAGGAAACAATCTTGCTAACATCTTGATTAAGAATTTCTATACTCTAAGACTTCCAGAAGTTAAATTACTATTAGCCCTCCAGTTTGTGGTAATCTCCTAGGAAACTAACAAATAAAAATAAAAATAAAAAAAACTACACAATTGGGGGCCACATATTACTAAAAGGTTGTAAGTCTGGCTATTTATTTTGATGAATAAAGTCACCAGAGTTTACAAATGTAATTGACTGTCAATAAAATCAGTTTTAAAAATTGCATCAGAATGGACTTGAAACAGTAATCAGGAACAATGTTGCCTCATTTATCTAGATCAAGCGTCTTTTAAGATATTATTTCACCCTGCTGAAACAGAGCTACAGGAATTGAGTTCAGATTTCTGCAACTTATTCTCATGATCCTCACACTTTCAGTATTTATTAGCTTGTTTCAGGTACACTGTTTCACATGGTCCGTAAATTAAGAGCCTATCTAGCCCTACAGTTCTGTCATGTATTTTTTGTCCAACCAGGCTATAACCTACTTTCTTAGTTTTTTTGTAGCTGATCTAAACTGCATCTCTCTAGCAAATCTTTATCCTACATCTTCTAATGTGCCATTTTAAAGAACCAATGAGTTCTTCAGAATTTGTATTTCAAAGAATCAGTGACTTTGTCAGAACTCTACCTGAAATAAGAATAAATACACTAAGAGTATGCTGTGTGTGGTGGCTCATCCCTGTAATTCCAGCACTTTGGGAGACCAAGGCAGGAGGGTCACTTGAGGTCAAGAGTTAGGGACCAGTCTGGGTAACAGCAAGACCCCATCTCTACAAAATTAAAAAATAAGCCTGTAATTCTAGCTATTCAGGAGGCTTAGGTGGGAGGATCACTTGAGCCCAGGAGTTAAAGGTTGCATGAGCTGTGATTATGCCAAAAAAGCCAAGAGTGGGAGTAAAGTATTGTGTTTGTTTAAAGGATGGCTTGTGAAAAGCTACAGGTATTCTAAGTTATCTCAATTCAGGAATCAAATATATCCAAATAAAGCCTCATTCCTTTTTAACCAGAGAATTACATAGTAAGGCATATGTACACTCGGTGGGCAAAAAGCTTTCTGTTTACCTGCCTAGCTCTTGCCAATATTCTGTAATACAAACTGCTACAGTCATTTTAAGAGTATCAGACTAGGCAAAGAAGACTAATAATAACCCAGCTATCTAATAATACCAATGTGTCTGATCTGCTGATTGCAACAAGTGAAATGGAATGAAAGGGCCTGGAATGTGATACAGAAGAAAAACTAGCAATAAATCACACACCTTTGAAGTGTATTTTACCTCTTAACATGCTTTGACTATTTACATGCCTTGATCATAAATCAGTGCATTAGATATTACATAAAAGACTATAAATATCCAATTAAAATATGAAACACTGTATAAAATCATTTCTTAAACTTGAAATAACTTCTGTCAATAATGTAACAAGTATAAAAGGGCTCCATAATTTTATACTGTTCAATCTATATACCTACATCAACTCCAAGATCTAGAAGGTACTTGACTACGCTGATCATTCCACTAGAGGCTGCTGCATGAAGAGGTGTATAAGACTTCTTATCCTTGCATGTCACTTCAGCTCCATGTGACACAAGTAATTTCACTACTTCAATGTGACCTAAAAATGTATTTTTGAAGAAAAAAAGAGCATATGAAAACCATTAAATATAATCCCAAATATCTTTAAGCAAATTAGAAAATGCAGAATAACCAGATGATGCATGACAAGTCACCAATGAATCATACTGTAACTTGAGAGAGGACAGAGGAAAATTTTAAGACTTCAGGGCTGCACATAATGGCACAGGCCTATAATCTCAGCACTTTGGGAGGACAAAGTGGGAGGATCACTTGAGTCCAGGAATTTGAGACCAGCCTAGGCAACACAGTAAGAACCTGTCTCCACCAAAAAAAGAAAAAAAAATTAGCTGGGTATGGTGGCATGCACCTGTAGTCCCAGTTACTTGAGAGGCTCAGATAGAAAGATCACTTGAGCCTGGGCGGTTAGGGCTGCAGTGAGCTGTGATCATGCCACTGCACTCGAGGGTGGGCAACAGAGTAAGGCTCTATCTCAAAACAAAACAAGCCAAAAAAAAAAAAAAATTTCAGGATAATTTTCTTTAATGTTGGCAGAGATAATTTGTTGGCTCTCTGTATACACTGGTTCCACACCTGCAGATTCAAAAACTGCAGACTGAAAATAGTTGAAAACTTAAAAACAGTTAAAAAAAAATGCAGTACAACTATTTACATCATATTAGATATTATAAGTAATCTAGAGATGAATTAAAGCACAGGTTATATACATACATACTATGGCATTTTATATAAGGAAGCTGAGTAACTTCAGATTTTGCTATCCAAAGGAATCCTGGAACTAATACCCTATGGATACCAAGGACAACTATAATTCCTTTGATTATTATTATTAATTTTTTTTGAGACAGAGTTTCGCTCTTGTTACCCAGGCTGGAGTGCAATGGTGCGATCTCGGCTCACCACAACCTCCGCCTCCTGGGTTCAGGCAATTCTCCTGCCTCAGCCTCCCGAGTAGCTGGGATTACAGGCACGCGCCATCATGCTCAGCTAATTTTTTGTATTTTTAGTAGAGATGGGGTTTCCACCATGTTGACCAGGATGGTCTCAATCTCTTGACCTCATGATCCACCCGCCTCGGCCTCCCAAAGTGCTGGGATTACAGGCTTGAGCCACCGCGCCTGGCCCCCCTTTGATTATTTTAGTCAGTAATAACCCTGCAATCTATAATCTTCCTTTTGCCTAGATCTTGTTTTTGGTCTAAGGTTACTTTAATACATTAATAAATTCTAAAGTTAACTTTTCATTTCTAATTTTATGTAGTTTGCTTTATTGTGCTTTGCAAATATTGCATCTTATTTCTTAAAAATTGAGTTTGTGGCAACCCTGTGTCAAGTAAGTGTATTAGCATCATTTTTTCCATCATCATGTGCTCATTTCAGGTATCTGTGTCATGTTTTGGTTATTCTTGCCAATATTTCAAACTTTTTCAATATTATTTTATCTGTTATGATGATCTGTGATCAGTGATCTTTGACATTCCTTCTGTAATAGTTTTGGGGCATCACAAACTGCATTCATATAAAATGGTAAACTAATCAGGCACAGTGGCTCATGACTGTAATCCCAGCACTTTGGGAGGCTTAGGTAGGCAGATCACCTGTCATCTGGAGTTGAGACGACCCTGGCCAACATGGTAAAACCTTGTCTCTACTAGAAATACAAAAATACAAAAATGAGCTGGGCATGGTGGCACACACCTGTAGTTCTAGTTACTTAGGAGGCTGAGGTCAGAGAACTGCTTGAACCCCAGAGGTGGAGTTTGCTATGAGCCAAGATCACGTCACTGCACTCCAGCCTAGATGAAACAATAAGACTCTGCCTCAAAAGAAAAAGTGAACTTAATAAATGTTGTGTATTCTGACTACTATATTCTCCCATCTATCTCCTCTTCAGGTCTTCCTCTTCACTCAGACACACAGTACTGAAATTAAGACAAATAATAATAGCCCTACAGTAGCCCCTAAGTGTTCAAGTGAAAGACAGCAGCATATCTCTCATAAATCAAAAGCTAGAAATGACTAAGCTGATTGAGAAAGACGTATTGAAAGGTAAGACAGGCTAAAAGCTAGGCCTCGTATGACAAAGTTACCAAGTTGTGAATGCAGAAGAAAAATTCTTGAAGAAAATTAAACATGCTACCAGTGAACACACTAATGACAAGTAGAACACACTAATCACTAAGTAGCCTTACTGAAGATCTACAGTAAGGACTAGTGGTCTGGATAGAAGACCAAAACAGCTATAACTTTCACCCAAGCCAAAGCCTAATCCAGAGCAAGGCCTTAACTTTCAATTCCACGAAGTGTGACAGGTGAGGAAGCTATAGAGGAAAAGTCTGATCTGGCAAAGATTGGTTCATGAGGTTTAACGAAAAAAGCTGTTCCCGTAACATAAAAGTGCAATGTGAAACAGCAAGTGCTGACATATTAATAGAAACGGTAGCAAGTTATCTAAAAGATCTAAGATTATTAACGAAGATGGCTACATTAAACAATAAATTTTCAATGTGGATGAAACAGCCTTCTATTGGAAGATGCCACCGAGGACTTTCATAGTTAGAGAGAAGTCTATGCCTGCCATCAAAACTTCAAAGGGCAGGCTGACTCTCTTGACAGGCTAATGTAGCTACTGACTTTAAGTTAAGCCAACACTCATTTACCATTCTGAAAATCCTATAGCCAGCGTGAATTATGCCAAATCAACTTTGCCGATGATCTAAAATGGAAAAACAAAGCATGGATGACAACACATTTGATTATAAAACGGTTTGCTGAATATTTTAAGCCCACTGTTGAGACATACTGCTCAGAAAAAAATAAAGATTCCTTTCAAAGTAGTACTGCTTATTCACAATGCACTTGGCCACCCAAGAACTCTTACAGACAAGATTACTGTTGTTTTCATGCATGTTAACAGAAGTCACTCTGTTGTCCCTCAATCAAGAGTAATTTCAACTTTCAAAGTCTGTATTATGTAAGAAATAACAGTTGACACAGATATAGCTGCTATAATTAGTGATTCCTCTGATGCATCTGGGCAAGTAAATTGAAAACCTTCTGGAAAGGATTCACCATTCTAGATGCCATTAAAAACATTCCTGGCCTGGAATGGTAGCTCACGCCTGTAATCCCAGCACTTTGGGAGGCTGAAGTGGGCGGATGAGGCCAGGAATTTGAGACCAGGCTTGCCAACATGGTGAAACCTCGTCTCCACTAAAAATACAAAAAATTAGCTGGGCATGGTGGCATGTGCCTGTAATCCCAGCTACTCGGGAGGCTGAGGCAGAAGAATTGCCTGAACGGGGGTGGAGGTTGTGGTGAGCCGAGATCGCGCCATTGCACCAAGCATAAAACTCTGTCTCAAAAAAAAAAAAATACAAAAATTAGCCAGGCATACTGGCAGATGCCAGTAATCCCAGCACTTGGGAGGCTGGGCTGGGGCAAGAGAATCACTTGAACACAGGAGGTAGAGGCTGCAGTGAGTCAAGATCCTACCACTACGTGCTAGCCTGGGAAACAGAGTGAAACTTTGTCAAAAACAAACAAATAAAAATTTCTGATTCACGGGAGGAGGTCAAAGTATTAATATTAACAGGAATTTGGAAGAAGTTGATTCCAGCCCTCATGGATGACTTTGAGGGGTTCAAGACTTCAGTGAAGGAAATAATTGCAGATGTGGCAGAAATAGCAAGAGAACTAGAATAAGAAGTGGAGCCTAAAGATGTGCCTGCCTTGCTGTAATCTCACAATAAAATGTGAACGGGGGAAGAGGGAAGATGGCACTGTAGGACCAACTCAGGATTGCAGCTCCCAGTGAATCTGCAGAGGGTGAGTGCAGGCCGCAATTCCATACGGATCTTTATTGTCCACAGACTAGGAGATTCCGAGGTGCAAGAGCCCCATGGGCTGCCAGTGCAGAAGTCTGGGCTGGTGCGGCTGTTTGGGCCGAGGCCGTAGCGCAGCGACACTCCGTACAAAATACACTGGTTTGGTTGCCCTGTTAAACTGGCAATTGGAGATTTCAGAAGGCAGATTAGCACATTCATCTGATTAAACGGGGCTTAAACAGAAGCCAGACCAGGAGATTCCTGGGCAGCAATGTGGTTTGAGCCGGCGCAGTGGGTCGCAGCACGGGAAATCACACAGATCCCGGTGCCCTTGCAGCAGGCGATTGGAACACCTGGGAGAGAGTCAACTGTTCAACTTAAAAAAAAAAAAAAAAAAAAAAAAAGGGGGCTCTGAGGCAGGGAACCAGGTGATCAGGCTCAGCGGGTCCCACCGCGGCAAAAACAAACAAAACAGCAATTGGAAACGCTCGGGGTTGAGAGTTTCACGGCAAGCACAGCTGAACCCAGGAGAGTGCAGCTCCGTGGGCAAGGGGCGTCCGCCACTACCGAGGCACGCAACCCCTACAGAGGGACTCAGCCATTGCTGACGCAGCCTGCCGTTGCCGAGGCAACCCGCCATAACAGAGAGAGTCTGCCACTACAGAGGTGGGCCACCATCACCACTGCCGTTCTAACCACACCCATATAAACAGGACTACAGGGAATTACACATGGTAGCAGGGCAGAGCCCATGGCAGCTCATCATAGCCACTACAGGCAGGCAGTGACTAGTCTGCCTCCTCGCTGTGCAGGAAAGTGCAACCCATACTCATAAATAAAGCCCTAATCCCCGGGACAGAGCACCTGAGGAAAAAAAAGGGGCTTTATGAGTTCTGCTGCAGCAGACTTAAACGTACCTGCCTAGCAGCCCTGAATGAACAACGGAGCTCACAGCTCAGCAGTAGAGCTTCTATAAAGTACAGAATGTCTCCTCAAGCAGCTCCCTGAGCCCCGTATATCCAAACAGTCACCTCACAAAGGACTGATCAGACTGACAACTGGCAGGCATCATTCAGGGACAAAGACAGCAGAAAAAGAATCTGGTAGCAACCCTCACGGTTCCGCAGCTGCTACAGGAGTTCCCCAGACAAGCAGGGCCTAGAGTAGACCTCAGCAGTCCTACAGCAGTGGGGCCAGACTGTTAGAAGGAAAACTAACAAACAGAAATACTTCATCATCAACAATCTGGATGTCCACTCAGAGACCCAATCGGAAAATCAGTAACCACTCAGAAGACAGGTGGATAAATCCACAAAGATGGGAAGAAACCAGCGCAAAAAGGAGGAAAACACCCGAAACCAGAACACCTCGCCTCCTACAAAGGACCAAAACTCCTCACCAGCAAGGGAACAAAGCTGGATGGAGAATGAGTGTGATGAAATGACGGAATCAGACTTCAGAAGGTGGGTAATGAGAAACTTCCGTGAGCTAAAAAAACATGTTCTAAATCAATGCAAAGAAACTAAGAACCTTGAAGATTTGAAAAAAGATGTGAGGAAATGATAACAAGAATGGACAACTTAGAGAGGAATATGAGTGAATTGAAGGAGCTGAAAAACACAACATGAAAACTTCATGAAGCATGCACAAGTTTCAACAGCTGAATTGACCAAGCAGAAGAAAGGATATCAGAAGTCGAAGATCAACTCAATAAAATAAAATGAGAAGCCAAGATTAGAGAAAAAAGCACAAAAAGGAATGAACAAAGTCTCCAAGAAATGTGGGTCTATGTGAAGAGACCTAATCTACGTTTGATAGGTGTACCTGAATGTGACGAAGAGAATGAATCCAAGCTGGAAAATACTCTTCAGGATATTATCCAGGACAATTTCCCCAACCTAGCAAGGCAGGCCAATATTCAAGTCCAGGAAATATAGAGAACACCACAAAGATATTCCACAAGAAGAGCAACCCCAAGGCACATAATCGTCAAATTCACCAGGGTTGAAATGAAAAAGAAAGTGCTAAGGGCAGCCAGAGAGAAAGGTCGGGTCACCCACAAAGGGAAGCCCATCAGACTCACAGCAGATCTCTCGGCAGAAACCCTACAAGCCAGAAGAGAGTGGGGGCCAATATTCAACATTCTTAAAGAAAAGAACTTTCAACCCAGAATTTCATATCCAGCCAAACTGAGCTTCATAAGTGAAGGAAAAATAAAATCCTTTGTGAACAAGCAAGTACTCAGAGATTTTGTCACCACCAGGCCTGCTTTACAAGAGCTCCTGAAAGAGGCACTATACATAGAAAGGAACAACCAGTACCAGCCATTCCAAAAACATACCAAATGCTAAAGAGCATCAACAAAATGAAGAATCTGCATCAACTAACGGGCAAAACAGCCAGCTAGCATCAAAATGGCAGTATCAAATTCATACATAACAATATTAACCCTAAATATAAATGAGCTAAATGCACCAATCAAAAGACACAGACTGGGAAATTGGATAAAAAGCCAAAACCCATCGGTGTGCTGTATCTAGGAAACCCATCTCGCATGCAAGGATATACAAAGGCTCAAAATAAAGGGATGGAGGAAGATTTACCAAGCAAATGGAGAGCGAAAAAAAGGAGGACTTACAATTCTCGTCTCTGATAAAACAGACTTTAAAGCAACAAAGATCAAAAGAGACAAAGAAGGACATTACATTATGGTCAAAGGATTGATAGAACAACAAGAGCTAATGATCCTAAATATATATGGACCCAATACAGGAGCACCCAGATATATAAGGCAATTCTTAACAACTTACAAAGAGACCTAGACTCCCACATAATAATAGTCAGAGACGTTAACACTCCACTGTCAATATTAGACAGATCAACCAGACAGAAAATTAACAAGGATATCCAGGGCTTGAACTCGGACTTGGAACAAGCAAACCTGATAGACATTTACAGAACTCTCCACCCCAAATACACAGAATATACATTCTTCTCAGCACCACATCACACCTACTCTACAATTGACCACGTAATTGGAAGTAAAGCACTCCTCAGCAAATGTAAAACAACTGAAATCATAACAAACAGTCTCTCAGACCATAGTGCAATCAAGTTAGAAATCAGAATTCAGAAACTAACTCAGAACCGCACAACTTCATGGAAACTGAACAACTGGCTCTTGAATGTTGACTGGATAAACAATGAAATGAAGGCAGAAATAAAGAAGTTCTTCAAAACCAACGAGAAGGAAGACACAACATACCAGAATCTCTGGGACACATTTAAAGCAGTCTCTAGAGGAAAGTATATAGCAGTAAGTGCCCACATGAGAACAGTGGAGAGATCCAAAATTGACACCCTATTGTCAAAATTGAAAGAGCTAGAGGAGCAAGATAAAAATAACTCAAAATCTAGCAGAAGACAAGAAATAACTAAGATCAGAGCAGAACTGAAGGAGATAGAGACACGAAAAACCCTTCAAAAAAAAATCAATAAATCCAAGAACTGGTTTTTTGAAAAGATCAACAAAACAGACCACAAGCCAGACTGATAAAAAAGAAAAGAGAGAATAACCAAATAGATGCAATAAAAAATGATAAAGGGGAAATCACCACAGATTCCACAGAAATTCAAACCATCATCAGAGAATATTACAAACAACTCTATGCACATAAACTAGTAAACCTGGAAGAAATGGATAAATTCCTAGACACTTGTGTCCTCCCAAGCCTAAACCAGGAGGAAGCTGAAACTATGAATAGACCAATAACAAGGTCTGAAGTTGAGGCAGCCATTAAGAGCCTACCACACAAAAAAAAGCCCAGGTCCAGATGGGTTCACAGCAGAATTCTACCAGACACACGAAGAGGAGCTGGTACCATTCCTTCTGAAACTATTCCAAATAATCCAAAAAGAGCGAATCCTTCCCAAAACATTTTATGAGACCAACATCATCCTGATACCAAAACCCAGCAGAGACTCAAAAAGAAAAGAAAACTTCAGGCCAGTATCCATGATGAACATAGATGGAAAAATCTTCAATAAAATACTGGCAAGCCAATTGCAACAGCACATCAAAAAGCTTATCCATCATGATCAAGTAGGATTCATCCCGGGGATGCAAGTCTGGTTCAACATACGCAAGTCTATAAACATAATTCACCACATAAACAGAACCAAAAACAAAAACCACATGATTATCTCAATTGTCGCAGAGAAGGCATTTGACAAAATTCAACAGCCCTTTATGCTAAAAACCCTCAATAAACTCGGTATTGATGGAACGTATCTCAAAGTAATAAAAGCTATTTATGACAAACCAACAGCCAATATCATACTGAATGGGCAAAATCTGGAAGCATTCCCTTTGAAAGCTGGCACTAGACAAGGATGCCCTCTCTCACCACTCCTATTCAATACAGTACTGGAAGTTCTAGCCAGAGCAATCAGGCAAGAAAAAGAAATACAGGGTATTCTAATAGGAAAGGTGGAAGCCAAATTGTCTCTATTTGCAGACGACATGATAGTATACCTAGAAGACCCCAACGCCTCAGCCCAAAAACTCCTGAAACTGATAAGCAACTTCAGCAAAGTCTCAGGATATAAAATCAATGTGAGAAAATCACAAGCATTCCTATACACCAATAACAGACTTAAAGAGAGCCAAATCAAAAACGAACTGCCATTCACAATTGCTACAAAAAGAATAAAATACCTAGGAATGCAACTTACGAGGAACGCAAGGAACCTCTTCAAGGAAAACTACAAACCACTGCTCAACGAAATAAGAGAGGACACAAACAGATGGAGAAACACTCCATGTTCATGGTTAGGAAGAATTAATATCGTGAAAATGGCTATACTGCCCAAAGTAATTTACAGATTCAATGCTATCCCCATCAAGCTACCATTGACTTTCTTCACAGAACTGGAAAAAACCACCATGAACTTCATATGGAACAAAAAGAGAGCCTGCATAGCCAAGTCAATTCTAAGCAAAAAGAACACAGTGGGGGGCATCACACTACCGGATTTCAAACTATACTACAAGGCTACAGTAATCAAAACAGCATGGTACTGGTACCAAAACAGAGATATAGACCAATGGAACAGAACAGAGGCATCGGAGGCAACACAACATATCTACAACTATACAATCTTTGATAAACCTGACAAAAACAAGCAATGGGGAAAGGATTCCCTGTTTAATAAATGGTGTTGGGAAAACTGGCTACATGTGCAGAAAGCAGAAACTGGACCCCTTCCTGACACCTTACACTAAAATCAACTCAGATGGATTAAAGACTTAAACATAAGACCTGGCACCATATAAACCCTAGAAGAAAATCTAGGCAAAACCATTCAGGACATAGGAGTAGGTAAGGACTTCATGACCAAAACACCAAAACCATTGGCAACAAAAGCCAAAATAGACAAATGGGACCTAATCAAACTCCACAGCTTCTGCATGGCAAAAGAAACAGTCACTAGAGTGAATCGGCAACCAACAGAATAGGAAAAAATTTTTGCAGTTTACCCATCTGACAAAGGGCTGATACCCAGAATTTATAAAGAACTCAAACAGATTTACAGGAAAAAAACAAACAAGCCCATTCAAAAATGGGCAAAGGATACGAACAGACACTTTACAAAAGAAGACATACATGAGGCCAACAAACATATGAAAAAATGCTCATCATCAGTGGTCATTAGAGAGGTGCAAATCAAAACCACATTAAGATACCATCTCACGCCAGTTAGAATAGCGATCATTAAAAAATCTGGAGACAACAGATGCTGGAGAGGAGTGGAGAAATAGGAACACTTTTACACTGCTGGTGGGAGTGTAAATTAGTTCAACCATTGTGGAAGACAGTGTGGTGATTCCTCAAGGACCTAGAAATAGAAATTCCATTTGACCCAGCAATCCCATTACTGGGTATATATCCAAAGGACTATAAATCGTTCTACTATAAGGACACATGCACACGAATGTTCATTGCAGCAATGACCTGGAACCAACCCAAATGCCCATCGATGATAGACTGGACTGGGAAAATGTGGCACATATATACCATGGAATATTATGCAGCAATCAAAAATGTTAAGTTCATGTCCTTTGTAGGCACATGGATGAATCTGGAGACCATCATTCTCAGCAAACTGACACAAGAACAGAAAATGAAATACTGCGTATTCTCAATCATAGGCGGGTGACGAACAATGAGAACACATGGACACAGGGAAGGGAGCACTACACACTGGGGTCTATTGGGGGGAACAGGGGAGGGACAGCGGGGGGGGGGAGCTGGGGAGGGATAGCATGGGGAGAAATGCCAAATGTGGGTGAAGGGGAGGAAGGCAGCAAAACACACTGCCACTTGTGTACCTATGCAACTATCTTGCATGTTCTGCACATGTACCCCAAAACCTAAAATGCAATAGAAAATAAAAAATAAAAATAGGTGGATGCCTAGAGAAAAAAAAAATGTGAACAGATGAGGAGTTGCTTCTTATGGATGAGTAAAGACAGTGGTTTGGTGAGATGGGATCTAGTCCCGAAGATGTTGTGAATGTTGTTAAAATGACAACAAGGCTTTAAAAGAAATGACTATAATTTTGCAGGCAATTCTATGGGTAAAATGCTATCAAACAGCTTCACATGCTACAGAGCCATCTTTGGTGAAAGTTAAGAGTCCATCAATGTAGCACATCTTTATCTCATTTTAAGAAACTGCCACAGCCATCCAAACCTTCAGCAGCCATTCACATTGACGCAAAACTCTCCATTAGCAGAGATTACGACTTGCTAAAGGCTTATATGACAGTTACCATTTCTTAGCAATGAGGTATTTTTTAAGACAAGAACACTGAAAATTAACTTAAAAAGACCAAAGACATGTACATTGTTTTAGCTGCACATGTAATAAACTACAGTATAGCATAAACATATTTTATAATTAATTTTACAAACAGAGTCTTGCTCTGTTACCCAAGCTGGAGTGCAGTGGTATGATCGCAGCTCACTGTTACCTCAAACTCCTGGATTCAGGTGATCCTCCCACCTCAGCCTTATGAGTAGCTAGGACCACAGATACATACCACCACACTGGGCTAATTAAAAAATTTTTTTTTGTAGAGTCAGCTTCTTGTTATATTGCTCAGGCTGGTCTGGAACTCCCAGCCTGAAGCAGTCCTCCCACCTTGGCTTCCCAAGGTGTTGGAATTATAGGTGTGAGCCACCACAGCCAGACTAAACATATCTTTTATACGCACTAGGAAACCAAAAAAATTTTATGACTTGCTTTATTGTGATATTTACTTTGCTCTAATGGTTTAGCACCAAACCTACAATCTCTCTTATCTCTGCCTTACTGGAATCGTTTCAATCTGGGAGTTTCTTGGGCATGTTTCTTCAGAAAGTTAGGTCTTTAGAACATGCAGCCAAAATCCTTTTTCCTTATCATTTCCACCAGATCTTAACTAACTTAGTTTACTACTTACCCTTGTAACCATCAGGAAAGGGTTGGTTATACTGTGTGATGGTTAACAATCAAATCCCAAATCTCAGTGGCTTAAACAATTAATGTTTTTATTTCTCTCTCAACCCTAACAGGTTGTCAATAGGGCTTATCTAAGTCACTCAAAGAACCAGGCTCATGTAACTGACATCATCTTCAATGTGGCTGGTCACTGTAACAGAAGGGGGAACAGACTGCAGAGTTTTCCATCAATTAAATGCTCTGGCCCAGACTGATTTTGCTTTCATTCATGAGTGAGAACTAGCCTCAGGCCCCAAGCAACTACCCAAAAAGGCCAGGAAGGGGGCCATGTATCTGGAAGGTGAGAGAAACACTATTCTCCTTTTCTAACTTGTGACTTTTTATCAGATTACATTATATAGTGCTTTCTCCTCCTCCCACAATCCTTTATACCTCTGTGTCTTTGCCCATGAAACACTTTCTTTATGTGGATCATTCTGCTTGGATGTCTCCTTCCAATCACTGCTATTATACTAATCCTTGAAGAACCATGTCAGATCCCACCTTTCCTGAACAACCCAATCAACTCTCTTCCCTAGGCCTATTAGCCCTGTGACGTTTCTTAAATGGAAACATTAATTACTAACTTTAAAATTACTTTTTGTGCATTAATCCCCAAATATATTATGTACTTTCAAGACTGTTCTACTTCTTGATCTGTTCCACAAAGTCAAGAGCAGCATACAAAACAGGCACCCAATACATTTTTGTCACATTAAAGAAATTGCTTGTGATGTCATTTTAAAAATCCCTTCATGTAGAATGAGTCTATAAAAAGTTAGCAAATTATAAAATGAGGTTTTCAGAGGCCCCCTGCTCAAAAAAAAGTTAAGCCAGGATACTGCAAGATGCATAATCAGGCAGATTCAGTTGTTTATAAATATAAATTATCAAGTAAAATAGATATTTTCAGCCTCTTTACCCCCATTTTAATATGGAAAAGAAATATTTTACTATTATGTTTCTAGGAAAGAAAAAAGAATTTAATGAGTTATTAATGTAATTTTTAAAAATTATTAAAAATTTTGGAGACAGGGTTTCAGCTTTGCCACCTTGGCTAGAATGCAGTGGTGCAATCCCAGCTCACTGCAGCCTCGACCTCCTGGGATCAAGCGATCCTCCACTTCAGCCACCTGAGGAGCTGTGACTACAGGTGTGTGCCACCCCACACACAGCTAATATTTAAATTTTTTTTTGTAGAGAGAGGGTCGTGCTACGTTGCCCAGGCTGGTCTCAAACTCCTGGGCTCAAGGATCTTCCCATCTCGGCCTCTCAAAGTGTTGAGATTACAGGCATGAATCACCATGCCCAGCCGAAGGGAAAAAATATTTATTCAGAGTCATCACAATGAGGTAACTGGAAGCTAAACTTGGCGGAATATTGCTAAAAGTACTGAAAGCAACAGGAAAGATCAATGTGTAAAGGGACCTTGATAAAGGGTGATGGTAGGAGCAAGCACAAGGTGGGAAGAAGAAAATGATCAACTCATTTGGAACTGAGATAGGATGCTAGTGAACAATGACAAATAATTCGATAGCGTAAGTATAAGAGGTAGAGCCTAAAAGGAAATTAAGGGAGCCTCAACCAGGGAATGGAAGGTCAGGGCTAATAAGGAAAACTGGGATAAATAAATTATAAGACTAAACATAATCCCCACTGTCTCTTATACTAATATTGATGAATTCTCTGAATATAACCTAGAGGTGACAATACCTGTATTTCAGGTTTGTATTTTCTTAAAAAAAAAAAAAAAAAAAAAAAGATTCTACTGCTTTTGGTTGTTTTTATTATAGGCATAGGATTTTCCTGGGCCTTGTGGGTTATCTATAACTGGTTTAACATATGCAGACATATATGTATAGAAAGAGTATACTGTAATAAAAAAAGAAAGCAAAAATAAAAATAACAACAAAAAGAAAGAGCGTACTGTAACTGTTTTGTATCTATTTTACACATTATACAATTGACCCCTGAATAACAAAGGTTTGAACTGTGTGGGGCAACTTATACATGAATTTTTTTCTACTAAATGTGGTTCAAAAATACAGTATTCAGGGGATGTGAAATGCTCGTAGATAGAGAGCCAACTTTTCGTACACATAGGTTCCCCAGGGCTGACTGTGGGACTTCAGTATGCAAGGATTTGGTATAAGCAGGTGGTCCTGGAACCAATCCTTCACATATATGAGGGATAGACTATATAGTTCTTGAGTTAATATTCCTCCATTGAATCTTCTGTTAACCTTTTATTTTTAAATGAGAGTCACGGAAAGACAAAACCCAAGAGCAGAAAGTAATGATGAAAAGCTATGACTTTAAGAAACGTGGTTAGCTAGGTGTCTTTGTAATCAGGTACAGTGACTGATAAATCAGGAAATGATACCAGTATTACTCAAAAAACATGTCGGTTCATATGTGCTTTTTCCTACCCAGGAGTTAAAACAGCAGAAGCAGAGAATTATAACCTCTGGCCAGAAGAAAAAATGCCCTGGGATCTAAGGCTGCAAAGTGAGTTCTTTCAGCTGTTTTAAGAACCTTGAAAAATGAATGTCTACATCCATGGCTTCTTCCTAGAGGCAGAACCCCAGGCTTATATGACTTTAAGGATTTATGTCAAGGTGTACTTCTTCTGCACTTAAAAGATCTACTTTCATCTGCACTTTTAGTATCCAGAAGCGAGCATTTCCACTCTGCTGTTTTGGCATGTTTTAAAATATCCTGTGATAAGGCTGATTTGCCTTCCCAGCACTGCAAGAACCAATTACTGTTTTCATTAGTGATGTGGTCACACAGTTGCAAAGGTTTTGGGTGGTCTACCCCAGGCCTATCATCCCCAGGAGCTCTATTAGTTTTAAAGGACAATTTTGCTGACTATAAGATTTTTCAAGAACATATACACCATGTTAGAGCAGAAGTCTATATTCCAAGCCAAGTTTCTTTCTACAAAATTACTATTATAGAAATCAAACATGATGATACATATTTAACCCAGTGGTTGGTCCAAAATAATAGGCTCCTTAATGTATCTTTGTAATTTTTACCTTAATATTCTCATACAAACAAAAATGAGTATGAGAGTAAGATTAGTAAACATCAATCCTAAATTATGTATCACAGGCCTGTGTCTGGGATGTCTCTTCCTTTGGAATTAATTTCAAACAGCTTTTAGATGAACTGGACCCAGTGTACTCCAAACCTCTCCCATTACCAGGCTTGTTCTGCCTGAACATCAAACTCAGATATTGTGGAGCTTTTCAGTACCCTTAAAGACAAATGTTATACAAATAGCCAATAACTCAAATGTACAATTTTTTTTCTAAATACATTTAGATATGTACATACATAATATCAAAAACTAAATTTAAAAAGTACATACCCATATATGCTGCCCAATGGATAGCACGCCTATCTTTCTTGTCAAAAGCATTAATATTGGCACCTCTAGACAAGAGTAATTTGACCATCTGTAATAAAAGTAAACAGTGTCAACAAAATTGTGAAGTACAATTGTCTATCAATGTACATTTGTGACAGTTACTCATCTCAATTTCTCTGGCAACAAATGTCTGCCGTTATAGAACAGAAGGAGCTAGACTAAATACTCAAGGTCATTTAACATAATAACAGGACAAAATATAAAAAAAACAGTTAACTGTGGGTATTACTAAAATCAGGCATCAATACCTTTTTAGGATGCCACTTTGTGTCTTGGCATTTTATGAACTAAGAACAAATCTGGAAAGTCTAAAGCTGAAATATTTAATAAGAGGTTGTGATTCTATTCACAGCCTAGAATGTTATTAAAATGCAAAGTGCATTCTTATTCTATAAATGTCTTAAACTTAATTCAAACACAAACACAGTACCTACAATATAATTAGACCTGGAGGTCACTGCGTAGTCTGCTTACCTCACAATGTACCAAGAATAATAATTGCACCTAACCATATTTACAATAATTTCTCCACTGGAAGGCTACTGCAGATTTTAAATAGGGATACATCTGTAACCTTAACCGCAGTGGAGGCAAGGACTCTTTATATTATAAAATCAGAGTAGTACAATAGTCTCCCTTTATCTACAGTTCCGCTTTCTGCATTCAATTACCCGCAGTCAACCATAGTCTGAAAATAGGTGACTATAGTACAGTGACAATAAGATATTTTGAGAGAGACTACATTTATATAACTTGTATGGCAGTATTTGTTAAAATTGTTCCATTTTATTATCTCTTACTGTGCCTAAATTTTATCATGGGTATATACAGAAAAAACCATAATATCTATAGGGTTTGGTACTATCCAATGTTTCAGATATCCATAGGGGGTCCAGAAACATATCTTCTGTAGATAAGTGGAACTACTTTGAAAAAGACATGGCAGCCACTAGCTCCCAGTCACAGAATCTCGGGAATGTTGCTTTACCTATGAGTTCCTATCCCTGCAACAAAAATGAAAGACTAGGTAAGCTGGCTTCAAAGGTTCCTCTGTTACCTTCGTCCCTAAATATTCAATGTATACATAAACCCCAACCTTTGTTATGACAACACCTAGCACAGACATTTGCTGTATAAGATAACAAACTAAATAGCAATTTTCTTAAATTGTTGTGATGGTTCTGTCACTAAAGGATTCTTTGGACTAAGTGTTAATAATAAACTACTAAAAAGAATGTTTTCTAAATTCTGCCTTCCTTTGCTATTTATTATACACTTCTGGAAGAACAATCACACATCTCTGTCTTCAAATATTTTTCCTCCCACAATAATAAAACATACTTTTCCTATTGTATTAGAGTTGGCAGTGTTCTCCTTGGTCACCCCAGGTTGACTGTACAAAGGCAGTATCTACTAAATAGATTTCTAAACTTGAGAAAGTTATAAAAGGAAGTCTGAGGGTTTGCTAAAGGCAAAATCAGACAAAAATAACAAAGATAAATAGTTCATTTTACTATGCATAAATGAAAGTTCTTTAATAACTGGTATGGGGGAGAAACAGAAGGAGAGAAAAATCACTGTCTAATTGCCACCTACCTCACCATGTCCACTGAAAGCTGCATGATGTAATGCAGTTCTCCCTGCTCGATCAGACACGTTTACATTACTCAGAAGAGGTACCAAAGCTTCAGCACACTTTACAGCTTTATTAGCAGCAGCTATATGTAAAGGGGTTTGCCAATTTTTGTCTCGAGCATTAACATCTGCAGAATGTTTCAAAAGTACCTGAACTGCTTCCTAAAACATGTGGAGATAAAAGTTAAAAAAGACAAACGAGTTAAGAGTTTAAGAAATTACTTCTATATATAGGTATGTATCTATGTGTTTGTGTATAATTATGTATCCACATATGAAGAAAATAAAAAAGCTCTCAAATAACTCACTATAAACATGTAGGAATCTACCCAAGGAAACAAAATATTTTGAATGTAAAGGCAATACTCAGAGTACTCAGAGAAATATAAGATGCATCAATATCAAACATTCCCTTTCCAAACTACCCTACCATTAAAGGCATAAAAATTGCTATCAAAAAGTGCAAGAAGAAATACTAACAACTATTATTCAAAAACATTCATTCCTTGTATCTTATTTTTCTAGGTAATTAAATACAATTTATATTTTGAATTTTTTTTTTTTTTTTTTTTTTGAGACGGAGTTTCGCTCTTGTTACCCAGGCTGAAGTGCAATGGCGCGATCTCAGCTCACCGCAATCTCCGTCTCCTGGGTTCAGGCAATTCTCCTGCCTCAGCCTCCTGAGTAGCTGGGATTACAGGCACACGCCACCATGCCCAGCTAATTTTTTGTATTTTTAATAGAGACGGGGTTTCACCATGTTGACCAGGATGGTCTTGATCTGTTGACCTCGTGATCCACCCGCCTCGGCCTCCCAAAGTGCTGGAATTACAGGCTTGAGCCACCGCGCCCGGTCCTAGTTTTTGTTTTTAATTGACAGGATCTGGCTCTGTTGCCCAAGCTAGAGACAGTAGAGCAATCATAGCTCACTGTAACTTCAAATTCCTCGGCTTAAGTGATCCTCCCACCTCAGCTTCCTGAGTAGCTAGGACTACAGGTACATGCTACCACCTCTGGCTAATTTTAAAATTTTTTTGTAGAGACAAAGTCTTTGTATGATGCCCAGGCTGGTCTCAAATTCTTGGCCTCAAGTGATCCTCCTGCCTTGGCTGAAGTGTTGGGATTACAAATGTCAGCCAGTTGTAGAGCCATACTCTTTGAATAATTTTAAGGAATATATTTATTACTTTACATTTGCATATATAAAAATTAAAAACATACTATTTCTCAAAGTATTATACATGCTATATTTTACAAAATGAAAAATCACTAGGACTGATTTCACTGAAAATAAAAAAGACGTAACATATACAAGGCTGTTTTTTGCAGTGCTGCTTAGAGAGAAAGTTAAGGCAATATAAGTCTACTGTCCAAGGGATTTATCTCCCAGAAGCATATGGAAAACCTCACAACACTACCTCTATAAATTGGACTCATGGCAGGATTCCAAGGAATTCAGTATGCCATCAATATTAAGCAGTGTAATCAGAACTAAGCTTAGCAAAATTTTTCTCCTTTCAGTGATAATCCTATATTTTGGTAAATGAATGCCAAATTACATATGCAAATGAAACGTACCAAAACCAGAAAAGAACCATCTTAATTCTACTATTTACAAGGTATACTACTGAAGTTCTAGAAAACTAACCCTAAATGTTCTTACCTGTAAAGGAGATGGGGGTGGGGGAAATAACATCTGCCTACCACTCTTTTCAAGTATGCAATAAAGCACAATAAACTAATGTACATGAGAAGTGTTAGAAAGTGAAAATAGCTATAAATATACAGAGCATCAAGGAAGACTCAACAAAATACTATTAGTCATGAATCACCCACAGCCTTTTAAGCCTCTGAAATAAAAAGTAGTCAGAACTATTTGAAACATGGAAATAGCACCAGTACTTAATAGGGTTGGCAAAAGACTGAAATGATGCCCAGTTACATATCATATTGCTAAGGAAGTCAGTCAGCTAATCAAAGATATACGGAGGCCTATGACTCCACAATTCCACAACAGTGATTTATCCAAAAGAAACTTTAAAAAAATCCATCCAAGAATGCTCACAGCAGTTTTGTTCCTAACCACCAAAAACCAGAAATGCAAATGTCCATCAATAGAAAAATATATAAACTAACAGTACATCTGTACTACATACTCAGCAATAAAAATAAACCAATAATGCATGAAACATGGATAAATCTCAAAAATGCTGAACAAGAGAAGTCATGACAGAAGAATACATATTGTATGATTCAATTTTTATAAAGTTCTAGAATAGGGAAATTATGCTGAGAGAAATAAGAATAGTGGTTGCCTCTGGAGACAGGGAAGACTGACTGAAAAGGAACATAAGGGAACCTGCTGGGGTAATAGAAATTGTTATATCTTGAATGGGATATAGGTTACACAGGTGTATACATTTGGCAAAACTTAAGGGTGTACACTAAAAAAACTATACATTTTAAATCTAAGTTATACTTCAATTTAAAAAGGAATATAGAAAGAACACATATATGAAAACTCACAAAATTATGAAAAACAAGGTATAAACACTATCAAGATTCCTGATCCTCACCTCTAAGAAGAGTACATTGTGATTTGGGGGATCTAAAACTAACACTATATTAGGAAATGTTAGTAGGTATGTTATTGAATGTAACAAATAACTTAAAATGAAGAATTTGTAAGTGGATAACCTGGGCAAACACAGAATACTAGAGATGTCAGCCTTGCCTTATTCCATTTTGGAACTCACAATATAAACATTAAAGCTTCTGGAAAGTTTGGGAAATACTTATGTTACATTAGTAATAACAGGAAAATCAAGTCTACTTCTTTGTTTCACTAAAAAGCAAGAATAAATCTGGTCCATAGTAGGTGACAATAGGTAAGTGGGAACCTAAAGAAGACAATAAACAGCAATTAAGACACCGGAGTATCAAGACAGATCAAGGAGTGACCCTTGAGTCCAATATTTCCTACTCAGAGTAATACATGTCAGATCATAACAACAGTGATCTTTGCAAACTCAGAGAAAGCTGAAGAAAATCCCTAAAGGCTAGAGACAATAAAAGAAGTGAATTTCTAGAACTACAAATCAAAGAGCCCGATGTCATACCTTAGTATAATTCTACATCATATTATCAGCATATCATAAGCACACAGAAAATAATGTGGGGATAACCAAGGGCACAGATGATTTTATTAACAAAAAATATTATCAAAGTAACCTAAATTTTCAGTTATTAGAGGGTATGTGTAAGAAGTGCTGCTGGTGTAACTTGATTTTTTTTTAAAACCAAGTAAATATTCCATGACATTAATTTAAATGAGATTATGAAATATGGGATGATGACTGAAAATTAAACAACTGTACTCAAAGAGTATTTATTATTATCATGGGGTCAGTATAGAAGAGGCTCCATAGTACCAGTTTTCCCCTTTGATTCTTTTTTTTTTAAGCAATTCTTACCATTGATTTGAAGGCAAGCACAGGAAAAACAAGGGCTTAGCATATTTGCAAATAAACACAAACCTTGGAAATACCAAACAATATCTCATGTGATAATAGAATTTAAACTCAGTTATCCGGACAGACCTAAAATGTTAATTCCTGATTAGGTTAAAAAATAAATTGTATGCCCTCCAGTAGTGTGATATGGCTTTCAGAAACACACACACACACCCTAAAAAAAACTCCTACTACTTGGATATCCATTTATTCAGAAAAATATGCAGCACTTACACAGAGCTGAACCACATGGTACTCTTAAGGAATGACAGTCACAATCATAGTAGTGGAGACAGACTGAGGCAGCCAGCTAGTAGGAGGTATGGAAACTAAGTCACTGAAGAAGAGTTGGGGAGTCTGGGATATTTAACTTGAAGCAGTCATTCTTAACCTAGGTTCAGTCAGAGAATTAAACCCTAAGGTAGTACTGTATGTGCTAAATTAAATTCTCTCCTATGCATCTACCACTATGCTAGCTATTCCATCCTTAGGAGAATTTAGAAAATAGTCACTCTAATCAGCATGCATAGGATTTAGTTCTCCCATGGTATCCCAAAAATATAAACCAAAAGCTATCTAAGATTTAAAAAACCCATCTCTTTACATATCTCTCTGCAGCCATAGCTATATTTTCTGTTACATGTAGTAAGTATCACTACTTTTGCTCTCAGGATGTAATGAAAATAAATAAAAGAACAATGATGAAAGTGATACTCTTGACTAGGTTTTATAGCAGTTTTACCAATTAGGATATTTTTTTTTTCAAAAGAAAAATGAAACTCAGTGTTTACCGAAGTTGTATCTTTTTGGAACAGCCATATTTTATAGCTATTTCTCATAATCCTGCAAAAGAGTTATCAATACTACATATAGCCTTGTAATTTTTAGTTATTTCTTTTTCTTTTCTTTCTTTTTTTGAGGGAGAATTTCGTTCTTGTCGCCCAGACTGGAGTGCAACAGCATGATCCTGGCTCACTGACACCTCTGCCTCCTAGGTTCAAGCAATTCTCCTGCCTCAGCCTCTGGAATAGCTGGAACTACAGGCGTGCGCCACCATGCTTGGCTTCTTTGTGTGTGTGTTGTGTGTGTGTATTTTTTGTAGATAAATTTGATATTTTTGTATTTCGTATTTTCACTATGTTGGCAAGGTTGGTCTTGAACTCCTGACCTTAGGTGATCCAACCACCTTGGTTGCCCAAAGTATGGGATTACAGATGTGAGCCACTGTGCCTGGCCAATATCACATTTTCTTTATCCAGGTGTTGACTGATGCACATTTGGGCTGGTTCCATATTTTTACAATTGCAAATCATTCTGCCATAAACACGTATGTACCAGTATCTTTTTCTTATAATGACTTCTTTTCCTACCTAGTAGTGTGATTGCTGGATCAAATGGTAGATTTAGTTCTTTAAGGAATTTCCATACTGTTTTCCACAGTGGTTGTACGAGTTTACATTCCCACCAACCGTGTAAGTGTTCCCTTATCACTGCATCCACACCGACACCTATTATTTTTTGACTATGGTCATTCTTGCAGGAATAAGGGTATCGCTTTGTGGTTTCAATTTACATTTCCCTGATAATTAGTGATGCTGATTATTTTTCCCTGTTTGTTGGCCCTTTGTACATCTTCTTTTGAGAAGTGTCTATTCATGTCCTTAGCTCACTTTTCTTAAGAGATTCTTTTTTTCCTGCTGATTTTAGTTCTTTGTAGATTCTGGATATTAGTCCTTTGTTAGGTGTATAGATTCCAAAGATTTTCTCCTACTGTGTGGGTTGTCAATGCTGCTGATTATTTTCTTTTGCTGTGCAGAAGCTTTTTAGTTTAATTTTAAGCCCCATCTATTTATCTTTGTTTTTGTTGCATCTGCTTTTGGATTCTTGGTCATATGTCATTGCCTAAGCCAATGTTTAGAAGGGTTTTTCTGATATTACCTTCTAGAATCTTTATGGTTTCAGGTTTTAGATTTAAGTCTTTGATCCATCTTCAGTTAATTTTTGAATAAGGTGAGAGATGCCGATACAGTTTCATTCTTCCACATGTGGCTTGGCAATTATCCCAGCACCATTCCACTGCTTTTGTTTGCCTTGTTGAAGATCAGTTGGCTGTAAGTATTTGGCTTTATTTCTAGGTTCTATTTCTGTTCCATTGCTCTATGTGCCTATTTTTATAACAGTACTATGCTGTTTTAGTGACTATAGCCTTATAGTATAGTTTGAAGTCATGTAATGTGGTGCCTCCAGATGTTGGTTTTTTTTTTTTTTTTTTTTGCTTTGGCTATGTAGGCTCCTTTTTGATTCCATATGAATTTTAAGATTTTTTTTTTCCTAGTTGTGTGATGCATGACGGTGGTATTTTGATGGGAATTCAATCTGTAGATTGCTCTGATAGTATGGTCATTTTCACACCACTGATTCTACGCATCCAATGAGCATGGGATGTGTTTCTGTTTGTGCTGTTTACAATGTATTTCAATACTGTTGTTTAGTTTTCCTTGTAGAAGTCTTTCACCTCCTTTGTTAGGTATATTCCTATTTTACTTTTTTTCTGTGGCTATTGTGAAAGGGAATGGGTTCTTGATTTAATTCTCAACTTGGTCACTGTTAGTGTACAACAGAACTACTGATTTGTGTACATTAATTTTGTATCCTGATACTTTGTTAAATTCATCTACCAGTTCTAGGAGCTTTCTGAACAAATCTTTAGGGTTTTCTAGGTATACGATCATATCATCAGCAAACGGTGACAGTCTGACTTCCTCTTTACTGATTTGGATGCCCTTTATTTCTTTCTCTTGTCTGATGTCTCTGGCTAGGACTTCCAGTATTATTATGAATAGAAGGGGTGAAAGTGGGCATCCTTGTCTTGTTCTAGCTCTCAAGGAGAATGCTTTCAACTTTTCTCCATTCAGTAAAATGTTGGATTTGTCATAGATGCAAGTTTGTCACAGATGGCTTCTATTACCTTAAGCCATGTCCCTTCTATGTTGATTTTGCTGAGAGTTTTAATCATAAAAGGATGCTAGATTTTGTCAAGTGCTTTTTCTACATCTATTGAGGTGATCATGTGATATTTGCTTTTAATTCTGCTTATGTGGTGGATTACATTTATTGACTTAGGTGTATGTTAAACCATCCATGCATCCTTGGTATGAAACCCACCTGATCATGGCGGATTATCTTTTTGATATGCTGTTGGATTTGGTTTGCTAGTATTTTGTTGAGGACTTCAGCATCTATGCTCATCAGGGATATTGATCTGCAGTTTTCTTTGTTATGTCCTTCCCTGGTTTTAGTATTAGGGTGATACTGACTTCATAGAATAACATAGGGAGGATTTCCTCTTTCTCTATCTTTTGGAATAGTGTCAATAGGACTGGTATCAATTCTTCTTTGAATGTTTGATAGAATTCAGCTGTGAATCCATCTGGTCCTAAGCTTTTTTTTGGTTGGCATTACCATTTCAATCTTGTTCCTTATTATTGGTCTGTTCAGAGAATCTCTATCTTCCTAGTTTAATCTAGGAGGGTTGTATATTTCCATGAATTTATCCATCTCCTCTAGTTTTTCTAGTTTATGCAAGTAAAGGTGTTCATATTAGCCTTGGATAATCTTTTAAATTTCTGTAGTATCGGCTGTAATATCTCCTATTTCATTTCTAATTGAGCTTAATTGAATCTTGTCTATTCTTTTCTTGGTTAATCTTGCTAATGGTCTATCAATGTTATTTATCTTTTCAAAGAACCAGTATTTTGTTTCATTTATCTTTCCTGTTTTTGTTCATTGGTTTGTTTCAATTTTATTTAGTTCTGCTCTGATCTTCATTATTTCTTTTCTCCTGCTGGGTTTGCATTTGGATAGTTCTTGTTTCTCTTAGATTATCTATTTGAGCTCTTTCGGATTTTGATGTAGGCATTTAGTGATATAAACTTTCCTCTTAGCACTACTTTTGCTATATCCCAGAGGTTTTGATAGGTTGTGTCACTATTATCATTCAGTTTAAAGAATGTTTCCATTTCCATCTTGATTTCCTCGACCCAATGATCAATCAGAAGCAGGTTATTTAATTTCCATGTATTTGCATGATTTTGTGGCTTCCTTATGGAGTTGATTTCCATTTTTATTCCACTGTGGTCTGACAGAGTTGTTGATATAATTTGGATTTTCTTAAATTTACTGAGACTTGTTGTGTGGCCTATCATTCAGTCTATCTTGCAGAACATTTCATGTGCTGATGAACAGAATGTATATTCTGCAGTTGTTGGGTAGACTGTTGTGTAAATATCTGTCAAGTCCATTTGTTGTAGGGTATGGTTTAAGTCCATTGTTTCTTTGTTGACTTTCTGCTTTTTTTGAGACAGAGTCTTGCTTTGTCACCAGGCTGGAGTGTAGTGGCACGATCTCGAAGCACTGCAGCCTCCGCCTCTCGGGTTCAAGTGATTCTCTTGCTTTAGCCTCCAGAGAAGCTGGGACTACAGGAGTGAATCACCACGCCCAGCTAATTTTTTTAGTAGAGACCGGGTTTCACCATGTTGGTCAGGATGGCCTCGATCTCCTGACCTTATGATCTGCCTGCCTCGTCCTCCCAAAGTGCTGGGATTACAGGCGTGAGCCACTGCACCCAGCCAACTTTCTGTTTTGATGACCGGTCTAGTGCTGTCAGTGGAGTATTAAAGTCTCCCACTATTATTATGTTGCTATCTCATTTCTTAGGACTAGCAGTTATTGTTTTATAAATTTGGGAGCTCCAGTGTTAGGAGCATATATATTTAGAACTTATATTTTCCTGTTGGACTAGTCCTTTTATCATTCTATAATGTCCTGCTTTGCTTTAACTGCTGTTGCTTTAAAGTTTGTTTTGTCTGATATAAAAATAGAACCCCTGGTCACTTTTGTTGTCTATTTGCATGGAATATCTTTTTTTATCCCTTTACCTTAGGTTTCTGTGAGTCCTTGTGTGTTAGTTAGATGAGTCTCCTGAAGACAACAGAAACTTGCCTGGTGAATTCTTATGCATCCTAGGAGTCTGTATCTTTTAGTTGTTTGAAGTGAAGTATTTAGGTCATTTATATTCAGTGTTAGTATTGAGATGTGAGGTACTATTCTATTCATCATGCTATTTGTTGCCTGAATACTCATTATAAAAAAAATTGTATTATTTTTACATAGGTCCTGTAAGATTTATGCTTTAAGGAGGTTCTATTTTGGAGTATTTCAAGGATTTCTTTCAAGATTTAGAGCTCCTTTTAGCAGTTCTTGGTGGTGGTGAATTCTCTCAGAATTTGTATGTCTAGAAAAGACTGTATCCCTTCCTTCATTTATGAAGCGTAGTTTAGCTAGATATCTTGGCTGATAATTGTTTGTTTAGGAGGCTAAAAATAGGACCCCAGGCCGGGCGCGGTGGCTCATGCCTGTAATCCCAGCACTTTGGGAGGCCGAGGCGGGTGGATCATGAGGTCAAGAGATTGAGACCATCCTGGACAACATGGTGAAACCCCGTCTCTACTAAAAATACAAAAAATTAGCTGGGCACGGTGGTGCGTGCCTGTAATCCCAGCTACTCAGGAGGCTGAGGCAGGAGAATTGCCTGAACCCAGGAGGTAGAGGTTGCGGTGAGCTGAGATCGTGCCATTGCACTCCAGCCTGGGTAACAAGAGCAAAACTCCGTCTCAAAAAAAAAGTAAAACTAGATGAACATAAACTTATACTATCACATACTTTTGAATTTTAAATTATTTTTGAAGCTTTGCAACAAGCTACAACTATTGTAAAGCAGGCAAAAGGGGTGCTTTGGACACAATGCATTTTAGAAAAGCACCAAATACACTTTATAAAGTAAAATAGCAAGGGGGAAAAAAAAAGAGATCCAGGTTTTTGTCCCCTCTCTATCATTTACCAGCTGAGTAGTTTTTCATGAATCATTAACTATATAGTTTCCTCGAGACATTTATCTTAGAAAGATATCCTTAGGACTAAAAGATATGAAAAATACAAAAATACTTTGCAAATAATAAACATTTTCTAAAAGTGTCAGTTATCTTGACAAGCAAACAACATACAGAGCTGTAAACAAGAAGAAACTATTCTTCCTTGTAATCCCTCTCACACATTTTAAAGTTTTATATTTGTAACCAGTAAAATATGTAATTAGTTTTGAAACTAATTTCAGTGTTTAGCTAAGTAACATTTCAGTTAATTATTATATACTGATGAAATTATTTCTTGATCACAATCAGTGAAATCTTTGTAACAGACTACTGTAAACCAGTAGAGAAAAGCCTTGAGGAAGATTATATAGGACAGAAAAATGATTTCTCTTGTAGAAGGGACAGAGATAGGGTTTCTTATTCTCTGCTACTTCAGACTGCAAGAGGCCTTATAAACAAAAGAAGAAATGAAATGATTAACTTGGTTTGTACAAATTCTAAAGTGAAATGACCAATCTAGGTATCTCAGTAGCTTTCCCTTCTTTTGAAAACATAGCATTTGAATATGGATTTACAGGCATGCCTATTTAATGTTTTCATATACAATATATTTACTAAGAGAAATTTCATACCTCACTACAAGATGCAACTGCTCTGTGTAAAGGTGTCAACCATTTGCTGTCTTTGGCATTAACTCTAGCTCCTGCAACAAAAAGAAAAAAATAAATTGAAATATTGTACATAAAATGTTTTAAATAAATCTCCTGAAATAATAGTTGTATATAATCCAAATCGGTTAAATGACAATCGAAAAAATACTTTCTGGTGATAAAATTATCCTTACATTAGAAAACAAAATTAGCCTTTGAAATTGATATAATTATCCAATAAAGTCTTAGCTTTTTATTTAAAACAAAATAAACATCATTTTATATATAGGTTAGAAAAGCCACCTTTATACAGAGCATATCCAAGGTAAAAATCAGACCCCACTTTAGAATGTGTGTTAAAAAAAAAAGAATATAAGAATATACTTAGAGATAAAATGTAGACTATTCTAAAGTCTTCATTACATTTCTTTACTAATGAATATATCATGCTGTAAGGTTAAGATAATAATATCAAAATAGTTCTCCAGCCATGATTAAAAACACATTAATACTATAAAGTTATTATATAAGATAGATACAATGGTTATAGACTTAAAATAATTGAAGTGAACCAACTCATGTCTTTCTGGGTTATATACCTAAAGCTTAAGAAATAAATTTTTTTAAACAAATAAATTCTGTACAGTTGTTTAAAAATCATTAAGTCAATGGACAAAAATGAACGTTAACAGAATACAAACACATTAAGACAAAAAAAATTTACATTATTTGGGGAGGGAATAATTTATCTCCTATATAAAATCCACTGATTTAGTATTTAAATCCTAACCAAATAAAAGGAGCACATGCATGGTAGGATAATTCTATTAATATATCTAAGTAGAGAACAGCTGTGGCTCTTGGAAATACAGAACTGGCTGACAGATCCTATCCTGTAAGCAACCCTAGATTTCTATCTAAAATCCTAAATAACTCATTTTCTAAATGATGATATACAGGTACAGAAAATAGCCCAATATCAGAGTAAACTGTAACAGAAACAAAGCTTCATACTTCCTAATGCTTACATTATTTCTAGGTTTTTGTGTGTGAGGAGTCAGGAAATAATCAAGTCCAGTGACTTCATGTAATGCCTTCAATAATTACTTGCTCTGGGTCCCTAAGTAGTTGTGTTATCCCTTCAAACCCAAGTTTCTTCATCTATAAAACAAATTTAATAGTATTTTGTTATAAAGATTAACATATAGTAAGTGTACCTAGTACATAACAGCAAATATGTTATAGGTATACTTTAAGTCTAGAAAATAAAATGAAATTAAGATGTAGGAAACATCCAGAAATGTAGCAGTTGGGATACTGAGAGTAGCCAAGTTCTCTGTGGGCAGAGACAGTGAGGACACAAAGAATCAAGAGCCAATTAGAGAGTTTTGAAGAATGCTCAGAGTTAGGCTATGGGAGAAGGAAAGGAAATAAGCAAAATAAAGAACTATCCAGAGAGCATCACTTATCATGTAATAAACATTTGGACAACTATCTGCCAGGCACTGTGAAACCCAAGATGGTTAAAACACAGATTGCCTAATCATAGTAATGCCAACGTTTGTTTTGGGTAGAAGACAGAATGTAGAAAGTACACACACTGGAAATGTTTGCCAGCTGGAAGCTGGAACGCTAGCAATAGTGAAGGAGAGATACGGAAGCTAGTGTCTTTCGTTTTTCCCACTTACTTGCTTAGGACTTCAATGGTTCTCTTTAAGCAGTGTGCCTCTATCTACAGGTTTATATTTACCTGCACATACATATCTATACACAGTAGAAAGGAAAGCTCTGGCAGTAAGGACCAAAGGGTATCAACACAGACACCCAGTACAGACAGTATCCTGAATCAACAAAGGCAAAGAAGAAATGAGGTCTCATGAGGGATGCTGAGAAGTCTGATTCAAGGTATTAATCAGCAGTAGAATAGAAGGGAACGGGGGATCATGGCTGCAATCCTAGCACTTTGTAGAGGCTGAGGTGGGCAGATTGCTTGAAATCAGGAGTGTAAGACAAGCCTGGTCAACATGGTGAAACCCCGTCTCTACTTAAAATACAAATATTAGTCAGGCGTGGTGGCGCATGCTGGTAACCCAGGGAGGCTGAGGCAAGAATCGCTTAAACCTAGGAGGAAGAGATTGCAGTGAGCTGAAATTGCGCCATTCACTCCAGCCTGGGCAAGACAGTGAGAATCTGTCTCAAAAAAAAGCAGATAGAAGGTGGCTGTCACAAAGAACTGAGGAGACTCTCTATGTGCTGATGAAGATCTGAGAACAAAAAGTAAAAAAGCAGTAGTTGTATAACTAATATGCTTTACTTTTATGTAGAATAAGGAAGTGGTTAGTATTTTTATCTTATCACACAATGGTCCTCCCTTGTTTCCCTTTTCACAGTATGCTACCCAGTCACATATAAATGGAAAATTCCAGAAATAAATAATTTTTAAATTTCAAATTGCTCACTGTTCTGAGTAACGTGATGAAATATGGCACCATTCTGTTCCATCTACCCAGGATGTGAATCATCCCTTTGTCCATCATATCTTGCATATGCCATCCACTCTTTCCTTACTGGACCTTCTTGATTATCAGATTGACAATCATGGTATCACAATGCTTGTGTTCAAGTAACCCTTACCTTACTTAGTAATGGCCCCAAGGTGCAAGAGTAGTGATGCCAGAAATTCAAATATGCCAAAAGAAGCAGTAAAATGCTTCCTTTAAGCAAAAAGGTGTAAGTTCTCAATCATCATCACCATGCTGATGTTGCTAAGATATACAGTAAGAACAAATCTATCTGAAATTCTGCAGGGGGAAAAATAAACTTGTGCATGGTATACAGGGTCCAATAGTATCTGAGGTTTCAGGGATCTACTTGAGGGTCTTGGAACATACCTCCTCAAAAGGGGGAACTACTGTATTTGCTTAATATGCATAAAGAAATCCAATAGGAATGCTAAGATATTAACAAGTTGGAGTGCTTATACACTTTTGTGTTGGTGGGGGGGGCACACTGAAAACTGGGCATATGGCAGGTACTAGAGTAGCAATGCAACTTTATATTGTACCTTTAAATGTGTACATTATTTACCAATTTTTAAACAAAACTGAAATATATTTAAGGAAGAAGAAAAGGAATGGTCACAAAATATTCCAAGAATTTGGTCCGTGTCAGGTGCAAAGAAAAAAATAGAAAAGTAACTAGGAATACGGTGAAGATAGTTTTTTCTTTCTTTTGGAGATGGTTTATTAAATATACAACTTCATGAAGATTGAATGGTGTATTTGGGAGACTAAAGTAAAAAATGCTGCTGGTCTTATTGTGTCATTTTAAGTTACAATAATTAGTCTTTCTTTCTCTTTACCTGTAATAACCAAATTTATTTATCAAATCACATAATTACAAAAAAGAATCCCCAATGGCTGACTGAGGATATATCATACTGCTACTTGTTACTAATTTGATTAAAAATTTGTCTTCTTTTTATTCCAAATACACTTTTATCTTCAGAAAGACTAGCACAATGGGATCATACTCTTTCATTAAATCATGCATTTCTTCTACGAGCCTAATCAAATGTTTTAATTCCTTGGAAAATACAGGTAAACTATATGAGAAATCAGGGCTATATCTGAGGGCACCAATTAATCAATATTCCCCCATCCACGTTAGTTAACTAATATGTGATTTACAATATAAACATATAAAATACGATACAGTAATGTACACTACAAGAGCAGTAGTTGGCTGTGTTCCTATAAAATGAAAAATAGTATAAAAGCCACAAACATATCTGCACACTTCAGATGGTTCAGATTCCCAGAGTTCATGTCAGGGGGCTGTCTAAAGGTAAACAGAGTTCTGTTCTACACAGAACACTCCAAAGTTATCTATATATTTATATACACATTAAACTATAAATTCATTCTAGAAATGGAAAAGACATTTCCAGTATATAGTTAACTAGTTCAACAGCTAGTTGGAGTATTAAACACCAGCCACAACAGCTAACAATGAGGATGGAGATGAAGGGGAGGAAGGGAGAAATCATACTCACTTAAAACAAAATCAGTCTTTGTAGAGAGAAATAAAATAAAATGTTAACAGCCTCTGGTGGCTTAATCACATGTTCTCTACATGGCAGAAGATAGTATTTGTGGTTTATAAGGATGATCTTAAGTAACCAAGAAAGATTATTTCTTTACTATTTCCTACTCATTAGACAGAAAAGATTATAAAATAGCAGTCCCATGTCATTTGGTGAAGTTAGGTTACTGGCAGAACCTGTGGTGTGAAAAAGCACTGCTAAGAAACAAAAGACAATACACACAGCAATTTAAGGAAGATATAATCAGTGAGTAGTATAAACCAATATTTACAGAAAACTTATGTGCCAGAAGCACATCTCATTAAATTCAAAATGGTTATGTCCAACTGTATAATCAGTATTTTCTTTACATGTCTTTCCTTGTCCCTCACAAATCCATGTATACCAACTGAACTTCTTTTCAGATAAATAAGCAGCCAGAACTTACACTCACACATTTATTTGAATTCAGATTCACCTTTCTAGAGTAGAGATGTGATTGGGTTTCTGATATTATATGCAATAAATAACACAAACTAAAAATCAACTGCAGGATCACCTAAACAGGTTGTATCCATTTCATACCACAGTTAGATTATATAGAAAAATCCAGCTAACCAGTTTCCTGTCACCCAATCTTTTCATGTAATGATTCACCCATATAAAAGTGTGCACTCTAAAAACAATAGTTTTATAAAAGAAAAGGTTCCTTAAGGCAAAATATCTAGAATTAAATGTCTAGCTATTTGGAGATAAACCATAAATTAAACAACAGAAACAACCTGATTTACTTACTTACATTAGTCTAGGGCTCTAGACAGCAATGCAGTTGAAGAGAGGTCTGACCTTGTAAAGACACAGTTAAGGGTTAGTGGAAGAACACTGGAGCAGGAGAGATCTGTGATCTCATAATAGTTCTATAACCACTTGGCTATGTGACCTGGAACTGTTTCCTGGGGCCTGGATCTTCCTTTTCCTAATCATAATTCCTGCCTCCCATGCTGTGTATGTGGTGAGGTGAGGGGGAGGTGGATATCAATATGTGTGGATGGGAGGGGGTCAGGATGGGCTGCAGATTTAAACAAAGGGCACTCTGTTTCTGTAGAGTTCTACAGTCAACAACTTCATTAGGAGTATCCCATTTGACTCTATATCTCATTCTGCAAGATAAGTAATTCACTTATTTTCTCCTAATCTAATTGGTCACTAAGTTCTGCCAATTCTTTCATTTCTGAACCTCAATTACAGCTGACCCTTAAACAACACTGCTTCAAACTGCAGAAGTCCCCTTATACGTAGATTTTCTTCCATCTCTGCAACACGAAACAGAAAGCCCTCCTCTTCCTCCTCACCTTATTCAATGTGAAGATGACAAAGATGAAGATGTTTATGATGATCTGCTTCCATTTGATACACAGTAAATATGTTTTATGCTTTTCTTGGTATTTTCATTTTATTGCAAGAATACAGTATATAATACATATTATATAAAAAATATGTGTTAATCAACTGTTTATGCTATTAGTAAGGCCTTTGGTCAACATTAAGCTATTAGTAGTTTCTAGGGAGTCAAGTTTATATTCAAAGTTCCTTTGGGGTTAGGGTTGAGGGAGCCAGTGCCCCTAATCTCCACATTGTTCAAGGGTCAACTGTACCTGTAAAATAGAGAATTGTGCTAAATCATTCTTATGATCCATTTCCAGTTACAACATTCTAACCTATTTGGAATAAATTATTTCATACTTATTAACCTTGAATGGTCTGAATGTTTGCATTCCTCCAAAATTTATGTTAAAATCCCAACCCCAATGTCATGATATTAGGAAGTGAGGTCCTTTATGTGGTAATTAAGTCTTGAGGGAAGTGAATGGGATTAATCCCCTTATACAAGTGGCCTAAGAGAGCTCCCTCTTAGTATAGCTGTATGAGGTTATACTAAAAAGACTGCTGGCTATGAATAAGAAGTTGGCTCTCACCAGATACCAAATATTCTGGCATCACGATTTTCCCAGACCCCAGGACTGAGAAAAATTTGTCTGTAAGTCACTCAGTCTGTGATATTCTGTTATGGCAGCCCAAAGGACTAAGACACCTCACTCTACTTTAACATTAAGTAGATGAGGTAGTATCTTTATACTCTAGGTTAGGGGTCTTCAAACTACCACCCACAGGCTGCAAGCCACCTAACTTGTAAAGTTTTACTGGAACACAGCCATGTCTATTCAATTTAAATATTAAATAGGTAGTTTTCATTAAACAAAAGAGTCGAGTAGTTGCCAGAGTCCGTATGGCCTGCAAATAGTATCTGGCCCATTGCAGAAAAAGCCAATCTCTGATCTTGGCTAAGAACTTGACAGTAGGTACTATTAAAGTTATTGCTAATTTCATACATCTTTGTAACAGTCATGAATAGTCTCACAAATCATTTTCCAAAACTATGCAGAGAATTGTTTTCTTCTCTGCTCCTAAATCACAGAGGAGATAGTCCATAACCAGTGAGCTGGGCCAGAAGCCAAGTACTTTCATCCCTCTTCCCAAGCTATCAACAATGCTTTTCTTTGGGTGCCTAAGAGTGGGTGCAGTGGCAAAAGCTTCAGATTCTGTTTTCAGGCTGGGAGTAGACATCAATTACATTTCCACTTTTACAACTATAATACTGAAAAACATAGTTGCTACATTGTATCTTTCACCCCCCCCTCCCACCCACCCCTGGAGTCTCCCTCTGTCACCGAGGCTGGAGCTGCAGTGGTGTAATCTCGGCTCACAGCAACTTCCACTGTGCTATAGCTGGAACCTGAGCAATGCCATTTTATAAAAGACAAAAGCTGTTTTCTAAAAATAAAATTACCCCATTCTCCTCACAATGACTGCTAACCTTGGCTTCTGTAAATAAAAATGCTAGTTTACTTTGCAGAATGCAAAGAGGTAAAGCTGCTTACTTTCTCTTATCAGTAACTGCCAGAGTTGCTAGCCTTTGCTTACCGGTAATAACCAGAATAAGCACCCCAAGTTAGTTCCATCCTGGCTCCTGCGACTCGTAATAGGTAACTAAAGATCTGTGGATTCTAATACTGCCCAAACAATGTATAAACTAATGTTTATCTTAACTTCTGTAAACCACTTAAGTAACAATCGGAATGACAAAAGTCCCCTGGCCCTTGGAATGTCTGAAGCACCCCCCACCACCCTCGTCTAGGCCCAGGAGGTGATTTACAGAATCCACTAGCCCTCAAAATGACTGAAGCCTTTCATCCCCATCCCGGCTCCTCACCCCCACTCCCAAGGTGGTTTTACGGGTATAAAAAGGTCTTGTCACCCTTTTTTCTCTGCCACAGGTTGGAGGGACGTTGAGTCCTCTGTGGTCGCCGGCAATAAACCCTGCAATTTGGCATACTTTTGTCTTGGTGTTGACTTTCTATGCTCGGTCCGGTATAACATTTGGAGGTCCCACCGAGATATTCTATTTTTCATCACCAGACAAAAGCCATCTCAGAGTCTCGCCCGGGCGGCTGCTCCCACCTTGGAAGCCTCTAGGGGAGGCGCCCCCTGAGCTGTCCCAGGGCCCCAGAGTGCCACCACAGAGGAAGAGCGCCCGCCCAGCCGACACTCACCCAAAATTCTTCAGGGTACTAAAAGCCTCCGGAGGTAAGTTTGGTTTAGAATCTGGGAACTAGTTCAAAGGAAGGGCCTGAGTCAGGGGACAGACGAGTCATTGCAACTCTGACCAGGCAGGCATCATCGAGACGTTGCTTGAGGCCTCTGGTAGCTGGTATAGTGGGTATCAGCATCGGGTAGCTGGTATAGTGGGTCAGCTTATGGTAGCTGGCATAGTGGGTGTCAGCATTCACAGCCTTCTAGTAGCTGGCATAGTGGGTGTCAGCATTCGATTGTTTTCCGTAACCTCAGTGTGAGTGAGTGAGTGTGTATATATGTAGTCCCACGGCTGAAAAGCTACAGGGCTTGAGTGGGCCTTCACCTGAGGTTCCACGGGAGCATCATAAGGCATAACGGTGATTCACCTCATAGCTGTCCTACTCGGACTTCCATCCTGAGGTGACCAGGCCTGGGAATTATACAGGTACACCTTAGCCAAGATGCCCCTGAAACATTCCTCTGGGAATGTGGCCAGGCAGGCAACTGATTAGCCCCCCTTCTGGGAGGCTCCCACCCTTTGTCTGTCACTCTTGTATGTGGTCCTATCTCATCTGTAAATTTGTCAGTTTTATTATACTCCTGTTAGCTGAAAAACAGTAGTTTAGACCTGTTATTCTTGAAGTGGATAATATTCTCCATTGGCTAAGTGACCACTGACTTCAAGAAACTCTAATTGAGTTTACACCTCTAGGAATAATTCTGTTCTCTTTCCTTTTCTTCTTCTTATACTATCATTGAGGCCTCATTCTTCCTTTTTCCATATCTGAGAGAAAATTCTGCCCTCGATAACTTAGGTGTAGTTTTTTTTTCTCCATTTTAGAGAATCAAACTTTAAATAAGAAACTACCACCCCTCTTTGCCCGTTTAGGGTAAAAAAAGGAGTAATTGTCTCTTCTGTCAAAAGACACAGAGAACAAAGAGAAAGTAAGAGAGGAGAAGAAGAGAGAGGAGAGAGAATAAGAAAGTAAGAGAGGGAAAGAAGAAAGAGGAGAGAGGAGACGGAGACAAAGAAAAAAGGGCAAGAAGAGAGAGATAGGGAGACAGGAATTTAATGCTTTTTAAAGTACCTGTGTCAAGGTGACCAAAAGCTGCAGGGGTAAGGAACTCGCAGCCAGCCCAGGGGCTTAGAGCTCAGTTTTTAAACTGACACAAAAAGCGGTTTTTTCCTTTCTCTCTCAGTCGCCAGCCCCACCGGCTTTCAGGCAGGCCACACTGCCTCAGGGTGCAGTATTTGCATCTAAAATCTAGCTTTAAAAATAGCTTTCTAACTCTTTATAATGCAAGTTACTTGTTAACATAATAGTTAAAATGTAAAACCCGCAACTACAAAGTTATTAATTCAAATCCTCAGTGAAGCCAGTCTCAAATTGGTAAAATCTCTTAGGGGAAAATTCAAAAACTGAAGGAAAAATAAAATGGGGTCGTCTAGCTCCCGGCCTTGTACCCCTCTCTCCAATGCATGACAGCCAACTTCGAAGTTAAGTTTTCAGTTCAATATAGCATAAAATTAACCCCTAGAGAACTCTGCTTTTTATCTAAACTAGAGTAGTCATCCTTTAGAATTAAGTGGCCTGACACTGGGACCTACGACTCAAAAAAAATTACCCAGGCTGTATGGAAAATGGTCGCAGAAACTCCTGGACACCCTAATCAATTTCTATACATTAACCGATAGCTGAATTTACTCCAACAATCCCGCCGTGACTGAAACGCTGCACAAAACAAGCTAGACTTCAGGTCATGTTAGCCAGCCCAAAGAAAGCCCCTTCTGGGCCAGCCATTATCCCCACCCCAGTGGAGGATCAGGAATTACCTCCAACCTACTTAATGCCCTCTGAACCAGGGCCTCAGTACCCCCTCGGCGGTACTAGTAACTAAACCTTGTCCCCCCTGCACACCCGCAGCAAGGCCCCACACCCACTAGCAGTCCTTCCTCTCCAAGAGGCGCCCCCAACAAGAGAAGACAATTGGGGTTGCCCATTCTTTGTTCACATCCCCTTCTTGTCAAGTGACTTATATAACTGGAAAGTGATAGAAATTAAAGAGAGAGCCAAAACACCAAGTGCTGGCTCAAGCTTTATTAAGAGCAAGGGAAAATCTGCTGGGCTGTACCCAAAATTAGCACACAGCACCCGTGGCGTGGCAAAAGGGATTTTTATGGCCTGCAAGCCGGCAAATGCCTCCAGTGTGAAGGGCTGTGCAGGAGGGGAGGGGCTAGGGAATTGCTGAGTTTAATAGTTCCTGGGAGGGCTGGGGAACTACTAACATGGCGAGAGGGGGAGGGTTAGAAACCTGCTGAGACAGAAAGTTCCCCAGGAGGAGGTTGTGCTGGGAGGCTAGGGATCTTAAGGTAGTAGAGGGGTTTTACAATAGAGTAAGTTCTGTCAGAAAGCTCAACATCCCCCGTTCTCTGAGAAGCCCCAGACTTTGACAGGTCTCTTAGAATCTGTACTGCAGACTCATCGCCCCACTTAGAATGACTGCCAACAATTATCACTGAGTTTGTTCACCACAGAGGAGAGGAGTAGAATTAGACAAGAAGCCCATGAAGCAATACTTAGGACGGGAGGAAGATCAGAACACCGCCAGGAACAAATTAATGAAATTTTCCCTTCCACCAAGCCCCAATGGGACCCAAACACCCCAGCGGGCATGCAGGCCTTGAACAATTTTCACCGGTACTTGTTAGAGGGGGTTAGGGGGACAGCCCGAAAACCTACCAACCTCTCCAAGTTAAGGACTGTGACCCAGGGTCCACAGGAGTCCCCAGCTGCTTTCCTTAAGCACCTATAGGACGCCTACCGCACCTACACTCCTACTGACCCTGAGGCTCCAGAAAATCAGCGGGCCATCAATCTGGCTTTTGTTTCCCAATCTGCCCCAGACATAAAAATTAATAAAATTTGCAAAAATTAGAGAAGTTTTGAGGAATAAATTTAGCTCAGCTGTTGGAGATTGTCCAAATAGTTTTTAACAATAGGGAAACCTTAGAGGCCAAGCAAGACAAGAGAGTTACTAAGGCAGTGATAGCAACACTCCAGGAAACCCGAGTTAACTCATGGGGACCAGAAATCCAGCAGAGAGGCTGCACCAAGGTTTTAAAAATTCCCCCACTTTGTTTAATGAGACGCTGAGCCAAGATCTTGTGGCCTTCTGAGCTGAACACCCAAGGTGTACCCTCCTCCAATATGTGGATGACTTATTCTTGGCCACAAAAACCCCGGAGGACTGTAAAGAGACCACCCAGTCATTACTAAGGACCCTACAGACTTTGGGGTACCTGGTCTCAGCTAAAAATGCCCAACTCTGCCAGCTGAAAGTTACTTACCTGGACTATATTATAAAGAAGGGCAACCGGGCACTGGTACCCAGCCGAATCCAAGCAGTACTGCAAATACCCACCCCCACCACGAAATGCCAAGTTCGAGAATTCCTCGGGGCAGTAGGGTACTACAAGCTATAGATTTTAGGATTTACCGAGATAGCCAAGCCCCTGTATGCCTGCACCGGAGAAAATCAGCCTTTGACATGGACAGAAGTAGAGCAACGGGCTTTTGACAAGCTCAAGACTGCCCTGACTGCAGCCCCAGCCTTGGCCTTGCCAGACATCTCTAAACCTTTCCAGTTGTTTCTGCATGAAAAACAGGGAGTCGCTAAGGGGGTGCTCACCCAAACTCTGGGACCCTGGTCCCGGCCAGTTGCCTACCTCTCAAAAAAACTTGACCCTGTAGTCTCCAGATGGCCGTCTTGCCTAAGAGCGGTGGCAGCCACAGCCCTATTAGTCAAGAAAGCAGACAAGCTGACCTTAGGGCAGGAGTTAAACTTAGTAGCTCCCCACACAGTGGAGTCACTACTCCGTGGAGCCCCGGGAAAATAGATATCAAACGCCCACATAGTTCAACATCAAGCCTTACTTTTAGACCGGCCCCACATAAAATTTTTAAAGACTACAGTTTTAAACCCCACCACATTGCTCCCTGACAGCGAGCCAGAGGAGTCCATACATGACTGCCAACAAACTATAGATGTCCTCCACGCTGCTTGACCGGACCTCACCGATGTTCCCCTGCAGAACCCAGAAGAGGTACTGTATAGAGATGACAGCAGTTTCATGGTCAACAGAGTCAGGTACGCTGGGGCAGCTATGGTCACCCTAAAGTGGGTTATCTGGGCCCAGGCTCTCCCACATGGGACCTCAGCCGAGAAGGCAGAACTCATAGCTCTGATAAAGGCCTTAGACTGGGCAGACGGAAAAACTGTCAATATCTACACAGATAGTTGATATGCCTTTTCTATGGCCCATGTACATGGAGCCATTTATAAAGAAAGAGGGCTGCTTACCTCAGAGAAAAGAATCATCAAAAACAAAGAAGAAATCCTAGCTCTGCTAGAAGCTATACAGAAGCCCAAGGCAGTGGCATTAATACACTGCAAAGGACACCAGAAGAGAAATTCATCAGAGGCAAGCAGAAATAGAGAAACTGACCTGCAAGCCAGACAGGCAGCCTTGGGGCCAGTAAAACCTCTGACTCTTCTTGTGACTCTGCCAGCCCCAAACCTGCCTCCTACCCCAAGGTACTCGCCTGAGGAAGAAAACTTTGCTAAACATAAGACCTGGCACGATAAAAACCCTAGAAGGAAATCTAGGCAAAACTATCCAGGACATAGGAGTAGGCAAGGACTTCATGAACAAAACACCAAAACCATTGGCAACAAAAGCCAAAATAGACAAATGGGACCTAATGAAACTCCACAGCTTCTGCACAGCAAAAGAAACAGTCACTAGAGTGAATCGGCAACCAACAGAATGGGAAAGAATTTTTGCAGTTTACCCATCTGACAAAGGGCTGATATCCAGAATTTACAAAGAACTCAAACAGATTTACAGGAAAAAAACAAACAAGCCCATTCAAAAGTGGGCAAAGGATATGAATAGACACTTTACGAAAGAAGACATATATGAGGCCAACAATCATATGAAAAAATGCTCATCGTCACTGGTCATCAGAGAGATGCAAATCAAAACCACACTGAGATACCATCTCATGCCAGTTAGAATGGTGATCATTAAAAAACCTGGAGACAACAGATGCTGGAGAGGATGTGGAGAAAAAGGAACACTTTTACACTGTTGGTGGGAGTGTAAACTAGTTCAACCATTGTGGAAGACAGTGTGGCGATTCCTCAAGGCCTTAGAAATAGAAATTCCATTTGACCCAGCAATCCCATTACTGGGTATATATCCAAAAGACTATAAATCGTTCTACTATAAGGACACATGTACACGAATGTTCATTGCAGCACTGTTTACAATAGCAAAGACCTGGAATCAACCCAAATGCCCATTGATAATAGACTGGATTGGAAAAATGTGGCACATATACACCATGGAATATTATGCAGCAGTCAGAAATGATGAGTTTGTGTCGTTTGTAGGGACATGGATGAGTCTGGAGAACATCATCCTCAGCAAACTGACACAAGAACAGAAAATGAAACACCGCATATTCTCACTCATAGGCGGGTGATGAAAAATGAGAACACATGGACACAGAAAGGGGAGTACTAAACACTGGGGTCTATTGGGGGGAAAAGGGGAGGGCCAGTGGGAGGGGGAGGTGGGGAGGGATAGCCTGGGGAGAAATGCCAAATGTGGGTGAAGGGGAGAAGCAAAGCAAAGCACACTGCCATATGCGTACCTACGCAACTGTCTTGCATGCTCTGCTCATGTACTCCAAAACCTAAAATCCAATAAAAAATTAAAAAAAAAAAAAAAAAAAAAAAAGAACAGGGGGGATGGCAAGATTCCACAGGACGGTGAGCTCTACCGGACACAAAGATTGTGCTCCCCGAGGCTCTAAGGAAGGCTCTAGTTAAGGACATACACCAGGCTACTCACTTAAGGCAAACAAAATTAACTGAGCTGCTGAAGGCCAGATACTACATTCCACATTTACACGAGATGATTAAGGAAACTTCTACTCGTTGTGATGTATGTGCCAGAGAAAATCCAGGAGGCAGTAGGACTAGTCAGACAGGAATAAGACTTAGGGATATTAGCCCAGGGGAACACTAGAAAGTATATTTTACTGAAATAAAGCCTCCAGCGTGCAGCTGTAAATATCTCCTTGTGTTTGTAGACACTTTCTCTAGATAAGTCGAGGCTTTTCCTACTAAGTCAGAAACCACACTAGTAGTAACAAAAAGATTGTTACAGGACATAGTTCCTCAGTTCAGCTTGCCCCTGACACTGGGATCAGATAATGGCCCTGCCTTTATGGCACAAGTTTCACAGGGCCTACCCAAGGCCCTGGGCATATCCTGGAAGCTACACTGTGCCTGTCGCCCCCAGAGTTCAAGGCAGGTTAAAAAGATGAACTGGACCATAAAAGAAACTTTAACAAAATTCATTCTAAAAACCAGTGAAAACTAAGTCAACCTGCTTCCTTTTGCTCTCCTCCGTACCCGATGTACTCCCTATAAGAAAGGCTTTACTCCTTTTAAAATTATGTTTAGAAGGCCCCCTCCCTTACTTCCCAAATCTGCAGACACCATACATGCTGAAGTCCATAACCATACACTCCTTAAGTCTTTGCAGGCACTCCAGTCTGTTCAGTCCCAGATGTACTTGCTCATCAGGGGAGCTCGACCTACCCCAGGGGACCTCACTGACCAGCCAGTACACCCCCTTCCAGCCAGGGGACAAAGTCCTAGTAAAGAGATTCACCACCTCCGGCCTGACTCCTTGCTAGAAAGGACCCTACACTGTGATCCTAGTCACCCCCACGGCAATCAAAGTAGACAGACTAACTGCCTAGATTCACCACTCACATGTCAAGACTGCCCCCCCGGGAGGCACAATAGAGAATGACCTCAGCTTCAGCAGACCACCTAAAGCTAAGACTTTTGCGCTCCTCACAGTAACTTTCCTTACCCCCCTGATTCCTGTGGTAGCCACTGAGAGGGGACCCTCCCTTGACTCCCACCTATTACCGGTGGGTCCTTACTGAAGAATCCACTGAATCTGTAACTAGAAAATTCTATAACTAGAAAGGTATCCACCCTTATCAACTTAACCCTAGAGTACATTCTCAGAGATCCCATCTGCACTCTCTTAAGCGAGAGCCTAGATGTAAATACTATAAGACAAATGAAGACAAGAAGATGGGGGCGGGGAAATGCAGTGAAAGCAAAGGAGATAGAGTGTGAGAACGTAGAGGCCGAAAAACAGCTTCACACTATAAGGCTATATCTATGCCCAGGGTCTACCCTACAAAGGAGATAAAATTGTAAAAACTTAGAAGAGTTCTTCTGCCCCCATTGGGGCTGTGAGACTCTCTCCACTATAACAGGATATACTGCAAACAGGGACTGTTTCATTTCTTTCACCCGAGACTCTCCCCCAAACCCCTACTACACTGGTTCTTATAACCCACTCAAAATAACACTCCTGTATCCAGATAGGGGATAGGCAACAGGGCATATCTGAGGTCTCCAAGTATATATAAGTAGGTAGGACAAGGAAAACATCTTTACCATCGACGTATACAAAATAAGAGAGAATTAGACCTGTTGTTCTTAAAGGAAGGAGGAGGACTGTGCGCAGCTCTCAGTGAGCAATGTTGCTTCTATGCAAATAATTCTGAAATTATCCAAGACAGCCTTGCAATAGTTAGACAAAATGTAGAAACAAGAAAGCACCTTAGAGAAACCTCAGAAAGCCAGTACCAAAAACTGTTCTCCTGGTCCCCCTGGCTAACATCTCTGATCACTAGATTAGCAGGACCCTTAGTGTTAATAGTCCTAAAGTTAACATTTGGACCATGCCTTTTAAACATGCTCCTCAAATTTATCCAAGAAAGCATTGACTCAGTCAAGTTAATGGTTCTGAGATCCAACGATAGGCCCTTGTGCCAAACAAAAAAAACCTATTAAAAATTTAATACATATTAAAAGAACAGGGGGAATGTGCTATAGCTGGAACTTGAGCAATGCCATTTTATAAAAGACAAAAGCTGTTTTCCAAAAATAAATTACCCCATTCTCCTCACAATGACTGCTAACCCTGGCTTCTGTAAATAAAAATGCTAGTTTACTTTGCAGAATGCAAAGAGGTAAAGCTGCTTACCTTCTCTTATCAGTAACTGCCAGAGTTGCTAGCTTTTGCTTACTGGTAATAACCAGAATAAGCAGCCCAAGATAATTCCATCCTGGCTCCTGCAACTTGAAATAAGTAACTAAGATCTGTAACCCTACCCAGACAATGTATAAACTAATGTTTATCTTGACTTCTGTAAACCACTTAAGTAACAATCGGAATGACAGAAGTCCCCCGGCCCTTGGAATGTCTGGAGCACCCCCACCAACCCTCGTCTAGGCCCAGGAGGTGATTTACAGAATCCACTAGCCCTCGAAATGACTGAAGCCTTTCATCCCCACCCCGGCTCCTCACCCCCACTCCCAAGGTGGTTTTATGGGTATAAAAAGGTCTTGTCACCCTTTTTTCTCTGCCACAGTTTGGAGAGACGTGAGTCCTCCATGATCGCCAGCAATAAACCCTGCAATTTGGCATACTTTTGTCTTGGTGTTGACTTTCTATGCTCGGTCTGGGATAACACCACGTCTCAGGTTCACGCGATTCCCCTGCCTTAGCCTCCTGAGTAGCTGGGAACTTGACAGTAGGTACTATTAAAATTATTGCTAATTTCATACATGTTTGTGTGTGTGTGTGTGTTTTTTTTTAGTAGAGATGGGGTTTCACTGTGTTAGGCCAGGATGGTCTCGATCTCCTGACCTCAGTGATTCACCTGCCTTGGCCTCTCAAATTGCTGAGATCTGGCCTGCATTGCATCTTTTAAGAGTGTTGTGGACACCAGCTATTGTGGGTTGAATTGTGTCATTCCCAAAATTTGTATGTTCAACTAACCCCTGGCACCTCAGAATATAACTTTAATTGGAGATAGAATCTTTACAGAGGTAACTAAAATGAGGTCATTAGGGAGGACCCTAGTACAGTATGACTGGTGTCCTTACAAGAAATCTGAAAAAAGTCATGGACAGAGGAAAAATAAAGGGAAAAGACAGACATTTTACAAGTCAGAGATAGATACCCTGAACAGATCCTTCACTCACAGCCTTCCAAAGGAACCAATCCTGACAGCACCTTGATCTCAGACTTGTAGCCTCTAGAACTCTGAGTATATACATTTCTGTTTAAGCCACCCAGTTCATAGCACTTTGTTACAGCAGCCCCAGCAAACTAATGCACCAGCACTGCAGTAAAAAGAAGAGACACATACTTTAGGTTTCATTCATAATGTCAGGAAAATCAGAATGGTGTTTTCTATTAAGGATAGTATATTTCTATTAAGGATAGTATTTTGTCAAATGCCTTCCACAATGCAGTCATAAAGGACTTAATATGTGCTGGGTGCAGTCTGAGGTCTGAAGTACTGCTAACCATATTGCTTTGAAAGCAAGCATTAAGTGAATAAGCACCCAAAGTATCTATACCCCAGTGGCCAGTAAATAATCCTTATGGTGGGAAGAAAAGAGAAAGATTCTGATTGTGGCAGGATTAGGAAGAACAGAGATTCTGTAGTCAGATTGCCTGGATCTGAATTCTGGCTCTAGCTTTTACTAGCAATACAAAAACTTTGAAAGTTTAAAAGCTAAATGCCTTAGTTTTCTTATAGTAATACCTTCACAAATTTAGGATAAAATGAGGTTAATGAAATGGCTAAATTTAACAGTATTAGAAATGTAATAAGCACTCAGTGTTTGCTGCTATTTCACCCCATTCCATAATAATTATAACATTAATTTCAGTGGACTCTAGTATTACTATAGATTCTATGGATGTATTCACTTGTTTGATTACAGACACCATGCCAAAAATTATACCTCTTATCCATAAATCTTACAGTTTTATCATGTACAAATATTTCGTTTCCAATGAATTTAATTCTGGACTGCAAGTTAAAGAAAGTGAGTAATTTTACTCTAAAAGAAGTCACCAAAATATAAAACAGAATGAGAAGAGATATCACCTTCAATACAAAAAGGAGACAGTTACAACCACACACCAAACTCTGAATTATTTCTATCAACAACAGAGAAATATATACCAAACTGAAGGACACTGAGTCAAGTGAAGCTTCTTCAGATCTTGGGAAGGTTATTGAGTCCTCTAAAAGGTCATGTTTGAGTGTGTGTCCCATTTGTTCCTTTTTCTCTGCTGTGTCTTAAAATCCCTAAAAATCTTTTAGACGATACAGAGCTGTCTGGGTAATTCACAGGAAAAGCCCCTATAGAACTCTTAACCTCACACTGCATAACAACAAAGTGGAGCAGTGCTAAAGAAGAGACCAAGAAGGCATCTTTATTAATTTTTCACCCAGCTGGAGATGAGGGAGAGGAACAGCCAATCACCAGCAGATTACTACCTAAGAATCCACTGATCTAAGAAGCTGCTGAGCCAGCCCAACTACCTGTGGTACATCAACAAAAAAATGAAACTAAATGATAAGAACATATGGACACATAGAGGGATACAACAGATACTGGGGCCTATCAGAGGGTGGAGAGATAGGGTGGATGGTGGGAGGAGGAAGAGGTTCAGCAAAAATAACTAATGGGCACTAGGCTTAATACATAGATGATAAAATAATCTGTACAACAAACCCCCACGACGCAAGTTTACCTATATAATAAATCTGTGCATGTACCCCTGAACTTAAAATACAAGTTAAATAAAAGGGAGGGAAGGAGGGAGGGAGGGAGGGAGGGAAGGAAGGACGGACGGATGCACCTGTGGTTTGAGAGTTATTTGAAGAAACAAACCTAACAGATGCTCATTCTTCCCCCTTCCCTTCTGTTGTAAAAAGAGGCATATTCCTAAAAAATATATAAGAATCTCAAAGCATCCAGCACAGGACTAGGACAAAAGTAGAGTAAACTAGGAGAAATACAGTTGGAAAAAAAAAAATCCCAAAAAATAAGAGAATGAATTCATGAGCTACTCTACATACACAATTTCACTGAATTTAAGCTCTGAAGAAGAGACCTTAACAAAAAGTTACAAGGAAGAAGAGATAAGACAATGTAAAGATACTAAGAGAGCTAGTATCTGAGTTGGGGGAAAAAAGGAAAACTACTAAAGATAAAAACCTAGAAATAACAAAAAGTAGGATAAATATGACTTAAATGGTCAAGAATTTGAAGTCAATGCCAGAGAATGAATCTTTAAAAATAGAAGTCGGAGCATGTCATTCCACCCCAAACAGAACTCTCCACTGGTTTTCCACATCACTCAAAGGGCCAAGGCAACAAAAGAGTAAAACAAATTGAAGAAAACATAAATGTCCTTATTTCCTAATTTTTAATCATAAGAAGTCAGATAGATATAATCAAAACCTGAAATATGAACATAGAAGAAAATGACTCTGAAAAGTAATCTCAATCTTTTTATATTTTTTCATGTTAGAGAAATATATTTAGAGAATACAGCTTGCTGTGAATATCATTGTAGTTTCTAAAATAAAAAATTATAGCAACTGATTTTATTATATGTTCTTACTAAAGCATACCATGATTTTTCTATAATGCAACTATATTTTACATGACTTTTATATAAAGGTTTATTTCATTTTGCTAAATTTACTTCCTTAAGATTATACCTACCATTATAATGTGGTATTGTTAATTAACATGAAGTGTAAACTCCTACACTAAATTTTCATTACTAACTATAAACAAATTAGCCTAATTTTGTTGACTATATTTCTCTTCATGTATTTTTTCTCATCTTTACCTAGAGAATTGACCAGATCAAATATCTAGTTTCAATTCTAATTTATAACTCAACTTACTGTAAATTCATTAAAAGGCTGTTTAGTGGATCCAGAGTTTAAAATCAGGGTTATGGGTAGCAGTGAGTTTAACTTGGGCCTCAGCAACAATGACATTCAAACCAAATTTAAGTAGAACTCCTGGAGCATCTCCACAGACCCTTATAAGTCCATGTGCTATATACTGTCTGAAGACTTTTCTTCTGCTATTTATTCTGAACTAAAATTTGGATACGATTAGTCTTTTACTACCCTACTATTCTGGAAATCTAAGTAACAGTACTAACCTACTATTCTCTGGAAATAGATTTTACCAGTTAGCTTATACTTGACTTCTAAAATGTGTAGTATATCTTCTATAAAACTGTCTTAATCAACTTTTTTTTTTTTTTTTTTTGAGGTGGAATCTCACTCTGTCTCCCAGGATAGAGTGCAGAGGCACAATCTCTGCTCACTGCAAGCTACATCTCCTGAGTACAAGAGATCTTCCTGCCTCAGCCTCTCAAGTAGCTGGAAATACAGGTGCTCACCACTATGCCTGGCTAATTCTGTATTTTTCGTATAAATAGGGTTTCACCATGTTGGCCAGGCTGGTCTCGAACTCCTGTCCTCAGGTGATCCACATGCCTCAGCCTCCTGAAATGTGGGATTATAGGCATGAGCCACAGTCCTGGCCAATCAACTTTTAATTTAAAGAGTTAATGGGAATTTAAAATTAGAGCCTAACTGATAAGTCTAAAGATATAACATGAATGTACTGAAGAAATATCCACCAACCAAAATTCCTTCCTGATCAGATTTCTAGTTCAGATTTCAAAATCTCTCCTGGATTGGGTGTAGTGGCTCATGCCTGTAATCCCAGCACTTCTGGAGGCTGACGTGGGCGGATCACCTGAGGTGAGGAGTTTGAGACCAGTCTGGCCAACATAGTGAAACCCCATCTCTACTAAAAATACAAAAACCATCTGGGCCTGGAGGTACATGCCTGTAACTCCAGCTACTTGGGAGGCTGAGACAAGAGAATCACTTGTCCTTGGTAGGCAGAAGTTTCAGTGAGCCGAGATCATGCCACTGCACTCCAGCCTGGGTAATAAAGGGAGACTTTGTCTCAAAACAAACCAACCAACCAACCAACAAACAACAACAACAAAACAAACCTCTCCTGGTTCCTTCCTGAATTATGCCAAAGGGTATTTTTATAAGAGGCTATGGCAGTTATTTTCCGTAGTGTCAACTTTTGTAGGTTAGGTACACACCCTGATTACTACCTATATTTTTGTTAGAACTCTGTTATCCACAAATTATATGAGCCCTTCCTAATTTGCTGAGGGGAGCAAATACCTACCCTGTTCAGGAAGGTATTTATATCACATAAAGCTTTAAAGGTTGTTTCTTGATTCCAGAATTTAAAACATATGAATACACTTCTCCAGAGTATATGGAGTCTGTTTTTGTCAAGCTTTGTCTTTCAAGATTGTGGAAATAAATTCCTTTTCATTTCTCTCCAGTAGGTAAGTCACACCTTCCTTTTTATCATTTCAGAATGTAATAACTGAACTTCAAAACTGATAGGGGAGAATTTTTAAGAAAGCATGTCTAAAAGTCACAGAGAAGATAATACCTGACATCAAGGAATTTATTTATTTGGCAGAACCAAAAAAGTGAAAGAAAAAAAGAAAAGGGTTGCTTAAAAAAATAATAGACAAAATTTTGAATACTATATGCCAGGGACTTTTCTAGGTATCTTAATTACATAATCTCATTTGCTTCTTCAAGGCTATAAAATTTATATTATTCCCAGTTTTTTTTTTAGATGAAGAAGTTGAGGCTCAGAGAGAAAATAAACTTCAAAAGATCATGGAGGTATTAAGAGGTAAGGTCAGGACTGCATCCAAATCTCCTTGGCACAACAGATTGTGCCATTCAGATGATCTGTAGTGTCTTTCATGGCAACACAAAGCCTGGTTTATTTCTTTATTTTTTGTTGTGTTTAAGTAGAAAGCTAAGGTTCTAGTTCAACAGAAATCTAGTCTTGGATTTTACTCCAGCTAATTTTACTTCAAACTCAAGTAATTTTATTTTTCTTAAATTAGAGCCTAACTGGTAAGTCTAAAGAGAAAAAAAGTCTAAGGGAGAACCTGAGTTGCACTCACTCGAGACACATCATTCGTCTTCGTCTTTTTTCCCTTTCCACTTACCCTTCAACCCCTAACTCCTACCCATCCCCACCTTTCCCATTCTCGTTTCTATTAAAGACTTGAGAAGCAGAACAAAATGTAAACAAATTTCTGAAAAGAAGACACAGCCTAAACTTATATTGTTATAATCACCATCCTAGGCACTATAAATAAATATGCCAGGAAAGCAAAGCAGACTAATCACCTTCTTGGAGTTTACATTCTGGGGGAGAGAAAATGACAGTAAACAAGTTATTTAAAAAGGATGTTAGATAACAATAAGCACTAGAAAAAAAGATAATACAGGAGGGGAGATTAGGTAGTAGTGACCAAGGAAGACCTCGTTGATGAGGTGACATCTGAGCAAGGACATGAAAAGGTTCAGGGTGTAAGTGGCTGAGGAAGAAGGTTTAAGGCTAAGGAAACAGGGCGCAAAGACCCAGAGGTAGAAGGCGGCCAGTGAGGTTAAAGCAGAGCAACAAAAAGAGTAGCAGAAATTGAAGTCAGAAAAAAATCTGGGGTGGGGAGCCAATGTATAGCTCTGAGGCCAATGTAAAAAGTTAATTTTTTAATTCAGAACTTAAAAGAACTAAATTAATCTAAAATTGTATTTTTCCTTTGTAAATAGCTACTTGAACTATATTATCTCTTAAAACTGACAAAATATTATAAGTATTTTTTCTGCTGGGCACAATGGCTCACACCTGTAATCCCATCACTTTGGGAAGCCAAGGAAGGAGAATCACCTACGGCCAGGAGTTCAAGATCAGCCTGGCCAACATGGTGAAACCCCACCTTACTAAAAATACAAAAATTAGCCAGGTGTGGTGATGCACACCTGTAGTCCCAGCTACTCAAGAGGCTGAGGCAGGAGAACCATTTGAATCCGGCAGTAAGCCAGGACTGTGCCACTGCACTCCAGCCTGGACAACAGAGCAAGACACTCCATCTCAAAGGAAAAAAAGGGTATTTTTTTCAAAGGTAAGTTGAGATAGCTTTTTATAAAAGTACAATGGTTAATTTTATACATGATTTGTACTTGGATCATTCAGAAGAAACTAAGCATTCTCTCAAACACTTATTTCAAAGCTGACATCTAGATATTATCATGCTCATGATAAGGCTCATCTTACACAAATCAGGAAGTCAACCTTCTATAAGTAACTAAGAATCCTTGTTGCAAACATTCATTTTTAGGGGAGTAAGTCAACTTTGAGCATTTGAAAAGCTTCTCCTAGGCGTAAAAATGAAAAAGAAAAAAAAATCCTGCATGTGGAATCATATAAAATAATCCTTATGACAAAACAAAAATAATCAGAATTCTGTGTTAAAATAAAAAATGTAGTAGCAGACTTCTTAAGTCCTAAACTGTTTCTTGGACAATGTTTGTGCAGAAAATTCCATAAACTCATGTCGAATTAATTTATATCATTAAGACAAATAATTTTTTTCAACCTACTCAGTTCTTGAGTAAATTTTAGCTGAAAATTAATGAGGAACAAGCATCTTCAGGGAAGAACATCAGCAGTGAAATTATTCATAAAGAAATCAACAAAATATAAGCCAGGTCCATATTTAACTGTATTTAATTTTATATGATCATGAAATCTGTTACAGAAATAAGGCATTTTTTAAAAATTAGATTGACTTTAAAATTTTTAGGAATTTATAATGGCAAAATTCTGTTTGGGCTACTATTTAATGAAACCTTCACACAAAATCTCTCCCTTTGAGCCCTCCTTTCCACAGACTATCAAAAGAATACTACTACGTATCCAATTTCATTATGTATGTATTTGTGTAATTTGGCAACACAAGCTCAAACCAATGACATATATCCTTTCCCAATAAATAACATTACAACCACCTGGCTATAACACAAGTATTTCTAAACACTGTCTGCTTGCCTTTTTTGGGACTGTAGATACTCTGACCACAATAGGAGCTATTCTATCATAGAGAGTTCTAGTATTACTTCATATTGTAATAGTTTAGAAAAAATATTAAAGGAGTATAATTGACTAAAAATATTTTACATGCCCTCAAGTGGGGTTAGATAAAACCTATTTGAACACAGAAATCTTGCTGGCATTGCCTTCAAAATATATCTACTATGAGATTATTTCTTATTGTCTCCGCTGTTGTACTTGGTATAAGCCACCATTACCTCCCCGTCGGAGAACTGCAACCATCTTCTATAATTCTATGCTCAATGAGGCCTATTATAACTGCTCTATATAACACCTGATATAGGCCGGGCGCTGTGGCTCACGCCTGTAAATCCCAGCACTTTTCGAGGCCAAGACTGGCAGATCACAAGGTCAGGAAATCAAGACCATCCTGGCCAACATAGTAAAACCCAGTCTCTACTAAAAATACAAAAATTAGCTGGGCATGGTGGCGTGTGCCTCCCAGCTACTTGGGAGGCTAAGGTAGGAGAATCGCCTGAACCAGGGAGTTGGAGGTTGCAGTGAGTTGACATAGCGCCCAGTCTGGTGATAGAGTGAAACTCCATATCTCAAAAACAAAACCAGAAAAACAAATACCCTATATATAGTGCTTATCCCACCCCCATTATCCTAATCTACTTTTTCATTTTTTCAAAGCACTTATCATCATTTAATATACTAAAAAATTCACTTTTATTGCTTGTTTTTCTTTATCAGAGTATAAGCTCCAAGAGGGCAGCAATCTTTGTTTTGTTCTTTAATGTACTCTAAGCACCCTGAAAAAGATATGTGATCAGTATAGAATAAACACAAAAGTAAGTTTCAGCTGATAAAACAAATACAAACAACCAGGTCATGCAGTAAGTAGTCAATTATGATTGAGAAACATTAAGAATAACAAAAATATACATAATGTGTTCTTATTACTCAGAGGTTACCATACCAGATAAAATAAGAAGTTCAATGATTTCTGCATCTCCAAGATAAGCTGCAGCGTGCAATGGGGTTCGCTTTTCATTGTCCTGTGACAGTAAGGTGGGAAATAAGTTTTAAAATAAGGTTAATTTTAATAACAGTTTAAATAAATAACCACCACAACAACCCCCCCACCCAAAACCATTATTAACTATCAACTTATTAATTCTACAACTGTAGCCCAGTCTGCAAGTCTCAATTGGAAAAAAGAAAAAAGGGTGTGAACAGCGTGGGCAACACAGTAAGACCTTGTCTCTACAAAAATGTTTTTTAACAATTAGCTGGGCATGGTAGCATGCACATACAGTTCCAGCTAGGAGAATCACTTGAGCCTGCAAGTGAATGAGGCTGCAGTGAGCCATGAATGCACCACTGCACTCTAGCCTGAGTAACAGAGCAGGACTTGGTATCTATTAAAAACAAACAAACAAAATACAAAGCAAAAACACAGGATATTTCCTTGCTAAGACAAAAGCCTGAAAAGAAATATTTGACCTTAAAGTAGTGGTATGAAGTGCAGCAAAGAATAAAAATAAAAATAATCTAAAATGACAAAGAAATAGCTTCTTTGAATAAAGATGCTTGTGCTGCTGATATATACAGGAAAACTTTACTTCATAAATCTTTTCTTTTTGTCAGTATATTTCTGCAGTTTTACAGTTTAGAACTTGTTAACCTAATTGAATAAAATAAACCTTAACAACCCCAAAGATTTGCTTATCAAAATGTTTCCACAAGAGTACCCTTAAGGACAAAACAAGAAAACATTTCTGGGGATTTGACATTATACTATAAAGCAATTTTAAGTTTTTTCTTAACATTCCTGCCAGTTTTACTTTCATCTCCAAAATATATTCATGTCTGTTTCAATATAAAAAATACATACTCCTCAAAATCCTGCTCCAGGAAAAGAAACTACCTCTAATGCATGTTTCATGGATCTCCTCCCAGAAAACAACAGTGCTCTCCAGTTCAAGATGCAATGTTTTAGGGTAATGTCAAATTCAAGGATTTTTAATTCATAAATACCCAATCCAAAGTTGCAACAGAGTATTACTGAGTTGGCTGCATTTGAAAAAACTATTGAGAAATACTTATATTGAAATTTACATCCTTCATTTTTGATTAAGGCTTTTGTAACAAAAGGAATAAAATTTCAGCTGGTCACTTAGCCTCCCAGTGAGAGAATACATTTCCTAGCCTCCCTTGAAGTTGTTACTTAGTGTGGACCATTGGTATGTGAGTGGAAATTAACCATGAGCAGCACAATTTCCAGGTCATTTTCAACTTAAAAGACAACTACTATAGAAGTGGGCTAATTGTTTCCCACTTCCCACAGGCTGGAAGGCACAATGTGAAACTAAGCCGCTTTTGACCATGAAAACGCAAGCCAACATATTAGCATGCTGTCAAGCAACAAGATCTGGAATAAATAATCTTACAGAAAAGAGCTGCCCCACCAGCTTGGACCACTGACTTTCAGGCTATTAAGAGAAATAAACATTTAAAGTAGGTTTATTTCTATAAACCTACTTTATAGAAATAGGTATATATAGCTATACTGTGGGGCCTCTTACCATATTAGAATACAACTACAGTTTTCAAGATTTAAACAAATGAAAAACTTTTTACTTCATTTTGTAATAATTTTCTAGCTTGGGAATCCATTAATTACTTTAAGAAAAAAATAGTTGGACCATCAAGAATTAAAGTAAAAACCTGCTTGCTAGGCAAAAAGGGATTAAATATCTATAGGCAATCCAAAAAAGGCTTAGCTGTAGCATATGATGTTATTATAAAGGTGTATTTAACATTTTGGAGGCTGAGGCAGGAGGATCACTTGAGGCCAGGAGTTCTACATCAGCCCGGGCAACATAGTGAGACTTTATCTCTACAAAAAAACAAGTAAATAAATTAGCTGGTGGCATGCACCTGCCGAGCAACTAGGAAGATGGCTTGAGTCCAGGAGATTGAGGCTGCTGTGAGCTAAGACATGCCACTGCACTCCAGCCTGGGCAAGAGCAAGATCTTATCTGGCTAGGTGGGGGGTGAAGGAAAATGTATGTAACATATAATTATCACTGGTCTCTTCAAACATTTCTTCCGATAATTTTAATACTGCTTTTGTCCTTAAAATAGTAACAGGTGTTCCAGTAAAAGGTGGTTGATATAGTGCCAATGATGTTAAATTGTTCAATAAGCTGAGTTCTTTCTTTAACCACAATTACAAGACCTTGTTTTTTATTCCATTATATATCACCCAAGGAAACAGAATGCTCTACACAGAAATTATTCAACAAACAAGTGTTGATAGAGCCAACTCAGGATCACTAAAGTAACAGGATACATGCAAAGATGAGTCCTAATTTAGTCATTTTTTAAAGAAAAGATTCTTTGCCTAGGCTTTTCAGTGTTACTCATTAACACAGCAAACTTCCTAGAGTGTTTAAATATGATCAGATTTAGTCAAATTGAGAAACATACTGCACCAGATAAACCACACACACAGCAAAACAACACAGAAAGTGAGTCATCTATGTGTGAGATGTCTGGAATTCTATGACTCAGTGCCTCTCGAATCCCATTAATGTGTTTTATGATTCATATGAACACATTTTCCCTCTCTACAAATCAATTTGAAGAAAAGAGAGACATAAAACTGGTTAATTTTGAAAGAAAAAGTTTATATATCATACTTTACTACAGTTAAATATTAAAGATTAGGTAATATAAAATATTGAAGATTTCTTTCAGCAAAATTTATTAAAATTAAAAAGTGACTATTCCCTTAGCATAGTAATTCCATTTTAAGGTGTTTTTTTTTTAAAAAGCCCACATGTACAGATAAAATGATTAAGCATATTTACTGAATCACTGTAGGAGGCAAAATGTCAAAAACAACCTAAATGCCTGCTAAATGGTTACCTAAAATTATAAAACACAAGAAGCGCTAATTAATCTTTATTTAAATGACTCACATGATTAACCAATATCCTTGGCTTCCTGAGTAAAATTAATAGATGCTTTGGTACATTAAATATTTTGACTAGCAGTATACCACTAATAAGCCCACACATTTTTGCTCCTGTGATAGGGTATGTTTATCAAGGGTAAGATGTATTTGTTACCACAACTGAAGAAATCAATACAAGCGAACTACTGAAAGAAGGAAAGTGCTACTGAACTGGGTATGGCTAAGACAACTGGAAACACTAAGTTACAGTAAACAGTAAACAGTAAAAACCTTAGGGGTTTTGCCCTAAGATTGTTTCATAAGGGTCTAATTTCTTATATCAGCTACAGAAACTCAAAATGGAAGTTATAGATAATGCATTGTGAGTACAGTCTGAGCAAGAAAGAGAACACTGAATACGAGTCAGTGGACTCCACATCCAATGAAAAAGCTTTGGCCTAATAAAAAAAAAAAAAAAAAAAGCGGGAAAATAAAGTCACAATGAAATGCTCAGAGATTACTTCTTATAATTCCTAACTACCATATAACAGATGAGAGGCCTTCTAGTTGTACATCCACACAATGAAATCCTATGCTTCCAATATAAAATAAGAAACAGATCTCAGTGTTCCTTATCAATGGAACAATCTCTAAAGCACAGCATTAAACAAAAATGTAGGCTCAGAACCACCGTGGTTAAAAGGTTCTGCATACCCTTAGGCTTGAATATGTATGAAATATCTCTGGAAGAATACTCAAAAAATGAATACAATGATTGTCCCTGGGGAAGAAAGTTTGTTGACTAGGATTTGAAGTGTGTAAAAAAGTTATTTTTCATTATTTCTAGTCTTCTACAGTTACATGTTTTACAAAGTAAAAAAAGAAAAAGTTAAAACTAACGTATTCAATCAACAGAAAAGCATCATAATAAAAAAATCTAAAAATAATTTCCCATAACCAGGCGTTTTATAAGTACTAGGTGTCCATTAAATTTTTTTTAGTAAGTCAGTTTGTTTAGAAACCATTAGGTCTCAATGTAGTGTTCCAAAATAACCCCAAATTATTAAATACACATCAGAATGAAGTTTTCAAACTCATTCAATCATATATGTTTTTTAAAAATTTTCTCTAAGTTCTGGGATGTGTGTGTAGAACATGCAGGTTTGTAAAATAGGTATGTATACATTTGCCATGGTGATTTGCTGCACCGATCAACCTGTCATCTAGGTTTTAAGCTCCGTCTGCATTAGGTATTTGTCCTAATGCTTTCCATTCCCTTTCCCCCGACCCCCAACAGGCCCCAGTATGTGAGGTTCCCCTCCCTGTGTCCATGTGTTCTCATTGATCAACTCCCACTTATGAATGAGAATATGCGGTGTCTGGTTTTCTGTTCCTGTGTTAGTCTGCTGAGAATGGTGGCTTCCAGCTTCATACATGTCCCTGCAAAGAACATGAACGCATTCTTTTTTATGGCTGCATAGTTTCCCATGATGTATATGTGGCACATTTTCTTTATCCAGTTTATCATTGATGGGCATTTGGGTTGTTTCCAAGTCTTTGCTATTGTCAATAGTGCTGTAATAAACATACATGTGGATATGTCTTTATAGAATGACAATCATATATTTTTAAGAAAATACATTTTTCTTACAGTTCTTATATAAGTGCTATGAAAGGTATTTTGTGCATAGGATTAGGACTACAAGAATGCTTCCCAAATTAAAAAAAAAAGTTTTAGCTCTTATAGCAATTATCTTGAAAGACAGAAGATGAAATACATCAGAAGGCCTAAACGAAATCAATGATTGTTAACTACTCTGGAGTCGGGTCACAGGCAAGAGCTGAGCCAGTGCATTAGAAGTGCTACACAAGTAGTTGTAAGATGAGAGAATTTCTTTGTGGTGATGGAATGGTTCTGTATCTTGAGTGTGCTGGTGGTTATACATGTGCCAAAATGGCGTAGATTCATGCACAAAGCCATCACCACAATTACTACATACCACACACAACTCCTCTCCCCCAGATGAGTGCTTGTAACAACTGCTGAAATCAAAGTAAGGTTTGTAGTCTAGTTAGGTGTATTGTGCCAACACCAATTTCCTGATTTTGATAATGCACTAAAAGTTATCACCACTGAAGGAATCTCATGATGAAAACATGGGGCTGCTCCGTACCATCTGCAATTTCTGATGTGTTTATAATTTCTTCAAAATAAGTTTTTAAAAAGGTATTCAGAAGCATACCGAATTATTCTTTATTTATATGTTATGTCACAATGAACCCTAAAAGCAAGCTAAAAAAAAAAAAACACTAGGGAAGCTTAGATAACTTAGGAAGAAATGAGGCTGTGAGAAAATGAATCTATGGTGGGATGCCAAGCTCAGGACAGGAAAAGGGTTAGATCTATGAAGTGGCTTAAATCAAATCTGGAACTAAGACTGCATTTGTACATTTTCAGTGGAAGTTTTACCTTAATGCAGATTTCAAGATCAAGCTCTAAGAGGAAACATATAAAGTAGGATAATAGGCAAATGAAAAGAAAGAAACAACAAAGTGAAAGACAGAATATTTGTTCAAGGCAACATACTTAAAAGTGACTCCAAATTCACCCATTTAGGTTGGATTCAGTGACAACTGTTATTGCAATGATACAGGTCTGTAATTCTTCCTTGTCCAGGTCTTGAAAATGTTCATGTACATTAGCTATAACTCCTTAGGAAGACTAGTAGCAATAGAAAACAAAACAATTAACACTTACCTAGTGCTTACTTTCTGCTAGAAATGCTTTAAGCACTTACCCCAGAGGGCTAAGTATGCGACTGTATCCCCTTATTTTACAGAGAAGGAAATCAAAACATAGAAAAGTTTAAGAAACACATTCAAGCTCATAGGAAGTGGCAGAATCAGACTCCAGCACAGGTAGCTGGACTCTGAGGTGCATGTTATTATTATGCTGCCTATATTTATAATATTCCTCTATCTGTTTAATCACAGTCCACTTAAAACTAATCATTCTCCCTCAAAATATTCTGTGGTCTGACTTCAGTTTTTCTCATTGATAGTGGCTCAGTTTTTCTCATTGATAGTGGCACAGTTTTGTGTTTTTCTTTCATTTCTCTATTTTTCCCATTTACAGCTAATAGTCGCTCTCTTTTCTGCCCCTAACATGTTGCTTTTTTCTTCTATTCCTAACAGCTAAAACTTCCCTGCTAATATTTACATATCATCAATGCTCAGGTTATGGTCCCCAGAACTCAGCTGGACCTGGCTAGGACTCATGAGATCCACTCTTTTTCCCCTTTATGAAGTAAGTTTTGATTATCTAGCTGTCCTTGAGACCTGCACTCAGGGAAGCCTCGTGATGAACCTCAGTCTTAAGGATATAACTCTGTTAAGATACTGGAGAATATCTACAGCTGCTTCAAGCAAGACAATTCTGGCTACTTTGGTGCAGAGTGATGGTTAGTAGTCTTACAGCTATTTGGGAGAATATTTATGTTGTGTTTTTAGTTAACCTCATTTTTAAATTTACTACCACTCTTCTAGGACTTATCTCATTCTCAGATCACATTAGAGATCCAACTGGCTTACCTGGCGGCAGATAAGACTTGGAAACAATTTCACTTTCATTTGCAAAGCTGCTCAATCACCTTTACTGGCTGTTGTCACCATCACCAATCACATCCTTTATGCCTCCTTAACTTGATATTCAAAAACTATTAACCAATAGCTGGAACCATAACAGTCACAGAATATATGGCATATTTTCATCTTTACATATATTCCCTCTGGCCAGATGTCTTTCTACTACCCAAATCCCCTCTACTCTTCAAGGCCAAGTTCAGTTTCTATTTCCTTCACAAAGTCTTCAGGACCATGTCAGTCCACTGAGATTTCTCTATCCTATACTCCTATTACAACATTATTATCTGTACCATATAAGGTGGTATTTTTGTTGCTACTCAATTTTGGGTTTATGTCATGGCTTCATAATTAGGTAAAAAGTATCTAGAGAAAACAAACTGTCCATGTCCATATATTACCTGGCTTAAAGTTACACAGCTTATAGGCCTAGAAAGGATCTAACGAATTAAAATGGCAGAAACAATTTAGGAGGAATATAATGAAGTTGGGGGCCTCACACTGTTTGATTGCAATAACTACTATAAAAGTGAAGTAATCAAGGCAGGGTGGTAAGAGAAAAAAGGCAGACATGACCAGAGTAGAGTCTAGAAACAAACCCATACAAATATTACTGATTTTTGACTGAAGTACCAAGGCAATTCAATGTAGAAATAATCTTTACAACAAATGGCCCTGGATAACCACATGCCAAAAAATTAACCTCCATCTATACCTAACACCTAAGATTAATATTAACTAAAAATACAAAAAATAGCCAGGCGTGGTGGCGTATGCCTATAGCCCCAGCTACTTGGGAGGCTGAGGCAGGAGAATTACTTGAACCTGGGAGGCAGAGGTTGCAGTGAGCTAAGATTGTGCCACTTCTCTCCAGCCTGGGTGACAGAGCGAGACTCTGTCTCAAAAAAACAAAAAACAAACAAACAAAAATAACTTTAAAGGAATCACAGAACTATCTCTCAAATCTAAAATTATTAGACTTAGGAGAAAATTGTGAGTTGCATAAACAGCTCTTAGATGCAATACCAAAAGCAAAATCCATGAAGTTAATGAACTAAACTTCATCAAATTGAAACTTTTGTAGTGAGAAAGACACACTTAAGAGGATAAAAAGACAAAGCATGCACTGAGAGAAAATATTTGCAAATCACAGATCTGACAGAAAAATTGAATTCAATATATAAAGATCTCTTAAAACTCAAAAAAACCCATTTCACTCAACGAAATATGGGCATTTAAATTATGCTGAGACAATGTGGTACCTATTTGGAAAAGAACAAAAACAAAAACCAAACCCAAACTACTACCTCACATTATATGTATAATTTAACTGCAAATATAATACAAAACTAAATGTAAACAGCAAAATGTTAAAAGTCCTCGTGAATATGGAATATTATCTTGACAACTCAAGTTAAGGAAAGACTTCTGAAACAAGACATTAAAAGCATTAACTATTTTTTTTAAAAAACCTGAAAAACAAGGCATAAAAAATTAAGACTTCATGTTAATGACATCATAAAGAGTTTTGAAAAGACAAGTTGGAATGGCAGAAGATATCTGTAACATCCGCAGGTCAAAAAGGGCTCATATCCAGAACATAAAAAGACCTGCTGCAAATTAATAAAAGACAACTCAAAAGAAAAACAGGCAGGAGGTTTATTTATTTATTTACGAGACAGAGTCTGAATCTGTCGCCAAGGGTTCTCACTCTATCGCTCCGGGGTTCAAGTGATTCTCCTGCCTCATGTTCCCTAGTAGCTAGGACTATAGGCACCCACCACCATGCCTGGCTAATTTTTGTATTTTTAGTACAGATGGGACTTCATCATGTTGGCCAGGCTGGTCTCGAACTCCTGACCTCAAATGATCCACCGACCTTGGCCTCCTAAAGTGCTGGGATTACAGGTATGAGCCACCATGCCTGACTCAAGAGATTTAATAGTACTTCATAAAAGAGGCTGGCCTATATGCATGTTTAATAAACATATAAAAGGTGCCTGAAACCATCATTTAAAAAGCAAGCTAAAATAACAACATACAAGTATGTAGGAGGAAAGATCAGTTTTTTCCTTCTAGTCACACACCACTCTATACAAAACTGATACTTGATGCGTAAAGGTTATTTCCTCATACAACAAAGCAATTCCCTGGAGGACACCAGCTGGGTATACTCTAATTCCATTCAATCCTGATACCATCTACCTGAAGATAGAAACAGATCTCAAAGTGAGTGCTCAGTCCCAGTAGACTCCCCCTTACTTCAATGCCAGTACCAAGTAGTAGGTTTTCACCTATACCTCTCACCAACTGGCTATAAATTGAGGTTCTAACTACGTCCTTCTCAGGTTTAATTTGATGGAGGAACTCAAATATAATCTGGGAACACTTATATTTATTGGTTTATTAATAAAGAACACAAAAAAGGTTATAGATGAACAGCTAGATGAAAGAGATGTATAACGCACGCAGCTTCCATGCAAGGGCAAGAAACTTCCATTTCCTCTTTGGGTACACCTCCCTCCAGGAATCTCCACATGTTGTTTCTGGAAAATTCCTGAACCCAGTCCTTTTGAGCTTTTATGGAGGATTCATTACATAAGCATGATTGATTAAATAACTGACTACTGGTGACCAACTCAACATTCAATCCCTCTTCTCTCTCTAGAGGTTGGGAAGTAGGGAGCATGAAAAGTTCATGCTTTGGTCTTTCAGGTAAGCCCTCATCTTGAAGGTATCTGAGGGGCTTCTAGCCACCAATCACCTCATAAGCATACAAAAGACATTTATCACCCCAGAAATTCCAATGTTTTTTTTAAAAGCTATATGCTAGAAAACTGTACTATGTCCAAATAAACCATATCATATACTACATACTTCAAAAACAAAGAATGTGGACCAAAGATGTGAACCAATTAAGAATTCTCACACAGTCTTAATGGAAGTTTAAGTTGTTTAATAATATGACATTATCAAGTAAAGCTGAATATATGTATGACCAAGTACTTATGATATAGAAATGCATACTTATGTGTATCAGAAGACATGTTTACAAATGGCTGCATTGTTTAAAATAGAAAAAAATGTGAAACAACCCAATTATCCAATAACAGCAGAATGGATAAACTGTGTTGGTTACATTCAGTGGTTCTCTGCTGAGGATGAACACAAAGTCGAAGTCAGGTAAATTTTTAAAACAAAACAGCATTGCACAAAAGAACCCAGACTCCAAAAATATATATTGTATGATCCATTTGATTCAAAATATGCAAAACTAAATTATATTGCTTAGGGAAGAAAAAGTAGGTGGCAAAATTATAAAAGAAAACCAGGCCGGGTGTGGTGGCTCACGCCTGTAATCCCAGCACTTTGGGAGGCTGAGGCGGGTGAATCACGAGGTCAAGAGATCGAGACCATCCTGGTCAACATGGTGAAACCCCGTCTCTACTAAAAATACAAAAAATTAGCTGGGCACAGTGGCACGTGCCTGTAATCCCAGCTACTCAGGAGGCTGAGGCAGGAGAATAGCCTGAACCCAGGAGGCGGAGGCTGCAGTGAACTGAGATCGCGCCATTGCACTCCAGCCTGGGTAACAAGAGCGAAACTCCGTCTCAAAAAAAAAAAAGAAAACCAAAAGAGACTGTTACAAAAATTTACTGGTTACACTGAGGGGTGGAGTGAAAAGTTTTGATCATAAAGTGGTCACCAACAACGGCACTTCTGAGGTGCTAACGATGTTGTTTTCGGGTCTGGGTAGTGGGTACATTTACATATTCATTAAAATTACATTTGTTTTACATAATTTAAGTTTATTATATTTCCAAATTTTAAAAAGGTTAAAAGAAGGAAAAAAAGTTGGTTATGAAAGTTTAACCATTCTTCCAAAATATCAATTAAAACACATCTGAATTAAGAGGTAAAATATATCAAAGAATTGACAGAAGACAAAGGCTCTGAAATATTTCTAGCCTAAGATCAGTAGTTTCTTTTGTTGGTTTGGGAAATTTTGTTCTACTCAACTAATGTTCAAAAAAAAAAAAAGTCACCTGAAAACTGAAAAAACTACTTATACTAATTTATATACCCATGCCCCCTTCCCCAATCACCAATTTGGTTCTACAAGGAATCAGGAATAAAAGTAGAAATTTTATTACCAGAGATCAGTGCAAGGCAATGGGGGGCTGGGGGGGAAAGGGGGGCGGGGAATCTATGTGATAAAACCTTAAACCCTCATTGTACATATTTATCTTCCAAACCAATGATAAAACCTTGACCTGCACAGTATTTGTAACTGTTATTTTATTTCTCATATACATAGACACATATGTTCTAAATGATGATTTTATTATTTTTTGAGCAAGTCATGTATCAACTGCCTAAATACAATTAAGCTAAACAGGCTTCTTTTTAAATAAATTTGAAACACAAAGGCCTAAACAAAACACACGTGTACCTGAAATATGAAGAAAGACAGTATTCTCTTATGAAATAATACCTTTGCTATCATTTGCAGTTTTCTGTTTATGGTCTGTCAGATCATTGACTTCAGAGGGGCAACTTAGACAGCTGACTGCTCCCACCACCAAAACCAAACTACAAACACACACCCATACCCTCTTTTTGCCCTATCCCCCTCAATGCCCACACATAACGTAACCAAATACCTTTAGATTATACACTTGCTAAAGTCAGGGGCTGTGTCTTCTTTTTATTCATTCATTTCTAACACTTTTTAAATAATGACTATTTACCATACTCTGTGTATAAAAGCAGGAAATAAGTCAAACAAGATTTCTATCTCCAGAGAGTTTAATGGGATATGATGACTGTTACAAGGAAGATGTTCCTTGTAAGTGCTATGGACACCTATTAGGCTGATGTAATACTAGCTGGGACACCAGGAAAGGAGTTCCAGAAAAAGATACTTATGTATGATATTGTTTTTCTATTACTGCATAACAAATTACCAGAGGTCCAACAGCCTAAAACAGGTTATCTTTTAGTTCACAGTTTTAAAGGACAGTAGTTTGGCATAGTGTGACTGGGTTCTCTGCTGAGGGTGACACAAAGTTGAAATCAAAGTGTTGATGGGCTGTGTTCTCACCTGAAAGCCTCACTAAAAAAGAAAAAAAAAATCTGTTTTTTAGTTCATTCAGGCAACAGTCAGTTCTTTGTTCTTCTAAGATCTCCATTTTCCTTCCTGGTTGTCAGCCAGAGGTCACCCTCCAGTCACAGAGAATGCCTATGTTCTTACCATATGGTTACCTCCATCTTCAAAGCTAGCAACAGAGAATATCCTTCACATCAAATCCCTCTCATATTTCTAATCTACTCCCTTTGTTACGAACTCTAGACTCAGATTTAAAGAGTTCATGTGATAGGGCAGACCTATCTAGATAATGTCACTTACCTAAGCCAGCTTTGTGCTCTGCCAGATGACTAATCAGGAATGATACCTGAAATGATTTGGCTCTGTGTCCCCAGGCAAATCTCACCTTGAATTGTAATAATCCCTATGTGTCAAGGATGGGTCTACTAAAGGCAACTGAATCATGGGGGGCAGTTTTCTCCATGCTGTTCTCATGATAATGAATCAGTCTCAGGATATCTGATGGTTTTCTAAATGTGTGGCATTTGCTCTGCTGGCAGTCATTCTCTGTCCTGCAGCCCAGTGAAGAGGTGCCTTCTGCCATGATTGTAAGTTAAGTGAGAGCTCCCCAGCCATGCAGAACTGAGTCAATTAAACCTTTTTTTTTTTTTTTTTTAAATAAATTACCCAGTCTCGGGTATTTCTTCACAGTAGCGGGAGAACAAACTAATACAATACTCTATCATGCTTACAATACCAGAAACCATACAGATGACCATCTTAAAAGTCTGCCTATCATAAACTACAGCCTGAAGAATGAACATAAGCTTAAGATGAAGCAAAGGAAAATGTAGAGAATGCAGGTTCAACTGAATCTGATATAAGGAAATAACATTAAAGAAGCAGGGAGAATAAATTACGCATGATTAGACTTGCTTCAAAGGACCCAGCATAGTAACTGGCACATATTACTAGTCAAATGAATAAACCAACATACCAAATTTTATCAAATTACACAAGTATTTACTAAAGAGCTTATAAGCTTATAGTTACAAGAGAAAAAATAAGAAATTACTTATAACGATAAGCCACTAGAAAGAACTGAGAGGTGACACACCAGGGGAGACAACATGGACAGAAAACTAAATTTGACATAAAGAAAACTGGGCTCTTAAGATATCTTTGAGATCTTAAAAACTGACCAAATGGGAGCGAGGAAATTAAATAATTCCAAGGGCCTTAGTTTTGCCTCATGGGTAACAGAGTTGATTTAACTATTTAATCTTTATGAACTCTTTCCAGGGCTAACTATCCTACCATATGGAAGGCATGGTTCTTGGCCCAGGACAAATTTCCTGTAGGTATTTTAGAATCTAGTTATTAATTCATGTTGTAATCTAGACATTGCTCAATAATAATATACAAAAATACAGACAACATCCTACGCTAAGCACTGAATTTAAAAAACACCAAAATTACGCATCAATAACAGGTCCTATAAAGACCAAAAATGGCAGGTCCACAGTTAACATCACACTTCACAGTAAAGGTTAAAAGCTTTCTTCTAAGATGAGAGGCAAGAATGCTGCCCACCCTTACCACTCCTAACCACCACAATGCTGCAAGTCCTAGCCAGAACAATTAGGCAAGACAAAGAAGTAAAAGACATCCTAATAAGAAAGAAATGAAACTGTATTTGCAGACATGGTCTCACACACAGAAAGCTCTAAAGACACACCAAAAAAACAAAAACAAAACTAAAAACCAACTGAAACTGACATATTTTGTTGCAAGATACAAAATCAGCATATAAAAAAATAAGCAGCCTTGCCATATATTAGTAACAAACTACCCAAAAAGGAAATTAAAAAAACAATCCTACTTATAATAGCAACAACAAAAAAAGTAAAATATATGAAAATTTAACCAAACGGGTGAAAGATCTGTATACTAAATAGTATAAAACATTAATAAAAAAAATTGAAAAACCACAAATAAATGAGAAGATACACTATGCTCATGAACTAAAAAAAATAGTTAAAATGTCCTTATTACCCAAAGCTATCTACAAATTCAGTGCAATCCCTAACAAAACTCCAATGTAATTTTCCACAGAAAATAGAGAAACAATCCTTAAATGCATATGGAATAATAAAAGACCCTGATAGCTAAAAACTATCACCAGCAAAAAGAACAAAGCTGGAGGCAGCACACTGGCTAATTTCAAAATATATTATAAAGTTACTGTAATCAAGACAGCATGGTATTGGCATTAAAACAGACACAATGATCAATGGAATGGGACAGAAAGCCCAAAAATAAATCCATTCATTTATGGTAACTTGATTTTTGACAAAGGTGCCAAGAACACACAATGTGGAAAGAACAGTCTCTTCAATAAAAGACATTAGGAATACTGAATATCCACATGCAGAAGAATAAGACTGGACCCTTATCTCATACCACTTACAAAAATCAGCCCAAAATACATTAATAAGACCTTAAATTATAAAACTACAAACACTGGGGCAGTGGTGGGGAAGCACCACAACACTGGTCTGAGCAATATTGTTTTGGACATGACCTGAATGCCCAAGCAACAAAAAGAAAAAAATGGCAAATGAGCCTGCATTAAATAAAAAACTTTTGCAAAGAGAAAAAAAAAAAATCACATTTTATTAGCAAACCATATATTTGATTAAGTATATAATATCCAAAGTATATAACAAACTCAAACAACTCAACAGCAAGAAAACCACCTAATTAAAAGAGGCAAAGGACCTGTCATAAATTATAGGTGTCCATCTGACTGAATCTGAAAGGATACGTAGATAGCTGGTATGGCATTATTTCTGTACAAATCCATGAGGATGTTTCTGGAGGAGACTGGCATGTTAGTCAGTGGACTGAGTGGGGAACATCTGCCCTCAGTGTGGGCAGGCCTGGATGGAACAAAAGGGTGAAGGGGGAAAAAAAAAATCACGAAAAAGTAAGTGAAGTGATGGATATATTAGCTTGATTTAATCATCCCACATTGTATACATGTACCAAAATATTACATTGTACTGTATAACTATATAGAATTATGATTTTTCAATTAAAACTAATATAAATAATAATAAAAAGTAGAGGTGATACCATCTATGACTGGACAATTTTAATCATCAAATGTAATCCAATTGTTTGGTAGGCTAATGTTAAGAATTTCTATTCCAAAAATACTGCTGGAATATAAAATTACCACTTCACAAAATATGTAATGCATTAAGTCTGAAAACATTTAGTGGAATGTCAGCTGCTTTAATCAATAAAATTATTAATGCTGTATACAAAGTTTTATTGTTGTTGTTTTTAATTCCCTGAGTTTAGGAGACAGTCTGGAGCGAACAAAAGGGCTGCAATTCTCAGGACAGAGCAACTTAGGAGAAAGTTGTACATGGAGAGAAAGATCTGCAGAATCTCCGCTTGAGTACTCAACTGAGTACTGGGTGGGACAGTTGTGTAAGAATACTACCTGAAGCTGGTGAAAGAAATGGCAGTATTTTTCAACTTTTTTTTTCCCTTACTACCCTTTTCTGATAGTTTTTTCCTAATTGTTCCTCACGAAATCTTAATACCACTGTATTTCTTAGTTATGCACTTTGGCTCTTTGGAAGGCTACAAATCAGTGGAATATGCAAGATTTTTCAAATATACACATACCCACAAAGAATCTATTTTTTTTCAAGTAGGTATGATATCACCCCAATGAGAACGACGGATCACCAGAAACGGAGTATTCTGTTCCAACTAGCCAGGCAGGGAAAATTAATAATTCCTGGAACATGGAGTAGAGTACTCAGGAGAAACTTGTTTCAGTAGTGGAGAATAATTATGCTAATTTAAAATTAAACAAAATACCATTTGCATTAGGATAAAAAATTATATAATACTGATAAATCTGACAAAAGACTTACAATGAAATTACAAAATACTGGTGAGAGAAATTAATAAACTCTGTCATATACTTTCCATCATACACAAATATTAAATAAAAATAGCACATTTAAATATGTGAAGTCTGAAAGGGGCAATCTTTCAAGATGGATCCTGAGTGACTAAGTGGAACTAAATTTGAAATAGAGTCAAGTGGCCATTTGGTAACCAGAGGTTACACACATACTCAGTGTTCCAGGAAAAATGCCATACTCACTAAACTTTGGCACTTTCACAGTTGTCTGTTCCTGTTTATGCTACATGAATCAACCAATAGACTATGACCTGAGCTGAACCATCAGAACCCAATAAGTTTCAAACAACCAGAACTAAGTAAGTTTGCATCCCTCATTTGTACAAGCAGATCAGAATGGTGACCTGGGCAAGAACTTTTGCCATGAAAGACAAACTTTCTCTATGTTCTCTTAGAATACACCTTTGTTTTGTACATAAGACTGCATTCTCCTTGTATACAAACTGTTAGCTGGCATAAAGGCTCTTTCCTTTTAGAAAGAAAATCCTTTTCAGTGGATGTGTTGATAAATGTGAAACTTAAAACTATAAAACTTCTAGAAGATGAGAAAAACATGACAATGGGACAGAGGTTTTTTCTTTTCTTTCTTTCTTTTTTTTTTTTTTAAGATACAACACCAAAACCAAACCAAGATCCATAAAAGAATAAATTGATAGGCCGGGCACAGTGGCTCACGCCTGTAATCCTGGCACTTTGGGAGGCTGAGGCAGGTGGATCACAAGGTCAGGAGTTTGAGACCAGCCTGGGCAACATGGTAAAACCCGTCTCTACTAAAAATACAAAAATCAGCCAGGCATGGTGGTGGGCACTGTAATTCCAGCTCCTTGGGAGGCTGAGGCAGGAGAACTGCTTGAGCCCAGGAGGTGGAGGTTGCAGTGAGCCAAGACGGAACCATTGCACTCCAGCCTGGTGACAGAGAAAAACTCCATCTCAAAAACAAAAACGAACCAAAAAAAAAAAAAAAAAAAAAAAAAACCGGAATAAACTGATAAATGTAGATGTCATCAAAATAAAACTTGAGCTTTTTAAACTCTTAAGAGAATGAAAACACAGCCAAGGATCTAGGACTTGTTTCCAGAATATATAAAAGAACTCTGAAAACTCAAGAGTAAGAAAACAATTCAATTAAAAAAAAAAAAAAAACTTGCAAGGACATTTGAAAAGACATTTCACCAAAGATATAGACTGACAAAACACAAAAAGATGCTCAATATCATTCTTCATTACAGAAATACAAATTAAGACCAAACTGAGATACTACTATTATTAAAATGTTTAAGACTGTAAAAGACTGATTATATCAGATATTAGTGACAAAAAAAAAGTTAAGCATGCATATTTAACCATTCCACCACCAGACATTTACACAAGAGAGAAAAAAGCACACATTCATACAAGGACTTGTACATCAATGTTCATAGTACATTTAGTTGTAACAGATGACATAGAGAAGCACCTAAATGTTTATTAGAGAAGTGGATAAACAAATTCTGTGTATCATTACAATGGAATACTACTCAGCAACAGAAAAGAATAAGCTATTAATGCACGTCACAATCCAGATGAATCTCAAAATTACACTAAATGAAAAAAAAAAAAAAACAGAAGAAATAGTTGAAGTAATAATGACTCAGAATTTTCCACGGATGAACTAGGGACAACAAACCACAGATCCAGGAGAACACTAAGCAGGAAAAATATCCCCCAAAATATATCAAGGCACATCATATTTTAAATTGCAAAAAATCAAAGACATTTACTCTGAAAGAAGCCAGAGGAAAAAAAAACTTCACCCACACAGGGGCTAAGATAATAACTACCTCTGACTATGCCTCAGGTGCCATGAAAGCAAGAAAAGAGTGCAGAGAAATATTTAAAGCTTTGACAGAAAAAAAAATACTACCAATCTAGAATTCTGGTATCCTGGGAGTTGCCTCAAAAGTAAAGAAGAAATAAAGATTTTCTTAGAAAAAAATTGAGAGAATCTGTCAGCTGAACTTCCCTGCAAGAAGTTCTTTAGAGAGAAGAAAGATGTTATAATCAGAAACTCAGATCTACATAAAAAAAGGAAGCGCATCAAAGGAGTAAGTTAAATAAAAACATTTTCTTATTCTGAAATGATCTAACAGACAATAGTTTGTTCAAAATAATGGCAACAATATGACATATACTCACATATATGTGCTTATGTATGCTCATGTGTTAAGTGTAAGGAATGACAGCAGTGATACAAGGAATGATAACGAGGAATTAGGATTCTTTTGTTGTTAGATCCTCATACCACCTGTGAAGTGGTACAGTGTTGACAGACGTCCATTAGATTAAAATGCATACTGTAGACTGTAAGACACCTACTTAAAAAAAAAAGGGTATAACTGATATCCTAAGAAAGGAGTGAAAATATAATCACATGAAATACTCAATTAAGACCACAGAAAGCAGAAAAGGAATGGGCGATAAAATAGAAACAAAAATCAATGGTAATAAATACAAACAGCAACAAAAATGATAAACAGTAATTTAACTATAACAAGAATCACTCTGAATGTCAATGGTCTAAAAACACCAGTTAAAAGACAAAAATTGTCAGACTCGATCACAAAAAAATATCCAAGTATGTATTTTCTGTAAAAAAAAAAAATTAAAATACAAAGACGCAAATGGAAGGTTAAAAGTAAATGGGCCGGGCACTGGTATCTCACACCTGTAATCCCAGCACTTTGGGTGGCTGAGGTGGACAGATCACCTGACGTCAGGACCATCTTGGCTAACACGGTGAAACCCTGTCTCTACTGAAAGAAAAAAAAAAAAAAAAAAAAAATATATATATATATATATATATATATATAATATATTTATTTTTAGCCAGGAATGGTGAGGCAGGAGAATCGCTTGAACCCGGGAGGTAGAGGTTGCAGTAAGCTGAGACTGAGCCACTGCACTCAAGCCTGGTGACAGAGAGAGACTCCATCTCAAAAATAAATAAATAAATAAATGGAGAGGATTCTAAAAATATGGCAGAGTAGGAAGCACCAGGAATCTGCCTCCCCAACTAGAAAATAATTACACTGGCAGGATCTGTCCAATGTAACTACTTTGGAACTCTGTAGTATAATGAAGACTTGCTACTTTAAAGGAAAGACTCAGAGGGGTATATTGTGATTTACTGTGGTCATGGTAAACTGCAATTAATTTTGGTCAATCTCAGTTCAAAACACAGTAGCAGCTACCCATGCCCTACCTCTCAGCCGCATGGCAGGTACCTGTGCCCAAACTATAAAACTACAAAAATTCAAAACTATAAAACTCTTGAAGATAAAACAGAATTCTTGATGACCCTGGGTTTGGGGATGACCTTTCAGATAAAATATCAAAGGAATGCTCAATGAAAAACAATTGATAAGCTGTGACTTTGTTAAAATTAAAAAGTTCTGCCTCACAAAAGACATTGCCAAAGAATGAAAAGGCAGCCTGGGAAAAAATATTTGCAAAGACCTATCAGATAAAAAACTGTTATCCAAAATATACAAAGAAATCTTAAAACCAAACAATAAGGACACAAACCTGTTTTTTAAAAAAAAAGGAACCAAGGACTTTAACAGACATTTTGCCAAAGGAGATATATAGAAGGCAAATAAGCACATGAAAAGATGCTCCACATCATGTAATTAGAGAAATGCAAATTAAAACAACTGTAAGATACCACCATGCACCTATTAGAATGATTAAAATCCAGAACACTGAGAATGTCAAATACTGGCAAGGATATGAAACAACAGAAGCTCTCGTTTAACCTGCTGTAAATACACACTGGTATACAGCCACTTTGATAGGTTTTTAACAAAACTAAACATACTCTTACCTTAGGATCCAGCAATCATGTTATTTGCTTTTACCCCAAGATGCTGAAAATATATGCCCCAAGAAAAACTTGCACATGGACGTTTATAGTAGCTATATTCATAACTGTCAAAACTTAGAAGCAACCAAGATGCCCTTCAGTAGATGAATGGATAAACTGTGGTACATTCAGACAATGGATTAAAAGAAATGAGCTACCAACCACTTAAAAAAAAAAAAAAGAAGAAGAAGAGGAGTGGCCAAGATGGCAGAACAGAATAGATCCGGAGCACAGCTCCCAGCGAGAGCAACACAAAGGGCATTTCCAATCGAGGTACCAGATGCATCTCAATGGGACTGGTTGGATGGTGGGTGTAGCCCAAGGAGGGCGAGCAGAGCAGGGTTGGGCGCTGCCTTACCCGGGAAATGCAACAAACCAGAGGACCCACCCCTACGACCCAATGGAGGCCGCTGGGGGCTTTTCCAGCCACTCTGGCACTACGGTTCAGACACTGATTCTCCTGCAGCCTTTACTGGCCCCACAGATCAGGACATTTCGGGCTGACAAGCCTCAAGGGTTTCCAGCATGCTGCTTCAGCCGATGCCTTGGGCGTCCAGCACAAAAACGGCACAAATCTGGGCAGCTGGTTTTTTTTGTTTTGTTTTCAGACGGAGTTTCACTCTTGTTACCCAGGCTGGAGTGCAATGGCGCAATCTCAGCTCACCGCAACCTCCGCCTCCTAGGTTCAAGCAATCCTCCTGCCTCAGCCTCCCGCATAGCTGGGACTACAGGCGAGCGCCACCACACCCAGCTAATTTTTTGTATTTTTAGTAGAGATGGGGTTTCACCATGTTGACCAGGATGGTTTTATCTCTTGACCTCATGATCCACCCGCCTTGGCCTCCCAAAGTGCTGGGATTACAGGCGTGAGCCACCGCGCCTGGCCTGGGCCGCCGTTTTAACTGGCTCCTGGAACACCTGGAAGACAGCCGCCCATTCACCTGAAAAAGAGGGGGCTGAAAGCAGGAAGCCAAGTGATATGGCTCGGCAGGTCCCACCACCACAAAGACCAGCAATCGGAAACACAATGGCTTGAGAGTTTCTGCAACCAGTGCAGTTATTTGAGCTTGACCCAGGATGGTAGAGCTCTGTGGGGGAAAGGGCGTCTGCCATTACTGAAGCAGTCCTAACATTTTACTGAGGCAGTTTTAACATTATATATGTAAACAAAGCTGCAAGGAAGCTTACACAGCAGCTCTGCAGAGCCTGCAGCAGCTCAGCAATGCCTCTGCAGGCAGAATGTGACTAGACTCCCTCCTTGTTGGGCAAGGCATTTCTGAAAAAAGGCAGCAGCACACCAGAGACTTATAAAGACCCACCTTCCCAGGACAGAGCTCCTGGGAAAAGTGGTTGTGAGTTCTGCTGCAGCAGACTTAAACGTCACTGCCCAGCAGCTCTGAATGAAACAACAGAGCTCCTAATATAACACTTGAGCTCTAATAAGGGAAGACTGCCTCCTCAAGCGACTCCATGACTCTTGTATATCCAAAAAGGCACCTCATAAAGAAGACCTCTGGCTAACACCTGGCAGGTACCCTTCTGGGACTAAGATACCAGAAGGAACAGGCAGCAACCCTTACTGTTCTGCAGCTTTCACAGGTGATTCCTAGGCAAGCAGGGTCTGGAGTGGACCTCCAGCAGTCCTGCAGCAGAGAGGCCTGTTAGAAGGAAAACTAAAAGACAGAAATAGCTTCAACATCAACAGAAAGGATGTCCACTCAGAGACCCCATCTGCAAGTCACCAACCTCAAAGACCAAAGGTAGATAAATCCACGGAAATGGGAAGAAACCAGTGCAAAAAGGATGAAATCCCAAAAACCAGAACATCTCTCTTCTGCCAAGGGATCACAACTCCTCACCAGCAAGAGAACAAAACTGGATGGAGAATGAATTTGACGAACTGACAGAAGCAGACTTCAGAAGGTGGGTAATAATAAACTTCTCTGAGCTAAAGGAACATGTTCTAACTAATGCAAAGAAACTAAGAACCTTGAAAAAAAGGTTAGACAAAATGCTAACTAGAATAACCAGCCTACAGAAGAACATAAATGACTTGATGGAACTCAAAAACACAACACAAGAACTTTGTGAAGCATACACAAGTTTCAATTACCAAATCGATCAAGCAGAAGAAGGGATATCAGAGATGGAAGATAAACTCAATGAAATAAAATGAAAAGTCAAGATTAGACGAAAAAGAGTAAAAAGAAATGAACAAAGCCCCCAAGAAATACGGGATTATGTGAAAAGACCTAATCTACGCTTGATCGGTGTACCTGAATGTGACAGAAAGAATGTATCCAAGCTGGAAAACACTCTAAGGGATATTAACCAGGAGAACTTCCCCAACCTAGCAAGACAGGCCAGCATTCGAGTCCAGGAAATACAGAGGATACCACTGTATTTCCTCCTCCTCTTCTTGAAGATACTCCTCAAGAAGAGCAATCCCAAGGCACATAATCATCAGAATCACCAGGGTTGAAATGAAGGAAAAAATGCTAAGGGCAGCCAAAGAGAAAGGTCAGGTCACCCACAAAGGGAAGCCCAGAAGACTCACAGCGGATCTCTCAGCAGAAACCCTACAAGCCAGAAGAGAGTGGGGGCCAATATTCAACATCCTTAAAGAAAAGAATTTTCAGCCCAGAATTTCAGTCCTATTCAACATAGTATTGGAAGTTCTACCTTAGAGCAATCAGGTAAGCAAAAGAAATAAAGAGTATTCCGTTAGGAAAAGAGGAAGTCAAATTGTCTCTATTTGCAGATGACATGACTGTATATTTAGAAGACTCCATGGTCTCAGCCCAAAATCTTCTTAAGATGTCAAGCAACTTCAGCAAAGTCTCAGGATACAAAATCAAAGTGCAAAAATCAAAAGCATTCCCATACGCCAATAACAGAGAGCCAAATCATGAGTGAACTCCCATTCACAATTGCTACAAAGAGAATAAAATACCTAGGAATAGAACTAACAAAGAACGTGAAGGACCTCTTCAAGGAGAACTACAAACCACTGTTCAAGGAAATAAGAGGACAAAAACAGATGGAAAAACTCCATGCTCATGGTTAGGAAGAATCAGTATTATGAAAATGGCCATACTACCCAAAGTAATTTATAGATTCAGTGCTATCCCCATCAAACTACCATTGACTTTCTTCAAAGAACTGGAAAACAAAAACAAAAACAAAAACACCTCAAACTTCATATGGAACCAAAAAAGAGCCCACATGGCCAAGACAATCCTAAGCAAAAAGAACAAAGCTGGAGGCATCATGCTACCTAACTTCAAACTATACTACAAGGCTACAGTAATCAAAACAGCATGGTACTGTACCAAAACAGAGATAGAGACCAATGGAACAGAACAGATGCCTCGGAAGTAATGCCACACACCTACAATCATCTGATCTTTGAGAAATCTCATAAAAACAAGCAATGGGGAAAGGATTCCCTGTTTAATAAACGGTGTTGGGAAAACTGGCTGGCCATGTGCAGAAAGCAGAAACTGGACCCCTTCCTGACACCTTATACAAAAATTAACTCCAGATAGATTAAAGATTTAAACATAATACCTAACACCACAAAAACCCTAGAAGAAAACCTAGGCAATACCATTCAGGACATAGACACAGGCAAGGACTTCATGACTAAAACACCAAAAGCAATGGCAACAAAAGCCAAAACAGACAAATGGGATCTAATTAAACTTAAGAGCTTCTGCACAGCAAAAGAAACAATCATTAGAGTGAACCAGCAACCAACAGATTGGGAAAAAAATTTTGCAAGCCACCCATAGTATACAGAATCTACTAAGAACTAAAACAAATATAGAAGAAAAAACAACCGCATCAAAAAGTGGACAAAAGATATGGACACTTTTCAAAAGAAGACATATATGAGGCCAACAAACATATGAAAAAATGCGCATCATACTTTGTCATTAGAGAAACGCAAATCAAAACCACATTGAGATACCATCTCACGCCAGTTAGAATGGCGATCATTAAAAAATCTGGAGACAACAGATGCTAGAGAGGATGTGGAGAAATAGGAACACTTTTACACTGCTGGTGGGAGTGTAAATTAGTTCAACCATTGTGGAAGACAGTGTGGCAATTCCTCAAGGATCTAGAAATAGAAATTCCATTTGACCCAGCAATCCCGTGACTGGGTATATACCCAAAGGATTATAAATTGATCTATTATAAAGACACATGCACATGTATGTTCATTGTGGCACTGTTTACAATAGCAAAGACTTGGAACAAACCCAAATGCCCATCAAAGATAGACTGGATAAAGAAAATGTGGCACATATACACCATGGAATACTACACAGTCATAAAAAAGGATGCATTTATGACCTTTGCAGGGACATAGTTGAATCTGTAAACCATCATTCTCAGCAAACGGAAACAAGAACAGAAAATCAAACACTGCATGTTCTCACTCATGTGGGTGTGAACAATGAGAACACAAGGAGAGGAACATCACACACTGGGGTCTGTTGGGGAGTGTGGAAGGCTGGGGGAGGGAAAGCAGGGGGTAAGGAGATTGGGGAGGAATAACATCAGGAGAAATACCTAACGTAGGTAATGGGGGGATGCAGGCAGCAAACCACCATGGCATCTGTATACCTATGTAACAATCCTGTAAGATGTGTACATGTACCCCAGAACTTAAAATTTTAAAAAAATGAATCACACACACACACACACAAGAAACTTAAATGCACATTACTAAGTGAAAGATGCAACCTCAAAACAGTTCATAGTATGATTCCAACGATATGACACTTTGGAAAAGGCAAAATTATGGAGACAATTTTTTAAAAATTAAGAATGAACAGGGGGTGCATAGAGGATATAGCAGTGAAGCCACTCTGTATGAAACTATAATGGTAGAAACATGTCATTATACATTTGTCCAATCCCATTCAGTGTATAATACTAGGAGTGAACCCTAATGTGGGCTCTGGTTTCTTAGCCATAATAATATATATTAATGTAGGTTCATCAATTTTAACAAATGTACCACTCTAATGGGAAATGCTGATAATAGGGAAGGCTATTCATTTGTGGTGGCAGTAAAGTGTATCAGAAATCTCTGTACCTTCCTCTCAACACTGCTATGAACCTAAAGCTGCTCTATAACACAAAATCTATTACAAAAAAAAAAAGCTAGACAAAAAATGACATACTGTATAATTCCATTTATATAACACAAAATTATACTTATACAAACTAGGTCAGTAATTATCAGGGGAGAGGAAGGAGGAAGGGATTCCCAAGGGGCAAATGGAATCCTTTGGGAGCCATAGGAATGTTAACTATCTTGACTGTGGTGATGATTTCATAGGTGTATGCATGTTATCAAAACTAATGAAATTTTATACTCTACATATATGCAGTTTTTTTTTTTTTGTTTTTTGTTTTTTTTTTGAGACAGAGTTTCGTTCTGCCTCCTGGGTTCAGGCAATTCTCCTGCCTCAGCCTCCTGAGTAGCTGGGATTACAGGCATGCGCCACCACGCCCAGCTAATTTTTTGTATTTTTAGTAGAGACTAAAACACCACGTTGACCAGGATGGTCTCAATCTCTTGACCTCGTGATCCACCTGCCTCGGCCTCCCAAAGTGCTGGGATTACAGGCTTGAGCCACCGCGCCTGGCCCATATATGCAGTTTATTATACATCAACTATATCTCAAAAGTGTTTTAAAAATAGGCTAAGACATTAGCTGAGACTTTTCAGACCAAAGTTACTTCATTTCAGTATGAAATTTAGGACATAATTTATGGTATTTTTGCTATATCATATTACTATCAATATCTGTATAAGTAATCATCAGCATTATTTCTGAGTATGCAGGTATTGATACTTGAGCTTTATAGAAAATGCCAGTAATTACCTTCAATTCAAATAAACATATGCACTAAAATTGCTTTAAACACTGAACCTAGAGGAAAGGTAGTCTGTAAATAATATATTTAATAAAAGATAAAAAATACAAACATTTAAAAGTTTTTGCTTGTCTACTGAAGTAGAATTTTTGTTAACTTGATGAAAAAGCCCATTTATTACCAATGAACAGGGTTAATAATAACCCAAATGCCCACTAAGAGGGAACTAGTTCTGCTAGTTAAATAAATTATGCTATGAAATACACAATGAAATACAGCTATAAAGAATGAGGTAAGTCTCTATACACTAATATGGACTGACTTCCAAAATACATTAGGGATGAAAAAGGAAAATGCAGAACTCATGTATAACACACTTACTGAAAATAAATACCAGAGTAGAATACAAAATAATTCTGTATTTTTAACCTCCAAAAACTGCTGATTCCAGTGGATAATATCTTCTTTGTTTCAGGACCACCACAGCAATCATTTGGTCACAGTGACATAGGACATATATTTGGTATGGATCTTCGGAGAAACCTCAACCTTGATGAAGAAAATTTACACATCTGAAACTGGAATCTAGAGGCACTGGCTACATACAGCTGGAGAGAGGCGTCATTTCTCTCTTGGGAGGAAGGTGGGTTGGTTCTTCTCCCACGTCTGCCCCCACTTCACTCCATGTTCTATACAATCCAGCTGAGAGCTTGGTAGATACACCTGAGATGGGGATAGAGGGTTGTGGGCTCCAACATTAGTTACTTGAATAGCTTTAAGAGAAAACCATGTTCACATGTGTGGTTTTAGGACAGAGAGTGCACACGACCTCAAGTAATGAGTGAAGAGATTTTAAGAGCTCAAACATCAACAGCTTGGTGTAGCGATAGTCAGCAGAAGCAACATGTGGCCACTAAAAAAGACTTTTTGAAGATTAGACTGCTTCTTGCTAATTTTCAGAAAAAAATTTATTTCCTGAGCACTTCATCTGAAAAAAGTAAACATCATTTCAATGATCCCAGAAAGCAGTTTTGAAAGCTTAAGGAATAATAATAATTTGGAGGACTACTTTTGCAATTCATTTTTGAATAATAAAGTACATCTAAATTCAGAAGCCAACAAGTAAATTATACAAGGTAGCACTTTAAAAAATATTAAGTTATGTGCTACATCTAAGATCTACCGCTTAGCTCTTAAGTCAGCTCTTTAGAGTTAAAAAGGGTTGCTCATAATCTTAGCCTTCCTATGTTTAGACACTAAAAACAGTTTGGCTGGATCCCTGGTGTAATACTACTTTGACATTTTTATCTACCGAAAAAAATACGGCACCGAAGGAGGCTTGTGTCTTATTTGTCTCATCACTTGTTTGCGATGCTAAAATCTACTAGCACTTCGTATTATCAAAATTAGGATTATCTTTGTAGCACAGCTTAAAAGGCGGGCGCTATAGAACACAGACATAACTATTTTAGGGAGAAAACCCCATTTTCGTACTATTTTGCTTTATAGTACTATTTGCTAGAAGAAAAAATATTTCTCTCTCAACAGTATGTTTTATTTCTCTGGTTACTATTAAGTCTGACAAGGGTTCAAATTCTCATTCTGCTATACTTACAGATTCTGCAGAAGGTTAATTTTTGTGAATTTTAGTAGAAATGTTAATGTGAATTTTACAAAACTGTTGTACAAGTTAAAATGAGTAACATAAAATGGCTTATGCCTATGTCTGTCTCAAAAGTAAAATTCTACAATTAACACCAGGTTTTTCACTCTTAAGAAAAAGCAATTTATATTTGTAGAAAATAATTTTCTTATAAAGAAGAATCAAGGTTTTCTTCTAAAATGTAGTATCATTAATATTTCAGAGTAACTTATTTGGGTTCCACAACAGGTCATTAAGTTCTACTAAATCTTAGGGAAAGGTATTTATGATTTTGGTCACGTAAATCTAGAAATACAAATGAAAGCTTCTGGGCAAAAGCAGGTCATCACTGAAGGTCATTTAGAATTTTTACAGCATCCTGAATTTGGGGTGTGGAAAGACTGTGAAGATCATTAATGTAACCCCAAACATTTACCGGAAAAAAAAAAAAAAAAAAAAAGGTGAGAGCTGAAGTTAACAAGAGTCACTCAACTTGTATAGCTCATGAGGCTAAGAAGATATGAAAACCTAGATCTTTCAACTTAGAGTCCAACATTCTCCACGTTCCATTACCACTCTACTTTTTAAATAGTTTGACTGCATTTCCCCTTTTATGGTTTACAGTGATTCTTCCACATCCAGGTGACTTATTTTTCCAAAAGTTGGCTATTTCAACAGTTTTTAGGCAATTAATAACCTTCCCTGTAAGGTTCCTATCCAAACAATGATTTTCCCTTTCTTCCTTCCTATGAAAATCCTAATTTACTCCTGAATATGGTAATACATTCAGTGAAATCCACTGAAGGCTTATTCATGCTCCAACGGATGAACCAGGTGATGAACCAAGACTGATCTAGCAAAAAGTGAATCCTATTCTACTTTCCTGGTGAATTAGTTAAAAGTAGTCTTGTGACCAATGGAACCTTAGGAAGGAATTTTGTGGGGACTCTGGAAGAGATGCTTTCTCCTTTTTTTAAAAAAAAATGTACAGGAGAGTCCCTTTTCCACTTTCTTTGGTTGTTTCTCATAAGTACATGAATGCAGCAGTCATCTCTTTATTATGAGAAAGCCAAGCATTTCACAGAGAAGCTCACCCAGAGCTCTGACATTGCTGTTTTAACCAATCCTAAATCACTATACTCTAGATTAAATTATTAAACAAGCAAAATAGTTCTATTTATTCAGGTAGTCAATTATATCTGTGGCCAAAAGCCTCCAAATATAAAACTCCAGTATTTGCTAGTGAAATTACATTACAGGACTTCTACCACAGAAGATTTCATCTCATACCAAATAATATGAATGTATAATTTTTTTTTTTTTTTTTGAGATTGAGTCTAGCTCTGCCGCCCAAGGCTGGAGTGAAGTGGCTCAATCTTGGCTTACTGCAGCCTCGGCCTCATGGGTTTAAGCAATTCTCCTGCCTCAGCCTCCCCAGCAGCTGGGACTACAGGCATGTGCCACCACGCCTGGCTAATTTTTTGTATTTTTCATAGAGATAGGGTTTCACTGTGTTAGCCAGGATGGTCTCAATCTCCTGACCTTGTGATCCACCTGCCTTGGCCTCCCAAACAGGCGTGAGCCACTGTGCCCAGAATGAATGTATACTTTTTTTTTGTAACATTAAAGTTTTGTTAAAAATCTATTAGGGAAACAAAAAGTTGATTAAAAAAAATAAAACTGACAAACTTTCAGCCAGACTAAGAAAAAAGAGAAGATCCAAATAAAATCAGAAACGAAAAATGAGACATTACGATTTATAATGTAGAAATCCAAAGGCTTGTTAGTGGTTACTATAAGCAACCATATGCTGATAAACTGGAAAATGCAGAAGAAATGGATGAATTCCTAGACACAACCTACCAAGACTGAACCCAGAGGAAATCCAAAACCAGAACAGACCAGTACCAAGTAATGAGATCAAATCTATAATAAAAAGTCTGCGAGGAAAGAAAAGGCCAGGATATAATGGCTTCACTGATAAATTCTACCAAACATTTAAAGAACTAATGCTAATCCTACTCAAAATGTTCTAAAAAATAGAGGAGGTACTACTTCCAAATTCATTCTACAAGGCCAGTATTACCCTGATACCAAAACCAGACAAAGACACATCAGAAAAACAAAACAAACAAACAAAAACCCCAAAAAACTACAGGCCAGCATCTCTGATGAATAATGATGCAAAAATCCTCAACAAAATACTAGCAAACTGAATTCAACAATATATTAGAAAGATCATTCATCATGATCAAGTGGGATTTATCTCTGGGATGCAAGGATGGTTCAAAACACACAATCAATCAACACGATACAGCATATCAAAAAAAATAAAGGACAATAACCATATAATAATTTCAATTGATGCTGAAAAAAGTTTGATAAAAAATTCAACATCCCTTCAGGATAAAAACCCTCAAAAAACAATACAGAAGGAACACACTTCAACATAATAAAGCCACATATGACAAGTTTTTCATCATACTGAATGGTGAAAAACTGAAAGCCTTTCCCCTAAGACCTGCAACACAACAAGGATGCCCACTGTCATCACTGTTATTCAACATAGCACTGGAAGTCCTAGCTAGAGTAATCAGACAAGAAAAAGATAGAAAGGGCATCCAAATTGGAAAGGAAGAAGTTAAATTATCCTTGTTTATTGGTGATATAATCTTGTCAGAAAAAACTAAACGTTCCGTAAGAAAACTAGAACTGATAAATTCAGTAAAGTTGCAGAAATCAAAATCAACATACAAACATCACTAGCATTTCTATATGCCAGCAGTGAACAATGTGAAAAAGAAATTAAAAAGCAATCCCATTTACTACAGCCACACATAAAACTAAATACCTAGAAATTAACCAAAGAAGTAAAAGACCTCTATAATGGAAACAATAAAATATCAGTGAAGAAAATTGAAGAGGACACCAAAAAAAGGGGGAAAAATATTCCATGTTCATGAACTGGATAAATCAATACATTAAAATGTCCACACTACCCAAAGCAATCTACAGATTCAATGCAACCCCAATTAAAATACCAATGACATTCTTCACAGAAATAAAAAAATACTAAAACGTATATGGAACCACAAAAGACCAAGAATAGCCAAAGCTACCCTAAGCTAAAAGAACAAATATTCTACTGGTAGAATCCCATTATCTGACTTCAAATTTTACTACAGCGCTATCGTAACCAGAATAGCAATGTACTGCCATAAAAAGAGACACATATACCCATAGAACAGAATAGAGAATCCCCCCAAACACCTACAGCGAACTCAATTTTGACAAAGGTGCCAAGAACATACGCTGGAAAAAGCCTCTTCAATAAGTGGTGCTGGGAAACTGGATATCCACATCCAAAATCATGAAACTAGGACTCCTGTCTCTTGCCATACACAAAAATCAAATCAAAATGCATTAAACTCTTCAAACTAAATCTAACACAAGAAGACATTGGGCACAATCTCTAGGACATTAGTCTGGGCAAAGATTTCTTGAGCGATAGCCCACAGCACAGGCAACCAAAACAAACATGGACAAATGGGATCACATCAAGTTAAAAAGCTTCTGCACAACAAATTAAGTAATCAACAAAGTGAAGAGACAACCCACAGAATGGGAGAAAACATTTGAAAACTACCCCTCTAACAAGGGATTAGTAACTAGAATATAAGGAGTTCAAGCAACTCTATAGGAAAAAAACTAAAAATCTGATCAAAAATGGGCAAAAGATCTGAAAAGACATTTTCTCAAAAGACATACAAATGGCAATAAGGCATATGAAAAGGTTCTCAATAACACTGATCATCAGAGAAACGCAAAACTACAATGAGATATCACCTCGTCCCAGTTAAAAGGGCTTTTATCCAAAAGTTAGGCAACAACAAATGCTGGTGAGGATGTGAAGAAAAGGGAACCCTTGTAAACCATTGGTGGGGATGTACAACCATTACAGAGAACAGTGTGGAGGTCTTCCAAAAAACTAAAAATAGAGCTACCATATGAACCAGCAATCCCACTGCTGGTGTATATCCAAAATAAAGGAAATGAGCGTATCAAAGAGATATCTGCACTGCAAGTTTGCTGCAGCACTTTTTACAATAGCTAAGACAGATGAATAGATAATGAAAATGTGTTACACAGACACAATGGAGTACTAGTCAGCCAAAAAAAGAGACCCAGTCATTTGCAACAACATGGATGGAACTGGAGATCATTATGTTAACTGAAGTAACACAGGCACAGAAAGACAAACATCATATGTTCTTACTTACTTGTGGGATCTAAACATCAAATCAACTGAACTCATGGACATAATAGAAGGATGGTTACCAGAAGCTGGGAAGGGTAGTGGTAGGGATTGAATGGGAGGTGGGGATGGTTAATGGGTACAAAAAAACAGAATGAATAAGACCTACTATTAGATAGCACAATAGGGTGACTACAGTCAGTAATATAACTCAATTGTACATTTTAAAATAATTTGAATGTAATTGGAATGTTTGTAACTCACAGTAAATGCCTGAGGGGATGATTATCTCATTCTTCATGATGTGATTATTTCACATTACATGCCAGTACCAAAACATCCCATGTCCCCCATAAATACAGACACCAACTATGTACCCACATTTTATTTTTAAAACCTACTAAAATAAAAAGAAAAATCTACTCGATGTGTTACTAAGAAAGGTGCTATTTAGTGGTCTACAAAATTCAAAACTTTAGGGTGTGACTAAAGAAACCAATCTGATTATATAATGACTATGTAGAAACAAATTTGAACTTATATCCATTCTAAAAATGTATAAAAACAACCTCAAAAACCTTAAGAGAAAACTGAATTTCAGAAAGTCCAATGTCATTCTCCAAATACTTATTTAAATAAATTTATTTTAGAAAAACACCACTGTCACACTGACATAAAACTTAAAAATATTTTGTTAACTATTAAAAGTCAGCGAATTTAACATCCATTGCTTTTTAAAACCCCCTATGACTCCTTATCAAACAGAATCAGAAGATATTTACCATCTTAATTTCAAAGAATGGCCAAAAAGTTAACAAATCTTGACATTAAGACAACACTCTTAACTACTAAGAAAGGGTTATAAGAGAAAAGGCCTAAAAGCAATCATAAAAGTTGCTGTTAAAACCTTTGTATCACTGCAGACAACTATCAAAGAGCCACTCTCAAGAAAGACCTACTGATGAGTGAACTGATGCTCTCAATGACTCTGAATATATTCTTTTAAATTTAGGATAAACTGATTAAACATAACATAAAAGTAATGTTAGCAATAATCTTATAATGATGGGGAAATCAGCACTGGTAAATGGAATTATAGTCGAAACTTGCTCACCAAGGTAGTATTTGTTAGTACTATTAAAATAAAACCAAAATAACAATAAAATCTTTAAGAGTTAAAACAAAACAGAAAACATGAAACATGTTTTCCACCTTTTCACGCATCTACACCCCTTTAGCTATTTTCTAAGAAACGCATACCCTTCAGTATACCCTGGGTAAAGTGACCAGACGCTCCATTTAAAATAAATAAATTCTGGCTGGGCATGGTGGCTCATGTCTGCAATCTCAGCACTTTGGGAGGCCAAGGTGGGCGGATCACCTCAGGTCAGGAGTTTAGAGGCAAGCCTGACCAACATGGTGAAACCCTGTCTCTAATACAAACACAAAAATTAGCCAGGCATGGTGGTGGGTGCCTGTAATCCCAGCTACTTGGGAGGCTGAGACAGGAGAACCACTTAAACCCGCAAGGCGGAGGTTGCAGCGAAGCAAGACCGTGCCACTGCACTCCAGTTTGGGCAATAGCGCCAGACTCCGTCTCTAAATACATCAATCAATCATTCCATCCACCCATCCTGAATTAGGTGCATGTTTCCAACTGTATATAAACTTGAAAGCAATTCACTTAGAAAAAAGTTTCAGAAAAAAATATAATGATAGCATTCTAGTCATTACCCAATGTTAGAATTAACAGTTTTAGCCAACGATTCAAATCTACTCAGATAATCCATATTTTAAAAATAAGGTAAAACCATTTGGTATCTACCTAACATTAAGTTGTCATAACAGTATTGTACTAAAAAAAGGAGGAAAGATAAGAGTTAAAAATGAGCTTGCAACAGATGCTTTCTTAGAACCACAATCATTTTTAGGTCATCTGTTTGGTGCTGCCACAGTGACTTTATGAATCATATGACTCTTCACCCCCTCCCTATCTCAGGGGTACATTTGTTTCTGGTAAAAATATATACATTAGTGGATGTAATTGTGATAGATTACATAATGTACTTTAAGCTACAGTTTAATAAACTAAATACTGGCCACTGAAAAAACATACAGAGAGAGAAAATTATCCATATATCCACTCTTTCTAAAACTGTCCAACATGTCAGCACTGAATATACTACTGTATCTTTAAGTCTGAAAACTTTTCAATGACTTTACTGAAAGACTAATCTGACAGAAATTAATCAACAGTCACTGTAAAATGTTTACCATCATTATTTACAGAAAGCAAATGTGATCTTATATTTAGATAAAATAATACTCATCTGAAATGTATAGTTAAGTATGTAATAGTGAAGTATCATGGTTTCTGCAACTTAATACATATATATGTAAAAGCTGTATATTAATAAATAGGGAAAGCAAATTTGGCAAAATGTTATCAATGCCAAACATAAGTGAAAAGTATATGGGTAGTCAGAGTGTTTTTTTTTTTAAACTTTCGTGTGTTTGGAAAACTTCAAAGTAAAACCTGGGCAAACAAAAGACACCTACTGGCTTCTAGTACTCTTGCACTTTTAATTACTGTCCTCAGCATATGTCCAGTGTTTTCCCTTTTGCCTCAATATCTTTCTGCCCTCAATTAAAACAACTGTTACAGAATAATGTCTTATAAATAAAAATCACAATTCTAGGAAAGAATTTTAAAAAGCAGTTTCAAAGGCTGGTGTCAGTGAATTAACTGTTTTACCTGAAAGTTAACATCTTCTTTCTTAAATATCAGTGCTCGAACTTCGTCGGGATCTCCGTTAAATATAGCTTGTACCAGTGATGGCTAAAATATAAGAGAGTAATAAAAACATTAGAATCATCCATGTGGGGTGACTAAGATTATTTATACATAGCTTCTCAATCTACAAGTTTTCTTCCCTATAGCAATAATCACTTTTTGACATTAGCCAGAAGTTTCATAAAACCAAATCACACCAAAGTACAGGATTCCTCCTGGGCGGGGGGGGGGGGGGGGAGGGCCTCATTAAAATAAAAATTCAATTCAGTTTGACCCAATTTAGGTAGAATAAACATAACCAGATTTTATTTCTTATAAGTAGAAGCCTTTTGTTTGTATACATCACAAAAAGAAAGACTCTTCCAAATACAAATGTGACATCTCAACATCTACTTGTGGGACAGAACTTGTTAAGCAATTTCCAGCCCATGAAGGAAGCCTCTTTTGAAAAGGTCCGTTTGGTGCATCAAATTATCTTACATAGATTAGCATTACATGTATAAAGACACAAATCCCAAGAAAGCAAATTTGGCAGTTGATGAAAATAGCCACTAATCAAAGATGAAAAAATACTAGATACTTAAATAACTTGAAAAGAAAAACACATGCATATATAAATAAAATAATTTCTCAATCAATGATACAGCCTCTCGATAAGGTATACTATACTAGTCAAATAAGGAGCCAGTTGACAGTAGCACTAAAACCAAGGTAAAAGATAAAGAGTGAATTTCATAAAAACCTTTCTAGGATTCTTTTTCATATAAAATTCATTACAGAAAAGGCCATGCCTTGGGTGTTGATGTGAATAGTCAACCTTTCCTAAAATATGCAGAGTTCCTGATTCTTGTTACATCGATTTCTGAAACCACAAAATGAAAACAGAAACGTGGTTGCCATAACTACTAATTCTCAAATTATTTTTAAAGTCTTTTTAAGAGCTTAATAAATTAATAAAGACTGAAATGTTATTTCAGCATACAAAAAAGTAAAATGAAACATGTGCATTTTATACAAAAATATTGCATATTTACACACATACTGCTTTAATTTGGGTTTGTAAAGCCACTAGTGGAAACTTACACCTATTCTTAAAAAACAAGATTTACACTACTAGTTCAGTAGAATATAGTAAACATATAAACTTACATATCTTACCAATACATTTCCAGAAGGTGGAGAATGTAGGGATTTACTTTCCTGTGGCAATTTAGAAATGAATGCAGGAGATTCATCTTCTACCTCCTCCAAAACAACAATACACACTCGACTCATTCGATCTTTTTAAAACGCTAAATTCCAAGCTATGTGATAAAAGTCACAGTTGGAAGAGCACAAGTAGTTTTTCCTCCTCTTCTGTACAACACTTACAAACATTCTCTGAACAGCACAGCTGGGTTTTTTTCTTTTTAAGTTAATAAGTACTATTGGAAAAACAAGTTTAAAATTATGACTATATAATTTGTAACTTCCTAAAAATAACTAAATTCTATTATTTCTGTTGGGTTACTGCAATACTTAAGAAGATATTTCACACCAACATATCAATATCTAAAACTGAGTCCAAGATCATTTAAAAATATTTTTCCCCTACCAAAATAGTCTTACTGCTCTACCTCTGAAATTTACTTGCACAAAACGATCAGTTTTTGGTGACACGATACCACATAATATAGAATGAAATGAGAAACAACTGCTGTGACAGAGATAATCACAGCGATACCCACTCTTGCCTGCAAGGTCATATAGTTAACCAGTAGCTGTTTTGCTTATAATTGAAAATAAAAAATAAAATCTCACTATTCTGTTTCCACTTCTAATTTGTCTTCATTTCTTCGGCATCACTGGTTTAATGCAGATACTATTCGCAGATACTATTCACAGAAAAAAAGATCTAGAGCTCAGCACAAATCCTGAAAATGAAGCTCAGAGGTTTACAATTCTTTCAGTGTTTGGGAAAGGGGCAAAAAAAAAAAAAAAAAAAAAACCACCACTCTGCATTAATAGCAAAGCTGCAGTACATTTACATGTGATGAGTCAGACCACAAGAGACAATAGGACTCTTGGTACTAGAATACAGCTTGATTAATCCAGATTTCCCATATAATAGAAGAAACACAGTTAGCTTTATTTCCATCAATAGCATAAGCAAGGCAGAGCGTTCATTCTTTCTCCATCAGGCAGTTGTCTGTGGCTGCTCCAGCAAAAGGGCATAGGCACCAGGCAGAAACGGTGTAGTGGAGAATCCTAATAGAACAAGCAGGCTGTGAAGGAATTAGAAGGCATTTGAGCTCAAATTACTGCTTCAGGCTTTTTGTTTTCTTCAAAAAAAAAAAAAAAAAAAAAAAAGAGGAAGAAAAAAAACCTAGTAGTTTATCATTCCAGTGTTTCCTTTGATCTCCACATGAATACAGCTTCCATTAAACAGTCTTCATTCAGAGGAAAAAACAGCAGACTGTGCATCTTCTGTGAGCCAACTACTTTATTCAATCATTTGCCTCTTTGCCAATATAGTTTCCTTCCACTGTGAAAACCGCTACAGTTATCCTTTTCAGTAAATTTCAGATGCTTTCATGTTCCTCAGATGATCTTGCAAAACACCTCTGACATCCTCAAATGAGTAGGTCCTTAAAAAAATACCTAGAGAACCTCAGTATCGGTCCCACAGAAGCATTCCAACCGAGTAACAACAGTCTGAAGAGCAAAGACTGCAGACCCGCAGGATGAAATGCCTAGTAATGCTCACATGTTACACTTACCAGAGATCTGAGCTACTGTTCGGGATGTAACTTCCTCTAGCAGGAGAAAAAAATAGTGCATTTGGACAGCCTTCACAATTAGAAGATTCATGCCAGTTCTGTGACTAATCCAGATCAAACTAAAAAATTCTGTAACTGAAAAATGAGTGTGCTTTTAACATTTTCCACTAAAAGCCACAAGGAAATCTGGTGTACTGCCTCTGCTGACTAACAGTGGTTTTAGCAAGTAAACAATTCCAAACGGCTTAAGTGCTTGGCTTAACTGCTTTCGTGTTTTACAATATAGCAAATGTTTAACCCTATAATGACAGCTGCAATAAGAATATGCCTACAGTGAACTCATAAAAGAGGTTTAAAGATGGAGAAATATTTTATGAGATTATAACAACCATGAAATTGTTTTATTTGTATTTTTGCCAAGATCAGTTTTAATCTGCCAGATGTATTTTATTTTTTAGAATGCAAAAAGTTTAAACAAATGAAATGTAAGATTGTCTAACAATTTCTAAATTGGTGAATTTAATCAATCACTGATTCATACATCAAAGGGAAAAGTAAAAATTTCAGAATGTAGAAATCCTAACTCTAAAATTATATAAATCATTTGATTTTTCATGGAAAAAATAAAATAATCCACCTTCCCATTTGGATAGGGAATAAAGCCTTAAAAATCTGTTAAGAGCTACCTGAAAAAAAAAGTGTACTTTGTCCTGAATTAACTATGTCAAAATGGCAAAGGGTAATGCAAAGAATCTCCCTCCCTATAAGTTTCCCAAAGCCACAAATAAATGTCAAAACCAGTCAATTCAGAGTTTTTTTTTTCTCATTTCTCTGTTTACCCAACATGGGGGATATTTTTCAAGAGAAAACTTACAAAGAAAATACCATGGTCCCCCTTCATTCTGTGTTCTTCATATTAACTAGTATTTTTATTAATAAACATAATAGTTATTTTTGAACATTTGTGATACGCTAGGTGCTGCACATTCTCATTTAACACAATAATCTTGCTTACAGTGGGAATAAGCAGACTGAGAAATGATGTATTTTACCCAAAGTTGTGCAAATTAATAAAGTTGTATCTAATTTTAAACACATACTCTTTCTAATCTATTCTGCTATCACTGAGTACACACACATACAGACACACTCTCTCCCTGCTCATCTCCACATCTTTGCAACCTATAGTACTAGCTTATAAAAGTGACCTTAACAAACAGGTAACCTATAAAGGTTGTGTAAAGTTTAGGTAACAAAGGAACATACTATTTATTACAATATTATAAACAAGTTATTTTAAATGGGTACTTCAGAGCAAGTCTTAAAGCCATAAAAAGGAAAAAAAAAAAAAAAAACCAGCATGATACAAATAAGTCAGAATTTAAAACAAGAACCACTGAAAGCTATCAAATATACCAATCTATGACAGAAACTATAACTCTAACATACTTGTACCAATTAAAACATGCTAACAACTCATTAGTCATATCTTAAAATATATAAAATACTTTTAAGCCACATTAAAGATATGTAAATATTTAACACATTAATTATGTTATCCATCTCCACACGACTGCATCAAAAATACCACAATATTTGAAATATCTGAAAGTGAAACAACTATAATAACAATATCCTATATCTCACCTTCAGGGTTCCTGAGCCCCTAAAGCACACTCTCTTTTTATCTTAACAATCTTAAGTTGTTCCAAAGTATCTAGTACATAAATTCACCTACTTAGACTTAAGCAGGTACATCCTGTTTTTTGTTCAAGGTCAACCTTCATACTTAAGTCTTTCCCGGCCAGAAAGCAAACTCCTAGAAGGCAGGGACTGTGTCACATAGTTTCCTTCCACTTTCTCCCACCTATAAATAAGTTCACTGAAATCAATTCTATCCTCACAAGATTCTGAAAGGGTTGGAAATTTATAAACAACAATAGTGGGGTTGTGTTAGTATACATATACTTTAACCAGAAAATATAGGAGGCATTAAGGTGCAACAAAGTAAATTTCATACATTTAAGTCAGTCAACAATTAAAATTTCCGAAGTTGGCAGGATATAAAACAAAGGTATGGGGAGATGGTTAAAACTAAAGGGCTCAGGAGTCAGCCCACCTGAAGTTCAATTCTCATTTCATCATTTCCTAGGTGTGTCCTTAAGCAAACCACTTAAATTCCCTGAGCCTAAATTTCTTGACACTTATAAAATGAAAATAACCTGCAGAGATTTTTATCTAGGAGAAATAGACTAATAGTACAGTGCCTGAGAATGTAAGCTATTTTGTAGTCAAATTACCTTAAGTTCTAATCCAGGCTTTCCACCAACCTAACTCTATGATCCTGAGCTACTCATTTAACAACCTTTCTGTGTTCATTTTAACATCTAGTAAGTGACATTAACAGAATTTACTTCATAGTGTTGTGAACCTTACTGTTATGGGTGTCTGGGATACCTGAATGATATCCCTTGGGAAGCCAGTGAGTGGATCAAAGGCTATTAAACTTCCCCACCCCTTGACCCAGTGCAAGTGAGGTAATTCAGACTAGTGTCTGGGGATCCCATTCAGTTGCTAAGTCCCCAGACTTTTTTTTTTTTTGGTCCCTTGAGAGTCTGCTAAAAGCTCCTTTAAGACGCTAGTAAACTAGACAAGCACATACTAAGTGTTAATTGCAGAGAAAGAGCAGTAAACTTAGGCAAGAAAGACTACAGGTTTTTCCATTCTGTACCTTCACTGGATTTTACAGTTTAGAGACTGTAAAATTCATTTGGGCAAAAGAATAGAAAGTATTAGCCTATGGTACATTATAAAATCAAAAGCAGATAAAAAAAATACTAAGAAAAATTATTTAAATTAGCAGCACTGTCTTGGGTCTTCTTCTATTGAATAAGACAGGCCCCTACCTTCAAGGAACTCACATTGTAAAGAAAAAGGAGACAAGTAAATATTTAAGAAATTAGAAACGGAGAAAGTACTTCTGATAAAAAATTACTGATAAAGATTGTGCAAACTATAAGCTCAACATTTTTTTCCACTTCGAGAAATATCAAGGGGATGTGTTTTTTTTCTTTCTTTGGTACTTATTTTTTAGGCCATATTAGATTAAGTTTTTAATAAGCTAACAAGTTCAACTCTGACAACTTTATAATCTTTCTATTCTTTATACTAAAATGTATCCTATCAAGAGCTTACTCCTACTATTAAAAGAATCATATAATGATAAAGCTGGCTTAAACCTTTTTACTCATTAGAAAAACATCAAGTCGCTGTAAGAGAATTTTTGGGTTCCTAACCAAAATTTCTTTTTTTGACACAAATGTTTTTTCCTTTCTGAATCAAGAGCCAACCTAAACCTCACCTTTTCTCTTACACATCTGTGAACTCCATATTCATTACCATAGAATGGAATACTTTACTCTGGGTATATTAAGTGGCAACTCTGTGCCAAGTAACAAGCTGGTCTCTGAGTATTCAAGAACAAAAAGCTTGCGGTGAAAGATGGTAAGGAAGTGGGTTCCAACCATGTTTCAGAAAACATTTCTGGCAGATCAAGAATCCTCACCAATCTTCTTGAGCTATGCCTCCTCTATCCATATACTTTAGGGAAAAAAAGTTTTATGAATAAAGTTAAAAGAAAATGAGGTAGAACATGAGGGGGGAGAAATGAAGGAAGAGCTGCTTTCTAGGCTATACAGGCCAGAATCTATGCAACTATCTATGTGATTATTAGAGCCACTGGAAGAAAGTCACTACATATTTAAAACACAACTCACAATCTTCATAATAGATCAGATTTAACTCTCTGCATGTAATATATTTATGACCCAGGTCACTTATTTAATTTTTACACAGTCATGATGCCAAAATGGCTAATAACCAATACTGTTTGAAGATCTCAAGTGGTTTGATCCCACTGGTACGTTACACTGGTAATAAGTAAATTGTTAACCCTTCCAATATTAATGGTACTACATACCGCAGATTGTTAGCACATATTTATATTACATATGTTTTCTGCAAAGATCTGTATTTTGTCCATTCCTCCAGGCTTCCATTCTAGCTTTAGGACAGAGCATCACAGAATAAAGACTACATTTCTCAGCTCTCTTGCAGCTAGGAGCCACATGAAAAAGTTTGACCAAAATCTTAAGTAGAGGTGTTGTGTGTCTCCCAGAAAACTTTCTTAAAGGGCAACTAGCATATTCAGCTTGCTTCCTGGAACACAGATGATTGGCCACTATCTTAAACCAAAAAAGGATCATAGTCTAGGGTAGTGAAACTATGATGCTAGAAGGGAGCTGGGTCTTTGAGGACTTTGCCAAACAGAACTGCCATATCAGCCTTGGACTGTCTACTTTCTGATTTTTATGTTAAAGAGAAATAAAAAGTCCTGCCTTAAGTCACTGTAATTTCGCATCTCTGGTACTTGGAGCTGAGCCTAACTCTAAATGATAATCTTACTCTTCCTTTAATTATCTATGAGTGGGCATATATCCTTCCAGCCCTGTTCTTCCAACATCCATACTCCAGTACAATGTAGCTAATTAAATCTTCAATAAATAAAATGAGTTAGAAACTTGAGCTGTAATATACTGTACTAGAAACAATAACTGACCAGAAATCTGCTGGGATTCATATTTTCCTGGATAAGCTAAGGACAATCAGAGGAGAGTAAAAGACATGGAAACGGTCATCACAAAAATTCTCAACAAGCTTCAGCCACCATTTGGAGGGTACTGTTAACAAATCTGTACATGGGAAACAGAAGCTCAGTAACATCTTGTCAGCCAATCACTCATCTGCCCCATCCATCCATATATGAAGTAGCTTATATTCATATACTATGTGCCAGTCTTTGTGCCAAGCTGAGGAAACAAAATTATGCATAGTCAATCCTTGTTCTAATGAACCATACACAAAAATAAATAATATTGACTGCAACTGTGATAAATTCTAGAAGAAAAAACATTTCTGAAGGACAAGGAACTGACGGGTGGTCCATGTGGCTGGGACAAGCAATAATGACGGACAATATCTCATCAGTTGGGTAAGTGAGTATGGTCATGTGATAGGCTTGTAAAACAAGTTCCAAAGTTTGTATTTTTTATTGACAACTCACTGAAAATTTTTAAGTAAGGAAGTCATGATTTGCTTTTGCTTTAAAAACATTATAAGGCTTTGATATAAAGAACAAATTAAAGGGGCAGAAGAATGGAAGCCAAAGGACTAGTTAGGAGACTACTACAGTAATCCAGTAGAGTAGGTGATCTGAAATAGGACATGGCCACACAGATGGAGAGATAGAAACATATTTTAGAAGCCAGGCGTGGTGGCTCGCACCTGTAATCCCAGAATGTTGGAATTCACTCAGGGTGGCTGGCAAAATATTTTTAAAAGTTTATAAAATATAATCTCTAACCTTTTAGAAGGCAAAAAAAATTTTATTAACTTATAAAACAGGCTAAAGGCAGCCAATTCTTCCATTAAAACTTTAAGTCATAGGGTAAAAATTAAAATAATAAAACCTTCCCCAATTAACTGTATTTACCCCACATTCCTTTATCCCTACTCTAATTTGTTTACTCCTGTAACCTTTATGCTAAATAACCCTCTCAGGGGGAGGTCAAAAAAATATTACCCATTAATATTGTTTATTCTAGGCCCCAAAACCAAAACCTTTTGTCAGTCATATAACCACTCTTTTAACCATATTAATTATCCACAAGCGTGTTAACTTAAAACCTCTATTAAATCTATGCTAAATAAATACCAAAAAAACCCAAAAAGTCATAGTTGGTTAGCTACAATTACCCTCTAAAAGCAGTTAACAATCTCCCTAACCCTCTCAAATTCACTGTACTCTGGTATATAAAAATGTATTTCATTCATCTGTCACTAAGTCAGGATCTGCAAAACAAACTTCCACAAGTGGTAATCAACGTCTCAAATGGCTCTCCAATGTAACATCCATCATACCAGCACTTTGGGAGGCTGAGGCAGGCGGATTATGAGGTCAGAAGTTCAAGACTAGCCTGACCAACCTGGTGAAACGCTGTTTCTACTAAAAATACAAAAATCACCTAGGCATGGTAGCGTGTGCCTGTAATCCCAGCTACTCAGGAGGCGGAGACAGGAGAATCGCTTGAACCGGGGAGGTGGAGGTTGCAGTGAGCCAAGACTGTACCACTGCACGCCAGTCTGGGTGACAGAGCAAGACTCCATCTCAAAAAAAGTAAAAATTAAAAAAAAAAAAAATAAATAAAGAATATGACTTGTTATATCATTATCTAAGGTCCATTTCAAGTTCTCAAAGTCTGTTTTAAATTGTAATACAGAGCCCATACCTTAGCATCTACCTTCATGATTTCAAAAAGAAATGTTAATAATCCCAAAGTTGCCTACAACTAGGTGAATATTAAAAAGTTTATGAAGAATGGTGAGATCTGGCTCATTTCTACACAGTCCAGTACATTGAAATTATCTAAAAATTTTCAGCAAGAATACCTTACTTTTTTTCCCTAAGACAGTCTTGCTTAGTCACCTAGGCTGAAGTGCAGTGGTGCCATCTTGGCTCACTGTAACCTCCACTTCTCAGGTTCAAGTGATTCTCCTGCTTCAGCCTCCCAAGTAGCTGGGATTACAGGTGCCAGCTAATTTTTGTATTTTTAGTAGAGATGGGGTTTCACCATGTTGGCCAAGCTGGTCTTGAACTCCTGACCTCAAGTGATCTTCCCACCTTAGCCTCCTAAAGTGCTGGGATTACAGGCATGAGCTGCTGTGCCCGGCCAAGAATATCTTACTTTTTAAAACATTCACCAAAAATACCACAGCACTGATTCAACAAACACTAAATATCCATCTCTCTACTATACATACCATGGCAGAGAATTATAAGGTATCATATATTATTTTCAAACTCCTTATGTAACTTAAATAGGGTATCACGCCATAAACACAAAAATCTAACCAGTAGAAGATAAAGACACAAAAGATACTAAAAGACAGTATATATTGAAGGCCGTGATATAGACTATACTTGCCACCAAGTCCATCACAGGAAAGAGTGTAGCATATTAATTTTAACTGACATATACAGATACCTAACTATCCATTCTCTTAAAAATTGGATTTTTATACTTAGATCTCGCCGCTGGAAAAAAATGATATTATAACACAACTATCCATAAAACTCATTGTTATTTTTCTTCTATTTATAGGAAAGTGCTTTGTCAAAGAAATCAATGGTCTGCTAGTTAAACATTCCATATAAAAACTGTATCACATTTTTCAGAAAATGGTTGAAGATGTTAAACTATCATTTAAAACATAATTGTTAAGCTACCCAAAGCTTAGATCTATATGGTCTAACAGCAATATAAGGACAGCCATATATGTAGTTTTAAATTTTGTAGTAAATACATTTTTAAAAGGTAAAAAAAAATCAGGTAAAATTAATTTTAACAAGATTTTATGTAACCCACCATATCCAAAATATTATTTCAACTTGCAATCAATATAAAGGTATCAGATATTTTACATTTTTAACAAAATCTTCAAATTTTGTTGTGCATTTTACACTTGCAGCATATCACAACACAAACACTAAGTTTTCATTGGATATAACTGATCTGTATTCAGATTTCATAAAATTTACAGTTGAGGAAGTAGATACATTTACACAAGTTGTTCCAAACACACTGAAAAGTTTTCCAATAAGCATTTTTAACTTAAAATTAAAATGAAACAAAATTAAGAACTTAGTTCCTGAGTTACATTAGCTAGCTACATTTGGCTAGTGACTATCCTTTTGTATAATACAGGACCAATTTTTTTTTGAGATGAAGTTTCGAAGTTTCGCTGTTGTTACCCAGACTGGAGTGCAATGGCTTGATCTCGGCTCACCGCAACCTCCGCCTTCTGGGTTCAAGCAATTCTCCTGCCTCAGCCTCCCGAGTAGCTGGGACTACAGGCGCGTACCACCATGCCCGGCTAATTTTTGTATTTTTAGTAGAGATGGGGTTTCACCTTGTTGACCAGGATGGTCTCGATCTCTTGACCTTGTGATCCATCCTCCTCGGCCTCCCAAAGTGCTGGGATTTTAGGCGTGAGCCACCGTGCCCAGCCAGGACCAATTTTTTTTTTTTTAAATTTAACTCTTCTAGATAGAAATCTAAAATATGCTTTATTACTGTCTTAAGGAAAAGTACGTGGTTTGGGTTTTTATGGTGGCCCAGAGTCAATACACTGTTACACCACTTTGCCATACAATAACATTAGGACTTAGTTGACTTTTCCTAATCATTTCAGGGGCCTTCTCACATACATTAGGGTTCCGTATAGGTTTCATAAGTTGAAGTTAACAGAAGTCAGCTACCTATCTGTACTTTTTAAAAGTATCTTCATTTTACTGTTAAAAAAAAATGAAACTGATCAAATGATTTTTCCAGTTCTTTTCAGTTTTAGTATTTTAAGTTTATGTCCCTTTTCTCTGTTAAGATGTTGATTGATAAAAGAAATGGCTATGGTAGTGACCAGAGATAAGTTTTTACAGAAGTTTGACTGTGAAGAAGGAATTAGGCAATTGCCAAAAAAAGATTTTTAAAAAGCTTTCTTTTTTTAATCAAGATTAACATTGTTGATGGCTAAAGAACTTGTCTATCAGAAAGGAAAGGTAAAGGTGTAGAAAAGAAAAGGAATAACTGATGAAGGAAAATCACAAAGATGCAGGAAAGGAGGGTGGTTTCGAGGTAGAAAAATTCGCTTATGAAAAGGGAATCTTCCTTTGAAACAAGAAGGGTTGATGTGGGTAAGTTAACAGGTAGAAGAAAAAGAATTAAGTTGAAAATGAGTATGAATGAGTGCTGAGCAGCTAAAAGCAATCGCTCATGGTGTCTAGGATGTAATCCCAGCACTTTGGGAGGCCGGGGTGGGTAGATCACGAGGTCAAGAGATCAAGACCATCCTGGTCAACATGGTGAAACCCCATCTCTACTAAAAATACAAAAAATTAGCTGGGCATGGTGGCGCGTGCCTGTAATACCAGCTACTCAGGAGGCTGAGGCAGGAGAATTGCTTGAACCTGGGAGGCGGAAGTTGCGGTGAGCCGAGATCGCACCATTGCACTCCAGCCTGGGTAACAAGAGCGAAACTCCATCTCAAAAAAAAATAAATAAATAAATAAAAAGAACAAACATAGAGAAGCAAAGATAATTGCAGCAGAGGACACAAGTTGTAGGATGTGGTCACTGAAGTGGTTAGAGCCAAGTGGAGGTGGTTACAGCCAAGTAGAGATGACCGCTGTGTAGAGGTTGTTAAATAGTTAAGTATGTCCAAAACGCCATCTACAAAGAAATGAAGTCACCTGATGAAAGACAAACATGATCCAGATGTAGAACTGGGGAACAAGATTTGACAGATGACAGCAACAAGAAATAAAAGGATCACCTAGCCAAACGGTACATACCTCAAAGGAAAAAAGGTTTTTATAGATAGGCAGACTAGTAACATTTTAACACTGTAATGGGGGACTAGAAGAATGCTGACGTTGCTCTCTTTACTCCTCCCAATATACAAGTACTTAGGAAAACACGAAGTTTCACTGACTTTTCTGAATAAACGTAGATTCAAAAGTTACACATATGAACTTAAGGTTAAAATTAATATTCAAATGACTACTTTGAGATTTCAGTCTTAAGTATTTCCTTCCAAAAGAATATAAGCAAAAAATTTCAACAAGCCAAATTAACACAGGTTAGTTTTCTAGAATACATCTAATATGGCAAAACTAAGGAAGAAAGGGAGAAAAACTACTCTGCTAGCAAGTATGTAGTACTGTATTTAAGTCATGCTTTTAAAAGTTAGGTTATTTTCTTCATAATTTTGATTACCTTGAGAAGTAGTTTGAAATTAAGCTAAAGGACTCATAATTTTAGAGGTCTTTTTTAAAAAGTTGTGTTACTTTTTAAAATATCCTAGTCAATATTATTGGTAAAATTTTTACCGAAGATATGTGACTAGTAGTATCCCTGACATATGACTTATGTTCTATTAGGACCAGGATAAACACATTCTCTGATATTTAACTACATTATTATTTGCAAAGTTCATTATTGTTCAGCAACTATATCAAAGACAATTTAGCCCTCATATTACAAATCAGTTGAATGTAAAATTTTTATTTTAAACAGGCTGAATTTTTGCCCTTCTTAAAAAAAGACTGAGGAAAGATTACATGCAATTCATTCTGGTTTTTACAATGTGGTGATGCCAGAGTAAATGCAGTATGAAATTACTGCACTTTAAAAGCTAAAGGGAGAAAATTTACAGTTTAAAAAATAAGTTGCTATGGTTACACAATGTTTACCTTTATAAGCAATAATTATGTGAGATGTCCAAGGAATTCCCAAAAGTATAGTAAGATTAGTATCTGAAGTACACATTCATTATTTCACAAACAAACTGAACCCAATTGCATACATCACTTCCGTTTCAAAGTGGCTATCGTTTGGGAAATACTAAAAAACAAAAATGATTCATGTCTTTCTGAACCATATTGGAGTGGAGACAAAAATACTGACCAGAGCTATTTTTAAATTCAAGTAATGACTCAGAGAGTTAGAACGTTTTTCATATACTTTAGTTCCTTTCATCAAAGAGTTCTGTAATTTTACATAGCAACTTCTACTGTTGAAAGAAGGAAGGTATCTTTCTAATGTGCTTTAGCTGTGGTGTTTCTTTTATACATAAATTTTCATGCCTTTGATAAACTTTTTAAAAGCCATGCTTGTAAACATGTTAATTCAGAGTAAAAGAATGTCAGCTCCTTTAGTGACAGACAATTTTGAACTTCTTAAATGGGAAGAAGAGGCTCCCGTAAGAATTGATAAGTAGCTCATTCCTAACCAGGTTGTGAAATCTGCTATCAGTAAATGTATTGTAGAACTTTTTTGTGTGCATCTGTGTTTTATATTTAGAACATTCAGTATTGTAAGAACACTTAAAAAACTTTCAACTTAATATAGCTGATCTTAAAATTACAGGCTCATCATGACCTCTTAAAAGGCAGCTATATTCACCACTCTACTACCACTGCTGCTATCATCACATTTTAGTTTCTTGAGACAGTCTCACTCTGTCACCCAGGATGGAGTGCAGTGGCGTGGTCTCAGCTCACTGTAACCTCCCCCTCCCAGGTTCAAGCGATTCTCCTGTCAAGGTTTCACTATTTTGGCCAGGCTGCTATTGAACTCCTGGACCTCAGGTGATCTGCCCACCTCAGCCTTCCAAAGTGTTAGGATTATAGGCATGAGCCACATCATGACATCTTAATGGACCTTCCACATGTGTCTACTTTCTTTCTTTTTTTTTTTCAGACAGTCTTGCTCTGTAGCCCAGGCTTGAGTGCAATGGCGCCATCGGCTCACTGCAACCTCTGCCTCCCGGGTTCAAGCGATTCTCCTGCCTCAGTCTCCTGAGTAGCTGGGATTACAGGTGAGGGACACCATGCCCAGCTAATTTTTATGTTTTTAGTAGAGATGGGGTTTTACCATGTTGGTCAGGCTGGTCTTGAACTCCTGACCTCGTGATCTGTCCACTTCGATCTCCTAAAGTGCTGGGATTATAGGTGTGAGCCACCATGCCTGGCCACAAGTGTCTACTTTCTATGTAACAGAATATTAAATACATTTGTTAATATTAGGGCTATCCTAAATTTTAAAAAAATTTATAAAATAACATATTACTCTCAACTGGCTTAAACAAAGGGATTATCATCACAAACATCAAGAATGAAAATAAAGAGGCCTTAGAGTAATTGAATCAGTTATCCAATGCCATTACATGTGATCTAGGCGCCTTTCAGCTTTTTCCTCTGTCAGACTCACTAAGGACCTTAGGACAACTCCCTTCACAGCCACATGTTAACTGTCACACTTCATGGCATCCTATTAAACACATATTGTCATGCAGTGGAAGTGCGAATATCCTTCCATGTCTTCCTTTTTAGGTATAAGGAAGACTCCTAGAAGCCCCACAAGCCAACTTTCCCTGACATGCAAAGGGCCAGGCTTTGATCACATGTCCACTCCCTAACAAATCACTACTAGGCAGAATAGCATTACCCTGATTAGCTCAAAATATTCAGGGTTTCCCCAAGTCATGTGTGACAGACATGTACATATAAACAAAACTGGGGGTAAGCATGCAAGAAGGAAGAGGGTAATCGCCAGTCAGTAGACAACCAACAGTATGCTATGTATTACACAGAAAAATTCAACCTTGACATTTTCTTATAGTAGTTTAATTTTGCCACCATTATGAATTAATCACAACACATTCGTACTAGGAGACATTTTGCAGGCTCTAGACTTTTTTAAAGGGAAAAAAATCAATCAGTAATTCATCTTAAAATACTAAAGGAAATCATTTTATAAATGCATGGACATATCAGAAAAATGTCAAACATAAGAAAATACTTTAGAATATGAAATAGTAAAATACAGCTTCATTTTGACCTGTTAAAATGACAGTTTTATCTTCAAAATGTTTCCTATTAATCTCATTTTCCTTCTCTATGAAAAGCAAGGCTAATTACTAGACACCAGGCAGACTACCACTAGAGTAATGAAACTAGAACACATTCAGGAAGGGCAGCTAGTATAATGCATAATCTAGAAACCATTTCACAAAGGGTTGATAAAGCTGAAGATGTTGTTTTAAAAGGGGCCAGGGAGAACATAACTTTAAAATATTTGAAGTCACTGTGAAGACAAACACACAGTTTTAGAGATAAAAAGCGAAATCGATGAATAATAACCAAGAGAAAGATGAAATGTTTCAATATAAGATAATAGTTTTATCTGGCATTTTTGAGTCTGAAGGCATAACAAGGTTGGCTGCTCATATGGGGCAGGGATGAACATCCCAGGTAGCTTGAAGAGCTACTATGGTTGTAGGCACTTTGTGTGCATTCACTTACCGGTAACAACATACCTGCACACTAGTTTTTAATCCCTATTTAACAAATAAAAATCTGAGTTGGACAAATCAAATACTGAAAAGCACAAGGCTAAGCAGTAGGGAAAGCTGGATTCTAACCCAGACCCATCTGTCTCCAAAGCTTGGCTCTTCCCACACATCACATACCTAAGAGAAGTTAAATTAGCAGTTGTTAAGGAAGGAAATGGGGTTTTTGAGCTGGTGAGAACCAAGTATCAAATGATTTGAAGTCCTATTCAAAATTAATATGCCAGAAATGTAAGTATTACTTCCTTCCATTTGACCAATACCCAAATATCAACTGATTTGAAGTCCTATTCGAATTTAAAATGCCAGAAATATAAGTATTACTTCCTTCCATTTGACCAATACCTCCTATTTTAAGAATGTTTTCATATCAATCCTCCCATTGGTTCCTCACAGCAATGCTTTAAGGTAAGTTAGAGAGGCCTTATCCCCTGGCTTTCTACCTCAGAGAAGAGAAACAGCAAACAAAGATGAATCCTGTCAACTTTCCTCTGCTTTATCTCCAAATATATTTGTATTTTCAATTTTTTCCCTATGATCTTTCATTTATTCAACAGTCATCTTTCATTTATTAAACACTTATTTCATGTCAGGTGTCACATCTTCATGACTTTGCAGTCTAATGGGAAGACCTCAGAGTTGTAGAGGAAAAGGTTCATTCAAGGCCATACCTATCTTATTACAGTCCTTACTTTTTCAATTCTGATTCCTTTCTTACAGAGCTTTGGTTTAAACTTCTGTTCCTTTATTTTGTCCTATAGAAAGCTTTCCTGCTGCTTTACCAAACCAGCACTCCTTTTGTTTGTTTTTAATTGTTTCAACCCACTGCAATCTAGCTTTCCAGCAATCAAATGAAATTGATACAAGGCCACCAATGATAACTTATTACAAAATCATCATTGTTCTCAACTATGCTACAATATTGGGCAGCAACGACTTTTATTAAACTATCTTCTTGTTGCTTTCATAATATTTTCACCTGTTTTTCTGGTCCCTTTCACTTGGCTTTTCTTCTATAGCTTAAAATACTGTTTTTTGTTTTTCTCCAGCTGCTTTTAATCTCTTTCTGGACAATCTCATGGCAAAATTCTACTTATCATCTGTAGTCCACTTCCCCAAAGCATTCTTTTTCTGAATTCTCATGTTGGTTAATAGTAATGCCATCACCATGGTAGCCCAACACACAGTAGCCTTCCCTTACTTCATCTTCCACTTTTAGTCAGTCACCAAGTTCTACACATTTTACATAGTCTTCCTAAACTCTCTTCCAGGTGACCTAATTCAAACTCACTTCAGTTCTCACCCAAGCTATCATAACTACCTCCTAACTAGTCTCTCAACTGTTGACTCTCCTTCTAAGTTCCATACATCCTTGCAGCAGACACAGGTACTCTCATACGAATCCTTTCCTTTAAGGACAGCCTCTGGTCCTGAGACATATAAGAAACCCACGCCTGACCAGAGTACCACCCATCCCTAGCCACATGTCTAGGTCAGGAAGGAACACATGACTGAAACTAAACAATGTCTTCCTGAGGAGTTCACTTTCTTGCCAAGGCTACCAGGGAAAGATACTCTCTTTCCTTTTGGGATTGTGAGAACACAGTCCCAGTAAGCAAAAACTGCTCATTGAAGGAAAGAAAGAATGGGGGAGGATGGGAAACCCACTGTCACCAAGTCCTAGACCTAGCTCTGCTTGCCTGGCCAGTAAATATACTTTTGCATTGAAGCCAATTTGAGTTGGATTTCTGTTGTTTGTAACCAAAAGTCCTGATTAACAATTCTCTATCAGGAGAATTGCTATGCTACCGGTTACTTTTCTAAATCACAGATAAAATGTTGTCTACTTTTATTTAGTCAACTAAATTTTGTTCTAGTACATTATACTGAAGAATTCTGCTACCCTGCAAGTTTCACATACATCAATGCGCTTGTTGCAATTTAAATGTAACATGCCACTTCATGCAGCTATGCCCTTACATACGCTGTTCCTTCTGTCTAGCACATGCCCCTCCCACCTCTTCATCCACAAAATGTATAGGTTTGCATAAAATAAGGTGGAAAATTAGACAGCAGCCAAACCATGAAGGGTATTGACTGACACAAAGTAAATAAATACACTTTAGCTTACAGAATTCTAAGCCAAAAAGTTACAAAATAAAACTTCTATCTTAAAGAACTCACTGTTGGTACAATGTCAAGGATGACCTAAAAATAAGGTGATACTAAAGGCAAAGAAAACAGTTAGCAGGCTATCACAATTAGTTTAACCCACAGGCCATGTAGGATGGTGAAACAGTAAACTAGGATAACTTCTCCAGGGGGAAAAGAAACCTGCCAACAGCTATCAATATCATTGATAAGTCTTTCAAATTTCAAGCTAGCATTTCTACTTGCAAGAATGTAGACATAAGAAAACAATGTGAGGCCTATAAAAATTTACATATCAAGATTTTAGTGAGGTATTATTTATAACAAAAGATTGAATATTTAAATGTTGAATAAAATGATTTTATATTTCACACAGTGAAACTGTATCTAATACTTAAAAATAAAATCTTTGAAGAATTTCTAAAACATGAGATACACTAAAAAATGTTATATAGAATACAACACTGCAGTATATATAAAATAATCTTAATTGTGTTAAATAGAAGAGGTTTTTTTTCCCTTTTTCATTTTTAGCATCAACACTAGATGAGTTAGGTCAGTGGCAAGATTATGAGTAATTTGTTCTCTTCTCCTTTTTATCCCCCGTAAGTAATATTGTCCTTAGCCAGGATCCTGATTTGCTAAACAAAATTACTACTTTATAGGTTAAGAAAAATAAGGTCTAGAGTGGTTACATGACAAAGTTCACATTCTAAGAGTTAAGACTAAATCTTAAACACTGCCTGTGTGAAGACTCACTGCCAAGAAGCAAATCTGCAAAGCCAGTCATTTAATCCATAACTCCTATAAGCTCGAGCCTCAAAGGCAGACCAAGTCTACTATGACTTTAAACTTGCTGAACTACAATCCCTCTAAATTCTTAACTCAAAAGCTATAAAGTAGCAAGTGAAGAGCAGACTACAGAAAAGGGTAGTTTAAGATGCTTGTTTTTATGACTTTATTTTTATCTAAATAACCCTTCAAAGAATAGAAAAGGAAATAACAGCAGACCAGACTGGAGAAACAAGGCCTCAGAGTAAGTTGTTAAAAAACATTGATGTTCTGGAGTCTGTTTATTTTGATCTTTAAAAGAAAAAGAGAATGCTTTATTAGAGAAGATTATTTCCCTGAATTAAGAGCTCCATAATCTGTTACAATCACAAATAAACTCTACAGACCTAAGTACTCAACTCATTTAAGTAAGATACCTAACAAAAAGTCATTTGGTAGCTGAAAAAACAGAATTTGAAAATAATACTTATGAAATAAAAGGGCTTCAGGTAAAGGAGTTTGAACAGCTACTGAATAGGAGAAAATAATCATCAGAGACAACTTTAAAAACCTTTATTTTAACCTTATAAATTAAGAAATTGTGGCTTTCTATAGATCCCATGTAAATGATAGTACCACCTAAAAAAATCAATACATTTAAAACGTTTTAAGCCAGGCGTGGTAGCTCTTGCCTGTAATCCCAATTCTCCTTTGGGAGGCTGAGGTGGGTGGATCACTTGAGGTCAGGAGCTCAATACTAGCCGGGCCAACATAGCGAAACCCCATCTCTGCTAAAAATACAAAAATTTGCCAGGCATGGTGGTGTGCACCTACAGTCTCAGCTACTCGGGAGTCTGAGGTGGTACAATCACTTGAAGGTGGGAGAATCGCTTGAACCCAGGAGGCTGAGGTTGCAGTGAGCCAAGATTACGCCACTGCACTCTAGCCTGGGACACTCTGGCAAAAGAAAAAAAAGCCAAAAACAACAATAAAATGTTTCTAAGGTAATAATCAAAGATGGCATCATAGAGCTGGGCACAGTTGTGTATACCTATAGTCTCAGCTACTCAGGATGCTGAGATGGGAGAATTACTTAGCCCATGAGTCTGAGGCCAGCCTGGGCAACATTAAGGAGACTGCGTCTTTATAAACAACAAAAGATTAGAAAATACAGGCACACTTAGCTCTTAACCAATTTCATTCACATAGAGGAATTTTTTTTTAAACAAAACCCAAAAACTTAATTTGTATATCATAAGTGATACTTTTACTCATTTGAATTTGCCTATTTGTATGACTAAACTATACCAATATCTTAATTTCATTGTTTTGAAAATGAATTTTCAAATGGTACCCTTACGTAAATTCAGAAAGGGTTTGGAGTAACCAATGCAAAAGCACCATCCAGTGGTAAAAGATGATAATTACAATGTATACAGGTATTAACAGCAAAATTAGCTAAATGATTTGTGACTCTGCCTTTTCTCCAACACACATTCCAGGAAGAAAAAGTAAACTGGCTATATAATATTGAGGGTATCTGCTGTTTGTTACCATTTTCTTAATAAAATCTTACTCTTACTGTATTAAGTTGGCATTTTTTGTTTGTTTTTCTATCTTGCTACCAATTATCTAAATGCTTGGTTGAGAACAGAATTAAGATAGGAACATTGTTCAAATTCATCCAAAGCCTTTATTAAGGCACAGGATAAAAAATGGTTTATAAAAGTGTGTGAGGGGGTGAATTTCCAATGGAACTCTGGTTACCAACAGCCATCACACACAAGTCAACCTATGTACTTTTTAAAAAGGTGGTCATTTGGTATGTAATCTAGACCTCCTGAAAAGGGCGAGGTAAAGATTCACAATCAGATATTTCATAAAGATTTCAGAATTTCTAAAGAGAACATGAATCTTGAATGTGATCATATTCACTCCAATTTGAAGAAACAACCAGGCAAACAGTGTGTTTCTAATAATCTACTCCTAACATATTAGAAAATAGATGAATAAAATCTTCAGTTTTCAACAAAACAGCTTTTTAATCACCTCCTTTAGAAAAAATTAAAAAGTTCAATACAATGGCTCACACATGTAATCCCAGCACTTTGAAAGGCTGAGGTGAACAGTTCACTTGAGCCCAGAGGTTCAAGAACAGCCTGAAACGTGAAATATTACAGTGGCATGGGCAACATGTGAAACCCCATCTCTACTAAAAATACAAAAATTAGCCGGGCATAGTGGCATGTTCCTGTAGTCCCAGCTACTCAGGAGGCTGCGGTAGGAGGAGCGCTTGAGCTCAGCAGGTTGACGCTGCAGTGAGCCCTCATCATACCACTGCACTCCAGTCTAGGCAACAGTGAGACCTTGTTACAAAGGAAAAACAAGAAAAACCCCAAAACTTTTAATAAAACTAAAAATATACTATTACAAAAACCCAGTAAGGATGATTTTTTGTTGTTGTTGTTCTGAAGCAACTTTATAATAATCAAGTCTACTTGATATCAAACGGTATTACTGTTTGGGATCATAAGATATTTAACAAAAAGTACAGCATACTGTACCTTGATAATGGCAAAACAGTCAATTACTAGACCATAATTTTCTCCTTTTGTACTCTAAAAAAAATTTCCGTATGTTTGAATATGAAAAAATAAAAAATATGAAAAAAATAAAAAAAAAGTTTGAATCTGAAATAAGCCTAATAAATACTAACAACGATATCAAACAAGCTTATACTATCTTCACTAGTACCTGCAGTCCAACATACCTGGAGTTTATGAGATTTTCTTAAAAAACTACTTTTATTAAAAAAACGGGAGTCACTCAAATAATGAGATTCTCTAGTGATTATATTGAATAGCTGTTAATATTTAAAGTGTGCATCACAATCATTTAACATGTAAGAGAATGAGCTATGAGCAAAATGATGTATACAGTTAAACCAAAGTTTGAAAACCTCTAGTAATTTATTAGTATTTCAGGACAAAATAAAACTAGTTGCAATACTGTTATTTTTGGCCGTTTAATATTTTCTTCTCCTTGACAGAGATCTTAAATTATATTTATAAGCTCCCTCCACTGAAAATCTATTTGAATGATTAAACTGCTATACTAAGTTTTCCACTAACACAGGGCCTACTACTACTATAAATGTTTCTACAATAAAGGACTTTTTGGCTGACACTAAGTATTTGCTCACATACAGTTATGTATGAAAGCTAAGTTACAAAGAGGCTTAAATGGCAACAAACTGATAAATTACAAGAACTGCCTATATTACTGGAAGAGACTACTAGAAAATAACCTACCATAATAGGAATTCCCATACTATTTTCCTCTGGAGGCAGTTGTACTGTTTCAATTCCAATCACAAGCCTGTAGCAGAAAACAGATATCAAAAGAAAGAATATGCTGATCCTAGAAATTAAGAGCTATGTTATAAAAAATCAGTACCTTAAGAAAACATGGAATTATTAGCTAATATTCAGAAACTTACTTTGGATTTTATTAATTCAGAATTCACTTTTTTCCTTCTATGAAAAAAAATACTAATCTGTGTAACAAAACATTTTTAAAGGCTTTCTTTATATATTAAACAGGATTGGCTTCCCAGAAGAGACGTAAAAAGTGGTATTGGTTTATTAGAATTGCTAGCAAGAAGTCATCCGCATAAATCTTACACACACACACACACCCAACTTTTCAAACGTATTCACTAATAACATATTCAGCTACTTACTAATCAGTAATTATTTATCCATGAGGATATCTTAAGAAACTGCCTACAGAAGGTTTAAAATATTTGATCTACACATTTTTTGAATATGTACAACAAACTCATTTCAGTAATACATAAAATTTAAGAAATCACTGTAATCTCTCTCAAAGAAAACTCTGGTAATTATATATATACATACACATACTTTTTTAATGTATAGGAGAATATATACATATTATTTAGTAACTTGCTTCTCTCCATCACTCCCCACTTAATGTGGACCTTACCCATGTCCTTAAATATTCTTCTACAACACCTTGAACATGACATTCCATTCAAAAATACTGTATTTAACATATTTCCTAAGAGTAAGTGGGTTGCTTCTATTTTTAAATTCTTATATAATAAAGAGTATTACATATTCTTATACAATACTTGTCCCAGGATAAAAAATAAAATTCCCACCAGTTAATTTTAGTGAAATGGCTTATCTTCATATAAATCAAATTAGGCCTAAAAAATTATGGAGCCATAATCCTCATGTGCAATGACCTACAAAGAACAAATGTCAGAATTACATTCCCTACATAAAAGTGTGCTGCCAACCACATTTCTTTTGTCTTTCTTTTCTTTTGAGACAAGATCTTGTGCTATCACCCAGGCTCGAGTACAGTGGTGCAAAATGTAGCTTCAACCTCCTGGGTTCAAGTGATCCTATCACCTCAGCCTCCTGAGTAGTTGGGACCACAGGTGTGCATCACCTCACCCAGTTAATTTTCAAATTATTTTTGTAGAGATGGGGTCTCATTATGTTGCCCACGCTGGTCTCAAACTCCTGGGCTCAAGCGATCCTTCTGTTTTGGTCTCCCAAAGTGCTAGGGTTACATGAGTGAGCCACTGCACCCACCCACACATTTCTTATTGTTCTGAAAAAATTGTCATCACTGCTATGACAAAGAACCATCTTTGTTATAGTAATTACTGTTGTGGTAATGCCTTCTAAAACGTTAGAAGATACAAACTATCCTATCCACTCTGTTGGAGGAAGGATAGCTATAGTTCCAAACATAAAAATTTGTTATTTCTTCTTTTGTCAAAATTATTTATGAACAAATAAACTTCATCTGAAAATATTAAAGGTATACTATTTTTAGTATGTGTTCTACAGCATGTAACAGAAATGGTAATAGAATTAGTCTGCCATATGGTGGCAGCAAATACAAAAGAAAATTAATTTCTTGAGTAAGTCTATTTACAAAGGTAATGTCTTCCTTGAGTCATGTATTTTAAACAATGGTTTCAAAAAAAAAAAAGGAGGCTTTACAGGTTTTCATAATTATGTTTTAATCTTGTTATATTAACAAGTTCAAAACACTATCATGAGCAAAATTCCAATTGAAAACAGCCTTCTGTTACTATAGCATTTACCAGAACAAGCTGCCTCAAAAACTATGTGGCTTTTGATCCTTGTCAGTCAACATGCAATTGCAATGACTTTTATTGTATTAACTAAAATGTACATATCTTACATAAAAATTCTATTTTCTTACTTTAACCAAAGCCACCTAGCCTAGCCTACCTCCACAAATATTTACTCATTGTTTGTTAATAACTACTTATATGCTAAGTTCATGAAACTTACACAAAATCTCTCATCTATTTCCTTTTCCCTGATTTGTAAAATGGCATCATTAAGACCACCTTAAGAGCCTAAGGATAAAAAATACTATAGTGTCTCTTCACCTATAATTTGCAATGGGAAAAAAACACTACACAGAAAAATTCAAGTAAGAAAGTTTTATTTTTCCTCCTTTGACTGCCTTAAAGTCTTTCTGTTCTATAGAAATAAAGTTATTTCAAAGGGAAAAATGTTTGATGCCCTTTATTTACTACCCTATTTAACCTACTAGATGCTGAGTAACAAACATTTAAGTTACATGAAACAACTGAAAAATGTATTAGAGTATCTTTTCACATACAATATGAAAATAAGTCAATCTTTTATTTATAGAAGTTACAGCCAAAATGTCTTATAATCCAAGACACAGAGATATGAGTAGACCCAAACTGAGAATAAATTCATGCACAGATTGTACATAATCAGAGTTAAAACAAATCTGAAAACCTATCTCTTAAAAAAGAGGGAGGAGGTGGGCACAGTGGCTCATACCTGTAATCCCAGCACTTTGGGAGGCCAAGGTGGGAGGATCACTTGAGCTCAGGAGTTTGAGAACTGCCTGGGCAACACGGCAAAACCCCATCTCTGTAAGAAAACAAAACCAAAACCAAACAACCAAAACCAAAAACACACATCCGAATATTGTAAAGGCCCAGTCTGCCACAGAGCGTGCATTTTCTTTAAGGCAGGGGCTATATCTCACTCATTTCATCAGTATGTCTACCTCTATGACTTTCCTTAACATACAACAGTAATGAACAATTTCTCATGTGCAAGCAAGAAGTGAAGACTAGGGCAGAACCGTAAGCAGCTTGGCTGAGCATTCTGTACCACAACACAGAAGCAATTTGTAAAGTCTAGGAGAGTTTGTTTCTGTTTGGGCTTTTTGGGGGAGTTATTGGGGGTAGATTGAGGCATTTAGCAAAATCTCTGCCAAATCATAGCCGAGTGCCAAGAGAATGAACAGAGAATTCAGTGGACATACACTATGAAGAACACAGACATTACAAAAATAGTTTTAAAAGATTCATTAAACAAACAACCACTAGAATAAGCAGCAATAACAATCCTCAGGGAGCGGGGAGAAAAAGACTCTCCAGCTACAATATTCAAAATATCCAATTTCCAACAAAAACATTTGAGGCATGCAAATAAAGATCAAACTATAACCTAGTCACGAGAGAAAAAGAAATTAATAGTAGTAACTGTCCCAGAGGAAGGCCAGACACTAGATTTACTAGACAAAGACTTTATATCAACTGCCATAAATATGGTCACAGAACTAAAGGAAACCCTAGACAAAGAACTAAAGGAAACCAGAATGTTATCTTACTAATTAGAGAATATCAATTTAAAAAATGGAACTCAATAGAAGGGAACAAAATAGAAATTCTGGAGCTAAAGAATAAAATAATTACAATGAAAAATAGCTAGTTCTTTGAAAAGATCAACAAAACCGATAAGCCTTTAGCTAGACTGACAAAAGACTCAAATTACTAAAATAAAAACAAAAGTAGGCATATTACTACTGACCTTATAAAAGGTTAGTATTGTTATTAAGATTACAATTGTATGCCAACATATTAGCCTATTTACACAAAACGAACTAATTCCTGGAACCACACAACTATCAAAACTGACCCAAGAAATAGAAAACTGAACAGTCCTGTAACACAGTGGTCCCCAAGCTTTTTGGCACCAGGGATCAGTGTTGTGAAAGACAATTTTTACATGGGGCGGGGGGTGGGGAAGGGCTGAAACTGTTCCAACTCCACTCATCAGGCATTAGATTCTCATAAGGAGTACACAATCTAGATCCCTTGCATGCACAGTTTACAATAGGGTTCCTATGCGAATCTAATGCAGCCACTGATCTGACAGGAGGCAGAGCTCAGGCAGGAATGCTCGCTTGAAGGCCACTCACCTTCTGCTCTATAGTCTGGTTCCTGATGGGCCATGAACCGTCTGTGGCCTGGTGGTCAGGACCCCTGCTATAACAAATGAAGATACTGAATCAAGAATTAAAACCTCCCAGCAAAGAAAAGTCCAGGACTAGATGGCTTCACTGATGAAGTCTACCAAAAATTTAAAGAATTAACATAAGTTCTTCTCAAAATAAAAGAAGAGGACTAAAATACTCTTCGAAATATAGTGCTAGGACAAATGGATATCCACATTTCTTGAAGTCAAAACTAGATACCGGATACCAAAACTACAAAAAGACATCATGAGGAAACAAACAATAGACTAATATCCCTTAAGATTATGTGAAAATTTTCAACAAAATACTAGCAAACCAAATTCAGCAGCACATCAAAACAATTACAGACCATGCCCAAATGGGGCTTATACCAGGAATGCAAGGGTGATTGAACACTTTAAAATATTTAATGTATCACATTAGTAAGATGAAAGGAATAAACACATGATAATCTCAACTGATGCAGAGAAAAAGCATTTACAAAATCCATTATGTTTTCATGATAAAAACATTCAACATCATAGGAGAAGGAAACTTCTTTACCATGATAAAGACTATTTAAAAACCCAACCCTAACATCATACTTAAGGGTGAAAAACTCAATGCTTTCTTCCTAAGATAAGGAACAATACAAAGATGCCACTTTCACCACTTTTATTCAATACTGGTCTACAAGTTCTAGCCAGATTGAATAAGTAAGAAATAAAAGCCACTCAAATTGGAAAGTAGTAAAACAAACCAAAAAACCATCTCTATTTGCAGATATGATCTTAATGCATAGAAAATCATAAAGAATGTTTTGTTCTGTTTATTTTGAGACGGGGTCTCACTCTGTCACACAAGCTGGAGTGCAGTGACACCATCTCAGCTCACTGTAACCTCTGCCTCCTGGTCTCAAGCAATCCTCCCACCTCAGCCTCCTGAGTAGCTGGGACCATAGGCGTGTGCCACCACAGCCAGCTAGTTTTTTGTATTTTTGGTAATGACAGGGTTTCACCATGTTGCCTAGGCTGCTCTTGAACTCCTGACCTTAAGCAATCTGCCCACCTCGGTCTCCCAAAGTGCTGGGACTACAGGTGTAAGCCACCAAGGTAGGCCAAGACTTTTTACAAAAAAAAAGCTATCAGAGCTAATGAACAAATTGCTGAATTAACGAAAGTTGCAGAATATAAAAGAAATTCACAAAATCCGTTGCTTTTCTATATACCAGCAAAGAACAATCCAAAAGTAAGAAATTAAGAAACAATTCTATTTATCATCAGAAAGAAAGAATAAAACTTAGGAAAAACTAGCTCTGATAATTTGATGACTAAGAAGGCCCAGGCCTAAAAATGGGCACAAGGAAAATGTTTAAAAGTAAAAAAACACATTATTGGTGTGCTGAATGCGTCCATGTGCACATCTGCCATCAGGTATCACTTATGTCAAAATGACTTACAGAACAAGGAGTTGGTTTAAACTCATTGTTAAAAGGCATTCCTAATAAAGAGGGCAGGATACAAAGTTGACTAGGATGCAGGAGGACAGACTGGAAGAAATATAAATTGATAGAACCTCTGTGCAACTGGCAACCACCAGCAAAATTTTCAATGCACATTCCACTGAAAAAGACCTCCAAGATATTTCAGGGTTGAGGTGTAGTACAAAACAATCAAATAAGCCAACTTGTGTGTTAAAACGAAGAGAAAATTAAGAACAAATTTGTATATACTTGGTTTATCTCTTGTAAAATTACCAGTACTCTCTACATCATGGGGCAGAAAGCTTAAACCACTCTTCCCAGAATTTTTTATTGAATGATTCAAAGATAGTCTCTGCCAATGAGGGGCATGTATGCAAGATTAAATGAAGAGAAAGAAATGCAATTTTTGTCTGACAGCAAATGGGAGTAAATTCACGGGCAGACAATAGGCATGAGGTTGGAAGCAGCTGTTGCATAAGAAATCATCTACCTTTTCTGGACTCAATACTGTACAATGCCAATTTTTCAAATTAAATCCACAATCTCAATGGAATATCAGTTATGCTCAACAATTTTCAAGGCACTCCAAAATGTTTTAAAATTTTATATGGAAGACCAAAGGGTAAAGAGACAATTTTGGGCAAAAAAAAAAAAAAAAAAAAAAGGTTGAACTACACATCATATACAAAAATAAATTCTAGGTCATTCAGAAAACTAGGGGTAAAAATTGCTAATTTTTAGAAGAAACAACATTTTCTTAAGACCTTGATGGTTTCTTACACAACATAAAAAAGGGAGAAAAACCCAGAAAAGATTAGTAAGAATGATTACACTATGAAAGTTCTGAATAAGTGACCCCTGAAACAAAGTAAAGACTAGCCACAGACTGAGGTATAAAAAAAACCAATATTCATAACCTACAGATCTATCACTATTATACAAAGAAAAAAATAGGCAATTCACAAACTTGTCAAAAATATTTCAAAATATATTCAATCTTTTTAGAAATCTGGAAAATCCAAATTAAAACAAAGTATTCTCGTCTACATCAGAATGCCAAAATTAAAGTCAAACTAAAATAATGATTGGCAAGTTTGAGAGTGAAGAATAACTCTTACTCAAATGTTTGTGGCAATATAATCAGTATAGCCCCTTTGAAGAAAATAATAATTACATAATAAAGATGAACGTGTCTATATCCTATGACCCAGCATTTCTACCTCCACATATCAATCTCAGAGGAATAGTACAGAAAAAGATACATACACATTGTACTAGAATTTCTACAACACTATTTGTAATAGCTAAAACTATAAGATACCTAACTACAGAATTTCAAGAAAATAAACGCCAGTTTATTGGTATCAGATATACGGCAACCATTAGTTTTATTTGTATAATATTATCAGGTGTAAATGCAATTTTGTTACATGCATAGATTGTGTAGTGGTCAAATTGGGGCTTTTGGGGTATCCCCAAAGATACAGATATACAGCAATTACAACAAATGTACCATCATGGATGAATTTTAAAAGCAGTGATAAAAAGATACATAAAGCATACCATTTATTTAAAATTTTAGAAAACATAATAGCAATATACTCTTTATGGGTATGTAAATAGAGTGTAAGTGAAAAAAACTTACACGATAAAAGCTAACTTTCAAGATGGTTACCCACAAAAAAAGGGGGGCAGAGCTCTAGTTATACATGTAACTATTTCATCCTTTAAGATACACAAAGGAAATTTGGCAATGTATTGACAGCTGTCTATTCCTAGTGACAGGTACTTAGGTTTATATTTTATATTGCAGTGTCTAAACACTTCAATTTAATTAAAAACATTTTTCAAGAAAGATCATTCTGATTGGTTTGAGTGTAGAAGATGAACTGAAATGGGGGCAAAGATTAGAGAGGGTAGACTGGTCAGAGAACAACTGCATTAATCAAGTAAGAAATGACAGCAGCATGAACTAAAGCCATTAAAGTACAAGGGAGAGATCAGTATTTATACATACAAATTAGGACTACAGAGTTCTTCATACAGTTATGCAAGCACGTATGCCTGTGGGTCATTTTCCTTTCTTTAAAATCTCTTATATTAGACATTTCTGAAAAGAAGACACATATGGTCAAGTATATGGAAAAAAAGTTAACTCACTCATCACCAGGGAAAGGCAAATTAAAACCATGAGATATCACCTCACATCTGTTAGAATAGCCGCTATCAAAAAGATAAAAGGTAAAGTGTTGGCAAGGATGTGGAGAAAAGAGAATCCCTGCCCATTGTTGAGGGGAATGTAAATTAGTACAGCCATTATAGAAAACAGTATGAAGTTTCCTCAAAAAATTAAAAATAAAATTGCCATATGATCCAGTAATCCCATTACAGGATATATAACCAAAAGAAACGAAAGCAGTATGTCAAAGAGGTATCTGCACTCACATGTTCATAGCGGCATTATTCAAAATAGCCAAAACATAGAATCGACCTAAGTGTCCATCAATAAATCAAGAAAAACGTGTTATATATACACAATGGGATACTATTCGGCCTTAAGAAAGGAGGAAATCCTGTCATTGCCCCAACACAGATGAACCTAGAGGACATTATGTTAGTGAAATAAGCCAGGCACAGAAAGTGGAAGATCACATGATTTCACCTATTTGTGGAATCTAAAAAAGTCAAAAGTGTAGAATCGGAGAAGAGAATGGTGGGTCCTAGGGGTCTGGGGAAGGCAGACTAAATGATTAAAAGTTTATTTCCAGTATATCATCTTTTTAAAATGACTTTGTATTTCATACAGCTGTAATACCAGTTACAGGCATCTCTTATACAAATATTTTTAACAAGAAAAACTCCAAAGTTAAATGCTAACAATTACCTTTAAAAACAAATGAAAACACAAAAGGCATGCATAATGTCAAGGACTAGAAGAAAACTGCATCTATGATTCTGAGAAAGGAAAAGAAACAAAAAACAAAAACCCTTTAATAAATCTAGAAGTTGTGAGGGCTTGAACAGACATTTATTTATCTAAAGGTATACAAACGCCCAATCAACATGAAAAGATGTTCAAGATCACAAATTATTAGGGATATACAAACCAAAATCATGAAATACTACTTCACACACATTAGAATGGCTACCATAAAAATTAAACACCCACATTGTAACAGATGTTGGCAAGAATGCAGAGAGACTGGAACACCTGTACATTTCTAGTGGGAATGTGAAATTGTACAATCATTAATGCATACATTACACTACAGTGATTCCTCAAAAAATTAAACGCAGAATTACTGTATGATCCAACAACTCCACTCTAGGTATACACCCCAAAGAACTGAAAGCAGAAATTTAAATAGATATCTGTATGCTCATGTTCATAGAATTATTCACAATATCCAAAAAGATACCTGGGAAGCAACCCAAGGGTCCATCAATGAATGAATAAATAAACAAAATGTGGTTTATACATATAGTGGAATATTATTCAGTCTTAATAAGGAAAGAACGTTATATATGCTACAACACAACATGTATGGGCCTCAAAGACATTTTGCTCAGTGAAATAAGCCAGTTACAAAAGAACAAATATTGTATGACTCCACGTATATGAGGCTGAATGGTGGTTTCCAGGGATTGAGAAAGGAGACAGGGCAAGTTACTGTTTAATGGGTATGGGTTTTCATTTGGGGAAGAGTTCTGGAGATAGATGGTGGTAATGTCTGCACAACAACGTGAATGTGCTTAATGCCATTGAACTTTATACTTAAGATAGTTAAAACAGGCCAGGCACAGTGGTTCACGCCTGTAATCCCAGCACTTTGGGAGGCCGAAGCAGGTGGATCACTTGAGGTCTGGAGTTCAAGACTAGCCCAGCCAACATGGTGAAACCCCATCCCTACAAAAAATACAAAAATAAGCCAAGCATGATTGTGTGCATCTGTAATCCCAGCTACTAAGAAGGTGAAAGCAAGAGAAACACTTGAATCTGGGAGGCAGAGATTGCAGTGGGCCTAGGTTGCTCCACTGCACTCCAGCCTAAGTGACAGACAGAACAAGGCTCTATCTCAAAAAGAAAAAAAAAAGGTTAAAATAAATTTAATGTTATATATGTTTTACAATAAAAAAACTAATAGCAAAATATTTTCCTATTACATAAATAATTCTGAGTTTAGAATATTTTTGTTTTAGAATGAGAATTTTTTTGAAGCAAAGTAGTATTCTGATGGATTCTATTACACACACACACACACACAATTTATGAAGACCTATGCCCCTAAAAATGGAATGTCACTGATTAGATAGAATAGGAATGTAAGCAGAAATCATTTGATCTCAAAGAAAGCAGAAGGTAAAAGAAAAATAATATGGAACTTAAACTGATACATGTATCTACTTAAATGTTTCAAAAAGTATATAGGTGACTTGAAAAAAATCTTGTTTTCAAAGCAAGTTTTAAAGACAGAACTTCCTCACATTTAGTGAAAAACATTCAAGTATACAAATATCGATGCTAAGTATTACTTGTACTAGCGCTTGAAAAAAAATTATGGTATTGTTTTAACATTGTAGTTCTTAACACCCACCATGAAGTGACTATAAATTATAAGCCTCCCATGGCTTAAAGTACCGCATGTAAGAAATTCTATCTACAACATCAGCTTAACAAAAATATTAGTATTGGGGGCGGAAATCACTGCCTTCACATTTTTAACCTAATCTTTGCCAGATTTTCCTGATTTCCTCTGTATCCTCCACAGGTTTGCACCATACTGCACTTATTCACTGACTTCACAGATGTTTCTCCAAACCAAACCAAACTTAACTCTTTATAAAGACATAAAAAAGGCCAAGACTCTAAATCAAGTAATCCTGATTAATTTTATATAGTTAAGAAAACATTGGCAGAGAGTCTCTTTTCCTCTAAATAATTTTCAGGAAGGTTTTCCTACATGTTGCCTGAAATAACTTCCATAATACCTACTAACAATTCATTCAAGCACAGAGTTTATTTTCATGATTTACAGAAACAGAAAACATTTAGAATAAAGCTGTAGTGCGTTCACTACTAAAATGCTCCTGTCATACTCTCTTTTAATGGGTATGCAATCTCTTACATTTAAGGTGTATTACCTTCATGTTTCTCTCTCTCTCTCTCTCTCTCTCTCTCTCTCTCTCACACACATTGTTTTTTTTTGTTTGTATGTCTGTTTTGAGATAGAGTCTCACTCTGTCACCCAGGTTACAGTGCAGTGGTGCTACCTTGGCTCACTGCAACCTCCACCTCCTAGACTCAAGTGATTCTCCTGCCTCAGCCTCCCAAACAGCTGGGATTACAGGTGCCTACCACCACATCTGGCTAATTATTGTATTTTCAGTAGAGATGGGGTTTCACCATGTTGGCCAGGCTGAGAGATTTTCTGACCTCAAGTGAACTGCCCACTTCCCAAAGTGCTGGGATTACAGGTGTGAGCCACTGCGTCCAGCCCTAACTTCATGTTTCTCTAAAGACTTTTGTAAGGTAACAATTTTTCCAAAATCATTTGCCTATTTTAACCTCTAGAAAATGACATATTTACCATTCCCTGCAATTCTTTGTCATTCTTTCAGAACTAATTCTCCATTCATCATATCCATAAGTGATGCAATTCTAGCCATATGAAGTCAAAATTTGACCACACTAAATTCTGCCATGTATTTCATACATAAAAATATATGCACATCTGAAATATAAAGCCAGAACTTTCCAACAAAGTCCAAGAAATTTAAATCTCCTAGTCTGTAGTAGCCAAACCCAGTAAGAGAGACAAACTTAGGTTCAACAATATCTCCGAATCCAATATTAGAAGGCTGTTTTTAAATTTTCTGGTCTTAAGATCGCTTCACATGTTAGAATTATTTAAGAGCCTAAAAAGTTTTGCTTATGAGGGTTATTTCTACTGATGTCTACTGTATTAAAAATTAAAACTAGGAAACTGTTTAAAAGTATTTATTTTTAATTTACTTACTGCTAAATCCACTACATGTCAATATAAATAACTTTAAATGATTATTAAAAAAAAAATTAAGTAGCACTGTTCATGTCTGGCTTAACAGAAAATAGATAAAATCTCACAGCTGCCTCTGCATTTAATTTGCTGCAATAAGTTATTGTGGTTCAAGTATATGAAGAAAATCTATACTCATGGTAGCAAATTTTTAGGTACTTGTGGATAATCTTTGATATTACATCAAAGATTGACAAATGATAGCTCTTACAAGTTAGCTATAATGTAAATTATGAAGCTGTATCAATAAGCTTTTACTACTTTTTTCACATTAAAATCCATTGGTCTAACTGCACTTTGAATGGATCTTTTTACCCATGTGTGATTTTACAATATCATGCATCAGTCATTTGGAAAATGCTGGTTCCCTGGTTAGGCAGGTTTTCAATTACTGACAGATTTCATGATATACAATATCAAAAGTCACATTTATTAATATTCTACCAATGCCACCAGAAAAGTCTTTATGTATGGTAAAGCTTACTCTTTATAAAGACGTAATAAAGGCCAAGACTCTAAATCAAGGTAATCCTGATTAAGGATTTTTCTTATATAGATAAGAAAACATTTGCAGAGAGTCTCTTTTCCTCTAAATAATTTTCATTACGGTTTTCCTACATGTTGCCTGAAATATCAAGCTCAAGGTGGCTACCTAAATTATAATTTTTGCTTGGAAGGTCAAATTTTCACCATCTGTAACAAATATTGAGAGTTGCTTTCCTTGAAGTGATGAATTTACTTTGTTCCTTTTCAAGAAATATTTTCAATAAAAGGTTTGCCAAAGAGTCTAATCTGAATAAGCATAATGTTAGTTGTTTTTCAAGTAAAAAGGTATTCTATTTTTTTTAAAAAAAAAAGACTAGTCCAGTTAGCAACTCAATCACATAAGCATTTTTCCTGTGCAGTATATACTCATTTTATCATACAGATACCCCATGGTCAAGTGTAATATAAGTAACTAACACTTAAAAACAGTCTTAAGGGAAATAGGCTTTTCTCTCCTTAACTATGATCAGGGCAGTGAAAACCACAGACTACTAGTCTGGTGCCACTAACTTGATTCATAATACATAGTAGATACCATTACTTTTGTACTATTAGTCCAAATGTCAAAGTAAAAAAGGCATATAACATTTTATTATTATTATTTATTATTATTATTATTGAGAACAGTTTTGACCTTAGGGACTCCCAGGGGTTCATGGACCACACTTTGAAAAGTCTCTTAGACCAGGGTCTCAAACCCCTGGGCCTAGGACCACTAGCCGTTGGGCCTGTTAGAAACTGGGCTGGACAGCAGACAGTGAGCAAGCATGCATTACCATCTGAATCCTGCCTCCTGTCAGAGCAGTGCAGCATTAAATTCTCATAGGACTGTGAATCCTATTTTGAATTGCACATGTGACGGATCTAGGTTGTGTGTTCTTTATGAGACTAACTAATGCCTGATGATCTGTAGTGGAATAGTTTCATCCCCAAACCATCCTACCCCCACCGCCCCCATCCACGGAAAAACTGTCTTCCATGAAACTGGTCCCTGGTGCTAAAAAGGTTGGGGATTGCTGCAGTAATTTTGGCCAAAGAAAGGTTTGGCTCTTGCTCAGCTCCTGGAAGGTAACCACTAAGCCCTTGGAATGTCCTGCTTGATGAAGAGTCATTGTTTACCTGGGGGCCTTTTTCCATGCCAGATAGCCTTAACAATATGATTTTTGGTGGGCTTTAAGTCACGCAGTATCAGCTTGACCTCTGGAGGAGATGGACACTAACATCAGCCACAGGTGTGGTCAACTGTGACCACACAGTTGTGACTGACTTCTCAATAAAAACTCTGGACAGCAAACTTCAGGTGGGTGGCCCTGGTTGGCAATACTCCTTGATTGTTGGCAATACACCATATATTGTTGCTGGGAGAAGCAAGCACTGTCTGCACAACTCCATTGGGAGAGGACACCTGGAAGTTCGTGCCTGAAACTCTTCTGGACCTTTATCCTATGCACTTTTACCCATTGCTGGTTTTAAACTGTATTCCTTTAATGTAATAAATCATACCATGAATTTAACTGCTTTGCTGAGTTCTGTGAGCCCTTTTAAGCAAATTATAAAATCTGAGAGTAAACAATCTCCCCCAAACTAAACAAGGTTGGTCAAGATCAAACTCCTGAGTATATATAATAAAAGCCAATCCCCACCTACATGTTTCTTTACACAAGACATTGTTTGGCTCCAAAGCCTACTGTGCATATGTGCCAGATCCAAACTCCACAAAACTACCGGTCTCTTCTCCAAGCAGCTTGTTTTGGAGCAGGGATTCTCCATCTTTGAAATATTGACATTTCAGACCAAATGATTCTTTGTTATGGAGGAATGTCCTGTCTACTAAAGGATGTTTAGCATCATCCCTGGCCTCTGTCCAATAGGTGCCAATAGTATCCTTCCATCCCTCCCAGTGGTAACAACAAAAAGTATCTACAGACATTGACAAATTCCCCTGAGAAGCAGAATCACCCTCCCCTCAATATTAAAAATCACTGTTTTAGGAAACTCATCTACGAAGTCTGACCTTCCCTTTTCTTTTACAAAACAAGGAGTAAGTTCATTTTTAGCTCTATCTTCCCACCTTTCCTGTTAATTATTTGATGGAAAGCAAGTGCACGTTCTAAGTTCTACCTTCAAAAAAAAACTGGATAACAGTGGTAAACTAAAAAACTCTTCCTTCTGGGGAACTCAGTCAGATTACCAATTTCAAGAGAACGATCTTCTTAAAAGGATAATATATATCTTCTGTATCTCATGCACACCACAGAGGGAAGATAGACTACTATTCTTCAACCTTGGGAGTATACATCAAAATAACCTTAAGTAGTTTTTAAAAACATGGATGCCAGGTCCTATATAGACACAATCAGAATTCATTATCCAGCAACTGAGTGTTCACTATATGCCAAAGCATTGTTACAGGTGCTGGAGATAACAGCAGTAAATAAGACATCTTATTTTCCCTTGAAGAACTCACGTTCCAGTAGAGGGAGACATTTCATAAACATACAGACAAATAAGATCACTTCAGATAGTGCTACAGGGAAATACAGAATACTAGAACCAATTTCTCTGCATTCTCAGCAGTATTAGCAGAAATATATTCAAAGTTAAATGTGGTGAGTGAAAATATCATTTTGCATTTTAGTATTTAGAAAGCCCATGACATAATTATATGCCTAAATTTAAAATTCCTTATGTGTAGGAGTGCTGAGCAAAAGTGTCTCTCCCTAGTCTTTGGGAATCTTTAAGCTCAAGATTAGGTAAATTTCCTCACAGTTTCAATTCTAATCTCCATCAGTTCAATGAAAACACTATGCTTAAGTTTTAAAATGTATTTAGGGGAAACAGTGTAGACTTCTTACATGCACTTACTTTATAGTGATGAAGTGTGCTTTTAGTGTAGCAAATACCTAAACAGTGAACACTGTATCCAACAGGTGATTTTTCAGCCCCTGCCCACCTCCCACCTTATGCAGATTCCAATATCTATTATTCCACTCCGTATGTCCACATATACCCTTTCTTAGCTCCCACTTAGAAGAATATATAGTATTTTACTTTATTTCCGAGTTATTTCACTGAGGATAATGTGCTCCAATTCCACCCACATTTGCTACAAAAGACATGATCTCATTCTTTATACATATACACCACATTTTCTTTATCCAATCTTCTCTTGATGGATATTTAGGTTGATTCCATATATATGTACTGTGAATAGCACTGCAATAAACATACCAGTGTAGGTATCTTTTTGACATAATTTCTTTCTCTTGGGGTATATTCACAGTAGTGAAATTGCAGAATCAAATGGTAGTATTATTTTTAGTTCTTTGAGAAGTCTCCATACTGTTTTCCATAAAGGTTGTACTAATTTACATTCCCACCAATAGTGTACAGTGTATAAGCATTCCATTTTCTCCACACCTGTGATGGTTAAAACTGAGTGTTAACTTGGTTGGATTGAAGGATGCAAAAAAACGTATTGATCCTGGGTGTGTCTGTGAGGGTTTTGCCAAAGGAGATTAACATTTGAGTCAGTGAGCTGGGAAAGGCAGACCCACTCTTAATGGGAGTAGGTATCATCTAATCAGCTGCCAGGACAGCTAAAATATAAAGTAGACAGAAAAACGTGAAAAGACTAGATGGCATAGCCTTCCATCCTACCTCTTTCTCCTGTGCTGGATGCCTCCTGCCCTCAAACATCGGACTCTAAGTTCTTCAGTTTTGGGACTCAGACTGGCTCTCCATGCTCCTCAGCTGGTAGATGGCCTATTGTGGGACCTTGTGATCATGTGAGTTAATAAACTCTCCTTTATATATTATATGTTTCCATAACATATATTTATATATATGTAAATATATATTTATGTAATATACATAATATATATAAATAAATGGTATATTAGTTGGTTGTAGGTATGTGGCTTTATTTCTGGGTTCCCTATTCTGTTCCAATGATACATGTACAATGCTGTGTTGGTTACTATATTCTTGCAGTATATTTTGAAGTCAGGTAATGTGATGTCTCCACATGCTTTTGAACATGGGAGAGTTTAATGATTTTATTAATAAGGATAAAAATAGCTCCTGCAAAAGTCATTCAAAGGGAAATATTTATTATATATAAATGGAAATATATAAGATGTATATATTATAATTACATATTATACGTATATAAAAAGTATATATATATATGTATTTCCTATTAGTTCTGTCCCTCTAGAGAACCCTGACTAATACAGCACCCTTGGCAACATCTTTTTGACTTTTTTTTTTCTTTTTTTTGAGATGGAGTCTCGCTCTGCAGCCCAGTGGCGTGATCTCAGCTCACTGCAGCCTCAGCCTGCCAGGTCCCTGTTCAAGCAATTCTCCTACCTCAGCCTCCCAAGTAACTGGGATTACAGGCATGAGCCACCATGTCCAGCTAATTTTTGTATTTTTTAGTAGAGAGGGGGTTTCACCATGTTGGCCAGTCTGGTCTTGAACTCCTGACCTGTGATCCGCCCACCTCGGCCTCCCAAAATGCTGGGATTACAGGCATGAGCCATGCTGACTGGTGTGACATGATTTTAAACCACTATGCTGGAGGTTGCAATATTTTGAATTTTTACATGAGAGAAAAATCAGACCCTGGCAATGACCTTCAGCAGAATATAACTCCCACATACTTAGCGTTCCAATAATGGGACACTAGGCATACGTGGGTTAATTTGCATCTTTTATGACTAGTGATTTTGAGCATTTTTTCTTGTTTATTGGCCACTTGTATATCTTCTTTTAAAAAATGGCTGTTTCTGTTATTTGCCCATTTCTTTCTTGATGAGTTCCTTGTAGATTCTGCATATTAGCCTTTTGTCAGATGCATAGCTTTCATATTCTGCACGTATTTTTTCCCCTTTCTGCAGGTTGTATGTTTACTCTGTTGTTTCTTTTACTGTGCGCAAGTAGCTATATTTGTATCTGACAGAACTTTTTTTTAATTGTCTCATTTGTCTTTTTGTTTTTGAGGACTTGGTTATAAATTATTTGCCTAGACCAATGTCCAGAATTTTTCTCAGGTTTTCTTCAGTTTTTTGTTTGTTTGACATGGAGCCTCGCATTGTCACCCAGGCTGGAGTGCAATGGCACGATCTCAGCTCACTGCAACCTCCGCCTCCTGCATTCATGTGATTCTCCTGCCTCAGCCTCCTGAGTAGCTGGAATTACAGGTGTATCCCAGCTAACATTTTTGTATTTTCAGTTGAGAAAGGGTTTCACTATGTTGGCCAGATTGGTCTCGAACTCCTGACCTCATGATCTGCCCACATTGGCCTCCCAAAGTGCTGGGATTACAAGCATGAGCCACTGTGCCAGGTTTTCTTCAGTATGTTTACAGTTTCAGGTCTTAGATTTAGGTCTTTTTTAATTTTTTTTGAGACGGAGTTTCGTTCTTGTTACCCAGGCTGGAGTGCAATGGCGTGATCTCGGCTCACCGCAACCTCTGCCTCCTGGGTTCAGGCAATTCTCCTGCCTCAGCCTCCTGAGTAGCTGGGGTTAAAGGAGTGCGCCACCATGCCCAGCTAATTTTTTGTATTTTAGTAGAGACGGGATTTCACCATGTTGACCAGGATGGTCTCGATCTCTTGACCTCGTGATCCACCCACCTCGGCCTCCCAAAATGCTGGGAAGGTTTAGGTCTTTAATCCATCTTGAGTTAACCTTTGTATGTGGTGAGAAGTATGGGTCCAGTTTCATTCTTCTACATATAGCTATACAATTTTCCCAGCCTCATTTATTGAACAAAGTATCCTTTCCCCAGTGTATATTTTTTTGATGATTAGTTGGTTGCAGGTATGTGGCTTTATTTCTGGGTTCTCTATTCTGTTCCAATGATATATGTATCTATTTTATGCCAATATTTTTATGCTGTGTTGGTTGCTATAGTCTTGTAGTATATTTTGAAGTCACATAATATGATGCCTCCACATGCTCTTGAACATGGGAGAGTTTAATCATTTTATTAATAAGGATTAAAAGAGCTCCTGCAGAAGTCATTCAAAGGGAAAAAATTCCACCGACAAGCTAACCATCGTAAGAATTGTTTAAAACAGAATCTGGCAAGACTGGAGAAGGGGACATTTTTCTACATTCATTTCATACTTCTATGAAAAACTGGTAGCAAAACCCAGGAATATAGCAATTTTCTACTCTTCAATTTTTCCAAAGAATTAAAAACAAAGATATTCCTATATCCTTTCTATGGTTAAAAATAATAATAATGAAGTTATGGGTACCAAATATATTTTAAAAAGTAAAGATCAAACACTTCCCTGTTACATCACAAGTACTAAGAACAACTGGTGATATATACCCAATCTCCCTTTAAGAATTAAAACCAAAGGCAGGGGCCGGGCGTGGTGGCTCACGCCTGTAATCCCAGCACTTTGGGAGGCCGAGGCGGGTGGATCACGAGGTCAAGAAATAGAGACTATCCTGGTCAACAAGGTGAAACCCCGTCTGTACTAAAAATACAAAAATTAGCTGGGCACGGTGGCGCATGCCTGTAATCCCAGCTACTCAGGAGGCTGAGGCAGGAGAATTGCCTGAACCCAGGAGGCGGAGGTTGCGGTGAGCCGATATCATGACATTGCACTCCAGCATGGGTAACAAGAGCGAAACTCTGTCTCAAAAAAAACCAAAGGCAGGCGAATCACTTGAGGCCAGGAGTCCGAGACTAGCCTAGCAAGCATGGCAAAACCCCATCTCTACCAGAAATACAAATATTAGCAGTGCGTGTTGGCGCACATCTGTAATTCCAGCTACTTGGGAGGCTGAGGCATGAGACTCTATTTAACTTGGGAAACAAAGGTTGCAGTAAGCTGATATTGCACCACTGCACTCCAGCCTGCTGTGGGAAAGGGGAAAGAAGGAAGGGAAAAGGGGAAAAAGGGAAAGAGAGGAAAAGGAGAAAGGGGATAAAGGGGAAAAGAGTAAAAGGGGAAAGCAGAAAAAGGGGAAAAGGGAAAAGGGAAAAGGGGGAAGGGGAAAGAGAAAAGCAGAGAGAGAGAGTTAAAAACAAATAAAGGTCAGATACCAGAGGATGTTTTATCTAGTTTTTCAATACACACCTCATTCCATATACACAAACAGTAAGCAATCTGTTCACCCTATAATAGTGGCTTTGCAAATGTCACAGAAAGCCACCATGGTTCCTATTCTACAAACTATATCGCATTCTGCCACAAATCTGGAAATATTTAATGCCTACAAGAAAACAGCTATTTGGATATCAACAGCTTTTAATTGCCCAAAATAGAGAAAGAGGAATCACAGGAGAGAGAGAGAGAGAGAGAAAAAAAAAAAAAAAGGCAGACTCACCTTCCTTTTAGAGCCAGTGGCTTGTCACTTCCATCTCTAAACAAGCATTTAGAACCCAGGCTTTGAAAAGTCCTTTCCTCAAGGCACAAATCTGATGACAGAACTCTGTGTGAAAGTTTCCAATGGCTGCCCCACAGCTATAAGAATAAGGTTCAAGTCTCATAGCTTAGAACATAAGATACTACAGGAGTTGACCTCTACATACTTCTCCCCCAGCCTCATCTTGTGCCATCCCTTCATAATCCTTAGTCAATTAATGCCACATGTAAGATCATAAGGAATATGATCCCCTATGGAGAAGATGGAAATGAAATGGCTAACTCTAAAATCTATTCCTCAGGGTACATAGAAGAAAGTCAGATACTAAAGGAAGTTATTCAGGACAAAAGTGACACCAGACAGTAATGAATCTACATGAAGAAATAAAGAGAACTGGTAATGGTAATTACAGGTAAAGGAAAAATGGCAGTATAAAAGACTGTATAAATAAAACTTCTTTTTTCTTCTCTTGATTTAAGGGGTAATTGCATAAAACAATTATAAAATTGCGTTGTCAAGTTTATCCCACATAAAGATATAATATATATGAAAATGAAGCACAAAAAAGGGAGGGAATGAATTTCATTGAAAGAAATGACAGAAGACACCAGATGATGACTCAAATCCACAAGAAATGAAAAATAATACTGAAAGTGGTAAATACACAGATTAATATAAAAGACTATTAATGTTTTTCTCTTCTTTAAAATATAAACTCTGTACAAATCAATGAAAACATTATTGTGGGCTTATTTATTACATAAATGAACGTAATATATATGACAATAGCAAAAGAGAGGAGAGAAAACAGAGCTATACTGAAGAATTATCAGTATGTAATAATCATTCATCTGAGGTAGATTGTGATGAAACAAACACTAAAAACATAATTTTAAAAAAATCAAAAAAGAAAATATAAAAAGTGACAAAAGAGAAACACAAAAGACATGAGATGCACAGAAAACAAATAGCACTTGAGATACAAATCCAACCATTTCAAAAGCAACATTAAATATCACTCCATTAAAGAGAGATTGTTGGACTGAATTTAAAAAGCAATACCCAATTATATGCTGTCTATAAAATACTTTAGATTCAAAGACACAAGCAGGTTGAAATGATGAAAAAACATACCACACAAAGAATACCCACAAGAGAGCTGAAGTTGCTATATTTGTATCTGACAAAGTAGGCTTTAAGTAAAAAGAAAAGTTACTAGAGACAAAAAGGAATATTTTATAATATTAATTCAACAAGATAAACATAAACATAAACATATGGACCTAACAAAACATTTCCAAAAATAAGGAAAGAAAAAAAAATGACAGAAATGAAAGGGCAATAGGCAATTTAACAATAATGATTAGAGACTTCAATGTTCCATGCTCAGTAACGAATAAACGAGAAGGCAGGAATTTAACAAAAATATTGAAGATAGGAATGACCTAACTGACATCTTTAGAAGACTCTACCCAACAGCAGAATAACATACTCTCAAGCAAACATGAAACAATCCCCAAAATAGATCATATGCTAGGACATAAAACAAGTCTCAAATTTAAAAGAACTGATTTTTTCAATAACAGTGTAATTAGAAATCAATGATAAAAAGAACTTTCAGAAATCCAAACATGTTTGAAAATTAAACAATACACCTGTAAATAACCAATGGACCAGAGAGAAAAATTACAAAGGAATTTAGACTATATTCCAAGCAGAATGAAAATGTAAACAAAACACATCAAAACTTACAGGATACAGATAATGCAGAATTTAGAGGGAAAATTATATCTGGGAACAGCAATATTAAAAGGAAAATTCTCAAGTGAGCTTCAACCTTAAGAAATCAGAAGAAGAAGAACAAACCAAACCCAACACGAGTAGCAGAGGAAAAAACAATCAATATCAGAGGAAGAATCAATAAAACAGAAAAAAGAAAATATGAAGAAAATGAAAACCAAAATTTGGTTCTTTAAAAAAAACCAATAAAATGACAAACCTGTAATTAAGCTAACCAGAAAAAAGAATGTAAGAGAGGGTATTAAAGCTTAAGGAAATTAAAAGAATTTTAAGGGATTATTATGAACAACTGTATACAAACAAATGTAAACAAACAAGAAAAATAAACAAAGTCTAAGAAAGATACAAATCACTGACTGAAGAGGACATAGCAAATACCAATAGAACTACATCAGCTAAAGAAATTAGTAACTGAAATCTTCTCACAAAGAAAAGCCTTGGGCCCACAGTTTCACTGGTTAATTTTACCAAATATTAGAGAAATAGTATTTATCCTTCACAAACTCATCTAGATATTTAACTACAAAACACTTTCTAATTTCCTCTATAAAGCTAACATTACCTTAATACCAAAGCCAGACAAAGATACCACATAAACAGAGATTTTTTAAAAATCCTAACAAAATACCAGCAAACCAAATCCAGCAGCATACAATAGGAATCACACAAATTGGCTAGTCGTAAAATATCAAACATAAGCCTATCATACGACCCAGCAATTCTATTCTTAAGAATCTTTGTGGCCAGCCATGGTGGCTCACACCTATAATCCCAGCACTTTGGGAGGCCAAGACGGGCAGATCACCTGAGGTAGAAGTTCGAGACTAGCCTGGCCAACATGGTGAAACCAATCTCTACTAAAACTACAAAAAAATTAGTGGGTTGTGGTGGCACATATTTGTAATCCCAGCTACTTTGGAGGCTGGGGCAGGAGAACTGCTTGAACCCAGGTGGTGGGGGTTGAAGTGAGCCAGGAGGGTGCCACTGCACTCCAGCCTGGGCAACGAGAATGAAACTCCATATCCAAAAAAAAAAAAGAACCTTTTCAAGAGATTAAAACGTGTCTACACAGACTCATATGTGAATATTCATAGCAGTATTATTCACAGTTGCCAAAAATGGGAAACAGTTCAAATTTCCATCAACTTGTGAATAAACAGTATGTGACATATCCATACAATAGAATACTATTCAGCAATTAAGGACCAATTAATACATGGTACAATATGAATGAACCTCAACATTTATACCAAATTTTAAAAGCCAGACAAAAAAAGATCACATAGTATATGGTTCTGCTTACATAAGATGTCCATTAAAGGCAAGTTTACAAAATAAAACCATTATTCATTGGTGGCCTGGGGCTGGAGGTGGGACTCCTCCTATTTTGCAGGAGTAACTGCAAAATAGGTACAACGTATCTTTTTGGGGTGATGGCAATATTCTAAAACTGGTTTATAATGATGGGTGTGAAATTATTTACATTTACTAAAAACACTTAAATTGCACTCTTAAGACATTTTATGAATTTTATGGCATATAAATTATACCTTGATAAACTGTTTAAAAAAAAAAAAAAAACACTGATCTAACCAATCACCAACTCTTTTAACCCAACCTGAAAGGTACCGGCTGTTCAGGATTTTAGCTGTAGAAAACCCAACAGAAAACAACTCAATTACAGCTGGAGAGAACTGAAGTGGGTAAAAGGGAAGATTTTCTGACATGTTGATTTGGCACACAGGAACACTGAACCAATGAAAACTAAAATCACATTTCAGAATCAATGTGGCTGAGACAGAAGGCTACCTGAGGAGTGGGTCAAATTTCCATCACCAGGGTAAATAATGAAATGATACATGAACCAGACAATGATGTACCAAAAAAAAGAAGAAAACCACAGGCCAAAATCACTGATTAATATTGACTTAAAAATCCTCAACCAACTATTAGCAAACGAATAAACACACTAACAAGATCATGATAAAGTGGGATTTATCCCCCAGGGATGCAACGATGGTTCAACACATGCATCAATTAACATGATACATCATATCAACAAAATGAAGGACAAAAACCATATAATCATGTCAAATGATGCTGAAAAAGCATTTGATAAAATTCAACATCCCTTCATAATAAAAGCTCTCAAAAAACTAGATAAAGAAGAAACATACCTCAACATAATGAAAGCCATATATCACAGACTCAGCTAGTATCACACTGAAAGGGGAAAAACTGAAAGCCTATTCTCTAATATCTGGACCACAAATAGGATGTAAACACTGTTATTCAACACAGTACTGGAAGTCCTAGCTAGAGAAATCAGACAAGAGAAAGAAATAAAAAGTAGCCACACTGGAAAGGAAGAAATCAAATTATCCTTGTTTGTAGACGGCATAATGTTATATTTTGAAAAACCTAAAGACTCCACACACAAAAAAACTATTAGAACTGATAAATTCAATAACGTTGCAAGATACAAACATCAATATACAACCCTCAGTAGCATTTCTACATGCTAACAGCAAACAATATGAAAAAGAAATCAAGAACGTAATCCCATTTATAACAGCTACAAATAAAATACCTAGGAATTAACCAAAGTGAAAGATCTGTACAATGAAAATTATAAAACATTGATGCAAGAAATTGATGAAGAAACACAAAAAATGGAAAAATACTCCATATTCATGGATTGGAAGAATCAGTATCATGAAAACGTTCACACTACCCACAGCAATCTACAGATTTAATGCAATGCCAATGGCAAAACACAAAAGACATTCTTTACAGAAATAGGAAAAAATCGTAACATTTACATGGAACCACAAAGGACCCAGAATAGCCAAATCTACCCTAATCAAAAAGAACAAACTGGAGGAATCACATTACCTGACTTCAAATTACGCTACTGAATTATCCTAACCAAAACAGCATGGTATTAGCATAAAAAGACAAAGATCAGTGGAACACAATAGCGAACCCAGAGATAAATCCACATATCTACAATAAACTCATTTTTGACAAATGTGCCAAGAATACACATTAGGGAAAGGATAGTCTCTTCAATAAATGGTGCTGGGAAAACTGGTTATCTACATTCAAAAGAATGGGGCGTGGTGGCTCACACCTGTAATCTCAGCACTTTGGGAGGCCGAAGCGGACAGATCACTTGAGGTCAGGAGTTCAAGAAAAGCCTGGTCAATATGGCAAAATCCCCTTTTTACTAAAAATACAAAAATTAGCTGGGCATGGTGGCACACGCCTGTAATCCCAACTACTCAGGAGGCTGAGGTAGGAGAATCGCTTCAACCCGGAAGGTGGAGGTTGCAGTGAGCCAAGATTGTGCCAGTTCACTCCAGCCTGGGCAACAGAGCAAGACTCCATCTCAAAAAAAAAAAAAAGAATGAAGACCCCTATCTTTTGCCATATGCAAAAATCAAATCAAAATGGATTAAAGACTTAAATCTAAGACCTCAAACTACGAAACTACTAAAATAAAACATCTGGGACACTTTTCAGGACATTGGACTGGGCAAAGATTTCTTGAAGAATACCCCACCAGCACAGGCAACCAAAGCAAATATGGACAAATGGGTCACATCCAGTTGAAAAGCTTCTGTACAGCAAAGGAAATAATCAACAAAATGAAGAGACAACCCACAGAATGGGAGAAAATACTTGCAAACTACCCCTCTAACAGCAACCAGAATAAATAAGGAGCTCAAACAAATGTACAGAAAAAAAACAAACCCTAATAACCCAATCGAAAAATGGGCAAAAGAGCTGAACAAGCATTTCTCAAAAGAAAACATGTAAATGGCAAACAGGTATATGAAAAGGGGCTCAGCATCATCGATCATCAGAGAAATGCAAATCAAAACTACAATCATCTCACCCCCGTTAAAAGGGCTTTTATCTGAAAGTCAGGCAATAACAAATACTGGAAAGATGTGGAGAAAAGGAAACCCTTGTATACACTGTGGTAGGAATGCAAACTAGTACAATCACTAGGGAGAACAGTTTGGAGGTCCCTTAAAAAACTAAAAATAAAGCTACCATATGATCCAGCAATCCCCCTGCTTGATATAACCCAAAAGAAAGAAAATTATTATATCAAAGAGATATCTGCACTCTCATGTTATGACATAGATATAATTTATATTTGTATGTTATATACTGTGTATAAATTTTATATAAACATATAATTTATACATAATTATATTTTTATAATTTTTATGTTAGAAGTTTTATAATTATATAACAATTTACATATAATATGCATATTACATATAAAAACCTTGGTTATTTTTCACAATAACCAAGATTTGGAAGCAACTAAAATGTCCATAAACAAAAAATATGTGGTCCATACACACAATGGAGAACTATTCAGCAATTAAAAAAAAATGACAGTCATTTGCAACAACATGGAACTAGAGTTAAGTATGTTAAGTGAAGTACACCACGCACAAAAAGACAAAGTTCACATGTTCTTACTTATTTATGGAAGCTAAAAATTAAAACAACTGAACTCATGGAGATAGAGAATAGAAGGATGGTTAACAGAGGCTGGAATGGGTAGCTGGGGGATGGAGGGGTGGTGAGGGTTAATGGGTACAAAAAAAAAAAAGAAAGAATGACTACTACCTAGTATTTGGTGGCACATCAGGTTGACTATGGTCAAAAATAATTTAAAGGAACACTTTTAAATAATTTAAAAAGAATAATTGTTTTGTAATACAAAGCACAAGTGCTTGTGATAGACACCCAATTTTCCCTGATGTGATTAGTATATACCCTACACACCTGTATCAAAATAGCTCCCGTAACCCATAAATATATACAACTACTGTGTACCCACAAAAATTAAAAACAAAAAAAATGTTTAACATTAAAGTTTGTTTTTTGGAATATTACATATATTAGTATTTAAACTTGACATATGCTATGGAAATTAATGTTTTCACAACTAAAGAAATTCAACTCACAAAACAACTTTGATTTACTGCTTTTATACTGAAGAAAACAAGACTTCTAAAGTTATACTGTTATATGTAGCATACCCAGACAGAAACAAGTCTTGTTAAGGCAAAATTCTGTAATAATTGTTGCTTATCTGGTATATTAGACTGTTCTTGCCTTGCTATAAAGAAATACCTAAGACTGGGTAATTTATAAAAAAAGAGTTTAATTGGTTCATGCTTTTGCAGGCTATACAGGAATCATAGTGGCATCTGCTTTTGAGGAGGCCTCAAGAAGCTTTCCTCTGTGGTGGAAAGCAAAAAGAGTTAGCAGGCACATCACATGGTGAAAGTAGGAGCAAGGCACATCAAGTGGGGAGGTGCCACACACTTTTAAATGATCAGAACTCACAAGAACTCATTATCACAGGGACAGAGGATGGTGCTAAACCATTCATGAGAAATCTACCCCCATGGTCCAATCACCTCTCATCAGACCCTAACCCCAACACTGAGGATTACATGTCAACATGAGATGTGGGCAAGAACACACACAATTTCTATCACTTGGTTTTGCCCACTCTGAGCATCAGAATCTTAATAGTGTCCAATATATAACAGTATGTAGAGGCAGGGAGAGAAGTGCAAAAAAAATAAATAAATAAATAAGAGATAAACAATACACCTAAATTTCAGATAAGGATAGAATTAAGACTACAGTAGAATAGTTTGAGCCAAACATCAGAAAAAAATTAAAAAGAGGCAGAAACCAAAGTGCAGAAATAAAACAATTTAAAGAAAAGGAATCAATAAGAAAGCAACGGCTAAAAAATGAATACAAATAAGAGATAAATAATACATCTAAATTTCAGATTAAGAATAGAGTACAGTAGGATAGTTTGAGCCAAAAATAAGAAAAAAGAGCCAGAAATCAAAGTATAGAAATAAAACAATTTATAATAAACAAAGGTATCAACATGAAAGCAATGGGCAAGCTGCAAAAGGCAGAAGATGGAGATGAAAAGGAGAAGACTGAAAATGTGTGTAAATCAGCAGTTAAGGCTTAAAAAGTTAGGCCAAAAAGGCTAAAGGAAAGGAGGTTGAGGTGGAAATGCAGAAATGAAAGCTGAAAGATAGGTAGGGTAGGTAATAGTTGAACAAAAAGGGAATGGGCGTTGAAGAGAATAAAATGAAGAATAAAACTACAGAATGGCTGATATGAAGTGAGCTGGGAGACCCTCAAATAGCCCAGAATAGTGCAGACATGGGATAATCATGCCTACAACATTCAGTCTGGACTGTGAGCAACGAAGTTATCAATCAATATCTGGTAATTAAAGTAGACTGGTCACCCAAACAAAATCTCAAGAAACACACTGGTGTAAAAACTGTCCCATACTTCAGAAAACACTATTATAAATAATATTGCTCAAATCAAGAGGTCAGGACTTCTCAAGGTCAGTCTGTGGACAAAGGGAACCAAACAGACTAGATGAAGTAGGTTCCAATATAGCAGCACTCAGATTCACTGTAGGCAAAGAAGTGGGAGAACCGATCATGAAAGAAGTTGTGGTCAGAGGGGAAAAAAATCTCAATTTCAAAACTAAGGCTCTAAGGAGGTAAGGGAACAAGAAGGTGAGCAGGTAAAGAGTTCATGTGATTTTACAATGGATCTGGAAGGCTTAAAAGGTAGATTATTATTAGTAAGGAGACAAAAATATGAACAGGTTCATTAGTCACATTAAAGGCAATACTTTAACAGCTAAGACATAGGAAGTTCTAAAACCAATAATACACCAAGACATGCAAAATAATCACTGTATTGATAATCCGTACGTAATAAACAGTCACTGCATCTAAATTTAAGTGAAGATGATATATAGAAATTCAGTTTTATGATAAAAGATTATCTGAATGAGAATCTGTTTTGCTAAGGGATTGTATTTGTATTAGTCCATTCTCATACTGCTATAAAGAAATACCTGAAACTGGTTAAGTAAAGAAAAGAGGTTTAACTGACTCAGTTTTGAAGGCTGAACAGAAAGCATAGCAGCTTCTGCTTCTGGGGAAGCCTCAGGAAACATAATCGTGGCAGAAGGCAAAGGAGAAGCAGGCATATCTTACACGGCCGGAGCAGCAGCAAGGTGGGGCAGGGGGGTGGCTAGGCACTTTTAAACAACCAGATTTCACAAGAATGTTGAACAGTACCAAGGGGGAAATTCCCCATGATCCCACCAGGTCCCACCTCCAACACTGGGGATTATAACTAGACATGAGATTTAGGCAGTAACACAAATCCAAACCATATCACTATTTTAAAAATAACTTACAATGCATTTCTTCAAAATAGCAAGTCACCTATTATCTAATGAGTAGATTAACTGTTACATAATACATACACAATCTTCTAGAACATTTCTACAATACATATATTCCATATTGCATTTATCCCTCTTTACCAGCTTCTCAACAGGGAAATACTCCAACTAGGCCTTTCTGTCCCCACTACAACATCAAATGATAATGTCTGAAAAGTTACACAGTTCCTTGGCCTTATCTGTTGAAGTTTTTTATTTCAGACATGTCTATTTGAATTATTCAGGCTCTTACAGACATGCTAGTTTCTAACTACCTGCCTATACCCTGGATTAGGCTACTCATCAGATCTACTTGACTAGTACCACACTTGGTATTCTACCTGGTTTCAATTCTACTGCTTACCCTGATGCTGAAGTTTGCTTATACAAAAGCCAGCTATTGTTAACCTTCATGTCATTAGTCCATTCTCATACTGCTATAAATAACTACCTGAGACGGTGCAATTTACAAAGAAAAGAGGTTTAATTGACTCACAGTTCCACAGGCTTAATAAGACGTATGACTCAGGAAACTTAAAATAATGATAGAAGGTAAAGGGGAAGCAAGCATGTCTTACCATGGCAGACAGGAGGTGGGACGATGTGCCACACACTTTAAACCATCACATCTCGTGAAAACTCACTATCATGAGAACAGCAAGGGGGAAATCCACCCCAACAATCCAGTCACCTCTTGCCAGTCTCTCTCCTCTAAGAGGAGAGGATTACAATTTGAGATGAGATTTCAGGGGGGACACAGAGGCAAACCATATCATTCCACCCCTGGACACTCCTGAATCTCATGTCCTTTCACATTTCAAAACCAATAACGCCTTTCCAATAGTCCTCCAAAAACTTAACTCATTCTAGTATTAACTCAGAAGTCCAAGTTCAAAGTCCCATCTGAGACAAGGCAGTCTCTTCCATCTATGAACCTATAAAATCAAAAACAAGTTAGTTACTTCCAAGATATAATGGAGATACAGGCTTGGGTAAATGTTCCTGTTCCAATGGGAGAAAGTGGCCAAAACAAAGAGGCTACTAGCTGGCCCCATGCAAGTCTGAAACCCAGCAGGGCAGTCATTAAATTTTAAAGCTCCAAAACAATCTCCTTTGACTCCATGTCTCACATCCGGGGCATGCTGATGCAAGAGGTGAACTCTAAAGGCCTTGGGCAGCTCTGCCCCTGTGGCTCTGCAGGGTAAAGCCCCTTGAGGCTGCTTTCACAAACACAATATATACAAGGTCTAGAAGTCAACAGCTGAAAGCTTACCTACCATCTAAATGAGTTAAAAAATACAAACAGTATAAACCAAGGGCAACAGTTCCTAAACTAATAGGATGTTGTAATAGATAAATCCCAAATTACTACATAACAGAATAGGTTATTTTTATTTAATGCTCACATGAAGTCAAAAATCCATGTTAATGATCAGATGGATGTGCCCTGAGGAGGCCAGAGACAACCCAGGCTGAAAGAAGTTCAGCTCTCTTTGACTCATCATTTCCAAAGTTGCTCTGGCAACCACCACCCAGCCAGCAGGTAGAAAATAAAGATAATCTTTCAAGCGAAGTTTCTATTTGCCAGGGCTGAAGTAACACTCAACACTTCTGCTCAATTTCCTATGGCCAGATTTCAATCACATGGCCATCCCCCAACACAAAAAGGGGTAGTAAATATCAGTTAGCTGGGGCCTGAGAGGAAAGAAAACAAGCCTGGTGAAGAGCAAGCTAGTTTTTACAAGAGGTTTTAAGACACAGATTCTGGGGCATCACCCCCAGGTGATCTTCATTCAGCAGATCTAACAGGATCCCAAAGAATCTGTATTTAAGCTTGCAATGTGATTCTGATGCCTAAGAGAATACAGAATGCAACTAGGATTGCCTGTGCTAGCAATCTCTCATGGCTTTCTTCCTAACTCTAGTGGCCTTTTAAGTTTTCTTTGCTCCACTTGTTCCATATTCTCCATTATACTCTGCTAGGCCATGAGTTTTTTCTCATTCCTTGAGTGACCTCATACACTTTACCACCTAAAAACACTCTTCTGAGCCCAGTCTCACATTTAACTGATTATAACACACCTCCATTTAGATGTCCTATGAGGACCTCAATATATCTGAAACTGAATTCATCTCACCTTCAAACCAGCTCCTTCCAGCATGCTCTATCCACTTAGGCCCTCTAGTCAAATCTGCAGGAGTCACTGAAGAGTCATCCTTCTTCTTCAGCCCCTACAATCTAGTAATCAAGTCCTATCAATTTCACATCCTAAGTATCTCTGAGATCCATCCCCTTTGCCAATGTCTTAGGTTAAACCTCTTATCAAACGGACAGCACTTCCTACCAGTTCCACCTGCCTCCAGCTTCGCCCTCAACACAAACCTATATCTACACTATCATCCAGAGTGCATTCAAAATACAAACCCTGTACCGATTCCCTGCTTTGCCTCTTCCATGGCTAATCATTGCTTTCAGAATAAAGTTCCAAATTAGAACTCAGCACATAGGATCTTCATGATTTGGCCCTTATCGCCAACAGGGTCATCTCTTCTCAGTTCAAGTATTCTGTGTTGCAACCGTATTTACTTCTTGACAGTTCTCCAAACATACTCCTGTGTCCTTGGGAGGCTGGTCTAGCACTTGATGCACAATAAAATCAGAGTCGAATGAGTTTATAAACAGTCATGCTGAATTTGGGGCAAGAAAAATGTAGCTAATTGGAATTATCAAAGAGGCAAATGTTAAAGAGATTCAAACTTAAGTGAAAACTCAAAACTAGAGCCACAATTTTGGGAATCATCATTAAAGAAATAGTATGTGGAAGTCTTAAGAATGAAGACGCTCTGACAATAATGTGACCTTGGTTGAAACCAGGGGATTTTTCTTTCCTACACTTTCATTATACCCAAATAGCTACGCTGCCCAAGACAGGGGCTAGTATTTAACATCCATGTTTAAGAAGCTAACAATGGCTGAATACAGTGGCTCACACCTGTAATCCCAGTGCTTTGGGAAACCAAGGTAGGAGGATCACTTGAACCCAAAAGCTGAAGACTCAGCTTGGGTAACAGAGGGAGGCTCATCTCTACAAAAAATTTAAAAATTAACCAGGCATAACGGCACATGCCTGTGGTCCCACCTACTCAGGAGGCTGAAGTGGGAGGACTGCTTGAGCCCAGGAGGTCGAGGCTACAAGTTGGTCAGGATCACACTACTGTCACTATAGCCTGGGTGACAAAGTGAGAGACTATCTCAAAAAAAAAGAAAGAGCAGCAGCTAACAATCAACAAACTAGAAATAGAAAGGACCTTCCTCAACCTAATAAAACCATCTCTGAAAAACCAACAGCTACATCATACTTAATGATGAAAGAAGATCACAAACAAGACAAGGACGTCTACTCTCACCACTTCTACTGAACATTGTACTGGAGGTTCTAGTCTGGGCAAGTAAGCAAGGAATAAGAAGCATCCAGACTGGAAAGAAAAAAGGAAAATTATCTCTAGTTACGGATATTATCTGTATACAGAACAAAATTGGGACTCCACTAAAAAATTATTAGTACTAATAAGAAAGTTCAACAGGCTGGGCAGTGGCTCACACTGGTAATCCCAGCACTTTGGTAGGCTGAGGCAGGCAGATCATGAGGTCAGGAGGTGGACGCCAGCCTGGCCAACACAGTGAAACCCCGTCTCTACTAAAAGTACAAAAATTAGTTGGGTGTGGTGACGGGTACCTGTAATCCCAGCTACTCAGGAGGCTGAGGCAGGAGAATCACTTGAACCCGGGAGATGGAGGTTGCAGTGAACCAAGATCGCACCACTGCACTCCAGCCTGGGCGACAGAACTAGACTCTGTCTCAAGAAATAAGAAAAAGTTCAACAAAGTTGTAGGATCCAAGAGCAATATATAAAATGACTTGTATTTCTATACATTACTAATAAACAATCTAAAAATAAGAAAATTCCATACACAATAGCATTTAAAAACCTTAGACATGTAACAAAGTCCAAAACTTGTACTCTTGAAACTACAAGATAAGATGAGATTAAAGATCCTTAATAAATGGAAAGCATCCCATGTTCATGGAATGACTTATTATCGTTAAGATGGCAATATTTCCCAAATTAACCTATTGATTCAATGCAATACTTATCAAAATTACAACAGTCTTTTTGGCAAAAATTGACACATGGATGCTAAAATATGGTAATGCAATGGACCCACAAAAGCCAAAATCTTGAAAAATAAAAACAAAGTTGGAAGACTTGAACTTTCCAATTTCAAGCTTACTACTGAAGGAGTAAAGGATGTGTCATCCCAAAGTCAGTCAGATTAGTATAGTGATTATTTTGAGTTGAAAACATTAGAGAAATTGTAGTTTCCTACAAAGACAGGGTGAGCTAACCTGTCTCTTCCTACACACAGCAAGACATAAAAATTCCTCTAGGAGGAGTAGCCTCACCATACCAGAGAGAGAAAATAACTCTTACTACAGAGACTTGGAATTAGAAGCTCTAATGGACCTGAATAAACATTCTTAAGGAAGTAATTCTTATTTTCCACCTGTTTCACACTCCTCCCCAATGTATCTCCTAGTGACTCCCCTAGAAAATGTTCTGCCCCAGCCAGATTTTCTTTGTTCTATCATTTCTTCTCAAATTTATCATTCTTTGTCTAAAAGAATTTGGCTTGGGTCACTTCTTCAGAATTCAATCTCTTGTGAAGATCACCATGTACAGGGAAAACGAATTAAATTTGTATGTTTTTACCTTGTTAATCTGCCTGATGTCAATGTGGTTTCTAGACTCGGATGAAGAGCCCAGTAAGAGGTTAAAGCGGAGTTGGAAGCGATCTCTGACTCTGTACACCACAAAGCTACAGTTATTAAGACAGCATGGCACTGGCATAGGGACAGACATATAAACCAATGGAATAGAACTGAGAGCCAAAAAATAATCTCTCACATTTACAGTCAACTGATTTGTGATACAGATGCCAAGACAATTCAATGGGGGAAAGAATAGTTTTTTCAACAAATGGCACTGGGACTATTGGATATCTACATGAAAAGAAAAAAAAAAAAAAGATGTTGATATCCGACCTCATAGCATATACAAAACAACTCAAAATGGATCACAGACCTAAATGTAAGAGCTAAAACTTTCCTTTTATTAGTTCCCTAGGACTAACAAATGACCATAATGGATGACCATAAATTTGGTAGCTTCAACTGTGTGAAAAATGTGTTCTCTCACAGTTGTAGAGACTACTAGTCTGAAATCAAGGTGACCTTCTGAACACTAGCGGAAAATCCTTCCTTGCCTTTTCTAGCATCTGGGTTCCTGGAGTTCACTAGCTCAGAAATGCATGACTCCAACCTTTGCCTCCACCTTTACATGGCCTTCTCACCTACTGTCTCTGTCTTCTACTCTGTCTCTCTTATAAGGACACTTGCCATTTGGATTTAGGGCCTACCCCAAACCAGGATGATCTCATATCAAGATCCCTACCTTAACTGCATCTGCAAAGACCCTTTTTCCAACTGAGGTTACATTCACAGGTTCCAGGTGTTAGGACTTGGACATCTCTTTGGCAGGGACTACTAGTCAACCCACTTTATTCTTATCTGAAAACACAGGAGTGTATCTTCATGACTTCGGATTAGGAAAGGATTTCTTAGCTGTAACAGCGAAAGCACAAGCAACCAAAAAAAAAAAAACAAACAAACAAAGGGGGCCAGGCGTGGTGGCTCATGCCTGTAATCCCAGCACTTTGGGAGGCCGAGGCAGGTGGATCACGAGGTCAAGAGATCTAGACCATCCTGGTCAACATGGTGAAACCCCGTCTCTACTAAAAATACAAAAAATTAGCTGGGCATAGTGGCACGTGCCTGTAATCCCAGCTACTCAGGAGGCTGAGGCAGGAGAATTGCCTGAACCCAGGAGGCAGAAGTTGCGGTGAGCCGAGATCGCGCCATTGCACTCCAGCCTGGGTAAAAAAAGAGCAAAACTCCATCTCAAAAAAAAAAAACAAAGGTAAATTGAACTTCATAAAATTAACTTTGTGCTTCAAAAGAATACCATCAGAAAGTAGCAAGACAACCCTCAGAATGGGAGAAAATTTCTGCAAATCATGTCTGATAAGGGACTTGTATCTAGAATACACAAATAACTCCTAGAACTCAATAATTGTAAGATTATAAAATATATATTTGGCCTTCCTCATCTCTTGACATACAAATTCTAAAACCCTGGGAATCTCTGAAGTGATAAGAATATCTTTTGCATGCTAATAAAACAAGTGGTGGCTCCCAGTCACTAGACAGCTTTACCTGGAAGACCAAGGCATGATCAGAGGATAGAACTTTCAACCCCACATCCCAAACTCTGGGGAAGGAAAAGAGCTAAATATTAAGCTGAGCACAAACAGCCAACGATTTAATCAATTACATATATGTAATGAAGCTTCCTTAAAAATCCAAAAAGCCGGGCCAGGCGCAGTGGCTCATTCCTGTAATTTCAGCACTTTAAGAGGCGGAGGTGGGTGGATCACGATGTCAGGAGATTCTCCTGCCTCAGTCTCCCGAGTAGCTTGGATTACAAGCTCCCACCACCACACTTGGCTGGCTTTTGTATTTTTAGTACAAACAGTGTTTCACCATGTTTCCAAGGCTGGTCTTGAACTCCTGACCTCATGATCTGCCCAACTCAGCCTCCCAAAGTGCTGCGATTACAGGTGTGAGCCACCGCACCTAGCCTTGAAGTGGAAACAGTCTTATGGGACTGCGCCTGTGGATCTGACAGTATCTACAGGTATACAGTGTCAGAACTAAACTGAATGAGAAGACATCTAACTGGTGTAAACCAGAGAATCTGCTGATGAACTGGTTGCTTCCTTGGTATGTGGGGGAAAAGTGAAATGTGACACATTTACTCACCAAAGCATTCTGTGTTGTCAGAGTATAGTAAGAGAAACTGGGTTTGTTTTTTCCTATATCCTTATTACAATAAAAAGACAAATAGCATAATTAAAAAAACAGGTAAAGCATCTGAATAAATCTCCAAAAAAAGGTACACAAATGGCCAATATGCAAACAAAAAGATGCTCAACATCATTAGCCATCAAAACTGCAGTAAGATAGTACTTCATGACCAGGTGAAGTGGCTCACACCTGTAATCCTAACACTTTGGGAGGCCAAAGGGGCATGCATTGCTTGAGCTCCTAAGTTCAAGGCCAGCCTGGGAAACATGGCAAAACCCCATCTCCACCAAAAATACAAAAATTAGCTGGGCATAATGGGGTGCACCTGTAGTCCCAGCTACCTGGGTGGCTGAGGCAGGAAGATAACTTGAGCCCAGGAAGTTGAAGCTGCAGTGAACCATGATCATGCCACCACACTCCAACCTGAGTGACAAAGCAAGACCCTGTGTCAAAAAAAAAAAGAGATACAACTTTAGACACACTAGGATGGCTATAATTTAAGATAGACAATGATGAGTAGTATTGAGGATGTGGAGAAACTGGAACCCTCATGCACTGCTGGGAATGTAAAATGGTGCAGTCACTCTAGAAGACAGAATGGCAGTTCTTTGAAAGGCTAAATACAGAGTTACCATATTACCCAATGATTCCATTTGTATATCCCAGAGAAATGACAACTTGTGTCTACATAAAATTTTGTACACAAATGTTCATATCAGCATTATTCATAATAACCAAAATATGTAAATACAAACATCTATGAACTGAAAGTGGATAAAATGTGGTATATCCCTGCAATGGAATATTATTCAGCAATTGAAAATAAATACTGATACTTGCTACAGAGTAGATGAACCCTGAAAACACACTAAGTGAAACTGGAAAGTCTTCAGAGACAGAATAGCAGTTGTCAAGAGGCTGGCAAGAATGGAGGTTCGGGGGATGGTGGTTTAGGGGTAAAGAGGTTTGTTTTGGACATGATAAAATGTTCTAAAATTGATTTTGGTGGTACTTGCACAGCTTTGTGAATATACTAAAAAACACTGAATTATACAATTAAAGTTTGTGTGTGAATTACATCTCAATAATGCTGGTTAAAAAATAAAAAACTGGGCCAGGCATGGTGGCTCACACCTGTAATCCCAGCACTTTGGGAGGCCAAGGCAGGTGGATCACGAGGTCAAGAGATCGAGACTATCCTGATCAACATGGTGAAACCCTGTCTCTACTAAAAATACAAAAAATTAGCTGGGCATGGTGGTGTGTGCCTGTAATCCCAGCTACTCAGGAGGCTGAGGCAAGAGAATTAATTGCCTGAACCCAGGTGGTGGAGGTTGCAGTGAGCCGAGATCTCGCCATTGCACTTCAGCCTGGGTAGCAAGAGCGAAACTCCGTCTCAAAAAAAAAAAACAAAAAACTATCAAACTTTTTAATACAGAAACTGTTTAAGAGAAGAGGCTGCCTTGCTATACTAATTTATACTTCCTTATTATAAAACCTGGTTTTTTTTTTTTTTAGTACTTTTGGCAATAGGAAATGTAATGCTCATCTATAACAACTCTTATTCGAAGGTTCTGAAACAAGTGTTTCTCTACTCAATTGCCTTTTTAAAGCATTTTTACTGTCTTGTGCTAGATGTTTTAATATTATCTTTGGCCTTAAATCATGAGCAATAGAAAATACATACCTTTAAATTTATAAATAGATAAATTTACATGAGTAAACCCTTACCAAGAAGAATTTCAACTTAAATTGATCTGGCAAAAGTAACATTTTCACGAAAGTTAATAGGCATAATAATTCTATCCAGACTCTACTATGTAAGTCAATCAGCATATACATGGAAGAATCCTGGTAACTTTCTTTTTTTTTTTGAGACAGTTTCACTCTTGTTACCCAGGCTGGAGTGCAATGGCATGATCTCGGTTCACCGCAACCTCCGCCTAATGGGTTCAGGCAATTCTCCTGCCTCAGCCTTCTAAGGAGCTGGGATTACAGGCACATGCCACCATGCCCAGCTAATATTTTGTATTTTTAGTAGAGACGGGTTTTCACCATGTTGACCAGGATGGTCTCGATCTGTTGACCTCGTGATCCACCCGCCTCGGCCTCCCAAAGTGCTGGGATTACAGACTTGAGCCACCGCGCCCGGCCTTTTTTATCAGTATGGCTTAAGGAGAGTAGATAAATCACTTAACAGCATAACTAAGACAAGGGATGGGAATGGAAATTAAACCTAAAATATTTCAAAAATTAAATCATTTCAACTTTACATTATATACAATATCCCAGTAACAGTTTAAAACGTTACTGTTTTAAGAAACTAACCATTTCATTAATTTTGGCTTTAAATTTAAGGTATTACTTTGTGGCTGATTTGATATATGAATTGCCCATACTTCATATATTTTGCCCATATTCAAAACAAAAGACTTAATCCGGAACTATTTTCTCCAAGCACAGGACATTTTCCATGGGCATCTCACCCCAGCCCAGAATGAGCACATTCACTGAATATAAATTTTACATTAGACCAGAACATTAAAAAGGAAACAAGACAAAATGCTGAAAAACTTAATGTATACCAAATCTAGCTATTTGGGTTAACTGCTCTTTACATAATCAGTTTAACTGCATTTTCATAATGTTGAATTTACCCTACTGGAACTATGTAACAAAAAATTACCAATTATCATACAAATCTAAGACACTCTCCATTGTAGATTTAAATAGGTTGTTAATATAGCTATGAGAAATATGTTAAGATATACTCATTCTAACTTTTGCTTAGTACTTAATGTTCTCAGTCTGTACTAAAAATATTTTATGTATGTTCTGATTTACAGCAGTAGCTAACTAACTGATATTGGGTGTCCCTGTTTGTGTGCCTTTTGTAATCTACTCTTCTAAAACCTATAACGGTTCTCTAAGTTTCGGTGATCATGGAACCCTCTGAGGATCTAATAAATTTATCAATCCTCAAATAAAATACATACCTGCACATTCTTGCCAAAACCTTCAGAAGTCCAAACTTCTCAGCCTGGGATTCAAAGTACTTAGTGTAGTCACTGTTAACTTAGCTAATTTATCTTCTCTCTTTTCCAACTACACACACCAATCAAGAATATCTCCTCATTACCCCAATCATATTTCCTGGCTTGCCTTCACAGTTCCCTCTTGTTGCTTTCATTGAAAACTGTTTGCATTCAACATCCACAAATACATCTGGTGAACCTAAAATACCTCTCCTGCCACGAGGGTTTCCCTCTACTTAAAATCAGATTATCTGATCCTTTTGAATTCTAAAACATGTCATCTGTACCTCTTATGGAGCACACTAGGTTCTATTTTGTATTACAAAAGATATCCAAAAAGTGAAGAAACACAGAACTTGTTTTTGAACTGCATGTTAGTTACACTTTCAAATAATACACTCTATATGTTTTCCTTCAGCCTCTATAAACCTCTTCATGTGATGTATCTTACTTACTCTACATCTACATGTTTTTCCCCCTCTTCTAGTCACTAAGATCTGTAACGGTAGAGACAGTAGCTACTTTGGCCTTGTGTCCTCCATCATCTCCAGCACAAAACAGGAAGACAGGCTAGGCATGGTGACTCACAGCTATAATCACAGCACTTTGGGACGCCAAGGCAGGTGGATCACAAGGTCAAGAGATCGAGACCATTCTGGCCAACAGGGTGAAACTTCATCTTTGCTAAAAATACAAAAATTAGCTGGGCATGCTGGCACGCACCTGTAGTCCCAGCTACTCGAGAGGCTGAGGCAGGAGAATGGCTTGAACCTGGGAGGCAGAGATCACGCCACTGCACTCCAGCCTGACGATGGAGCAAGACTCTGTCTCAAATCAAACTAACAAATAAGACAGGAAGACACCTGCTACATAGGGTATCTGAATATCTGGGCATCAGTGTTCTTCAGGCATTTCATGCATTCTGTATCCCCAATCGTAAGATTTCTCAAGAATCGTTTTTTGTTTTTTTTCTGAAAGATCAAACAATGTTCCACTCTTATTGTGTACTTTGTCAAATGAGAACTTATTAACTATCCAAAATAATGGTTAAGTTATTCACATCCACCCAATGCCTTTCTTAATGATATATGCCAACCATGTTTAAAAAAAAAACAAAAAAATTCAACACCTTAAACATACCAATCCTCACCATTAACGCATAAAGGAGCACATAAAAATGGATCCTATACAAAAATGATCCAAATGTAAAAGCTATTACCCTTTAGTGCTGCAAACAAAGTTTATAAAACAAATTCCGAAAACAGAAATAAATACCTTCCCAGATTTCACATATTCATACTAGAGGAGACAGTGAGATGACCTAAGTACAGCACTTTCTTTTAGGAATTCCTAAACATGATACAAAAATTTATGACCAACAGATTCATGCTACAACATGGATGAACGTTAAAGATATGCTAAGTGAATGAAATGCGACACAAAAGGCCACATACTGTATGATTCCACTTATCTGAGATATCCAGAATAGGCAAATTCAGAGATAAAGTAGATTAGTGGTTGCCAGGGGCTGGGAGAAAGGGAAAATGGAGAGTAATAGCTAATGGGCATGAGGCTTCTTTCTGGAAATGATAAAAATGTTTTGGGATTAGATGGTCTTTTTCCATCTAATAATGATTGCACAGTTTGGTGAATATACTAAAAACCACTTAACTGTACCCTTTAAGAGGGCAAATTTTATGATATGTAAGCTTTATTTCAATTTTTAAAAAGTGTTTTGACCATGCTGGCTGTTTTATTTAGAAGAAAACTGTATTTAATGGGAATCTTGTTTTGTATTTTCTTCAAACTTATCTAAAACAGCAATTATAAATGAGTTCCTAACTAGCCCCTTTTTAAAACCAAAGCATTGTCAATGGTAGCTACCAACTTGCCAACGTTACAAATACCTGTAGAGAGTGATTTTGTCTAGCAATCTGAATTTCTGGTTTCAAAAAAAAAGGGAGTTCTAAAAAATGCTAGGCACACCAGCAATGCAACAATGGCCTGGAGCTAGACAGCAACTAACATATTTGTTGTTGTTCCTATTTGCCATGATGTCCACTACTCCCTATTGTCTTCTAAACACTAAAGCCCAATGTCAATTACCATTTAGCTTACTAGTTGTGAGTGTATGATCCCTAAACTAAACAACCTTCTACCCTTCTTATCTGCTGATAAATAAAAATGTAATCATATGTGATTACATTTTAACATACCAACTGCAAGAATAAAAATCATGACACTGATATGTTAGAAAAAACCCTGCAACTGTCTCAAATTCAAGTAAAATTCAGGGAAAAAATGTGTCCATTCCTTTAAACACAAAACAAATTATTTTCAGTTTACGATTAAAAATCATTTTTGTCTACTCATAGAAAGTAGTGCAGTAATAACTTTTCACCTCCATAATTAAGTGGTGGCACAAAGTTGAGAGAAAATTATCTCATTCAAATTGATTGGCTATGAGAACAAATAGCTTTACTTAGTGATTATATGTTTAAACCATCTAGAACCCTCCTGATGCTTAAATACGCAAAGAAAAACAACTCTTTTGCATTTGTAGCTTATATGTATTTAACTGTATTTTACAAATGATGGAAGAAAACAAAATACAAGGTGAATAGGGAAATGGACCTAGAAAAGTAGATTCTACGACCTCCTACATTGTGTATATAAGGTTTTTGAGCTAAAAGCCATGGCAAGTATCTTCCAGCTTTAAAAGTTTGTGTGTCCTTATCCATATCTTCTCCATACTGCTTTCTGATAGATGGGAGAGTTTAAGAGAATTTGCTTTCCATTTCATTTTTACTATCATTTCCAGTGGCTAATAAAACATCAACATAAGGCCAGGTACTGTGGCTCTCACCTGGAATCCCAGCAGTTTGAGAGGCTGGGGCCGGCAGGATCATGAGGTCAGGAGATGGGAGACCATCCTGGCCAACATGGTGAAACCCCGGGTCTACCAAAGATACAAAAATTAGCTGGGCGTGGTGGCACATGCCTGTATTCCCAGCTACTCAGGAGGCCGAGGCATGAGAATCGCTTGAACCTAGGAGGCAGAGGTTGCAGTGAGCCAGGGTTGTGCCACTGCACTCCACTGGCAACAGAGCAAAGACTCTGTTTTTTAAAAAAAAAATTTTTTTTTTAAATCAACATAGTAAGATGACCTCTAAAAACAACTATTCCCTTTAAGCTAAGCAAAACCAAACTTACTTCTCAAAGTCTTCCAAAAGAGAGACCAGATGAGCCAATTACTTAGTAGTTTAGAGGTAAACCTCACTGTTCTTTCTCCCTAAACCATTAAGTTTACAGGGTATTATTTATTTATTTAGAGATGGAGTCTCACTCTGTCACCCAGGCTGGAGTGCAGTGGTATGATCTCAGCACACTGCAGCCTCCGCCTCCCGGGTTCAATAGATTCTCCTGCCTCAGCCTCCTGAATAGCTGAGATTACAGGTGTGTACCACCACACCCGACTAATTTTTGTATTTTTAGTAGAGATGGGGTTTCATCATATTGGCCAGGCTGGTCTCGAACTCCTGACCTTAAGTGATCAGCCCGTCTCTGCCTCCCAAAGTGCTGGGATTACAGGCATGAGCCACCGTGCCCAGTCGCAAGTGACATTTTAAAGCTCAACATTACCACTGAATATTAACGGATATTATGTAAGACTGGAGTGGCATCACAATTTTCTCACAACTGCAATTCCAAAACACACAATGCAAAAGTGCAATTGGAATTATGTCCAACTGAAAAACACAATCCTGTTTCTGTTTAAACCTGATGATGAATCAAATATGAGGTTCTCCTAAAAGTTCACCAAATGTCAAATGTACATAGTAATGTAAATCACAAAAACGACTTTTTCAAAAATACAGGACTAGAAACAAAAGAAAACATCAGTCATTACTTCAACCATTAACAATGGAAGCACAAAGTGCCATCTGACTAGTAAAGGTAACTGGAAAACCCAGATCTCGAGCTTCACACTGTTAAAAGAGTATAAGATGCACAGACTGTACTGGAATTAGCAGAAATGGTTTCCGCTATAACTATGCTTTGCCTGCTATTCTCTAACACTGCTGTCCAGTAGAACTATCTAAAATGAGATAAAGGTTCTATGTCTGTCCTATTCAGTACAATAGCCAATAGATACATGTGGCTACTGAGCACTTAAAATGTAGCTAGCAAAACGAAGACACTTACTTTTTAATTAAATTGCTACACGTGGCCAGTGGCTCTCTTACAGGACAGAACAGTGCTATAATTTGAAATACAAGGCAGAAACTGTATTGACTAAACTGTAGAGTTTTTCAAACTTTCAAACCCCGACGCTGTTAAGAACAGGCATGATCATTCTGATACCAAATGATACACAAGGTAAGCGATCAGCCTAAACATAAAATAAAATTCACTTATGAAATGAGAATTCTTGATTTTACTTGGACTCAAAATTTAAGGTACAATACTTACTACGTAATATGAAAAATACTTCTCAGGTTCTTCCCCATTGTTTTTGCAAACGGGGTGCTCACTTTCAAAATAGTTTCCCAAAGCATGCAAGTTATTTTCCCTTCAAATCTGTTCAACATCTTCCGTTCAAAAAAACAAATGGCAAAAATTAAGTTCTCAGCACTAGTCAATGTCCTGTGACAAAGTAATGTGTATATTTCACACATTAATTTTCCTTTTCCTTAAAAGAGGATAAAAATGTTTGGCAAGGTCCGGATCTTTCAAAACCCTATTACCCATTTTTGCAAGTTGTTAGGTGTACCAATCATTCAGATACAGTTGCGATTTCGTTCCTAGATACAAAGCATTTTTGCAGTTCCAGAGTCACAAGTCTTTTTGGCACAGGTATTCCTTGACCAGCTCTTCCTAAGTCAAGAAAAGTAACAAGATGGTGCACAAAATGTCAAAAGAAAACAAGTCTGGAAACTAGCACTGAGTAACTAGTCGCTAAGCAGAATCAACTGCCTTTAACCCGGAGAAGAGTGCCCCACACTACCCAGCCAAGCAAACAGAGCAAGGTCGTGACCCCGGGTCACGGCCGCTAGCACCGCTCCCGCCCGGCAACGGGAAGCCACCTGTTAGGCCCGAGCCTCACCTGGCAAGAAAGAGGAAGAGCTTGCCCGGCAGCTCTCCCGACGCGAGGGCGGCGAGCTTGGAACCCGCCCCTTTCGCTGCGGCGGCTAGACCCCCGGCGGCACGTGGGCTTCACCGGGGCCCCGGCGGCTCTGACAGGCGGGTCGCCCCCGGCCCCCGGCCCGCCGCTTTGCGCCGGTCCCTGAAGCGGGACCCCCGTTTCTCTCGCATCCACCCCGCTGAGGGGGCGCCCAGGCGGCCCACACCGCCGGTCCGCCCTGCTTCCCTTCCTCCGCGGACGGCGCGATCCCGCCCTGCCGCCCCTCACCTACCTGGTCGCGGAGTTTGAGGAACGCCATGGCGGTCCCAGCCTCCGCCGCCTCCGCTGCCGCCGCCGCCCGGCCCACCGCTCCGCCCCAGTAGCCTCGGCCGCTGCCCCGGACCGGCGGGTCGGCGGCCGGCTGCGCTGAGGAGACCGGGCAGGGGGCGGCGCCGCTTCCCGGGCCGCCTGCCGCCGCCGCCGCCGCCGCCGCCAAGAGGTGAGGAGCCCGGCCGGTCCCGCCTCCTCCTCTGAGGACTCCCCGCCCTCTTCCTTCCTTTCTTTTTCTTTCCCTCTGCTGCCTCCCAGAGCAGCCCTACCCGCTGCCGCCGCCGTCGCCGCCACCTCCTCACGCCCCCTTCCCGAAATACCCTGGCAGCCCCCGCGGCCGCGCCGTTCCAGCCCGCGGCAGCGGCGGCATCCAAACTCCACAATATTACCACCACCGCCTGCCGCGATTGGCGGCCGCGCGGGGGAGAGGCCAGAGTAAGCCGAGCGCCCATTGGCCACGCCGCCGCGCTCGCTGGTGCCCCCCGCCTCCAGCGGAGGGAGGGGCGGGCAGAGGAAGCCGCGAGGGTGGGCGCGGAGCCGCGGTGCGGGCGGGGCGGAGGAGTAGGGAGGGGCGCGGGCCGGTGGAGGGCGGCCAGGTGTCCCGGCTCCCGGGCGCGCGCCTCAGGCATGGTGGGCGGAGCCCGGGGAGGAGGCGGGTGGGGAACGGCCCGGGACTCGCACGTGGAGGTATAGGGCGGACGCCTCCCTCAGCCAGGGCAAGACTGAGGAGGTGGGTGAGGGGCCGGAAGGGATGGGAGGGGTGGACACCTGGGGGCTGCAGCGAGTGGCGACGGGTGAGCCGGACTTGCACGTGGAAAAAGCATGAGAATGCGCCCCTAGGTTTGGGGAGGGTGAGGGAGCCAAGGAGTGGGATGAGAGGTGGTCTCGGAATGGGGGGTGCTGCTGTCCTCCCGGGGGGCTGCGGGCCGAGACCGGGTGAGGGGCGGGGGTGATGCTTGCACTCTGAACGGAAGGGCGTCGTCTTCGCAGCCGAACAGGTTGTGGACACCCAATCCTTTTTCTGCCCGAAATCCCAATCCGAAGCTAAACTGTGTGGTTTTTCCCTTGAAAGCTCCGCAGCCAGGCTTGCTGCCTCCACCCCTTCTTTCGTATCTGAAGGGTTTTGTCTCCCACTCGAGAGAAACCAATTTTCTTTAAAAAAAAAAAATGTGCAGGATTTCCAATAAATAGCATCCTTGGATGGAGGAGAAGAGGAATGACTCCCTCACCCTGCTATACACACCCCCACGCCACCCCGCAGCTCTGAAACGGCTTTTCTTTCTTAGGCAGCCGCATGCTGTTGCCATTCCAGGCTCGTGTGGGAGAAGATTGTTGTGCGCCTGGGTCTGTCTGCCCGGGCGGCTCCAGCCCCTGGTTTATAAAAGGTGCAGATGGTTAAAACACAGACGTGTGACGTCAGGCTCGGTTTTTAAAAGTCCCCTCTTCCCCTACATCAATTGTGTCTCCTGGGATGGACTTTATTTAGAGAATCGATTCGAGCCTAATGGCAGACTAGAGGATTGGAGACCTTCTTCAGGACTATCAGGTTATTATAATGCTGCACTTACAACAAAAAAACTTAGCTTTAGCCATACAGAAAAATGAAAATAGAGTGCAAGATCAAAAACACCTGATTAACTGATAGTGTGACCCTTCCAGTATTCTTTAACATAGCCATGTATGTCATGGTTCCATTGAAACAATTTCTCAGCTAAAATTACGTCCCTCATCGTGATATTTTCTACTTAAAATACTTAAAATGGAGGAGTTCTCATAACTGATCTAACCATCATAATGAGGCTAAAAAGGAAATTAAACTGCTCTTGCTTTGCATTCTCTTCAGTAGCTCCTTTCCCCTTTATTCAACTCCAGCAGATAAAATAGGGATGCTATTTGTCACTGAACCCCTCCTTATCAGTTCAGTGAGGGTGAATGAGTTAATGTTGTGAAAGCATTTGAGTTCTCCAAAACAAAGGTGTTGTGATAATATTACTAGAGTACTTTGTGATTATAAATTAGATTTGTAAACTATTACCTATGTGCCATATCCAATCCAGTCTAGTTCTATCTTAGTCTAAGAGTGTTAGGATTTACCCTCATTTTTAAGTAAGCCTGTTAAGCAATATGGATGTTGAGCCAGGAATTAATACATTCTTACTCTTTCCCCCAAATAATCTCTCCTTTATGTTAAAGTTCTGGAATTTAAAAACATGGTGAGAACCTGATTAGGAACATGGCAAAGATTAATTTTTGGGAGAATGTAAGTGTATTTGAGAGTATGAATTTATGGATGGAATATGCATTTTAATGGATTTTGTGATTGAAGCTATGTAAATTTTCTAATTAACAATTATAAATGAAAGTGTTTTATGATGCACCATCTGCATTATAGTAAGCATGTAGCTCTCCTTATAGATGATGCTTCAGACCTAGCTGGGTTGTCATTCTTCTGCACCATGGACACCATTTAACCTCTCTATATCTCAGTTTCAACATTCCTAAAAAACTAAGGTTAGGGTTACCTGGCCTACTTATCTCATACAGTCAGATAAGATAATATGAAAGGCTGTGGAAAACTCTGAAGGACGTTACAATATATTATCATTATGACGGCAACTACAGGGTACTTCAAAAAGTTTGTAGGAAATAGAATTAAAGATTAAAAGTAAAAATATAAACTTTATTTCTCAACATAAGATCTGTCAAGTTCCAGATGATAAGCAATAATACCAGCCATTTAGTTTATCCCTAAAAAACCAAGAGTCCTGAGAATTTAACCATGTCAATACAGTCTTTTTTACATTAATAACATAACGTTAATAACAGGAGAAAAATGCATGGCTTTTCAAAAATTGTTAAGATTAGGAAACAAAAATAAGTCAGAAGGAGCCAAATTAGGAGTATAACGTAGATGCCTAATGGTTTTCCATCAAAACCCTAACAAAATTGCCCTTATTTGATGAGAGGAATGAGCAGGTGCATTATGGTGGAGAAGGACTCTCTAATGAAGCGTTATTAAGTATTTTCCTGCTAAAGCTTTGACTTTCTCAAAATCACTTTGATAATAAACAGATGTTATTGTTCATTGTCCCTCCAGAAAGTCAAGCAAATTGTTTTGAATATTGACTGTTGCCATGACCTTTGTTCTTGACTGATCTGCTTTTGCTTTGATGGGACCCCTTTTACCTCTTGGTAGCCATTGCTTTGATTGTGCTTTGTCTTCAGGATCATACTGGTAAGGCCATGTTTCATCTGTTAGAATTCTCTGAAGGAGTGTTTTAGGGTCTTGATCTTACTTGTTTGAAATTTCTACTGAAAGCTCTCCTCTTGCCTGAAACTGATCTGGGCCCAATGGTTTGGGCACCCATTGAGTTGAAAGTTTACTCAACTTTAACTTTTCAGTCAGAATTATGTAAGCTGAACCAATTGAGATGTCTCTGGTATTGGCTATTGTTCATGTGGTTAATCATCAGTCTTCTTCAATTAGGGTACAAGCAAGATTTTTTTCTCACAAATTGATGTGGATGGTCTGCCACTGTGGGCTTTATTGTCTTGTCCCTTCTTCTTTACGAGTTATCCATTTGTAAACTGATTTTGAGGGGGTGGCATTGTCCTCATAAACTACTCATAAAGCATCAGTGATTTCACCCTTCTTGCACCAAAGCTTCACCATAAATTTGATGTTTGTTCTTGCTTCGATTTTAAGAGAATTCCTGTTGTTCTAATAGGGGCTCTTTTTCTTCTTCTTTTTTGAGACAGAGTCTCCCTCTGTTGCCCAGATGGGAGTGCAGTGGCATGATCTCAGCTCACTGCAACCTCCACCTCCTGGTTCAAGCGATTCTCCTGGCTCAACCTCCTGAGTACCTGGAATTACAGGCATGCACCACCATGCCCGGCTAATTTTTGTATTTTTTTAGTAGAGACAAGGTTTTACCATATTGGTCAGGCTGGTCATGAACTCCTGACCTCATGATCCGCCCACCTCAGCCTCCCAAAGTGCTGGGATTATAGGCATGAGCCACTGTGCCCAGCCATAGGGACTCTTTTCAACGCTGCAAACTGTGTCCTGTTCAGATACATTATAACAAGTTAGTAAAAGTTTATGTTCGTGAAAAAAAATTGAAATCTGGCAAGACACAGTGGCTCATGGCTGTAATCCCAGCACTTTGGGAGGCTGAGAGAGGTGGATCACTTGAGCCCAGGAGTTTGAAACCAGGTTGGCCAACATAGTGAAAGGCTGTTTCTTCTAAAAATACAAAAATTAGTCAGGTGTGGGGGTGCACGCCTGTAATACCAACAATTTGGGTGACTGAGGCACAAGACTCGCGTAAGCCTGGGAAGCAGAAGTTGCAGTGAGCCAAGATGCCACTGCTGCACTCCAGCCTGGGCAGTGGAGCAAGACTCTGTCTCAAAAAGGAAAAATTAAAATCCATGCATATGTTTTTTATAATATGTATTTTCCATGAACTTTTGGAAGAATCCTTGTACATTTTCATAGCTGCCGAGAGGGTAACAATTGTTTATTCTAAAAAAAAAAAATAGAAAAAGTCTATACAGCCAGGTATGTGCCTGTGATTCCAGCACTTTGGGAGGCCAAGGTGGGCAGATAACTTGAGGCCAAGAGTTTGAGACCAGCCTGGCCAACATGGCGAAACCCTGTCTCTAACAAAAATACAAAAATGAGTTGGTTATGGTGGCGCACACCTATGATCCTAGCTACTCAGGAGGCTGAGGCACAAGAGTTGCTTGAACCTGGGAGATGGAAGCTGCAGTGAACCAAGATTGTGTCACTGCACTCCAGCCTGGATGACAGAGTGAGATTTTGTCTCAAAAAAACAAAAAAAGAAGAAGGAAAAACAAAACTATGCAATTGAGCAAAAATAAGGCTCATGTTCAAATTCTAATATTTTGTAAATCTTTATTATAAGACTATTCCGGCTTATAATAAATATTTAAATATTAGGGGAATTCTTGGCACCAAAAAAAGAAAAATAGAAAACCATATCACTGATGTCAATGGGGCCAGGAACTTAATTGTTGCCAGTAATAATCTCTTTTTTCTCTCTTGTTTTCTACATGTCTTTTTCTTTCTCCATTACTACATCCAGTAGCTCCACTGACACATTTTAAGTACTCTGCAATGATGAAAAGAGTCAATATTCCTGACACATCTGAAGTAATGACTAATTGGTTGGACTAGACTCATGTGCTCATGCCTCAGACAATCGCTACTGCCAGGTCTTGGAGCTGATGACAGTCTCCATTCAGAATTCATGTCCAAAATGATAGAAGGAAAGAGTTTATATAGATATGACCGCCAGGGAATTTGCTGTGAGCTAGGCAGTCACACCAAATTTTATTTACTGTTCTACTATTGTTTTTACTGTTAGGTACTTGCATAGCACTTTATATGCTTACTTCATTTAAATTTTCTATTAACCTTTTTATGTTGGGAACTGGAGCCCAAAGAAATTGTGTATTCCCAAAGTTACCCAACTAATCAATGGCAGGGCCTGGATGCATAAGGACCTTGAAAGCCAGAAGAACAGCTTATGTGGTAGGAAATAGATAAATATTAAAAGCTTTTTAGCCAGATAATCCCTATCTTATGAAAATGCACATAATAGACTAACAATGCAGCAAAAGGGCGAGGCGCAGTGGCTCACACCTATAATCCCAGTGCTTTGGGAGGCCAAGGAAGGAGGACTGCTTAAAGCCAGAAGTTCAAGACCAGCCTCCCAGGAGCTCAAGAAAAGCCCGAGCAGCATAGCAAGACCTCATCTCTACTAAGAATAAAAGTTATCTGGGCATGGTGGCACACATCCATAATCCTAGCTGCTTGGGAGGCTGAAGTAGGAGGATCCCTTGAGCCCAGAAGTTCAAGACTGAACAGTGAGCTATGATTATGCCACTGCACTCCAGCTGGGATGACAGTGAGACTATGTCTCAAGGAAAAAAAAAAAAGAAAAGGCTGCAAAGGTAAGTTCAGAGACCCAGAAGATGGAAGTAGAAGGTCTGACATATATCTAAGAGTTTCAGGAAGAGAGAAGGAAGGAGAGGTGTTACCAGAGATGATGTTTGAGAAATTTTCAGACTTAAAAAATGTGAGTTGTCAGATCAAAAGAGTATTCTGTCTCAAGCAGAATAAATTTTAGAACTTGAGACCTGTACATAGCAGAGAAATTAAAGAATACCAAACATGACAAAATTATGTTAAAAGTCACCGCTGAGAAAAGTCAAATTACCCTAAGAGAAATGGCTGTCATCCTGTCAGCAGATTTATCAGCAACAGTTGGTGACAGAAGATGATGAAAAATATTTTTGAAGTATTAAGAGACCAAAACTGAGATACTAGAATTTTATACCTAGCTAAACCATCTTTCAAGAGAAAGGACAAAATAAACACATTTTCAAAATTTAGGATGCACACCTACTCATTGAAAGAAGTCCTAGAGAATATACTCCAACAACAAAAAGGCTGAACCCTGAAGAAAAAATAATTAGCAAATATCTTGTTTAATATGAATCAAAGTAGTTTTTAAGGGCCAGTATTTTGGAATTTTAAAACCGGGTGAAATTAAAATATTATCTGTTAATATATGGTAGATAATGGCAGGTGGAAGTTTTAAGCTAAAGTATTTTAGAATTATTTAAAAGTAATGAAATACGCCTTCACTTTTGACTTTTGACAAGTTGTATGGTTAAAGTTCTTTGTTGTAAACAACAGAATCCATGAAGGAATTTTTAAAATTTATAACAAAATTATTGAGAGAGCCGGAAAAACAATCCTGGGCTAAACTTGTAGAAAAAATGCCCTAAACCATTGCAGAACTAACTGGCATGATTTTTCCATCAAACACCAAATATCCAGAGCTCAACTTTTCTTCATTTGCTCCTGCTCCCAGGATCAGTGCCAATTCTGTGTCTGGAACTTTATCTTGTAACCAGGAGAATAGAAGCTGTGTGCAGAGCTTAAATCCTCACATTCCTTATATTTCCAGGGTACATCTAGTAAGTAGAGCCTATGTCACAGGCCTACATTCTAACCACAAGAGAGGCAAGACATTTGAGTTCTGAATTCTATTCCGAGTAGGTAGGACCTATAATCAAAAAAGTATTTCAAATATAGAAAGGCTATTTAAAAGATTATGGCAACCATGAATATGACACAATCCATTACTGATATACATGTTAAACATTTAAAGGTATTCACCAAAATAAGAGAAATAGAATATTGAACTTCCAAACCTATAGAGGAAAAGAATGGCTTAGAGAAAACTTAGTTAATGGAATAGTAGGCAAAAAAGGAAAAAGAGAGGCAAGTTAACAGCATGATACAAAAGAAACTCAAATCAGATCATACAAAGAAGTCCAAGGATATTGTTAATCACAAAAAGTATAAATGGATTCAATCTATTAAAAAAAAAAACACACATTCAGACTAAGTTTTTTTAAAAAAAAACTTTGCAAGCTATATGGTTAAAACATTGCAAAAATTTAGGGAAAGGATTTAAAAGGAACTATACACCAAGAAAATATTAATCAAAAGATTATTCATCTAATATTAATATCAGGCATAATAATTTAAGGCAAAAAGGATTGATAGAAATTAACAAGTAATGTGTAGTCATCATAAAAGGAACTTTCCACCAAAAAGATAGATAAACAGCCACAATGTATTCATGAACTTGTGTGCATCTAACCACACAAAGCAAATTTTGATGAAACTACATAGAGTAATTGGCAAATGCCCCCATTAAAAACAGGCCGGGCATGGTGGCTCATGCCTGTAATCCTAGCACTTTGGGAGGTCAAAGCTGACAGATCACTTGAGGTCAGGAGTTCAAGACCAGCCTGGCCAATAAAAAAATAAATAAAATAAAAAAATTAAAATTAAAAAAAAAATTAAAGGATTTTTTTTCCTTCTTTGTATATAACCTTAATACTTTTCTGTAGGTGTTGTGATTACTTCCCCAATAGCCACTAGTATGTCATATATTTTTTCTAAATTATTTGTCTGATAGACTGATTTTATGAAAAATAAAAGTAATAAGAATAAAAAACTAAAAAAAAAAAAAGACCAGCCTGGCCAACGTGGCAAAACCCCATCTCTACTTAAAATACAAAAATTAGCTGGGTGTGGTAGCACATGCCTGTAATCCCAGTTGGAGGCTGAGGAAGGAGAATCACTTGAACTTGGGATGCAGAGGTTGCAATGAGTTGAGGTCGTGCCACTGCACAGCAGTCTGGGCAGCAGAGTGAAACTCCTCAAAAAAAACGTAATAGAGAAGCAAAAGAAAGGACTGATGCCATAAAATCATAAGCACGATATTATGTGAGATTATATGCACACATATATATAATCAATAGTTCACACCACTCCCTCAAGACACTAAGTCCAGCCATTTTAGAGGTGAATTTTATCAAACATGACCTTTTCTTTGTTTTGTTTCACAAATAGGAGCTAACATCAAATGTATTAACACCAACATTCTTGATGTAGCAAATGCTTCTCACACACCTTTTATTTCAGCCCAACCCTCTTACATCCAAATTTTTGACAAGTACAGTTATTTTAAAAATAGGGCCATTCAGAACAATTTCATTTATTCAAAAGCTTTTTCAAGAGGATCTCTACTTAACTGCTACAAGTATCTCTCTGCTGCTGACATCTTTTCTGTGGTTGAAGTAGATGAAAAATATAAATAATAGGCTACATAAGAAAAATGTGTAACAATTGTACACATAGTATAAATAAACTCTGTAAAAAATTAAACAAAAATAAGCAAACATCTATGAATAGAAAAACTAAAAGACCAGAAGACAGTATACCATAATATTAAATGAAGTTTTGTTTGAGTGACAGAAATATGAGTCATTTTTTCATTTATCTGTATTTTGCATGTTTTCTTCAGTGAGAAATCATTAGTTTCCAAATATGTTGGCATTTTATATAAACTTAAATTGTAATACTTTTATTGCCACATTGGAACAAAAAAAGACATGACATACAATGAAAATAACTATCAGAATTGTAAAATATTCCATCAATAAGTACATTGGTTATAAATGAACTAGACATCCCCACTAAAAGGCAGATATTATCAGACTGAATAAAACAAGATATACACCTGAGATTCAAAGACATAAGTAGGTTGAAAGTGAAAGATGGAAAAGATACATTATGCAAACAGTAACCACAAGAGATCTGGAGTGGCTACATTAATAGCAAAATAGTGAACTAAAGAAATATTACCAGAGACATTTTGATAAGGGTCAGTACATCTAGAATGATAAATGTTATATAAAAACTGACCGCCAAAATGAATGAAGCAAATTCACCAATAGTAGAGATGTAAATATAAGAAAACAATTCCATTTATAATAGTATTAAAAAAATGCTTAGGAATAAATTTAACCAAGGAGGTTATACACCAAAAACTATAAAACATCATGAAAGAAATTGAAGAGGACACAAATGAAAGGAAAGATATCTTGTGCATGTGAATCAGAAGAATGAGTATTGTTAAAATGTCCATACTATCCACAGCAATATACATAGTTAATGCAGTCCCTATCAAAATCCTGATGGCATTCTTCATAGAAATAGAAAAACACTCCTAAAATCTGGAACTACAAGTGACCCTGAATAGACATAGAAATTCTCAGAAAGAAAAAACAAAGCTGGAGGCATCATACTTCCTGATTTAAAATTATATTACAAAGCTATAGTATTGAAAATGGTATGGTATTGGCATAAGCACAGACACATAGACCAGTGGAATGAAATAGTCCAAAAATAAATCCAAACATACATGATTAACTAATTTTTAACAAGGGCACCAAGAGGACATAATGGGGAAAGGATGATCTATTCAATAAGTGGTGCTGAGGAAACTGGATTTTCACATGCAAAAAAAAAAGGCAGGGGGGAATTGGACCCTTATACCATGCACAAAAATCAGCTTAAAATGGATAAATGATCTGCACATAAGACCTGAAACCATAAAAGTACTAGAAGAAAACAAAAGGGAAAAACTTTTTTACATGGCCTTGACAATGATTTTTTGGGCATCACACCAAAAGCTCAGGCTACAAAAGCAAAAATAAGTAAAAAGAGCTATACCAAAGTAAAATGCTTCTGCACAGCAAAGGAAACAATTAACAAAATGAAAAGGCAACCTACAGATTGGGAAAAAATATCTGCAAACCATATCTCTGCTGAGGGGCTGATATCTAAACTTTATAAAGAACTTACACAACTTAATAGCAAGAAAACCTGTAAGCTGATTTAAACCTGGGCAAAGGATCAGAATAGATATTTCTCTAAAGATGACATAAACATGGCTAATAGGTATATGAAAAGATGTTCAACACCACTAATTATCAGGGAACTCAAAAACTACTACAAATTACCACTTCACATCAGTTAGGATAGCTGTTATCAAAAAGACAAGAGATAAGTATTGGCAAGAGTGTGGAGAAAAGGGGACCCTTGTACACTTTTGGTGGTAATGTAGATTGGTACAGCCATTATGGGAAACCATATAGAAGTTCCTAAACAAGGGCCAGGTGCTGGTGGCTCACACCTGTAATCCCAGCACTTTGGGAGGCTGAGGCAGGCGGATCACCTAAGTTTGGGAGTTTGAGACCTCCCTGACCAACATGGAGAAATCCCATATCTACCAAAAATACAAAATCAGCCAGGCATGGTGGCACATGCCCGTAATTCCAGCTACTCAGGAGGCTGAAGCAGGAGAATTGCTTGAACCTGGGAAGTGGAGGTTTCAGTGAGCTGAGATTGTGCCATTGCGCTCCAGCCTGGGCAACAAAAGTGAAACTCTGTCCCTTCCCCAAAAGAAGTTCCTAAGCAAAATTAGAAATGCCATGTCACCCAGAAATCCCCTTTCTGGGTATGTACTCAAAGAAAATGAAATCCCCACAAAGATATCTGCACTCCCATGTTCATTGTGGCCTTATTCACAATAGCTAAGATTTGGAAACAATCTAAGTGTCTGTCAGTGAATGAATGAATAAAGAAAATGTGTTACATATACTTACACAGTGGAATATTATTCAGCCTTAAAAAAGGAGGGACCTGCTATTTGCCACAGCATGGATGAACCTGGAAGATATTATGTTAAGAGAAATAAACCAGACACAGAAAGAAAAACATTGTATGATCTCATTAATATACAGAATCTTTTAAAAAAATTCAAATATACAGAAATGCAGACTAAAACAGTGGTTATTAGGAGCAAGATGGGAAGTAGAGAAATGGAAGAGGTAGTTCAAATGATAAAACACTGTAGGATGAATAAGTCTAGAGATCTAATGTACAAAATGAGGACTGTAGTTGATAATTGTGTATTGCATTTGAGACGTTTGTTAAATGAATAGACTAGCTGCTCTTGCTACACAAAATATGAGTGCCACACACCGAGATGATGGATGTGTTAATTTGCTTCACAATAGGAACCATTTTACTATCCATATATATTTCACAAAATCATATCGTATACTTTAAATATACATAGTAAGAATTACTTTAAAAAGATTTCAGTACCCCACTTTCAATAACTGATAAAATGAAGGCTTTAACACTATCAATTAACTGATATTTAAGATGCATTACTGAATGACTTCAGAGTACCCATTCTTTTCAAGTGCACATGTGACATTCTCCAGAATAGACTATGTATGTGCAAGAGCCCAAAACAAGTCTCAATAAAAATTTTAAAAAGATTTTAATTGTACAAAGCATTGTTCTGACCACAATGGAATTAAGTTAGAGATCTATAAGAGAAAGAAACCAGAGAAAACACCAAATATTTGGAAATTAACACACTTCTAAATAACCCATGAGTCAAAGAAATCACAAGAGAAATAAGTTTTACTGAATGAAAACAAACACAACATCAAACTATTGGGTATGCCTTAAGTAGTACTTAAAAAGGACTATAACTTAGATATCTATCTCAGAAAAGAATAAAAGACTTAAAAAATGTAAGCTTCCACCTTAAGAAACTAGAAAACAAAGAGCAAGCTAAGCCCAAGACAAGCAGAAGGAATAAAATAATAAATATTAGAGCAGAAAAACAATAGATAAAAAATTTTAATCCCTAAAGGTTTGTTCTTTCAAAAGATCAAGAAAATTGACAAACCCTTAACTACTCTGACCAATGAAACAAGAGAAACATCACTAATTACCAAAATCAAGAATGAAAGAGCAATAAAGCACCAAAAAAACTCCACTTGATTTTCTCAGTAGAGTAGGAAGAACCAGCAAAGGAGATTGAGATAAGAGAAACCAGAAACCAAGAGAGAATCTACTTCAATAAAGAGAGTGGTCAACTGGTTTAGTGCTGCTAATTCCTATAAAAGAAAATGAGGGCCGGCGCGGTGGCTCACGCCTGTAATCCCAGCACTTTGGGAGGCCGAGGCGGGTGGATCACGAGGTCAACAGATCGAGACCATCCTGGTCAACATGGTGAAACCCCGTCTCTACTAAAAATACAAAAAATTAGCTGGGCGTGGTGGCGCATGCCTGTAATCCCAGCTACTCAGGAGCATGAGGCAGGAGAATTGCCTGAACCCAGGAGGCGGAGGTTGCGGTGAACCGAGATCGCGCCATTGCACTCCAGCCTGGGTAACAAGAGCGAAACTCAGTCTCAAGAAAAAAGAAAAAAGAAAAGAAAGAAAATGAGAACTGATTATTGGATAGACCATGTGGAGTTTGTTGACAACCTTAGGAAGGATTTTGGGAAAATAGCATAAATATAATCTGAATGGAATGACTTGGAACAAAACTCGTTGTAAGAAGTGAAAGAAGTGGAAAAAATGAATACAGGCAACTCTTCCAAGGGGTTTTGTTCAAATTAAGGACAGCTGAGATGTGGAGTAGTAGGGAGAGACAGGCAGCCTAAGTGAAGATGTTTTTGTCTTTTAAGATGGGAGATGTTATATGTATAGACTGAGTAGTAATTGAAAGTTAAAAGGGGGAAAAATTGGTGATGCAAGAGAGTAGATACCTGCAGGCACAAAGTCCTTGAAAAGGAAGGAGATAATGAGATACAGTTCAGAAGTAAAGCGTGCCAGGAATTTAAAGGGTCTTAGATTGTATTGTATTGTACTGTATTGTATTGTACTGTACTGTATTGTACTGTATTTGTACTGTATTGAATTGACAAGTTAGCCTGCCACTATTTCATGGATACTCTGCAAACAAGAAACTCCTAGGTCAAAGACAAAGTCTTTGATTTCTCACAGCACCAGTTCTCTGCACTCCAATTCCCCAGAACAATGTGTAGAGGTGACACCTGCATATGCAGTGAGTTGCATTGCAGGTGAGGAGCTCTGAACTTAGGGAACCTGAATCTTTTATATTGGATGATAAAGATGTGTGCCCTTTGTGCCAGAGACATTGTTTTTATTACATTGAACAGTAAACATTCTTGCTGTTTGTTCCAGAGGGAGACACTATATCTTCCAAGGCTAGTAAATAGTCAAACATCCTTAATTACATAGTCTAGAACAAGGAAATGTGAGAGACTCATAGAGAATTGTCTCTTAATAGAGTTTAGCCTTTAGTAAGAGCTTGAACACCTCATCCATTTTAAACGGTGGAAGTTGAGGGGTGGGGAAGATAGATTATTGGGAAAGATTCTAGTACCTCTCTTTTGCTTTTATTTTTTTCCCTAGCAAATCAATGATAAAGGTATCAGTTAAAACTGAGGAGTGAGCAACAAGAGTATAAGGTTTAAAGAGAAATAAAGCTGTCTAGAAGAGTAGGAGAGGGTTGACCAAGGAAATGCAGAATTATTGGGTACTGCTGAAGACACTCCTATAGTTTGTGATCATAAATTTAAGCAGTCAACACAATTGTGTCTGTTTATCCAGGTTCATTTCATGCTTGGGTTCAGGAAAAGATCAGGCAGAGAGTTGGCTTTAACCAAGACTTGAGTTTTTTCAGAACAGTGTAAGAAAGAATATGGCAAGGGCCTTAGGAGTATACACCACAAACCCTTAACTAGGATGATTACAGTAATGGATCATGGAATCTAGGCTGAATAAAGAGGAGGGTGAGTAAACGCTGGCCTGTGAATAATTGATGAGGCCCAAGGATCAGAGTTCCTGATGGGATTACCAAAGAGTTAGAGTGGGTGTTTTAGAATAAGTGAACTAAGAAGACAGGAGGTAGTCAAATAATGGAATGCCTAAAATCAAGGTTTTAGAGTAACAATATATAACGAGCATGGGAATGGGTAGCTAAGGGGTGGAGAAAAAGATCATTAGAGGTGAGGAGGTCAAGAAACAGAGTGACCAGAGTGTCAGATGTATCATTTAGTGTTTGTTGAAGTCACCAAGAGTAACAAGTCTCAGTGGAAAGACAGGGACCTAGATACTAAAATTTTGAACGATTGAGAAGAAATGACTGAAAAGTCAGCAACATAGAGGGGTGGCAGGTGCCATGGACTGATGGCAAACTGTTCCCTTATTTGATAAATATTTATTTACATATGACCAACTGATTACTGTGGGAAGAACAACTTATCACATCCTCAAAGATTATATACTAATTGTAAGATAATACATTCAACCATCAAAAGTGAAACAGTAAGGCAAACATTGCATTATGATGAGGCAGAAAGACCACTTGCCTAAGGGTCATAAAATGTGATTATTATAAATTCCAGCTTTGTCAATAATTAGCTGTGAACCTGGATAAATCAATTAAGCTCATCAGGCCTCAGTTTCCATATTTGGATACAGATGAGAAGATTCTCACATTTTTTCAGTGTCTAACATTTCATAATTCTATGAAATACAATAATAGCTATTTCACATGGGAATTGAGAATAAATAAGCATCACTGTCCAGATTTTACAGACAGAAGAAATTGAACCTCAAAGGACTATATAATTTGTCCAGCCTCAGAATGTGAAGTTAGGTTCATTGTTGTTTGTGTTAGATCATATAATGCAGAGCAGACAGCCTAATCTGTGTTTGTTTCTGTCCACTTTCTTGAATTTTTGTTTGTCTTTCCGTTATCTCTGTTTGGTTCTAGCTAGGTCATGATTGCTTATGTCAAAGAAACACAATGCCACAAGAATTTATAACTGTAACAATAATGTTTAACACAACTTTGAATACATTTTTACAGGAAGCAAAGAAGTTTGTTGCCTTCCAGGAAGTGTGTATTGCTCTAATGTAATTAAGTTGACATGAATTTCCCTGGTAGGCAATGTAAGGAATGGATCCATTAACCCTTGACATCAGAAAATGTTGGGGTTGGATTAGATGTCAAGGTTGGGAAGTATATTATTTGGGTGAAGGGGTTCATTAACTGTTGTTCCTCTATTTTCCTTTATAACTGTGATGTTACCCCCATGTTCTTGAATACATAGAAGCATATTCAGTGATACTTTGAGATCCAACTATACGCTAGGCACTACTGTAAGGACTAGAGGCGTTGTGGAGAGCAAGATGGCTAAGGTATTCATCCTATCTCCCTTTGTTAATATGTGCTGGATGATGAAGGTGGACATAAACAAGGAAGTGAATAAATAGGATATTTTTCAGAGCATGATCAATGTTATGAAGAGTATAAAACAGAGTAACAAGACACCTCTCACCATGTTTTACATTCCCCCCATCTAGAAAATAAGTGCCCTGAGAGTTAGGACCTTGTCTGTTACATTTCTCAGTGTACCAACTATGCCTTGGTTAGTGAGTTTTGGCTGTGGACTTCTTTAGATAGGATAGTCAGGAAAGGTATCTGTAAGGTGTCCTGAGAGCTGAGAACTACAGAATAAGGAGTTTCCAGCCAAAGATCTGGAGAAGAATCATTCTGGGGAAGAGCAATGTAAAATTCCCAAGGAAGCAACAAGTTCAGCATAGTTAAGAAACATAAGGAAGGAAGGCCAGTGTGGCTGGAAAATTGTAAGGGTAGAAGTTTAAATTTTAATTGAATTACTGTGGTAAGCCATTATAGGTTTTTGTTTTTTTTTTTCCTTTTCTGGCCATGTGTTCTTCCTTTAATTTCCTTTTTTTTTCCCTAAAGAGTTTTATTCAGGGATTTTAAATGACCTTATTTTTATTTTTAAAAGTTTGCCCAGACAGTTTTGTGGGGAATAGAGTGAGAGTAGCATTAGAGGAAGCAAAAGATCTGTTAGGAGATGAGTAGTGATGGTGGGCTGGTGCAGGGGAAGAAGTATTGAGTCTGAGATATGTTCTAGTAGACTGGGTGTGGTGGTGCTTTGGGAGGCCCAGGCAGGAGGATAGCTTAAGGCTAGGAGTTTGACAGTTTGAGAGATAATATTCAAAAGATAGAACAACAGGACTAGCTGATTGATTGGATATGGAGTGAGAGAAAAAACAAGAAAGACTCTGTTGCTTTGGCCTGAGTAACTTGGTGGTAGTAGTGCCACTAACAGGGACACTGGGAGAGGAGCAGAGTTTTTCTAGGGAAAATCAAGCAGTTGGTTTTGTCCATGTGAAGCCTACAGCGCCTGTTAGATCTCCAAATGGATATGTAGATTAAATGGTTGATATATGAATATGGCAAGATCTCAAAACTGAAGATATTATCCTTCTGTGAGTCATTGGCATTTAGATGCTATGTAAAGCCACAAGACTGAGTGAGATCATCAAGGGAGAGCATGTATATATGAGCAGCAAGGACTAAGCCTTGAACATTTTTGCCTTTGAAAAATACAATATTTTATAGACTAGAAGTACATTATTTACCAGGTAAATCAGTCCGTTTTAAAAACCCACTTTGTCTTCCTTTCTCAGCAAGTAGTGGGAGGCCATCTTAGACAGAAGCTATCCTGGTGAGAAGCTCTAATCACACAGCAGCCCTTGGGACTTGCCAGTATGTCATCATATACACAAGGAAAGGCTCTGGTTCCATTACGCCTCTGTCTCTCTCATCACAAGGCTTTCCTGACTCCCCCAGGCCACAGTGATTCCTCCTTCTCCTAATTCTCCTTCCTCATTACTTTCTGTACCTTTGTAGACATTCCTCCTGGTGTTGTAGCTACTTATGCAGAGCAGATGCTCTAATATGCATTTATTTACCTTTATTTATACAAAGTTTGTATTTGTCTGTTATCTCTATATCTAACTAGGCAATGATTGCTTATCACCCCCACTTTCAACAGTGTTATAATTTCCTCAAGGGTAGGTTATTCTTATATATCTTTCTATCCCTTATCATGTTCTGTATTTCCGCATTTGGAAAATAAGTACCACAAGAGCTAGGATTTTGTCTGTTATGTTCACCACTGTACTCTGAGTCTGAAACAGTATTCTTGAATACACACAAATAGAATGAAGGAATATAAAAGCTGTCGGTAGTTGTCTAGATAGATGGTTAAGTGCCCTGCCTACAAGCAAGACTTTCTCCCTTTTCCTTGGTAGACGTAACCTCCACTTTTGGTCCTCTTTTAACACCATTATATGCAGAAGCATTTTACTTCTTATCACCTTTATGGACGCTTTCCACACATTCTGCCAGTGCTCAAGTAGATAAGAAAAGAGCATATATTTATGGCCTATATAATGTATATATGTAGTTGGGATCTGTGGTGGATTGTCTGCAAAGATGGCCATCAATAATTTCTTTCATCTTTATATGTGTACATTGCTCTTCCCGAGAAGAGATGGAGTCTGTTTCCCCTCCCCTTGAATATGGGTGGCCATGTGATTAGCTTTGGCTAATAGAATGCAGTAGAAGTGATGTTATCTAACTTTGGGGGCTGGGCCTTAAGAGGTCTTTCAACTTCCAGTTTTGCTGTTTTGGGATTTGGGCATTATGTTTAAGAAGCTTGGCCTTCTGGATGATGTAAGACCACATGGAGAGAGAGAAGCCTACCTAGCACCCAACCATTCCAGCCACTACACGTGGGGTACAAAATATGTGAATAAAGTCATCTTGTATTCTCTAGCTCTAGCCAGGCTATCCCAGCTTCCTCAGGAATCACGAAGCAGCCACCCCATGAAGCAGAGACAAGCCATTCTTGAGGAGTCCCACCCTAATTGCACAATCATGACAAATCACAAATGGTAGTTGTTGTTTTAAGCCATACTTTTGGGCATGATTTGTTATATAGCAGTAGATAACTGAAATAGGATCTGCTTCAGGATTTCTTTTATGACAAAACTTCCAGAAAGACATTGCATTTAAAAGAACAGCTTCTATAATTTCTAGCAAAATTATGATGTAATTATCTTTTGTCCCAGCAGTCAACCTTCTAGGATTCTATCCCAAATATACTCTGGCACAAATACAAAGAGACATATTGGCTATTCATTGCAGCACTATCTAAAATAGCAACAAACTTTAAACAATTCAAATGTCTATCAGGAGGGGACTCATTGAATATGTTATGTAACATCTACATGATAAAGTAATATGCAGCTATAAAAAAGAAATGAAGAACACCTCTGTAAACTGCTGTAATCACCAAGGTATGAGGTTGAATGAAAAAAAGCAATGAATGAAAAGAAGAAAATTATGTATGGTATGATGTGCTATTGTTTAACTTACTTTTTAAAGGAGAGATAAAATAGAACACTTTAGGGTGTGCGTGCTGGCTCACGCCTGTAATCCCAGCACTTTGGGAGGCTGAGACAGGTGGATCACCTGAGGTCAGGAGTTTGAGACCAACCTGGCCAATATGGTGAAACCACGTCTCTACTAAAAATACAAAAATTACCCAGGGGTGGTGCTGGGTGCCTGTAATTCCAGCTACTCAGGAGGCTGAAGCAGAAGAATTTCTGGAACCTGGGAGAAAGAAGTTGCAGTGAGCTGAGATTATGCCATTGCACTCCAGTCTGGGTGACAGACAAGACTCTGTCTCAAAAAAAAAAAACAAAAAAAAAAAAACGTTAAAAGAAGTTATTACCTTAAGGGAGGAAGGGAATGGGGTAAATGATAACACAGAAATACAATCTGCAAACTCTAGACTATAGCACAAATAACCTGGTTTCTTCTATAAGTAAAATTTACAAGTAAATTTAGTTTCTTTTAAAAGTAAAATTCAAAGAAAACAAAAAGGAATGGAATGGGAACCTTGTGATTAAAAAGAGGATCTTAAGAGGCATACCAACCAATTGCAATTTGTGAACCAATTTGTGTTCCAATTTTAATAAATAAACTGAAAAAGTTTATGAGACAGTGGGGAAATTTAAACACTGGTTGGATATACAGTGCTATTAAGGGAATTATTATTTAGGTATCATAATGATAGAAAGGTTATATTTTTAAAGAGGCTTTATATATTAGACACATACTGACATTTTTATGGATGAAATGATATTGTACCAGGAATTACTACAAAATAATTAGATGAATTGGTGAAGTGGATGAAGTTATAGATGAAACAAGATTGGCCATGAGTTGGTAATAAATGAATCTGGATAATTGGTTCATAGAAGTTCATTCTGTTGTCTTCTTTACTTTTGTATATATAGTTATCCCTTGGTATCCAAGGGGAATTGGTTCCAGGACCCCTGCTGATACCATAATTTGTGGATGCTCAAGTCCCTTATATAAAATAGTATTATTTAACCTATGCACATCCTTTTGTATACTCAGTTATCTCTAGATTACTTATAATACCTAACACAATATAAATGCTATATAGTTATATTGCATTGTTTTTTAATTTGTATTGTTTTGATTTTATATTGTTATTTTTATTGTTTTTCAAATATTTTAAAAAGTTTTTCAATTCCTTTTTTTGTAATTGACACATAAGAATCATATTTATGGGATACAGTGTGATATTTTGATACATGTATATAATCTGTAATGATCAAATCAGGATAATTAGCATATCCATCACCTCAAACATTTATTTCTTTGTATTAGGATCAGATAGTTTCCATGCATGGTTGGTTGAATCTACACAAAGGCAGAACCCATGGATATGGAGGGCTGACTGTATTTGAAATTTTTCAAAACAAAAAGTTAAAAAGGAAAGCCTCTGAGACCCAGCATTTTAAGGGCACTGAATTTGTTTTCTTCATGATATCATACCTTAGGTCTATTACTCCAAGTAAACCCCATCTATATAAAATGGAAGTTATATCTGTAATACCATGATGAGTATTTAGAACTGTCTGTGATTGACATCATGTCAGTGATTTTGAAGTTATAATGAGTTCTCAGAAGACCAGATGTTTTTGTTAGTTTGCTTTGGGTTTTTTAAAATAATAATTTCCAGTGTCACTATTGTCTCTTATACTTAGTAAAAGTTTTAACTAATATGAATAGTCTTTTTTTCCTCTTCCAAATATGTGTCATCATTCATTTAATCAATTAATACATTCTTTTTTTTTTTGAGACAGGGTCTCACTATGTCACCCAGGCTAGAGTGCAGTGGTACAATCACAACTCAGTATAGCCTTGACCTTCTGACTTCTGGGCTCAAGCAATCCTCACGCCTGAGCTTTCCAAGTAGCTAGGACTACAGACATGTGCCACTATGTCCAGCTAATTTTATTATAATTTTGTAGGGACAGGGTCTCACTGTGTTGTTACCCAGGCTGATCTTGAACTCCTAGGCTCAAGCTATCTTCCTGCGTTGGCCTCCAAAGTGCTGGAATTATAGGCGTGAGACACTATGCCCAGCCTTAACACTTATTTTTTGAGCTGCTGGTATTGGGGAAATGGTTCCACTAGCTAACGGGAGTCTGCAGCCCTGCAGCACAGAATTGTCAACATGTATGCCCAGATGCTTACAATACCATGGAATAACAGGGCGGCTAGAATTGAAGTCTTTCAGAGGACACAGAAAGGGCCTGGTTGCTCTTCCCCTAGCGGGAGATGAGAGGAGAAATCTTGAAAGGGGATGATAGAGCCTGTTAAGATGCTGATTCTGGGTAAAGAATACCAACAGACTGGATATAGCTTATTTTGGAGTCAAGATGTAACCTAATGCTTTTTAGGTTATATAATTCTTTCATCTTTAAATACCTATTATATCTTATCTGAACCAAAATGAATGACCTATATTAGTGGTCCTCAAAGTGTGATCCCTGGATCAGCAGCATCACCATTCCCAGGAAACTGGTTAATACAACTGCTCAAGCTCCACTCCAGACCTACTGAGTCTGCAACTCTGCAGCTGGACCAGTGACCTATGTTTTAGTAGGCCTTCCACGTGATGTTAATGCTTGCTCACATTTGAGAACCACTGGTTTAGATAAAACTAGTAATTGTTTCATAAATTTAAAGAAGGAGAAAAAACCTGTCCTTTAGCCAAGTTAAAAAAAAAAATAGATGATTATAGGGGAAATTTTGAGAGCATCTAAGGCTGGAGGCCTGGCAGAGCCATAGTTGTGGAGAAACCAGTGCTCCACAGAAAGAACCACAAACACTAAACTGGGCAACAGTTATCCACCACTCAGGAGCAAGCGCAGACAAGACATGTATGGGGATCAGGTTTCCAGTATCCTTCTCTAAGATACCAATGCTTAATTCAAGAAACCCAAGGCCAATAGCTAAGTATAAAAGTGATTCTCAGAGTGAGAATACATAGATAAGGGATAATGGATAATAAAGCTATATGAGGCCAGGTGTGGTGGCAGTTGCAGTGGTGCACGCCTGTAATCCTAGCATTTTGGGAGGCTGAGGTGGGCAGATCACCTGAGGTCAGGAGTTTGAGACCAGCCTGGCTAACATGGTGAAACCACCAAAACACAAAAATTAGCTGGATGTGGTGGTGCACACCTGTAGTCCCAGCTACTCAGGAGGCTGAGGCCATTAAGAACACAGATCCCTTCTATCATTTTATCGTTTTAAAATATATAGAATGGCCAACCTTCCATTTGTACATCACTTCCTGGACAAATGTGGCTGCCAAAGCACATTTTCTCTGGGAAGGAAACAGGAGGAAGGACAAGAGGATTTACCCAGTTATTTCCTTTGTTTAAGAAGTTGTTGTAGGCTGAATAATGGCTATCCCAAATATGTCCATTCTAATTCCCATAGCCTATAAATATGTTACCTTATGTGACTTACTAGTCCTTTTTCACACTGCTGATAAAGACATACCCAAGACTGTGAAGAAAAAGAGTTTTAATGGACTCACAGTTCCATGTGGCTGGGGAGGATTCACAATAGTGGTAGAAGGTGAAAGGCACTTCTTACATGGCAGTGGCAAGAGATAATGAGAAAGAAACAAAAGTGGAAACCCCTTATAAAACCAGCTCTCATGAGACTTACTACCATGAGAACAGTATGGGGGAAACTGCCCCCATTATTCAATTATCTCCCACAGTGGAGGATTATGGGAGTAATTTAAGATGAGATTTGGGTAGGGATACAGAGCCAAACCATATCAGTGACAAAGGGGCTTTGCAGGTTTGATTAAGTTAGAGATGCTGAGATGGGGATATTATCCTGCATTATTTTGGTGGGCCCAATATAATCATAAAGGTCTTTATCAGAGAGGGGCATGAAAGAGTCAGAGAAGATGTAAAGACAGAAGCAGTATCTATCCATTTATCCTATCATCTTTGTTTCTCTCCTAAACTCTGACTAATACTGATTTTGGTGCCAGGAGTGAGGTGTTGCTATAGCAAATACCTACAAATGTGGAGTGGCTTTGGAACTGGGTAATAGTTAGAGGCTGGAAGAGTTTTGAAGAGCATACTAGAGAAAGCCTATATAGCCATGAATAAACTGTAAAAGATGATTCTTGTGGGGACTCAGAAGATGAGGAAAGCTTTAGAGAAAGGCTCAGTTTTCTCGGAGGCTACCTAAGTGCTTATGATCACACTGTTGGTAGAAATATGGATGATAAAGGCCAATCTGATGAGGCCTCAGACAGAAATGAGAAATATATAATTGGAAAGTTCAGGAAAGGCAATCCTTATTATAAAGTGACAAATAACATGGCTGAATCGTGTGTCCTAATGTTTTGTAGAAAGTAGAACTTCTGAATGATGAAATAGGATATTTAGTAGAGGAAATATCTAAGCAAAGTACTGAGAATGCAGCATGGGTTCTCGTCACTGCTTATAGTAAATGCAGAAAGAGAAAAACAATTTTAAGATGGAATTTGCTATCAGAAAGGAAGCAAAAATTAAAAATTTGGAAAATTATCATTCTGTAAAAAAATGAGAAAATGTATTCAGGAGAGAACCCCAAGGGTGTAGCCAACAAACATTTGATAAGGAGATTAGTATGGCTAGAAGTAAGCCAGATGCTATTTATCAAGACAGTGACGACTGATCCTGAAAACATTTCAGAGATCTTTGGGGCTGCCCTACCCATCACAAGCCTAGAATACCAGGTCCTTGGGGCGGCAGAACAATTTCAAGGCTATGCTTCTTACATTCTAGTGCAGTGCTCTTTGGCCAACCCAGCTGTGGTTCAAGTGGTCCTGGGTGTGACTTGGGCTGCCTCTCCAGAAGGCACATGTGGTAAACCTTGGCATGTGTCCAGGTGGTGCTAACTCTGCAGGCACACAGTGCAAGAGCTGTGGGGGCTTGGCTGCTCTCACCTATATGTCACAGGGTTCCAGAGAGCCTCAGAGGCCAGGCAGAAAATTGCCACAGGGGTGGTGACACTGAAAAGAGCCTTCTCTGGGTACTGCCTAGCAGAGCTGTGGGAGCAGGACTGACCCCAAGATCCTAGAATTGTAGAGCCACCAATGTGCATCTCCAGCCTGGAAGAGCTGCATACATCAGACTCCAACCCATGAGAGCTGTCTGTCACTTGAACAGCAAGGACATGAGAACAGGGCTACTTGGAGATTTGGGGACCCAACTCCTGTTCCCATGTCTCTAGAAGTTGAGACATCAAGTCAAAGAAGACTATTTTTTCAAGCCTTAAGATTATTATTAGAGATGTTGGATTTTGGAATAATTTGGGAACAGTTACCCATTTCTTCCTTCCTATTTCTCCCTTTTAGAATGGGAATGTCTATCCTGTACCTGTCCCACCATTGTATTTTGGAAGCACATAACTTGTTTGGTTTCACAGACTCAATGCTGGAGGGGAATCTGAGTCTCACTCACTTCTGATTTACATATTTAGATGAGTCTCTGGACTTTAGACTTTTGAGTTGATGCTAGAATGAGTTACAACTTTTGGGGCTATTGGGATGGAAAACATGTATTTTGTATTTGAGAGAACATGAATCTGGTGGGGAGACAGGGGTGGAATGCTATAGTCTGAATGTTTATGTTCCTCTAAAATTCATAGGTTGAAACTTAATCCCCAGTGTGATAGTAATAAGAGGTGGGGACTTTTGGAGTTGATTAGGTCATGAGGGCTTAGCCCTCCTGAATGGGATTATTGCCTTTAGAAGTCAAAGTAGCTTGCTCACCTCTTCTCCCATGTGAGAGAGAACACAGTGAGAAGGTACTATTGATTAAGAATAGAACCTCACCAAATGCTGAATCATCTGGTACCTTGATCTTGGACTTCTTAGCCTCCAGAACTATATGCAATGAATTTCTGTTGTTTACAAATGACCCAGCCTAAGATATTTTGTAATAGTATTTCAAATGGACTAAGACAACTTCTGATCTCCAGAACTGTAAAATAATAAATTTGTGTTTTAGTAAGCCAATAAATTTGGCAATTTATTACAGCTGCAATAAGAAATTAATACAGGAGTCTTTCTAGAAGTCCCTCTCGATAATTTCCATTGAGAATGGACTAGAATTTATCGCATTGGCCAAAGTTAAATCAAATGACAACAAATGGCTGCAAAAGGACCTAGAAAGTATAATCTTTACCTAGATATATTGACAATTCCAATAATATGACAGTAAGTTAGTGAGAAGGAAGGGAATCATGGATGGTCAGTGGACAACTAGAAACTTCTACCAGTTATTGCTTAGGGAACACTTAATATGAGCCCAGTACTTTGCTAAGCATTTTGCATACATTCTATTATTTATTCTTCATCCCCCTAGATGAATAGATTTTTTTTTTTATTTTACTAATGGCTGTGCCTGTCTCACCATTGTATGGAAAATGTCTCTAAAAAAGACATTTAGAGGGAATTAAGTAGTGAGCTCACTAGATTATTTTCTGTTGGAGACCAATGACTGTGTTACTGTTTTAAGACCAGCAACCAGTTTATAGCAGGGACACAATGAATGTTGATTGGATATGAATTTCTAAATGCCAATATTATATCCCAGATCTGACTCCAAAGTCCAAGTTTCTGTGCATGCACACATGTTCTCTCTCACACGCATGCTCTCTCTGTCTCTCTCATTGTCTCTCTTGCTTTCTCACTTTCTCACACTCTCTCTGCTGTTTATGTGTATGTGTATGTGTGGTGTATGTGTTCCTGTAGTGGAAGTGCTGTTGATACTGTTGCCATTCAAGGAACTTTGAAGTGTGCAGTTAGAAGGCAGATTTATCAACATAAATTAGTGGTTGTGATAAAAAAACATTAAGTCCAAGAGGAAGTGACACTGGCAAAAGTATCACATTAAGGGAACTCAAGGATGCTTCATTTTATTGAAAGTATGATATTGAAAGTGCAATGCTGGAAGCTAGTATAAGTTTAGAAAGGATATGACAATTTGCCAAGGCATAGAAAAGATGCTTTGAAGGTAGGCACTATTCAAACTACTCCTGACAAGATTTTTACAAACAAATGAAACACTTTAATTATCAATGTTTCTAATGTTTTAAATCATAATCTATTAAAAAATATTAGTTTTATTATTTTTAAAATATCCCTATACAATTACAGCTAAATGTAAGAGAATTTTTAATGTTTGGGCCAGTAATTTTTTGGACCAATTATAATTTTTCCTATTGATTAATAAGATCGCTTTGCACAATGTCTGCTTGCCTGGTCATCTGTATGACTGCACTGTCATGCTAAGTGAGGACTGCCTGGTTATAGGTAAAACAAGGAATTCAAAATGATGGCATGATACTTATGTTTTAGCAATGTAAGTGTATTTTAAAGTATAATTGGAGTTTGGAAAATGATAAAAGGTACAGTAATATTGTAGACACACCTGCCAATGCAAACTATTAATTGACGTATCTATTCAATGGTGACACATTTGAGACAGAGATTATCTGGGTATTCATTTGTCTGGTGAGAGAGGACAGGTATGAATGACCATTGTATGTCTCATCCTTGGAAAACATGGCAGCCAATGTCAACCTATCTTAAACATTTGCTCCCTTGAGTCATGAGTCTATAGCAATTGGAAGGCCATTGGGTGCGGGTACATCAGGACTCCAGCTCCTCTTGCTGGTCATTTCTCTTGGCCCTGCCATCTACTTGCATATTGGCTCAATTTCAGGCTGGCAGCTCATCATGACGGTTGTACCAGGCATTACATCCCAGTGCTGACAGGGGCTGTCTTTTTTTCCAGAGTCTCTTCAGGAGTAAGGAGAAGCCTGCTATGGTTTTGATATTTGTCCACTTCAAATCTTATGTTGAAAATTGACTCCCAGTGTTGGAGGTGGGGCCTAATGAGAGGTGCTTGAGTCATGGGAGCAGATCTGTCATGAATAGATTCATGTTCTCCTTTAGGGGTAAGTTAGTTCTCACTTGCTTAGTTTCCATGAGAGCTGATTGTTAGTTGGGTGTTGTGGTGCACCTGTAGTCCAAACTACTCAGAAGGCTGAGGCAGGAAGATCACTTGAGCCCAGGAGTTGGAGGCTGTAGTGGACTACAATCACACCTGTGAATAGCCATTGCACTCCATCCTGGTCAACACAGTGAGACCCCATCTCTAAAACAAAGAGCCTGGCACCCTCCTCAACACACATCAGTTTTGCTTCCTGTCTTTCCCTGTGATCTCTGTACACACTGGTTCCCCTTTGCCTTCCACCATGAGTGGAAGCCGCTTGAGGTCCTCAACAGATGCAGATGCCCAATCTTGAACTTTTTAGCTATCAGAATCATGAGCCAAAGAAACCTTTTTTTCTTACCCTGGCTGGGGTATTCCTTTATAGCAATGCAAAATGGATGAAGACAAAGCCCTCCAGCCAATCTCCACTCACATGCTGTTGGCCAGACTATACCACATGGCCACTGTAGAAGTCAGGATGAAAAACTAAAACCACTCTATGCATTCTGGATGTATAAAGGGCCCCTAATTCTCTACACAGAATTAATGGTACCCACTACTGCTGAGAGAGTGGGAAGATGGGGATGAGGTTCAAAAGCTCTATTCTTGAATGTCAGAGGAGCTGACCCTCAATGATCTAAGCCTGGAACACCTAGGTGCATATTAATATTTCCTGAAGTTTGTACCAGGCAGCTTCTAGGAATTTCTCATTTGCCCTGCTCTACAGCTATAATCATATCCAGAGGAATAATATTCTTGTCTTTCAAATCTTACCTCTGTTCTTATAAGTAATAAACTGGAACGAGACAGATGGTGATTCTAGGACACATGGTGGTGGTACTTTGCTGGCAGCAGAAAAATTCAGCATACTCACCTTTAAACCAGCCCCAGCAAGGGGAACAGGACACTGGGATTTTCTCAGGCCTGTCACGATTTAATCCTTTGATCCTAACGGTAGAGTGTGGCACTCTCACCTGTGTCACATGGGGAATGGTTGAAACCCACCCAACTCAGGGCTCAACTAGTAAGGAAAACAAAGAAAAAGCTGTTGGTTAGACAAGCAGCAGTGATTACTACATACTGTATAACAACAAATCATAATTTTCTTTGCAAATAAACATATATGTTACCAAAGCAGCTAGCTGTATAGTTTAAAGAAATATGTTGTATAACACTGACCATGCATACCTGTTATTACCGACAAGGTACAAACTCCCACAAGTTGTTCAGGTTTCAGGCTAAACTATAAAACTACAGTCAGCTGATTGATAATTTATAGTACTATTGTATTCTGTAAAAAGGCTTGTGTTTAGAAAATTTCTCCATTAGCTCTTCTTCAGATAACAGGACAGATTTATTGGTCTGCTGCCTTTATATATGCCTTGCCAGCACCCTAGCAAATCCTAGATTTAATGAATTTACTTGCATGACTCAAATTTACAAAATCAGCCATCCTTCTCTCTGCTGCTAATCTTCCTGATCTCATTTGGCTGCCACTTTACATCCCAGTTAATTTCATTCCAATTTCCTCAGAGACTCCAGGACCAGTCTTCCCCTGGGAAAAGGAAAGCTGATAACTGTGAGTCCATTTGGGGGCCCAAAAAAAGAATGTAAATGTCAAGGGTGCTAATTTCTGATTGTCTCACCAGGGCTGCTTAGAGTAAATCCTTTTTATAAGAGAGCCCCAAGGACAAGCCTTTTTGGAGGCTATCAGGATAGTTATATATGTGCAGGTGCCAGGGAGTGGCTTCTGTTCTAGAAGGGCCCCACAGCTCAGCATTTCCTCCTACATGCTTTCTTGAGTATGCAAGCTGAATATATATTTATAACTCTGCAGGAAAAATGTGAACTTTATTAGCAGAGATAACTGTCATAATTCAAGCAATTGCATTCTATAGAGCAACCAGAGACTACAGGCATCAGGATTATGTATGTTCAGTCAAATTATATGCAAATGTAGGGGAATTATGAGACACTAGGGATGAATGAGGAAGAAGGAAGGGCTAGAGCTGACTGCGCCTGTGGAGGACTGTAGGAGTCTAGAGAACATGTCTGAGTGCTCTTCCAGGGAATGTATGCCCTTGAGGGCAGTAACTTCATCATGCATTTTTGCATTCTCCCCTCTTAGTAGCAACCCTCAATAAGTGTTTGTTAAGTGAAGGAGTGGAAGAAATGTTGACCTTGGCAATGCACAATAACTTCTGAATTGATCTGTGTGTATGCACATTTCCTCCCCTTCCTATTTAAACATTTATTCTTAATCAGTGAAGCCACAGCTGTCCAAGTTAAGAGTCATACTTGCAATCACTATGAACCAAGTCAGGGTCCAAGCCAGTGGTTCTCAACCTTGACGACATGTTAGAATGACCTAGGAGACATTTCAAAATCCCAATGCTCAGCTTCATCTCAGATTAGAAAAGTAATCTCTGGAGCTGAGGCCCAGGCATCAGAATTCCAAGGTTGAGTAACACTACTCTAAGCTAGCATGGAAACTGCCCTCTGTGGAATTAGGAAACCTAGAAGAAATCCCTCAGCACAAAAAAGTGCTAGTGCCACTTTCACTAGATGTTCAAAGTGCAGATAAGTTGGGGGGGAAAATCTGATGGGAGTTAGAAATGTGTTTTATTTATTTATTTTTATTTTTAATTTTTTTTAGATGGACCCTTGCTCTGTCACCCAGGCTGGAGTGCAGTGGCACGATATTGGCTTACTGCGGCTTTTGCCTCCTGGGTTCAAGTAATTCTCCTGACAGCCTCCTGAGTAGCTGTGATTATAGGTGTGCACCGCCATGACTGGGTACTTTTTATTTTTAGTGGTGATGGGGTTTCACCATGTTGGCTGGGCTTGTCTTGAACTCCTGACCTCGGGTAATCTGCCAGCCTCAGCCTCCCAAAGTGCTGAGATTATAGGCATAAGCTACTGTGCCAGGCCAGGCATGCGTTTTTGTACTCATCTGGAACTTGAGGACTGGAGGTGTGTCACATGTCTAGGAATACATAACGCTTCAAACAGCAAAATGATGCCACACTGTGAAGAGATGGGAAGCTATTTAATATCCCTGTCCTGCCCGGGCTAGTGGCCCCTCCCCAGCATTCAGGCTGCAGGTACACCTGAGCTCTGGGGCTCTCTGCCTGATACCCGATGGTGGCCTTATTCCACTGTTGAGTTCTCTCTGGCAACCTTGTACCATTCTTGAGAAAGGCTGGGGAAGAGGAAGGTAAATGTTTTTTGGGTTATAGACATCTTTTGGTGGGGATGGGGGAGCAGCTGTGTTGGAACTGGGGGGAGGGGAGCTGTGACTCAGGGGAAATTCTAATTTGCTACAAGCTGCAGCAAGTGTGTGTCAGTGGGAGGTGAGAAAGGCAAACAGAGGGCTGAAAACTGAGCCAGGAACCTGCCTAGTGGATAACCAAAACTCGACTATAAATAACTAATGGAACGACGAAGGTGTTTAGTGAAGTTATTTTTCTAAAGCAGCGTACAGGCAAAATGAGTGCTTTCCTGGAGCAAATCCTCAAGCTGTTCCAGAAGGCTGAGTAAAAATACAGGAACACCTGTCTGGCAGTGGTGACTTTACATAAATAAATTTTCCAGATAACTGGAAGCTACCTTGTAAATGCCAAAACTCTGAACATTTTAGTTGTGTAAGGGAAATCTTTCTAAAATGGGTTATATTTTCTCCATAGGTGGCAAACAGAGTTCATTTCATTTACTGGCTTTTAGTGGTTCAGAATTTGGTAGCAGAACCTGGATTTCTTTCTTCACCACACTTTTTTTTTGAGATTGAGTTTTGCTGTTGTTACCCAGACTGGAGTGCAATGGCATGATCTCGGCTCAACGCAACCTCAGCCTCCCGAGTAGCTGGGACTACAGGTGTGCACCACCATGCCCAGCTAATTTTTGTATTTTTAGTAGAGACAGGGTTTCACCTCGTTGTCCAGGATGGTCTCGATCTCTTGACCTTGTGATCCACCCGCCTCGGCCTCCCAAAGTGCTGGGATTATAGGCGTGAGCCACCATGCCCGGCCCTCTTCACCACTCTTTTCACATACCCTCAGTTTCAGCTTCAGACGTGGAGCATGAGACATAGGCTTAAAGCCATCAATGTCTTGGTTACAGGTGATGAGCTTTAATGCACGGGCTTTATGAAGACTATTCCCCTTGTTTTGAGCCCTTTTCTGGCTCCCATGTGCTCAGATATGTTTTGGGTAGATAAAGTCACTGTAAGTCTGGCCTCTGTTTAGGAGAGTTACTGAAGTAAATGTATTTTATTTTATCTTATTTTTTAGTGCTCTTAAAATTCACTTTCATTTTTGAATTTTTGTCATTGTTGATACGGAGTCTTGCTCTGTTGCCCAGGCTGGAGTGCAGTGGAATAGTTTCAGCTCACTGTAACCTCTACCTCCCAGGCTCAAGTGATTCTCCTGCCTCAACCTCCTGAGTAGCTGCGATTACAGGCACCTGCCGCCACACCTGGCTAATTTTTATATTTTTATTACAGACAGGGTTTCACCATGTTAGCCAGGCTGGTCTTGAACTCCTGACCTCAGATGATCCACCCACTTCAGCCTCCCAAAGTGCTGGGATTACAGGCATGAGCCACTGTGCCTGGCCGGTTTTTGAATATTTTTAAAAGACTTATAAGACTGTTTGTATTTCATTACCTGAGACTAACTAAAGAGAAACAGCTCAGGAAAGTAATTTAAAATAATAATTTCATACCTAATTTCGGCCTCATTTCTGAAAATATTTTGCACACAATCCTACCTTGCCTTGGTACCCTGGACATCATGATAGTAACCAGAGTGGCACAAAGTAACATAAGGTACCATATCATGTATCCAGCAGTCAGCATTTATTAAACTTGCATCATTATAAAGCTGTAAGAAAAAAGCCTGTACATTATGGAAAAATTTGCACAAAACCCTGTGTACCTGACTCATTGTTCAGTATCAAAAAATTTGCACAAAACCATGTGTACCTGACTCATTGTGAACACCCAACCCCTTAGGCCTAATGGCTTGAAGCAGTGGGTGAAGCAAAGGCCAATGATGGGTCAAATTCCTGTACTTGGTTCATTGCTGAGGTAGTGAAGGGAGTAGGGATACTGTCAGAAGCTACCACATCAAGATGTGACAGAGAAGCAGCACCCAAATCACATGCCAGCTGTAGAGATGCAAGTATGGGGAAGATCGCCCCGTGAGCCCCACCAGGTCATGTTTTAAGGACATCATTATTGTAACCCAGAATGACAAATAAGGTTCACAATCGCAACCTTGTGCTATTAAGAGATGTCTACAATGGGCTAGGAGCGGTGGCTCATGCCTGTAATCCCAGCACTTTGGGAGGCCAAGACAGGTGGATCATGAGGTCAGGAGACTGTCCTGGCCAACATGGTGAAACCCTGTCTCTACAAATAATACAAAAATTAGCTGGGCTTGTGCCTGTAATCCCAGCTACTCAGGATGCTGAGGCAGGAGAATTGCTTGAACCAGGATTCGGAGGTTGCGGTGAGCCGAGATCATACCACTGCACTCTAGCCTAGTGACAGAGCAAGACTCTGTCTGAAAAAAAAAAAAAAAGAAGTCTACAATGATGCCACGTGGCTTTTTTTCTAAGGCAGAGAAGTGTGCAATATCTTTTAGAGAACTTCACATTCTTTAATGGTTAAGTATAGACATTTATTATTTATTTATTTACTTTTAAATTTTCATTTTAGAGATAGGGTCTTGCTCTGCCACCCAAGCTAGAGTACAGTGGCACTATCATAGCTTACTGCACCCTCTACTTCCTAGGCTCAAGCAATCCTCCTACCTCAGCCTCCTGTGTAGCTGGGACTACAGGTGTGCACTGCCATGCCTGGCTATTTAAAAAATTGTTTGTGGGTGGGGTCTCACTATGTTGTTCAGGCTGGTCTCAAACTGCTGGCCTCAAGTGGTCCTCCTGCCTTCGCCTCCTAAAGTGTTGGGATTACAGGCATGAGCCACTGCATCTAGCCAGGTATGAACATTTAAAGTGGCAAATTTGGCTGGGTGTGGTGGCTCACACTTGTAATTGCCGCACTTTGGGAGGCTGAGGTGGGCAGATCACAAGGTCAGGAGTTCCAGACCAGCCTGGCCAACACACTGAAACCCTATCTCTACTAAAAATACAAAAAAAATTAGCTGGGCATGGTGGCAGGCACGTGTAATCCCAGCTACTCAGGAGGCTGAGGCAGGAGAATCACTTGAACCTGGGAGACAGAAGTTGCAGTGAGCTGAGATCCTGCCACTGCACTCCAGCCTGGGTGACAGAGCTAGACTCTGTCTCCAAATAAATAAATAAATAAGTGGCAAATTTGAATTATTTGGGAAAATCACTTATGCAGATTTCTCCAATTTGAATTAATAGAATGGAAAATGAAAAAGAGAGGGGAGACAAAGCTTTTAGTTACAGTTGTGTTATTAACTAGCTATGCAGTCCAGGAGCTCCATTTTCTTATTTTTAAGCTGGAAAGGCCTTGATTTATACTGTCTGCTATAGTAGTCACTTGCTACATATGAATATTTAAATTATTTTCAAATAAATGAAAGTTATGATCAAACACAGATATAAGAAAAATGAGGCAGGAAATTAACAGAAATAAAGATTATCAGTTTGGGACCAGAAACAACAGCTGTAAGAATGCTGAGGTAGGGCAAGATTACGTAATTAGCCAGAGAAAGCCCAGCCTGAACCAGTTAGGAGACAAATGAGAATGTGTTGTCAAAATTCACACCATATGACAAATCAGAAAGCAAGTCAATAGATCGCAAGTGTTCAGTGTAGGCACAGGAAAGACTTTGCTTGCTTAAGACCAGCATGGTATGAATGAAAGAATTAGGAGGCCACGATGTCTCCTGTTAAAAGTCCTCTCTCCATAATCATTGTGGTAGACAGACTAGACCCTAGTGTGGTCTCATTTTCATGACTCTATAATCCCTTCCTTTGAGTGTGGGTAGGACCAAGAACTTGATTCTGACCAATATAAAATGTGGTGGGAAAGTGATGGAAAGTCACTCTCATCATTGCATTATTGTATTCATATATAGCTCTGTCTTGCTAGCATGCATTAGAAAGATTCTTTCCCTTGCTGCCTTGAAGAAGTCAGTTGCCACATCATGAGAGGGCCTATGGAGGGAACTAATGGCAGGGAACTGCAGGTGACCCTATATTTGCTAAGAGTAACCCCCAGCTGACATCCAGCAACAAAACAGGACCTCAGTCCTACAACCACAAGGATATGAATTTTGCCAAGAACGTGAAGAAGCCTGGAAGCAGATCTTTCCCCAGTCTAGCCTCTGATAAGCCCACAGCCTTGACCAGCACCTGGACTGCAGCCTTTTGAGACCCGGAGCAGCTAAGCTGAATCTGGACTTTTGACCTACAGAAACTGTGAGATAATGAGTGTTGTTTTGAACTTCAACGTTTTTGGTAATTTGTTATGCAACAATAAAAAACTAATCTGTCCATTTTACCATGGTCAATCGTGGTAGTTTTCAAGCCTTTTTTTAGTTATGGAGACCTGTTTTTAAGCAAAAGCACACATGGAAGCCCAATATGTAAAACAAAGAAAAGTAGAATGTCTCCATTTACAGCTGGGTAGAAGGAATGGATCCCTTTTCACCTGAGTTCTCCTGAACTTATGGGACCCCAAGAGGAAACTCTGTGGACAGTCTGAAAACTATTAAATAAATTGAAGAAGGACCAGAACATGCTGACCTAGACAATGCTTCAGGCTGAAGGGAAGAGACACACTCAGCTGTCCTTCTGTGATGGAGCACAGTGGATAATGTTGATGCACTTCAAGAATTCTCAGTTCTCCTTATAGTTTCTGCTTACTCCTCCCCAGTTGAAGTTTGCTTTTGCCTTCAATGGTCTGTACTTGTAACTCTTCTGAGAACTCTCCTTGGGTTATTGGAACTGTTTTACCTACTATAGGTAACTATTGTAGTTATAGTAACTGCTCTCTGACCTCCCTCACCTTGAGTTGGGACTATCTCTGGTGTGTAACTTATACTCCCTTCTAGCCATATCAGGTGGAAGCTACCCAAGCTTCTGTAGGACTGCCTGAAATCAGTCCTACAAACATCATACTTGGTTTTCTCCCCTCCCTGTCTTCCTTTCCTCACTTCCAAACCAGCTTCTGGGAACATGACTTTAATTTTTGCTTTGCACATTATTCCTCATGTCAGTGCCTGTTTCAAAGAACCCAACCTGAAGCATAGAGATTTCCTAGGAAGATACTTGGACACCTGAGACATCTCAGCATTTCTGGTGTCTGGTGTTTCCAAGTCCCTCATTGGTCACATTCAGCTTGGGCTTCAGTGCCCTGCTCACCTCCTGTGGTTCTGGCATTTATCCTTTCCAAAGGATAATCTGATCGGCCTGATACCACCATGTACCACAAAAATCCTCTAATGTATAGAGCTTTACTTCAGGCCACCTCAAAGGCAGTTGACCCATTTCCACTTAAATGCCTTTAGCTCAGCCATTGACCCCCGTTCCTATCAAAGTGGAGTCAGGATATCCATGTGGGGTCATTCAAATTACATGGCAGGAGCCACACGAACGTTTTGCCAAAAGAACACCTTGCGGACATTTTCCTCAGAAGAGAGCAGTGGGTGGGGCAGGTGCTTTCTTACTGATTCCATAGAGAGTCCTCTTTGGGGCGCACAGCTTTTATAAATCCAGAGAGGTGTGACAGTAAATTCTCATTAAGGATGGGTTGTAGAAGCAGAGAAAAGAGTGAACAAGGCAAGGACACAGTGCAACAAGTCTCAATCTTGTTCCTGCAAGATTGACGACATGGTAAATAGAAGTGGTTGGTATAAAACTGGATCTGTTCTGAGGACACAGAAATAATATCAAATATTGTACGAATATAAATGGGCTACCTACTATGCTAAAAAGAAGCTTATCAAAGATGATGTAAATTCAAGAGCATGAATCTATATTAGTCCATTAGGTTTTTAGGTTTTGTTTGTTTGTTTGTTTTGTGATAGAGTCTTGCCCTCTAGCCTAGGTTGGAGTGCAGTGGTGCAGTCTGGGCTCACTGCAATCTCCACCTCCTGGGTTTAAGCAATTCTTCTGCCTCAGCCTCCCAAGTAGCTGGAATTACAGGCGTGCACCACCACACCTGGTTAATTTTTGTATTTTTAGTAGAGACAAGGTTTTGTCATGTTGGCCAGGTTGGTCTCGAGCTCCGGCCTCAAGTAATCTGCCCACCTCACAAACTGCTGGGATTACAGGCACGAGCCACTGCACCCATCAGTCCATTAGGTTTTAAAAGGATGGGCAAAAGTCTCCAGTAACATATATAGAAATTTGCCCTTAGTACTCTTAATGTTTCAGTTAATCTATTGCCATGTAGACAACTACACCAAAATTTAGTGACTCAAGGTAACAACTATTTTATTTTCCATTCATGATTCTGTAACTTAGGTAGGACTCGGTGGGGGAGGCTAATCTTTGCTCCATGTGGTATCAGATGCAGTAGCTTGAGTGAGGCTGGAGGATCCATTTCTAAGATGTTCTCAATCACACACCTGGCAGTTTGGTGCTGACTATTGAGTCTTGGTGCTGACTCAGTGGGTGCTGATGGCCAGGAACATTAATTCCAATTTCTTACGTGGTGGCTTAACACAAAAGCAGAAGCTGCCAGGGCTTCTTAAGCATCTGACTTAGCATCACTTCAGTTGGTTGAAGTAGGTCACATGACTAGCTCAGCTTCATGGGGAATAGATTACAAGGGTGTGAATATATAGGGAGGCATGAGTGATTGGAGGCTACCAATGTAATAGTTTATCACGCTTGACAATGCTGCAGACATTGATTTTATTTATTCAGTCTAACCATTAACTGAAGAGAAATGACTAAAAAGTTAAATGTAGATAAAGACTCATCTAAATGTAGATAAAGTATTAGTCCTTAATGACTTTTACTGACGAGGGAATCTTAAGGCCCTCAATAGCTGAGGCTGAGGCATGGAGGGTATGGAAGGTATGTGTCACATACTTGGAGGCAAATAGAAGCTTATTTTTCTTTATATCTGCCTGCTCAGGCTGAGGTTCCTTTTTTGTTTTTCTTTTGAGACAGAATCTGGCTCTATTGGAATACAGCGGCCTGATTATGGCCCATTGCAGCCTCGACTTCCTGGACTCAAGAGATCCTCCCACCTCAGCCACTGGAGTTAGCTGGGGCTCCAGGCGTGGGCCACCACACCTGGCTAATTTTTTTGTATTTTTTGTAGAGATGCAGTTTCACCACATTGCCCAGGCTGTTCTCAAACTCACCTCCCTTGGCCTTCCAACGTGCTGGGAGGACAGACATGAGCCACTGCTCCCATCCAGGCTGAAGTTTTTGACAAGTGTTGTCAATAGAAATATTGGCCGGGTGTAGTTCCTCACGCCTGTCATCCCAGCACTTTGGGAGGCTGAAAGGAGTGGAGTGGATCACCTGAGGTGAGGAGATGGAAACCAGCCTGGCTAACATGGTGAAACCACATTTCTATTAAAAATACAAACATTAGTCTGTCATGGTGGTGCATGCCTGTAGTCCCAACTGCTCAGGAGGCTGAGGCAGGAGAATCACTTGAGCCTTGGAGGCAGAGGTTGCAGTGAGCCAAGATCATGCCATTGCACTCAAGCTTGGGCGACAGAGTGAGACTTTGTCTCGAAAAAAAAAAAAAAAGAAAAGAAAAAAGAAATACAATGTGAGCCACACATATAATTAAATAGTTTCTGGTAGTCATAGTTTTAAAAATATTTTTTAAAGTTATTAAATTAATTTTTAATTTTAATTTTAGTTTTTTTCTGAGATAGGATCTTGCTCTGTTGCTTAGGCTGGAGTGCAGTGGTGCAATCATAGGTCACTGCAGCCTTGACCTCCTGGCCTCAAGCAATCCGCTCACTTCACCCTCTCAAGTTGCTGGGAACACAAATGCATGCTACCACACCCAGCTATTTTTAAAAATTTTTTGTAGAGACACATTCTCACGGTGTTGCCCAGGCTGGTGTCAAATGCCTGGGCTCAATTGATCCTACCACCTTGGCATTCCAAAGTGCTGAAATTACAGGTGTGAGGAACTGCTCCTAAGTTAATTTTAATAATATTTTATTTGACAAAATAATTTCATAAGAAACCAATATTGCAAATGTTAATAATATATTTTACTTTATGAGGCAGAGTCTTGCTCTGTTGCCCAGGCTAGAGCGCAGTGGCACAATCTGGGCTCACTGCAACCTCCGCCTCCCAGGTTAAAGAAATTCTGCCTCAGCCTCTCAAGTAGCTGGGACTACAGGCACCTGCCACCATGCCCAGCTACTTTTTGTATTTTTAGTAGAGACAGGTTTTGGCATGTTGGTCAGATTGGTCTTGAATTCCTGGCCTCAACTGATTCACCTGCCTTGGCCTCTCAAAGTGCCAGGATTACAGGTGTGAACCAGAGTGCCTGGCCAGTATTTATTTATTTTTTTGACATAGGGTCTTGCTCTGTTGGTCAGGAGTGCTGTGGCATGATCTTGACTTACTGCAGCCCCCCTAAGGCTGAGGTGATCCTTTCATCTCAGTCTCCTGAGTAGCTGGGACTGAAGGCACATGCCACCATACCCAGCTAATTTTTATATTAATATTTTTTGTGGAGACAGGGTTTTACCATGTTGCCCAGGCTAGTCTGGAACTTCTGGGCTCAAGTGATCTGCCCACTTTGACCTCCCAAAGTGCTAGGGTTACAGGCATGAGCCATGGTGCCCAGCCTACATTGTTTTTAAATACTATATCTTTGGATTTCAGGGTTACAGTTCTTACACTTACAGCATACATCAATATAGACACTAAATTTTCACCAGAAATATTTGATCTGTATTAGGTCTTATAAAATTTCCTATTGAAAAAGTAGAGTACACACTCATGTAGTTCCAAACATGTTTAAAAGTTTTCCAAGCTGGGCGCAGTGGCTCACACCTATAATCCCAGCACTTTGGGAGGCTGAGGCAGGAGAATTGCTTGAACCCAGAAGGTGGAGGTTGCAGTGAGCCAAGATCAGACCACTGCACTCCAGTCTGGGTGATAGAGCAAGACTCTGTCCCAAAAAAAAAAAAAGTTTTCCAATAACTTGAGTATCAGTTTTAAAAAATTACAATTAAATGAAATCATCTGCACTAGCCATATTTCAGATGCTCAACTACCGCCTGTATGTAACTAGTGGGTATAATTTTATTTATTTATTTATTTAAGAGAGACAGGGTCTTGGTCTGTCACCCAGGCTGGAGTACAGTGGTGTGATCGTAGATCATTGTAACCTTGACTTCCTGGGCTCAAGTGATCCTCCAGCCTTAGCCTCCTAAGTAGCTAGAACTACAGGTACACAGGTGCTTGCCACCATGCATGCCATGCCTGGCTTTTTTTTGGTTTTTGAGATGGTATCTCTCTCTATTGCCCAGGCTGGAGTGCAGTGGCCTGATTTCAGGTCACTGCAACCTCTGCTTACTGGGTTCAAACCATTCTCCTGCCTTAGCCTCCTGAGGAGCTAGGGACGGAGGTGTGCACCACTATGCCCAGCTAAATTTTTTTATTTTTAGTAGAGATGGGATTTGCCATGTTGGCCAGGCTGGTCATGAACTCCTGACCTCAAGTGATCCACTGGCCTTGGCCTCCCAATGTGCTGGGATTATAGGGGTGAGCCACTGCACCTGGCATCTGGCTAATTTTTAAACATTTTTCGTAGAGACAGAGTCTCACTATGTTGCTTAGGCTGGTGGGCACCATTTTAGACAGTGTAGCTCTAATCCTCATCCCTCACCTTTGGACTAGGCTCTGGTGCCCTGTGGCCTTATGATAGTAGAGAGGAGACCCCAGTGTAAGTCATGTTGAGCTGGTGTTGACATGGTGCTTGGGATCTTGAAAATAGGAATTTTGTCCTGCCGCTCGTCCATAAAACCCAAGAGCACTGTCTCAGGTTAGAAACAGAGTCTGAGACAAAGTTTCAGGCACACAGAATTTATTGAGGGGTGCTCTGGAAAGAAGCTCTAAGGGAGTGAGAGAAGCAGGCTAGGCAGGAGAAGGAGCCTCGCTGGGATGTGTTCTTGGGTAAATTCTAGCCTTGGCCTGATCCATGGGGACTCAGGAGTACAAATGCAAATTGTACTACAGAGTTGTCCCACCTTGAGGCAAGGGGACCAGGCTTTTGTGCCCCTATATCCATCAGTCGTTGGCTGCATACCAAGCTTTTCTAGGTAATACAGCTCGTCCAAGAGCACTTGTCCAAAAGAAGGTCACAGGTAGAAGAAGCTTTTAGTCGTAGCACTGTGTGTATTGGCTAGTGAGGAGATTTTGGCAGGACATCAACAGCCTACAGTGACCTAAGCATAAAGGAACAGGCCAGGACCAGAACATTTTATTACTTCCTCACAATATGTTCTTAAGGCTCAGTGTGGAATCATAGTGGGCAGGGCTGGAAACCACTGGGGCCACAAGGCTCCCTGGCGTAGAGGCTTCAGGCCTAGAATCTAAACAGGTCAGGCATTCTCCTTGGCCCTTTTTTTTCTAGGTAGACATTAAATCTCAGCCTTCTGTATCACACTTTTTGAATGCCAAAGAAAAGTGGAAATAAGGAAAAGGAAAGAGAATCCACAAAGGGAGATACTAAACCCTAACGCATGGCTCCCTATGAAGCAAATCCTTGTTCTTGATTCTTTCCACTAAGGAATCTTTAGTTGAGTGCCTGTGCTGGGCTGGGCACTGTGTGAGGCTGTGAAGGCAAATTCCAAGGAGCAGTTCCAAGGCCATTTTGAGCAATGGCAACATGACTGAAATAAGTGCTGCTGTGGGTCTTAGGTATCCACAAGAAGGGAGAGGCCAAGAAAGGTAGGGCTTGGGGAAGCTGTAGGTCAGTGGAGAGTACTGGAAAGTATAGCAACAGGCCACAGACAGCCTGCCAGGAACTCTAAGGGAAAAGCTGAGGTCAGAATCTGGGGCACTGGCCAAGTCTGAGAAAGCAAGTTAAGGTCAGCATTCAGAGCCTAGGCCAGGAAGAAGGGCTCAGGCAGGGGCATGAGCAGTGCCAGGTGCTGGCTGAAAGAAAATGATAACGTATTTGGCACCTACTATTTGCCAGGCACTTTTAATACATTTAATCCTCACAATAACCTTGCAAGATAAGTATAAGTTTCAGAAAGACTAAAACAGTGCTTCTCAAACTTTAATGAGCATATGAATCAGCCGTGGATCACGTTAAAATGAAGATTATGATGCAGTAGGTCTAGGATGGGGCCCAAGATTGTACATTTCTGACAAGCTCCCAGGTGATACTGATACTGCTGGTCCACAGATCATACTTAGAGTAGTAAGAGGTTAAAACCCTGACCATGATGTCAATGCTTTTATTAGGAAGGAAAAGAGAGAGAATGAAGGGCAAGAAGACAAAAGTAGTCTATTTGAGAGACTAGTCTTCCAAACAAAGTCGTGGCCATAGGCCCTGGACTGTGTCTGCACTCATGAATGAAGGCAGGCGTGGGCGATTGTGGGCAGGGAGGTGTGCTGCTCTGAAGGGTGGAGTGACCCACTCTGGATGCTTGGAAAGTAGTAACAGGACCTCTGGAAAGAGTTCTTCTGGGGTGACTATACTTATTTCAATGCATCTGATCCAGTGTATTTTATAGTCATTGTTGATACTTGGCTTAATGATCAGATATATTGTGGCGGAAATAACATTCCAGTAGCTACTTAGCCTCAGAATGAAACCAAAGCCATTTCTCAGTAGTTCTCTTGATCTTTTTTATTTTTAATAGTCTGTTCTTTAAGACCTTCTCATGACCTTTTTATTAAATTTTCTCCTCTAATTATGGATATTGGTGCTAAGGCTTACTGAGACATTGCTTTGGGACCCTGTAGTTTTTAAATTAACATAATTATGATTGTATCTTTTTAAAAAAGACCTTGGATTCATAGAATACTTTATTGTTTCTAGAATATTTTCACTGACATTTTCTTCCTTTTGATCTTCATACAACCCAGGAGGTCAGTGTTATTGTTCCAGTTCATAGAGAAGGAAATGGAGGCATAGAAAGTTGAGTAAGTTGCCCAGGGTCATGTGGCTAAGTAAGCAGTGGAGATAACATCTTTTTTTTTTTTTTTAATTTTTTATTGGATTTTAGGTTTTGTGGTACATGAGCAGAGCATGTAAGACAGTTGCGTAGGTACGCACATGGAAGTGTGCTTTGCTTTTCTTCTCCCCTTCACCCACATTTGGCATTTCTCCCCAGGCTATCCCTCCCCACCTCCCCCTCCCACTGGCCCTCCCCTTTTCCCCCCAATAGACCCCAGTGTTTAGTACTCCCCTTTCTGTGTCCATGTGTTCTCGTTTTTCATCTCCCACCTATGAGTGAGAATATGCGGTATTTCATTTTCTGTTCTTGTGTCAGTTTGCTGAGGAGATAACATCTTAAAAGTATTTGCTGGCAGGCCGGGTGAGGTGGCTCAAGTCTGTAATCCCAGCACTTTGGGAGGCCGAGGCGGGTGGATTACGAGGTCAACAGATGGAGACCATCCTGGTCAACATGGTGAAACCCCATCTCTACTAAAAATACAAAAAATTACCTGGGCATGGTGGTGCGTGCCTGTAATCCCAGCTACTCAGGAGGCTGAGGCAGGAGAATTGCCTGAACCCAGGAAGCGGAGGTTGTGTTGAGCCGAGATTACGCCATTGCACTCCAGCCTGGGTAACAAGATTGAAACTCTGTCTCAAAAAAAAAAAGTATTTGCTGGCATCATACACTGTGCTAAGAGCTTTATATGTAACAGGACATTTAGTTCTTGCCCCAATTCCATTATTATCCCCATTTTATAGATGAGAACTCTGAGGCCTAGAGGAATTACCTACTTATTCAAAGTCACAGGGCTAGCCAGGCATGGAGCTAGCATCTGAATCAAGGTACTCTAGTCTAGCACTGGTACTTCTAAATGCTGCACTAGAAAGGGCATTCTGCCGTGTTTGGGGTCATAGCAAAAGCAAAAACATTTGTGAGGCCAAGCCCCACCTTTCTTGGCCTGTCCCTTCTTGTGGATACCTAAGACCCCATAGCAGCCCTTATTTCAGTCATGTTGCCATTGCTAAAAATGGCCTTGGAATTGCTCCTTGGAATTTGCCTTCACAACCTCACACAGTGCCCAGCCCAGACTAACAAAACCCTCCTTTTATATGAGAATGAAAAGTCCAAGCCTCTTACTGTGGCTGGTGAGGGACCATTATTCTAGAACAGGACGGATTCTAGAATCAGAGACTAGCAGCTTGGAAAGTGCAAGGGGAAAGGAGAGTGTCACTAGAGCTTTTGTGAGCTAGAGCCATGGAGGAGCTGTAGCTTGACTTCCTGCGCTCAGGTAACCCCAGGAAGGACATGGCCAAGGCCAGAGATATGGTACAAAGAGGGAGAGAGAGGGAAAGAAATATCCTGAATTTTCTCTCCTCCTACCTTACACTTGCCTGTCAGGACCTCTCATTGCTGAATCCAATCAGAAGCCAAACTGATTAGCAAGCCTGGCTGATGCAGTCTACTGGGGTCAGCCTCCTGAACACAGAAAAGGGCAGAGACATGTAAAGCATGCATATAAGAGGGCAGGGGGCAAGCACAGGATCTTGCTGGTTCTTTCCTTCCATTCCAGCAGTACTGGGCAGACCTTTCTCTCCAGCCCACTGTAATTCCCCGTGCTGGGCCATAATTCCTGATCCAATGTAACTTGCATCACTCATTCTCTTGGCTCTGGGTTTTCTGACCTAAAGTTCTTTTTCTACTGAGACTTCCTTGCTATAAGGAAAATGGAAGACTGGTCAACAGGAGGGTCCTGGTTTGCTTGCATGTCAACTTTCTGGATGTGTAAGCCAGTTTTCAAGATTTGCATTGTTCCAGTAGGAAGCTGAGTGTGAGCCATGCCTGAGTAATGGAGGACCAGAAGTTATAGACTGAGAAAGGCAGTGGTGAAGCAGATGTTGCACTGGAGTGCCTGTGGTGCCAGTGGCGTCGTGGCCCCCGAAGAACCATAGTCTGTGAGGCCCACATACTGGGCATCTGAATGTCAAGGGAGTTCTAAGCATGTGAAGCCTTTGGCATTATAAGAACAGACTCTGGAGCCGATTGTTTGGATTCAAATTTAGGCACTCACTGGCTGGGTGACCTTGGGCAAATTATGTAACTTCTCCAAGCCTCATTTTCCTCATCCGTAGTATGGGAATAATAATAGTACCTACCTCATAAGTACTTTGTTGTGAGAACAAAGTGAGTTAATTCACAAACTGGATTTTAGAGCCCAATCTGGTATACAGTAATCACCATATAAAAACAAAATTTAAAAGCCTTGCAGGGATAATGTCCAACCAAATGAAGATTTTTACCAAAAATTGGTAAAAAAAAAATGTATTAAAATGGAAGAAAACATAGGCATGTGGTAGAAACTCAAATAATAGGAAATATCATTAATCAGATTGGTAAATCTATCTGGTTTATGTATCTGCACCTTGCATTTCAGTTTCACCAAGAATCAGTCAGCTGTGGTCAAACTTATCTTTAAATTGGTGAAGATTTATTGACCACCTGATCTAGCTCTCTCAAGGAGAATCTCTAATGATTTAATGCCCCACCAAATTCACATCTATAGCTTTTCCAAAAGAGAATTCAATTCACTTGGTGTTCGACTAAATATTTGAGAAGATGTTTTAAAAAATCAATTTAAGAAAATTTCCTAAAATATTATTTTCTCCCCTGGAGAAATTACAAAATAATATTCCTGAATGACAAGATTATTCCGAAAAACAAATCCAAAGTGTCTAGTACCTGGTGCTCAGTAAATATCAGCTACCATTATTGTTACCTATGATTTAACCTTTGAAAGTTTTGACAGGGTTATATAAAAATATATATCTAGTATTTTGGCTGCCTTGAGAAACTGGATTCCAATTTTGAATAATTAAACTGTAAGTCTATTAATAAATATGGGGTTTATTTGCTTATTTATTTATTTTTGATACAGAATTTTGCTCTGTCCCCCAGGCTGGAGTGCAGTGGCACGATTTTGGTTCACTGCAACTTCCGCCTCCTGAGTTCAAATGATTCTTGTGCCTTATCCTCCTGAGTAGCTTGGATTATAGGTATGTAGCACCATGCCCAGCTAATTTTTGTATTTTTAGTAGAGATGGGGTTTTGCTATGTTGCCCGGGCTGGTCTGGAACTCCTGCTTCAAGTGATTCACCCGCCTCGGCCTCCCAAAGCGCGGGGATTACAGGCATGATCCACCACACCTGGCATGGGGTATTTATATAAATCAGTATTTACAGATGGAGGAATACAGTACTACTATGAAATCATTTTATCAAAACATTAAGTCTTAATTTTATCAAGTTACTAGTTCCAACTACCAAGATAAAGAAAATATAGAGATATGAACATGTTAACACCATGGGGATGCAATCAACAAATCCAGACTGTAGATTTTGTTAACTAAATTACATCCCTCAAAATTCATATATTAAAGCCCTAACCCCAAATGTGACTGTATTTGGTGATAGAGCTTTTGTATTAGTCTGTTTTCACACTGCTATTATATAAATAACTACCAAGACTGGGTAGTTTATGAAGAAAGAGATTTGATTGACTCAATTCTGCAGGCTTAACAAGAAGTATGACTGGGAAGCCTCAGTTAACTTACAATCATGGTGGAAGGCAAAGAAGAAGCAGGTATGTCTTACCATGTGGAGCAGGTTGGGGGGGTAGAGAGAGAGAGAGAGAGCATGAGCTCGAGCGAGCGCACGTGAAGGGGGAAGTGCCACACACCTTCAAACAACTAGATTTCATGAGAAGTCACTCACTCACAGGAGAACAGCAAGGAGGAAGTCCTCTCTCATGATTCAGTGACTTCCCACTGGGCCCCTGTACCAACATGTGGGGATTACAATTTGAGATGAGATTTGGATGGAGACACAGAGTAAAAATATACCAGCTTTTAAGAAGGTAATTAAGATAAACCAGGCACGGTGGCTCATGCCTGTAATGCCATCACTTTGGGAGTCCGAGGCAGGTGGATCATGAGGTCAGGAGTTGGAGACCAGCCTGGCCAACATGGTAAAACCCATCTCTACTAAAAACACAAAAATTAGCTGGGTGTGGTGGCGTATACCTGTAATCCCAGCTACGCAGGAGGCTGAGGCAGGAGAATCACTTAAACCTGGGAGGCAGAGGTTGCAGTGAACCGAGATTATGCCACTGCACTCCAGCCTGGGTGACAGAGTGGGACTCCATCTCAAAAAAAAAAAGGTGGCACACACCTGTAATCTGGGTTGAGGGAGGACTGCTTGAGCCCAGGGGATGAAGGCTGCAGTGAGCTATGATTGTGCCACAGCACTCCGGCCTAGGTGACAGAGCGAGACCTTGACTCTAAAAAGAAAAAAGTTGCATCTGTACTGGGCATGCACAGACTTTTTTCTTGTCATATGGTAAACAATACAGTATAACAACTATTTATATATAACATATTGTATTATGTACTGTAGAGATTACTAGACTAAATTACTCCAAGTATTCTAGAGATGATTTAAAGTATACAGGTGGATGTGTGTAGCATATAGAAAAATACTACATTATTTTATATAAGGGACTTGAGCATCTGTAGATTTTTGCATTCAAGGGAGGTTCTGGAACCAATCCCTTGTGAATAACGAGGAACTACTGTGTTTTGTTATGGCTGCTGAAGCAGACTAATACAGTAGGAAACTTTCCAGGACTACCTAGCTTCTTTAACAAGTAAGTTGCAACAAGAAAGAGTGTGTGTGTGTGTGTGTGTGTGTCTGTGTGTGTGTGTGTGTGTGTGTGAGAGAGAGAGAGAGAGAGAGAGAGAGTGCACTAGATGAAGCGGGATCTTACAAATTAAAGATACAACCACCAGTAGCAATGTGTGGGCCTTATTTGGGAGCTGATGCAAACAAACTGGAAGGAAGAAAAAGAGAGAGAGAAAAACAGAAAGAGATAACTGCACTATAACATTTATGAGACAATTGTAAATTTGAACACTGAATATGTTCTAATATTAAGGAAATTTTTTATTTCATTTAAGCATAATCGAGTTTATTCAGGTACACACTGAAAGTCTGACAGATAATATGATGTCTGGAACTGGCTTTACAAATATAGGGGGATGTGGAAGTTTAAAAAGTTGATCTCATAAAGAGTAGAATAGTGGTTACTAGAGGTGGGGAAGGGTATGGAAGAGAAGATATAGGGAGAGGTTGTCTAAAAGATACACACAGCTAGATAGAAGTAAGTTCTAGCATTCTATAGCATCGTGGAGTGATTATGGTTAACAATTTTTTGTGTATTTTCAAATAGATAGAAGAGAGGATTTTGAATGTTCTCAACACAAAGAAATAAATGTTGGAGGTGATAGATTTGCTAATTACCCTGATTTGTCCATTACAGATTCCCCCGTGTATTGAAATATCACACTGTACTTCATAAATATGTACAATTGTTGTGTGTCAGATAAAAATATTTAAAAAATCATGTAGCAGGTGATAGAATAAATGAAACAAGATTTGCTGTGAGTTGATAGCTGTTGAAGCCAGTAATGGGTTCATGTGGATTCATTATACTATTTTCTCTACTTCTGTACATGTTTGAAATTATCCATAATAAAACGTTTAAAAATGGTTTTATAAGAACCAGAAAAGGCCGGGCGCGGTGGCTCACGCCTGTAATCCCAGCACTTCGGGAGGCTGAGACGGGTGGATCACGAAGTCAAGAGATAGAGACCATCCTGGTCAACATGGTGAAACCCCGTCTCTATTAAAAATACAAAAAATTAGCTGGGCATGGTGGTGCATGCCTGTAATCCCAGCTACTCAGGAGGCTGAGGCAGAAGAATTGCCTGAACCCAGGAGGCAGAGGTTGCGGTGAGCCAAGATCACGCCATTGCACTTCAGCCTGGGTAACAAGAGCGAAACTCCGTCTCAGAAAAAAAAAAAAAAAAAAAAAAAAGAACCAGAAAAATTATTTTCTCTCAAACTCAGAAATATCTAGAAATATCATTTATTTATGATTTATTGACAATAAAAGGATTTTACAACCAAGGGAGGCCTTGCTAGGAAGGTCTGCTGGATATGTAAAAATTAACATGAAAGCATGTGCAAGAAGAGTTCTCAACATTAGCATTCAATAAATGTTTATTAAGCATCTACTATAGTGAGGTGTATTCCTGAGTGCTCCCGAGAAGATGGACACATTCCTTGACCTCTCAGGGCCTATATTCTAGTGAAGCTGATCGACAAAAAGCAAGTAAGCTGATAGATTTTAAAAATATATTTGAGTTATGATAAGTGTTATACCACTGGTAAGGACTGAGATAGGCTTGTTTAGATGGGGGCTCAGAAAAAAACCTTTCCGCAGGAGTGTCATTTAAGCTGAGGGACACCAACAAGATGAGATAGAAGAGCCAGTCCTGGGGACAGTGTAGAAGGAACATTCAAGTGAGGAAACTGGACAAACTGATTGGGAGTTTGGTTTGTCGGAGGAACTGAAGAAAGTTAGTACCAGATGACCGGAGAAAACACAAAATAAAACATCTAAGATGAGGTGAGAGACCTAGGTAGGAGCTAAATCAAGCATCACATTTTAGGCCACAGTGAGGAGCCTGGATTTTATTCTAGGACCTATGGAATCCACTGGGGATTCTAAGAAACGAACTTGATTTGCCACTGGAGTAGAGTAGAAGTTTGAGGAAGGGTGGTCTGAAGAGAAAGCTTGAAGGAGCAGGGGAAGAGGGCCATTAAGGCCGGACTCATGAGCCAGCAGTGGGCTCTTCTAAGGTGTGCACTGTGTCAGCAGCCTCAAGAGATGGGGGTCTTCCTGGCTTGCCCACTGCCCCGGGAGCGGTTGCTAAGTAGGAGGATATTCTTGTAATCTGTTGTTGTATAACAGACCATCCAAAATTTAGTAGCTTAATGCCACAGGTATTTCTCAGGAATCTGCAATTTGGACCTAAAGGGATGATTTGTCCCTACTCCATGCCGTATCTGGGGCCTTGGCTGGGACGATGGAAATGGCTGAGGCTGGCATGGTTGAGGGCCAGCTGGGCCTCTCACTCTCTTGTAGTCTCAGGGCCACCCTGTGAGATTTCTTGAGCAGTCTTTCCAGTGTGGTGGCCTCAGGTGAGTTGGATGTCTCATATCACAATTCAGAGCTGCAAAAGCATGTGCTCCCACAGAACACAGTGGATGTTTCAAGGACATTTGGACCTAACTCCAGAGTTACACAGTCTACTTCTACCTGATTCTATTTGTCACGAACGGCCAGCTCTAATTATTTATGGAAAGGGACCACCTCAGGGCATGATCATTGAGCGGGGAGCAGCTTGGAGACTGGCTAACAAGAGTTTCTACATTTGTATACACTGAATGTGGGATTCCCAAAGGGACGTACTCAGGGAAGCATAGATGATCGTGGTTGCATTACCTATGGGAGAGATCTGATTTATGCTGGTGGTGAATCCTTATGGGTCAGCAGCAACTTCAATTCTTGCCTCCTCAGAAGAAAGAATTCGACTGAGGGGCATAAGACAGAAAAAGAGACCGAGGCAAGTTCCAGAGCAAAAGTGGAAGTTTATTTAAAAGGACTTAGAACAGGAAAGAAAGGAAAGTTCACTTGGAAGGGATCAAAGAGGGCATGTGAAGGTTAAAGAGAGAGAGAAGGTCAAGTGCCCCATTTAATCATGGTCATAAGACTCTCATAAGCTGGCCTCTTTCCCATGATTCCTGCCTCAGGGTGGGCTGCCCACATGTGCAGAGCCCTCCCTACCCTTAGGAAGTTGTACACATGCCCATCAGAGGCTTTCTTCCTTTTTCCAGACAATCATACTTTGCCATTTTTGCCTCTTAATGTGCGTGCACCAGAAATTTCCTTGGGGTCTGCCTTTAATGAACCCTTTTATGTTAACAGGTGTGGACCATCAGGAAATGGGCCCTCCCTGGTGCTGGCTGGCTGCCAATTTATCACTTTTGGAGAGGCAATGTGATAATGGTCGAACCATCACCTGACATTTCTAGTGGGTCGGGAAAGAGCCCACTCTTGTCCAGCTCATGCCTAGCTACCTATAAACAGTTGGGCCAACTCTTAGCCTTCCATTTTGTATAGTGGATTGTTGCAATTTGAAAAGAGCTGAAGTACCTGGGGCAGCAGACAGGATTTCAGAGGCTGTTAGGGAATACATGCTAAGAGCTGAGAGGGCTGACCTAAGAAGATGCTGAAGGGAAACAAGATGACTAATGAGGAATTAAAGAAGTCTTTGTTGTATGGTATGTGAAGTCAATTCCCTTTCCCTTCCCTTCAGGAAAATTTTTGGTAAATTACTTATTTTGTTAACACATTGTGGATCTGTTTTCAGGGATCTATCAAATGCTGAGTTCTGTTTTCAGGAAGGTTTGGGATGAGAGAAGATACTGCCCAAGGGAGCCACACTTGGAATACTAGTGAACAGAGGAAAAGCTAAATAATGAATGGATGGATGAATTGATCCTGGAATTCCTATAATCTTCCACTGGCTAATCATAACCCCTGGCAAACCTAGAATCACTTCTACCTAACCTCCAGACAAATTCTGGAACTGGTCAGTTCTGATCTCTTTATCCCAACTTCCCTTGTGCTTGTTTTTTTTTCTCTCCCATTTTCACATTGTGAATTTGGGGGTTGAAATAGTTTCTGTAGCATCAACTCTCTGTTTACTTATTTTTTAATTCTTTGACATGTATTGAATGCTATTTCAGATGCAGTGCTATGTGCAGTGAAGAATTCTGAGAAAAAGTAGAACTCACTTTTCTTAGAAGAGGCAAAAATCTAATGCTATAACTGTTCAGAGTTGGGGTATCATTGGGGATGGTGGAGGGTAGGGGATTGTGAGATATTTTACAGAAATGGGGGCATCTAAACCAAGCCTTAAACAAGAGTGACATTTATACATGAAAAGATAAAAATTGGGAGTTTTGAGACTGAGTAAAGAAGGAATCCCCAGCCAACCCACTCTGCCTTTCCCATCAAGGTGCTGCTGACTTGTGCCCACACCCTCTTGGATCTTTCTTTAGTGCTTTCCTGGCCCCAACGGCAGCTAGCAGCATTGACATTTTAATAAAAATGGCTTCAGGCTTCTCCATCCACCTCCAACCTACCCGCTCAAGGTTCCTTATCAACTGTGATCTAGAAACAGCTCTCCTGTTGAAGTGGTCAGTAGAATGAATGGCACTAGTAGAGGCCTGGGATATGAGGAGGGAAACTGAGGTCCAGGGAAAGAACACGGATGCTGTATTTCCTTATCTGTTCTCAACAAATAAATACATTCATATGTATGTCTGTTTGTTTCCCCACCTAGAATATAAGCTCCTCAAGGGCATGGGCTGAGTCTCACCCATCTCAGTATGCTCAGCATAGAACCTAGCATATTGTAAGTGTTCATATACAGTAGCTGAAATAGCATTCTAGAGCTTATGATGGTGATTCTGAACATATGATCCTTGGACCTAGCGCATGAGCTGGGAACTTAGTGGAAATGCAAATTTATGGGTATCCTCCCAGACCTACTGAATTAGAAATTATGGAGACAGAGTTCAGCAACCTGTTTTAACAAGCACTCCGGGAGATTCTGATGCAGGTTAAAGTTTGAGAGTCACTGTTTTAGGGTATTTGAAACTAGACTAAGACTTGCTTTAGCCTCCTGTGGGACTTCAAGAACTAAGCTTCTTTTTATCTTATAACAGACACATCCTTATTTTCTTCTATTATCCACTGCCCCTTGACAAAAGAAAAAAGATAGAAGGAAAAAAGAAAAAAAATACCATAAGGGTATTACCAGTGACCAGAAAAAAAATAAACAAGTAATGGCAAGTTGCTTTCCTTCCTGAAAAATAACAGAAACTTTGCCTGTGAAGAATATATTCAGTGATTTTAAAAACAGATATTTTAAAGGAAGAGAGCAAATAAAAATATAAAAAAGGCTGGGCACAGTGGCTCACACCTGTAATCCCAGCACTTTGGGAGGCCAAGGTGGGCAGATCACCTGATGTCAGGAGTTCGAGACCAGCCTGGCTAACATGATGAAACCTCGTTTCTATTAAAAATATGAAAAAATTAGCCAGACGTGATGGCACATACCTGTAATCCTAGCTACTAGGGAGGCCGAGGCAGGCGAATTGCTGGAGCCTGGGAGGCAGAGGTTGCAGTGAGCCGAGATGGTGTCATTGCACTCCAGCTTGGGCAACAAGAGTGAAACTCTGTCTCAAAACAAACAAACAAACAAACAGCAACTAAAAACAAAAACAACGCTTTGGTTTGATGTGAAACTGTTACTGCTCCCAGATAAAACCATATGTTCATTCTCTTTGTCAATCTCCATTGTCATCCTGATGATTCCCAGAAGCTGCCACCAGAATGTTTCTTTCTGAAGTGGAGAATCTTGGAAAATTCATGGTTTTCTTGGGTACTCATAGTGCTCTGGGACTTACAGGACAGTCCAAATTGATGAGATCCTCTGCCCTGTGCATGCTTGTACCTGGCAGATAAGGACAACAAGGAATATTTGTATATATCCATACAGGATAAATCCCCATGTAACCTGGATTGTCACTATGTAGTCAGTACTGAGGCTGGCTTTATACCAGCGTACATATATAGTTGTGATTTTATTCATATTGTCAAGGAACCCAAAATCTAGTGGGATGGTATGATAAATACACACAAAATAATTGACTTCACCTTTAGATCAGGGCTTTTCGGGTTTACACCGTGTTTTCACATACAGTTTCATTTTATCCTTACAGCAGTTCCTGGGAGAAGCACATTGTGGCTGCAGCAAGGTAAGTCCCAAACTTGGATTTGTAGAAAGAGTTTGTATTAAACTAAAAGGAAATCTTCCTGACTTATGATTGTTCATTGGGTGGCTAAAGAGGTAAGTGTAGTCTCAGGAAAGCAAGAGAGGATTGTGACTATGTCTAAGACAGCTTAATACAATCAGTTACACAAGACATGATTTGAAGGGGGAAAAAAAGAGTGTTTATGAAATGTGTTCTTTTAACCGACCCCCACTCAGTGAATTATCACAATAGTGTTTAGTTTATAGGAGACAATACTTACTGCCTCTTCAATATTTACTGCTTCTAGTGAAAACATACCTCAAAGAGGGTGGAAGGCATCTAACAGTGTTAATATATCTGCCAATTTTTGAATGTTGGCAAAAGACTCAAAAAGTTTTAATACTCCATGTTGTCCAAGTGAAACCAACAATTTGCAACCCATGTTCTAGAACTGATGAGGAAGAAGACTTTCTGAAAGAAGACTAGCCAGTTTAGCAGATGTGCTGTTTTCTCTATAAAATATACTGATGAATATCCACATCTCTAAAATCATTTGACTGATAGTCCAGTCTCTTCTCTGCTCAGCACACAATTACATTATGTGCTTTCTTCCTAGAGTCAATTGAGTTCATTCCCAAACCTGCTTATGCTAGTTGTACTATTTTATAATTACATAGCAAAATAAAATACTAGGCCAACCAATTAAATAATAAGTACAAATAGTGAGCTCTTGCTTTTGTGAAAATTAAGTTCGATGTTATGAAAAAACTTGACAAAAGTGTTTTGATTAAAATCAAGTTGCAGGCTGGGTGTGGTGGCTTGTACCTATAATCCTAGCATTTTGGGAGGCCGAGGTGGGCGGATCACTTGAGCTCAGGAGTTTGAGACCAGCCTGGGCAACATGGCGAAACTCTGTCTCTACAAAAAAAAATGAAAATTAGCTGGGTGTGGTGGCTCATGCCTATGGTCCCAGGTACTTCAGAGGCTGAGGTTGGAGGATTGCTTGAGCCCAGGAGGTGGAGGTTGCAATGAGCCAAGATTGTGGTACTGCACTCCAGCCTGGGTGATAAAGTGAGACCCTCCCTCAAAAAATAAATACATATATAAAATGAAGTTGGTATTGAATAATAGGTAAGTGAGACAAAGGTGATTGTGCAAGAATTGCAAAAATTTGGAAGAATTCTGCTCTCAACTTGTTTCACAAGGGTTTTTATACTCTTGATCCACTTTAAAGAATTTCAGTAACAGGAAATTATAGATACTACCTTATGGGTGTGCTTTATGTAAGAGAAATGAGGTCAATTTTAAAGAAAAGGCCTTAGCCCTATATTTAAAAATTGGCAATTAAAGTACAGTTAAATGCTGCAGACTAGAATGTTAAATACATTCTTTTTTAATGATTTCCTCATTTTTTCCAGTTATCTTTTTTTAAATGTAGTTTTAAAAATTCTGTTGACAGGCCAGGTGTGACGGCTCATGCCTGTAATTGCAGCATTTTGGGAGGCTGAGGCGGGTGGATCACGAGGTCAGGAGATCGAGACCATCCTGGCCAACATGGTGAAACCCTGTCTCTACTAAAATGCAAAAACATTAGCCGGACGTGGTGGCACTTGACTGTAGTCCCAGCTACTCAGGATGCTGAGGCAGGGGAATTGCTTGAATCTGGGAGGCGGAGGTTGCAGTGAGCCGAGATCATGCCAATGCACTCCAGCCTGGCAACAAAGCAAGATTCTGTCTCAAGAATAAAAAAAAATTCTGTTGACAAACTACATTTCTCAATTTTGTTAGGCAAGGGGACTTGGACTGAACTACATCTGCATGGAACTTAGACAAATGAGAGACAAGGCTTCAAGAGAATAAAATGTTGGTGGTGTTCTCCAGGGCTGACTTGAATAACTGTCCGTTGGATCTCTCTCTAGTGGAGGGTATGGTTGTTTGAGTTCAATGACATCATAGATTGATGTCATTGACCATTATGTCATTGGCCACAATGCTTTGTGTGACCCCAGAAATACAGAGGTACTGACATCAGGTAGCACAGTAGGCAGCTGCACCAAGGGGATTTAATCATTCCTTATATGATACTTCAATAACTAACAACAATGAAAATTATCGATTATTGGGGTTTGTCATATGTGAGTTTAATTAATTGAATGCATTTAAATTGTATTTAATTCTTACAGCAAACTTACAAAGAAATTGAGGTTTGAAGATATGATGCAATTTGCCCAAGGTCATGTAACTAGTAAGTTGGAGAATCCAGTATTCAAATTCAGATTTAGCTTGGCTGCAAAGTACTTGCCGTTGGCCACCCTGAGCATGTATGTATCTCCCCATTATAGTAACCACCTGTTGAGTATAGTAACCATTTGTCTTCTGTTTGGCATAAGGCCAAATGCTTCAGATACATAAACACACTAACATATGTGATTATATTTCATTTAGTGCGTATAGGGTGTTCTAGAGCACTTTGACTATCCCTTGGTTATAGCTGGTTCTTTATTTGTTGGTTAGAATAGCAAGATGGAGATATATGAATTTGATCGTAGCCAATGAATTTTGTAAGTTATCAAATTTTAGAGAGACAATGTGATACAGGTCAAAAATGTGGTCTTTGTAGTAAGATTGCTCTGTTTGCATCTTGGCTTTGCCACTTTCTGGTGGAGTAGCCTTTTATAAATCGCATTACTTCTCTGGGCCTCAGCGCGCTTATCTGTGATAATGAGGATGATGGTATTTTCTTTGCAGAGTTCTTGTGGAAACAAGAGATGATACTTCTAAGGCCTAGCAAAGCTTTTGGAACGTTATAGGAACTCAATAAATAAAAATTTCGGCCAGGCACAGTGGCTCACACCTGTAATCCCAAACTTTGGGAGGCAGAGGTGAGTGGATCACTTGAGGTTTGGAGTTCAAGACCAGCCTAGCCAACATGGCAAAACCACATCTCTACTAAAAATACAAAAATTAGCTGAGCGTGGTGGTACATGCTGTAATGCCACCTCCTGGGGAGGCTGAGGCACAAGAATTGCTTGAACCCAAGAGGGAGAGGTTGTAGTGAGCCAAGGTCATGCTACTGCACTCGAGCCTGAGTGATGGAGTGAGACTCTGTCTTAAACAAATAAATAAATAAATGAAAAATTTAAATGTATAGTACATTGCATGGGTCATTGAGGGCATCAGAGAAATGGTAACCATTATGGTTGACTCCTGTGTTGTAATTGTTTGTTGATTCTTTCCCGGATTTGGTTGATTGATTCATTCATTCAATAAATATTTATTCAGCACCCACTGTTTGCAGGCACAGAGGTAAGTGGGACATAAAATAGTGTGATTAGGTGAACATGTTTTTGTCCTCAAGGAGTTTACATTCCAGTGAGGAAGACATAAAATAAACAAACAAATGTATTAATATATAAAATGTTGACAGTGCTGTAAGGAAACCCAGGATGTGCTGACATGGAAAAGTGGGTTGAGTAAGTGAACCCAACTGAAACAGGTGGTTGGAAAGCCTCCTCTGAGAAGGTGACATTTAAGCTAATATCCAAAGAATGGGAAGAGTGGGATCAGCTTCCCAGGAAGATGGGAGCCTGGAGGCCTGAGGACTGGAGAAGTGGCCTGTGTGGCTAGAGGATGAGGGTAAGGGAGCAGAAAGGAAAGTTGGAGACAGACAGGGACTAGATCTTGTGGGGCTTTCCAGGTCATGGTGAGAGGATAGGCTTTTACTCTGAGTGCCATGAAAATTCACTGGTGAATTTTAACAGGTATGTGGCATGATCAAAATGGTATTTTAACAAGATCATGTTGTTTGTTGTATCGAAAATGAATGGGAGCAGGGCAGGAATACAGCAAGGAAACCTGTCAGGAGTGGCTGTTTGTAGAGTTGTGCATGAGGAATGATGGTACGTTGGACTAGAATGTACCAGCAGAAGTGGAGAAGTAGATAACTCTTGAGTACATTTTAAGATTGTGCACAACTCAAGGGCAGGAACTGACTCAGATTTAGTTTGGGGTCACAATGAGTAGTGAGGTGCTTACATTGTGGCCATTCAGTAAGTGTTCTTGAAATTAGATAGTAGAAATTAGATATTCTATGATAAGACCAATTATCTATGCATATCATCTAAGCTTCCAGTATAACATAAACTTAACAGTGTGGGCTTGGAGCTTGGCAGACTCCCACTTACTGGTTGTGTAACTCTGTGTTTTAGTTTCTTCATGTTTAAAGTAAAGATATTTGTTGACAAAGATGAAATGACATGATGCACCTAAAATGCTTTAAAATATTCCTGGTATGCTGTAAAATGTTCTTCACCTTAACTGAAATTCAGGCAGTTCTCCCTTTCAGTACACACTAACTTGTAGCACCTGGGAGTACAAGTTGCTCATTTTCCCTTTTCCTATTTGCCATAGAGTCTAGGAGCATTTTATCAAAATCAGTCTCCTGTCAATTCTAAGTCATTGCTCCTCCTCCCTCATAAAAATAAGCAAGATAAACAAGTAAGAGAGTACTTCTCCTTTCTAGCAAATATCATTTGAACATAGAAACCTCTACTCTTCCTGGCCATTTCAGATTTTTCCTTATGAGGTACACACATATTTTATTACTTAACTCCTCTTTTCTTTTAATTGGTTTTGCTGAATAAAGCAGGCAATTTATGCTACATGGCTGGCTCCTTCCTGAAGATGCTCAAATAATTTATTTTGAGGGATCTAGCTTCTGTAATGTTAAAGCAACTGAATTATGAACCCTGCAATGATAATGATAAATATGGTTTATTGAGGCTAGTCTGTGCCAGGCACTTTACTAAACACTTTATATATCCTGTTTGATAACTTTACTTCAGTGATATGAGGTAGATATAGAGTTACCAGATATCCCTAAAAACTCAAAGCCAACATAAGAATTAAAGGTATGATTTCCATACATTGATTGAAGCATAATTGGAAAGAAACTGTAGGAAAGGGGGATGAAAAAAAATTAAACCAGTGGAGAGAATAGATTCCCAGAAGTAGCCCCATCCATGGATGGGAACTTTATATTCAATAGATCTGGCATTGCAGATTGCTGGGAAAAGATGGCGCATTCAATCACTGATGGAAAGAAAATCAGATGTCCATATGAAAAAAAATTGGTCCTACCTCACACTTTACCAATAATTAATTCTAGGTAAATCAAATAATTTGAGTGGGAAAAGCAAAACTTCACACAGTTTTGCTTTTAGAAGAAAATACAGAATAAAAACTTTTAGAAGAAAATACAGAAGAATATATGTCAGACCTCAGTGTAGGAAATAATTTCCTAAACAAAGAACAAAAAGTGAAAAACATGAAGGAAAGTATTGTCAAACTTAACTCTATTGAAATCAAGAACTGGTGTTTATTGAAAGCTGGCAGAAAGAATGTGAAAGATGGGCTATGATCTGGGAGAAGAAATTTGCAAAACATTTAACAAAGGAATTTTATCCAGAAAAAAAATATTATATAAACATAAATATATTGATATATATATTTATTTGTCTATTTATGCACCCAGGCTGGAGTGCAGTGTCATGATCTCGGCTCACTGCAACCTTCACCTCCTGGGTTCAAGCGATTCGCTTGCCTCAGCCTCCCAAGTAGCTGGAATTACAGGCGCCTGCCACTGCACTCGGCTAAATCTTTTTTGTATTTTTAATAGAGACAGGGTTTCACTAGGTTGGTCAGACTGATCTCAAACTTCTGACCTCAGGTGATCCACCCATCTTGGCTTCCCAAAGTGCTGGGATTATAAGCATGAGTCATTGTACTCAGCTTATAGTATATATTTTTCTACATGACACATAGATGCATTTTATAACACGTGCATGCATCACACACAACAAATATATTAAAAGTCAATAAGAAAAAATCAGTAGAAAAAATATACAAAGGGCACTGCACAGAAGAGAACCAAGGAGGTCCAACAAACAATAGGCAAACAGGCTGAAGTTCATTTATAATGAGAAAAATGCACATTAAACCAGAATGAGAGACTACTTTATAGCCCCAAAATTGATCATTTTTTTTCTCTTTCTTGAGATGGAATCTCGCTCTGTCACCCAGGCTAGAGTGCAGCGGTGTGATCTCAGCTCACTGTAACCTCCATCTCCCAGGTTCAGGTGATTCTCCTGTTTCAGCCTCCCCAGTAGGTGGACTTACGGCATGTAATACCACGCTCAGCTAATTTTTGTATTTTCAGTAGAGATGGGGTTTCACCATGTTGGCCAGGCTGGTCTTGAACCCCTGACCTCCAGTAATCTGTTGGCCTCAATCTCCCAAAGTGCTGGGATTACAAGTTTGAGCCACTGTGCCAAATTGATAAGGTATTTTTAAAAATGCTGGTGAAACTGTGGAATAACAGAAACTTTTATACACTGTTGGTGGGAGTACAAATTATTTCAACCACTTTTGAAAATAATTTGGCATTGTGTGGTCAAGTTGAGTATAGACATAAAATGTTCCATGAGCCAGCAATTCCTGCGGATGTGTGTGTATATGCACAAATGCATGCATGCACACACACCCCTTAGACCAACTCTTGCACACGTGCAACATGAGCTATGTACAAAAATGTTCATAATAACTTTTTTACAGTAACAAACCAATAAGAAACAATTTAAATGACTATTGATAGGAGAATGGATAATTTTTGCTATACTCCTTCAGTGAATACTTTGCTGTACTGAAAGTGAATGAACTTCAGCTATGTGTATCAATGTGAATGCATCTTTCAAACAAAATGCCTGGTGAAAAAAATCCTTACAGAAAATATATACAATGTAACATTTATATAAAGTACAAAGACAGGTAAAATGGAACCATTTGTTGTTTAAGGTGTGTGGTAAAAGTAATGGGATGATAAAACAAAATTACTTTTGGGAGAAGGAAAGGCAGGACAATGAGATAGAGGAGGAGCATAGAGGGAATTTCAAAAGAGCCGATAACATTATCTTTCTTGTATATGTCTGGGGGGTTCATATTGTTATTGTTAATACCTCATACATTTTATACATTTTTCTAAGTATGAAATGAGGAAGAAAAATGGAGATAAGAGATGAGAAGATGACTAGAATGAATGACTATATATGTAATAACCCAAAGAAGCAATATCTTTTGGAGATACCAGCCCAATATTCATTTTATCTTCTCTATAACCTTTTCTCATTACTTCTTTCCTCTACCAAAAACAAAAACAAGAAAATAAAAAAATAAATGATAATAAGGGTAGAATCAATCACTTAAGGAGCAAGCAAATAAAATACTGATCTGTAAAATCAAGATAACCAAATAGAAGATACCCTTCTGAAGGCTGAGGGAAATGTTCTGCCATGACATCGACTCTTCCAAGCCAGGTTGTATTAGGCCATTCTTGTGTTGCTATAAATAAATACTTGGGGCTATGTAATTTATAAAGAAACAAGATATATGTCTGGGGGCGGTGGCTGATGCCTGTAATTCCAGCACTTTGGGAGGCTGAGGCGGGGAGATCACTTGAGGCCAAGAGTTCGAGACCTGCCTGACCAACGCAGTGAAACCCTGTCTCTACTAAAAATACAAAAATTAGCTGGGCATGGTGTCACGTACCTGTAAGCTCAGCTACTTGGGATGCTGAGGCAGGAAAATCACTTGAGGCTGGTAGGTGGAGGTTGCAGTAAGCTGAGATCACATCACTGCACTCCAGCCTGGGTGACAGAGTGAGACTCTGTTTTCCCCATACCCCCACAAAAAATAAGAAACAAAGTTTAATTGGCTCGTGGTTCACAGGTTGTATAAGAAGCTTAGTACTGGCATCTCCTTGGCTTCTGGGAAGGCCTCAGGGAGTTTTACTCATGGCAGAAAGTGAAGTGGGAGCAGGCACTTCACATGACAATGACAGGAACAAGAGAGAGTGGCAGGGAGGGGAGATGCCACACTTTACAACAACTAGATCTCATGAAAAGTCACTCATGATCCCAGGACAACACCAAGCCATGAGGGATCTGCCCCCATGACCCAGACACCTCCCACCCAGCCCCACCTTCAGCACTGGGGATTATAATCCAACATGAGATTTGGGTGGGGACAAATATCCAAACTATATCACAGGTATACCCTGTACTGTTTGATGTGAACATCAGGTGGTGATAATCTGGTGAAATGTTATATAGAGAGAAGCCTTGGAGTCAGGGCCTTGAAGAGCTTGTTGTTTAACCCTCAGAGTAAGTGTTTTTGCTCAGAATAACTCAGAATAGCTGGCCACAAAGTCTGGAATCTCTCTGTGCATGCATGCAGATACCTATGCATTCATCCATCTATCCATCCTTTATCTTTCCTCCAGCATTCGTTGAGTTTGCCCTTTATGCCAGAGATAAGGAGGGGCTAGAGATGACAAAAAGAAAAGGCAGAACTAATCACATTGCAGGATGATGGTGTGAGATTGGAGTCAGGTCTCTAACAGAGTTTGGGGCATGAGGTCACAGGTGGTTAGCTCTGCCTGCTGAGAGGTAACAGACAGCTTCATCATGAGCCAGATGACTCTGTGCCCTGATGTGTCTTGGAAGATAAAGGAAAAGCTTTCAGACCTGAGGTCTTCAAATGTTTACGTTTTGCTTGTGGACCTCTAAAGGAAATCTGAAAAACTATGCATTGCTCACAGTTTTTTATGCTGACATCTAAGATTTTTTATCATAAGTTGAAGTAATTGTAAAGAAATTCTCTCTTATAACAAGTATTGACATTTCAAAACAAGCCCCTGATATTTTAAAAACGTTTCCAATGGAATCTATGTACTATAGTGTTTGATATCTATTTATCCTTTTAAAAAAAATACAAGAACAAGCTCTTCTTAATGTATTGACATTTTATATATCATTTAAGAAATGTTTCGAATGAAATCTATATACCAAGTGATATCATCATCTTTTTGGAAATAGCAGAACAAGCTCTTCTTAAATTTTACATCATTTTTTTTCTTCTCCTTGGATTTGTATTTCCATTCCTTTACTTTACAGAACTTTATCCTACGAAACATACCTTGTGTCATATTTCTCTGTAACAATGAGCAAGTGTATACACTCTATAAAGCTCTAAGTGTTAAGACATCTCTTCTGCATTGAGTCATTATGATGATTATTGGTAAACGATTGGTCAAAACAACATAAATACATATTTTGATGATTATGAAAAAATTTTTATTGGAAGTTTATCTCTTAGAGTTTTTTCTTTGCTCTCTCTCTTTTTTGACAATTATATTTATTGTTGACTATTATTGCTAGAATGAAATAGGATTCAGTGTCAATATTCACCTTATTTTTTCTTTTTTTAATTAGATATAAATGCTGAGACATTTTGTTCATATTTAAGCAGTAGAATTGGAAGTTTTGTTGTAGAAATATCATTAAGGCCCCATGTGGTGACTCACACCTATAATCCCAACACTCTGGAAGTCCAAAGCAGGTGGATCACCTGAGGTCAGGAGTTCGAGACCAGCCTTGCCAGCATGGTGAGGCCCTGTCTCTACAAAAAAATACAAAAATTAGCTGGGCATGGTGGCAGGCACCTGTAATCCCAGCTACTTGGGAGGCAGAGGCAGGGAGAATGGCTTGAACCCAGGGGGTGGAGGTCGTAGTGAGCTGAGTTGGTGCCACTGCACTCCAGCCTGGGTGAAAGAGCAAGACTCTATGTCCGAAAATAAAAATAAAAAGAAATGTCATTTAATGATTGAATTCTATTTTGAGTTAAAAAGCAAAAATTATTTAGTGATTATTCTCTTAAAATTATTTTTAAACAGCTGTTATTATATAATTCATATCTCTTGTTGACAGCAATGACTCAGTATCAGTTGACTTGTGAAAATATTTGCAACCAGTTATTAGAGTTAGTCACTTTCTCAACAATAACAATAGTAGACCTAAAAGAAAGAAGCTAAGCAAAATTACTATAGAGAGTTTATTTGGGCCAGGGTTGAAGACTGCAGCCCAGGACACACTTCCAGATTGCCTTGGAGAGTGCCCTAGGGAACATAGGAGAAGCTCAAGTTTTTAAAGAAAAAAGGAATAAATCAAGAGCGTGATTTGTTCCTGAATTCTTCAGGAATTCTAATTGGTTTACAGAAATAACATTTGTTAATGAATGGCTATACATTGTTGAACTACAGGATGTATGGCACGTTATGGTTACTTGGCATTAGTTAGTCTGGAGCCTGCATAGCAAATGGCTTCAAGAGGTAATTATCTAGCTCAAGGAGGAGTGAGACATGACTACTGTTAATATCTTCAGTGCCTCTCTGGGCCTGATAATTTAAAGGGGTTCACAACCCTCAGATAAAAAGTTTTGTTTTTTTTTCTCATACCAATATTTCAAATTGTTCCTTTGCTTAAAAACCTGGGGATGTTTTCACCCTGAGGCAACAACATGCCACGATAAGATTTAGGGTGGAAGAGAGAAGGGCCTTTCTTCTGCAAAGTGGGAAGAAATCCATTGTTAAAGGGGAATCTACAGCTTGACCTCACTGTTTCTTAGATTTTTAGGAAAGAGTACAAATAGGTTTTGAGGATCTGGAAGTTGATTTCCTTAAAACTACTCAAGATTCTACATGTAAAGTTTTCCAGCTTGTTGCTACTTTTAGTATGGTGTGTGGGCCAGCAACATTGGCACACCTGGGACTGTTAGAAATGCCCCCAGCCCAGTCCTCCTGAAGCTGAATCTGCAAAATCCCAGAGCGATTCACAAGCTCATGAAAGTCCAGATTGCTGCCATTTCCTTCCCCTCAAAACTTTGTAGTGCACACATTGGCTATTATACAGGTTCCTTCCCAGTGTAGGCAGTCATTTACATACCTCTTTAGTAATCTCTGCTCATGCTTTTGACATTGGTTCTCCAAGAAGTAACCTGGTTTAGCTTCCAGCAGTCTGTGAGGCCTACTGGGCTGGGCTTTCTGACTCTGCAAATAATTTAAACACTGCTTAGGATGGTCCCTGAGGAACCCTCAGTAAGTGGTAGCTGATAGTTATCATTTTCTTCTCACTAATGGTCAGATTTGGGTAAGCGATCCTTTTTCCTACTTGAGTGTCACTCGAGCCTGTGATTTTGAATTACTGGATTCTAAGACTGGCAAGACCTGTGTGTGTCATGGAGAGGTTTCCTCCTATCATCCCATTAAACATTGTGACCTTGTCATTAGGAGAGCTATAAATAGAAGACATTTTTTTTAAGGAAAATAAAAGCCTATTCAAACAGCATCAAAAGCTGCTGGTTCTAGCAACAAGAAAATGGCTGATTGTATTTTTTGAAATGTCTCTGCCTTTCCCTGTATTTTTGCTGTGTTGACAGTTGTGCCATCCAGGCTTGACCTAGCCCTCAGCCCTCCCTCTTGGTTCTGCATTCACTTTTTGTGTATGTGGGATTCCAGATCTGTAAACAAGGGGGCCGGGTGCCAAAGCCTCCCTCTTGGGTGCAAACACCCAAGTGTCAGTGGTGTTTGGAAGCAGAGGAACAGTCCATGGGAGGAAGCATTCCCCAACATTATTCTCTCTTTGTGCCCCCAGCAGAAGTCCTGCAGTGTCCTGGGAAGAACAAGGATGCTCAGAGTTCAAATCCTGCCTTGTTACCTAAACTCCCTCGACTTCTGTGTCTCTGTCTCTAAAATGGCCATCAACTCAAATGGCTATGGGAAAATTAAATGAGACTGAGCACCTGTGTAGATAAATGGATGCTCTAAAAAAGTGATTTTCCTCCTCCTTTCAAACAAACAGACAGTGCTATGTAAAATCAATGCTTTATAAAATCATAGGATCTTAGGCTGGGGAATATTCTTTAAAATCATGACATTTGCTGTAGAAGAAACTAGAGGGAAAAAAATGAACCTACACTGATGAGCCAAGTTTCAGATTTTATAGTAGTGCCTGTGCACTAATGATAATTTAAGATGATGGTGTCCAGGAAGGGACCCATTTCTCTACAGCTGATCAGCCACAGATCAGTGCTATGAGTTATAGAACTAGAAAGGCAGAACATGAATAGACAGAGAAATAACACATAGAGCAGAAGGAGCACAATACTGAGAGTCCTTGAATGCACTTTATTTGCTACTTTGAACAGCAAAATTATGCGTTAATGTCAGTGGTTCACAAAACTTGGTCCCTGACCAGCATCATCAGCATCACCTGGGAACTTGTTAGAAATGCAAATTCTCTGGCCTTACCCCAGACCTGCTGAATCAGAAACCCTGGGAGTGAGGCCAGCAATTAGTGTTTTAAGCAAGCTTTGCATGTGATTCAGATGAAAGCTGGAGTTCGGGAATTACTGGTTTACATTTTAACAGCTTACAACCATCTTTTCCAATGCAAAGCAAAGTGGAATCACAAATGTCTTAGAATTTTAAATTCCTTACCTCCTTGACATATACTGTGAAAATTCCCAGATATTATTGTCTTCTGATTCTTATAGTGATAAGCATGAGCACAGTCACCAGGCAGAACTTCCTCAGTTGCCCTGGGTGGCTGTTGTCTAATCATGAAGCAGTAATATAAGAGAAGGATTCTGAAAATTAACTAAATGAATCTGCTGTCACTTTGGGTCTTTAGAAATACCTTTCCTAGGCTGGGTGCAGTGGCTCATGCCTGTAATCCCAGCCCTTTGGGAGGCTGAGGCAAGAGATGACTTGAGACCAGAAGTTTGAGACCAGCCTGAGCAACACAGTGAGACCCCATCTCTTAAAAAAAAAAACCCACAACTATCTTTCCTCTAGAGTTACAATATATTTATAACATTATAACAAATTATATACAAATCACTGTTTTTATTTCCATACCTTCACAATTCTATCTCTAGAAGCAGTTACACCAAAGCCCTGTGTTGTCTGGATGTGTGATGACAGACTCTCTGCGCCCCTCTGAAGGGTGTCATCACTCAGGCCCAACTTCTGCTTATTTTGAATTTCCCGTTTGATGGTTAAAAGTCAAAGAGAAAGCCAGAAATTAAAAGCCTGTACCACAGTCTCTTATTCATATTCTCTGTCATCACTGGTTGTTTATGTGTCTGCCTCAACCTCCCAGATTGGGGCTCATTAGGGGCAAGAGTTATTTGTCTCATTCCCCTTCTACAAAATAGGCTTCCAGTAGATGTTCATGAGCAGGACTGACACTGAAGCCAGCAAGGCTGAGCGGCTCATGGAAGGCTGGGGAGCTCTTCTGAGCATCCACAGATACTTCCTCCTACTCACTTTATTATATCCTCTCTGTTTATTGGGTGATTGTTTATTATTTACTTTATTTCCACGTGGCATTCTCTAGATACTTTGTAAGTGACTGACTGTGTTCGTCAACGAAACTTTGCAGAAGTCAGGCTTTGTAAATATAGTGGAAGAAAGGAGATTCACAGCTAAACGCTTCCTAATGAGGACACTGCGAACATGTTATTTTCAACATTCAACTCCTAAGTTTGAATAATTCATGAAAAAAAATCTGTTGAACTAAAGTGACTGGGCTATTTTAATGAAAGTAGAGATTTGGAATGTTTTAGAGCTGGAGATCAACACCCTCAGTGTTCATGAGAGAAGTGAAGGCAGGGAGAGGAAATGACCAGCCCACAACTCAGTGAGTTAATGAGCTCAGGTCTTCTGTGTCCCGTGCCCTCAAGGTCACACAGTGGCTAGTGGCCAATCTGAAACGAGAACTCAGGCTTTGAGATGCACACACCCAGTTCTTTCCATGGAGGCACCACAACTTGTCACAGGGATACCAGAGAGTAGGCAGGCCGAAGTTCCCTCTCTCCTGCACTGCTGGGTCACAGAAGACACAGGGAGATCATGTTTCCTTTCCTTTTCCATCCTCAATGATCAAGCCCAGTTGCTTTCTGCTCTGGCTGCACAGTAGACCCCCTGGGGAGCTTCTGAAAAATTTTGATGCTCAAAATCCACCCCAGGTCAATTAAACCAGTCTGGTGGCGGGCCCAGGCTTCAGTGTTTTAAAGCCCCCTAGGTGGTTCCAACCTGCAGCTAAGTTTGAGAAACATGAGTCTAGCCCTTCCCTCTCGTTTCTCCTATTTTCTTGATGGCCAGGCAGCATCCTTTCCTTGCTCCCTCTGTTCCCTTTTTGCTAATCCTCAGGAGAGGTTTTCTGTTTTTTTTTTTGACAGAGTCTCACTCTGTCGCCCAGGCTAGAGTACAGTGGCACAATCCTGGCTCACTGCATCCTCCATCTCCCGGGTTCAAACAATTCTTCTGCCTCAGCCTCCTGAGTAACTGGGACTACAGGTGCATGCCACCACGCCAGGCTAATTTTTGTAATTTTAGTAGAGACGGGTTTCACCGTATTGGCCAGCCTGGTCTCGAACTCCTGACCTTGTGATCTGCCCGCCTCAGCCTCCCAAAGTGGTGGGATTACAGGCGTGAGCTACCTGGCCTAATCCTCAAGTTTTAACATTGCAGTCACATGGTTAAGTTCAGGCTGCTGCCAATCCAAGCCATTTAAGACATTAGCCAAAAGCTTAGCTTTGCGATCCCCTTCTGATCTACTCCTCTCTCTGTCTCAGCTCGGCTGTGTCTTTGCTTCCTTCACCACTGCCCTCCTCAACTCCCACCCAGGCCTCACTCTCCCAGGAGTGGTTACCATTTGTAGCCTTTCTATCAAAGCCTCCCTCTTCCTTGGCTTCAGTCCCAGACGACTGTGAGGCTGGACTCTAGGAACTGGGAGTTCAGACTGGATGGAAAGCTTTGGGGATGCTGCTCCTATGATTATTGGTCCCAGAGGAATAATTCTTCCAGCAGCTCTTCTTTTTTTCTTGCTGGCTAAGTGTGTGGGTGTGCAGCAGGCATTTGCTAGGGAACGTGGGCAAAAAATAAAACTTTTCAAGCTTCAATTCTGCAGACAGATTGAGAGGCCTCCCAACAGTTCAGAATTGCTGAATCTGGCTCCATCCACCCACTTACCCCGCAGGAAGTGGTAGATCGAGTTCGATGTGTTTTGATTTGTTAACAGTGGCCTAGCTTATGGGAGTTTAACTCATAAGGGTGGTGCTTTAAAATAAACTATAAAATAAACAAATAATTATTGAATATCCATTGCATGCAGGGCACTGTGCTAGAAACTGATTAAACCCAAATTGAAGGTCACCTCTGCTGAAGGTATTTTATGGGCAATAGAAGGAGACAGGAAGAGAGGGGAATAGGAATAGGAAGAAAATTAAAAGCCATAAAAGCAAAAAGGGTTAGGGGTAGAAGGATGACAGCTGTGTGTTTGACTTCCCAGGACTTAAAGTCCTGAACTATTTGTCCAGTCCATTCTCACCAACCATATTGGAGCCACCATATTGTTTTAATCTTGCCATTTGACCTCCAAGGTATTTTGGGGGCCCCTCAGAGAGCTTAGCAAACATTATCCTAAGACAGCTGCAGCTTCTTTCTCAATCCATCTCCATCTCCCTCTGCCTGTGTGTCTTTTTGTCACTTTCTAACTCCCACACTTTATCTCCCTTGCTATCTCTTAGATACGTAACTTTTTTTCATGAATACATAAAGAAAGAAATCCAAGCTCTCAGCCATTTATCGAACTAATAATGAATATTATTGGTAGAAATGACCAACACAAATTAACAGCTAAAACTACATATAGGAAAAAAAATGGTTATTGATGGAAAATTGCCTGAAGAGTCAAATCTTCTTGACAAAATGTAGACGTCCAGATAGGATCAAGAAAAATTGGATTTGGTAGAAATGATGGCCATGAAGTAAAATCCTTGAAGGCAGATGTTATAATTGGTAAACTTTGACATGGACAAAAACTTGATAATGAATCAAATTTTGTTGTAAAATTTAAAAAGAGGCAGGAGATTGCTTGAGGCTAGGAGTTCAAAACCAGCCTGGACAATACAGTGAGACTCCATCTCTATTGAAAAAAAAAAAAAGAGGCTGGGCATGGTAATTTATGCCTGTAATCCCAGTACTTTGGGAGTCCGAGGGGGGCAGATCACTTGAGGTTAGGAGTTCAAGACCAGCCTGGTCAACATGGTGAAACCCCGTCTCTACTACTAAAAAAAAAAAAAAAAAATTAACCGGGCGTGGTGGCAGGTGCCTGTGTTCCAAGCTACTTGGGAGGCTGAGGCAGGAGAATCACTTAAACCTAGGAGGCAGAAGTTGCAGTGAGCCGAGATTGCACCACTGCACTCCAGCCTGGACAACAGAGCAAAACTCTGTCTCAAAAATAATAATAATAATAATTGATGCCAATGAAAATAACATCAATAAACTATATATAAAATGATAAAAACTGGAAACTGTGATGTATGAAAAATTGATCGTTGAATTTCATTACTAATGACATTTGTTCTAGAGACACACTTTCTTGATGTAAGTCTGTCAACGTTGGCATAATTCTGATGAGAATATAGTGAGATTTCTACTGCGGTAGCAATAACAGTGAAAAATATCATGACCCCATAGGGGCTGCCTGATGAACAGGCAGCAAGGTGAAAGCTCCAACAGGGTGGGGCTTAGGAATCTGTATTTCTTTTAAAAAATCAAAAACAAAAAAAAACCCTCCATCTTTTGAACTATAATGTAAACGAACCAATTAGTAACAAAATGTTTGGGGAATAACCAGAAAAATTTGAACATTGACAGAATGCTGGAGAGTATTACTCCACTATTATTATTATAAGCACAATGATGGTATTGTGGTCATATATTTTTATAGTCCTGTTATGGACTGAATTGTATGCCTCCAAAATTCACATGTTGAAGCCTTAACCTCCATTGTGACTGTATTAGAAGAAGGACCTTTAAAGAGGTAACTGGGGTAAATGAGGACCTAATCTAGTAGGAATGGGGTGGGGTCCTAACTAATAGGACTGGTGTCCTTATAGGAATAAGAGCCATGGGGTGGGGCACTAGCATAAAGAAAAGGCTAAGTGGGGGACACAGTGAAAAGGTGGCCATCTGCAAGCCAAGAGAGAGGCCTCAGGAGATACTAACCCTGCCAGCACCTTCATCTGGACTTGTAGCCTCTAAAAGTGAGAGGAAAAAAATGTCTATTGCTTTAGCCACCCAGCCTATGGCATTTGTTATGGAAGCATTAGCAAACTAAAATGAATCCATATATATTAGAGATACCCACTGAATTACTTAGGAGTGGAATAATATGATGTCTAAAATTTTGCTTTACAATACTCCAGAAATAAAAATTGAGGATAGCAGATGGACAAAACAAGACTAGCTAAGGTTGACAGTTATTGGAGCTGGGTAACAAGCACTTGGAGGTACAGTGTGCTATTCTGTTCTGTGGACTGTTTGAAAATCTCCAAGGCCATGCACGGTGGCTCACGCCTGTAATCCCAGCACTTTGGGAGGCCGAGGTGGGCGGATCACCTGAGGTTGGGAGTTTGATACCAGACTGACCAACATGGAGAAACCCCATCTCTCCTAAAAATACAAAAATTAGCTAGGCATGGTGGCACATGCCTATAGTCCCAGCTACTTGGGAGGCTGAGGAAGGAGAATCGCTTGAACCCAGAAGATGGAAGTTGCAGTGAGCAGAGATTGTGCCACTGCACTCCAGTCTGCTCGACAGGAGCAAGACTCCAACTCAAAAAAAAAAAATCCAAATAAGTTTTTAAAAATTGACAGTGATAATTGTACAGGTTATTTTTATGTATATTCAAGTAGATAATTACAAGAAAAGGTTTCCCATAATCTTGCATTCTTATCTGTGCTGCTGTGGCCTGGAATAAAATGTGTTACAAATGTGTATTTATAAATAAAACATTAACTAAATATAATAAGGGAAAAGGATAAAAATGCCGACTGCAGACAGTGGAACTGTGGGCAAGGGGCAAGCAGTCTGAGAAGGAGGAATCAGCATTTATTGAGTGCCTTGTCCATACCAGGTGCTTTATAGACATTGTCTTTGGATACTCACATAGGTCTATGAAGTAGACTTACCATTTCAGTCCTTTCAGAACATTTTAATATGAAGAAACTAAGGCCCAGGGAGGATGAATGAATTCCTGAGATCCCATATTAGGAAGTGGCTGAGCTGAGATTTTAATCCTGTCTGCTTCCAAAACTTGCATTCTTTTCTCTATTAAAACTTACATACCTTTTCCCTAGATATCGTGAAATACCAGATCATAAAGGACAGAGGAATCCTGAAGAGGATAAAATCATGGAGAGATGGGGCCAGTTAACATTACCAAAGGAGCTGGGCTTGGAGGTAAGTCCTGGAGGTGGAGAAGAGACAAGCAAGCAATCTAGGAGTAGGGAGGGATGGCAAAGATGCAGAAACTTGGTAGCAGGTGGAGAACAGGGTAAGAATGAGAGGCCACCACTGCAGGCTCATATTTCTTGAATGAAAGGGTAGACCAGATGATCTTTCAAATCTAAAATTCTGTCAACCCTCATCTGGGCCTCTCCACTACGATGTTCCACCTTCATCTCCAGTTCTACATTTTTAAAACTAGATTCATTACTTTCTCTCTTCCCCACCTGAATCAATTTCCTCCTGGCTTCCCTCACCTGCTGATAGAGTTATTTTCCCACCTATGTTTAACACCTGTAATCTTTACCAATCTTGTCCAGGCCCAAGTCTTGGGACAGCACTGGTAAACGGATTCTTTGCTCAAAACTCCAGGAGCTCCCCTATCTGTCACTGGAATACCTAAGCCATATTCTGACCTCAGAGCCTTTGCACTGGCAGTTCTTTCTACCCAGAAGGCTCTTCTGCTAGATATTCATCCTAATGTCCTTTAAGACTTTACTGAATGTCACCATCTCAATGAGATCTTCCTTGACCACCTGTTTTAAGTTGCAACTACCTCCGTCTTCCCCTGCTGCATGACTAATCTCCCATACCGATATATTTTTTCCCTGAGCACTTTTTTTTAACACGCTATTTGTTTTTCTTTTCTCTTAAAAATTGTGTATCTCCCTTCATTAGAATAGAAGTCAGACAAGGGCAGGGCTTTTTGTCCAATTTGTTCACTTTCCTAACCCTAAAAATGAACAACAATGGCTGGGCACATAGAAATTTCTCAATGAATGAATGAATTCGTGTTTTATAAACGAAGTACAGCACAACAAATAAAGACATAGAAAAGTGCTGGGAAACAAAAAGGGCTGTCAATTCCACCCACTTGGGAATGGCAGGAAAAATTTCACATGAGTTAACAATTGAGCTGAGATTTAAAGGTAAGTGGGCAAGGCAGATGGGGTAGGTGAATAATGGTCCCCAAAGAGATCAAGTCCTAATCCCTGGGGAGCCTGGGGTTATATGGTGTATTAGTCCATTCTCATGCTGCTATAAGGACATAGTGAAGACTGGGTAAGTTATAAAGAAAAGAGGTTAATTGACTCATAATTCCACAGGGCTGGGGAGACCTCAGGAAATGTTACAATTGTGACAGAAGGGGAAGCAAACGCGTCTTTCTTCACATGGTGGCAAGAGCGAGAAATTAGAGTTGAGCGAAGGAGGAAGCCCCTTATACCATCAGATCTCGTGAGAACTCACTCACTATCATGAGAACACTATGGGGGAAATTCAATTGTCTCCACCTGGTCCTGACCTTGACATGTGGGGATTATTACAATTCAAGATGAGATTTTGGGCAGGGACACAGCCAACCATATAATATGGCAAAAGAGACTTAACAGATGTGACTAAGCTAATTATTTTGAGATGGAAAGATTATTCTGTTTTATCCAGCTGGACCATAAATGCAGTAACAAGTATTCTTATAAGGGAGAGACAAAGGTAGGTTTAGCAGCAGCAGCATAAGCAGAAGTTGATGTGACAGTGGAGCAAGATGCTGTGCTGCTTCTGGCTTTAAAGATGGATGAAGGAGTCGTGAGCCAAGGAATGCAAAGAATGTATGTGGCTCTAGAAGCTGGAAAAGGCAAGGAAACAGATTCTTCCCTCCAGCTTGTGGAGGGAGCACAGCCCTGCTGACGCCTTGATTTCAGCTCAGTAAAACTGATTTTGGATTCTGACCTCCAGGACTGCAAGAGAATAAATGTGTATTGTTTTAAGCCACCAAGTTTGTGGTAATTTGTTACAGCAGCCATTAAAAACTAATACAGCAGGCGAGGGCATCCTATTAAGAGGGAATAGTATGTACAAATTATGAAAGTGACAGCACTTTCAAGAATCCCTTGGGAAACTTAATGTACCAGGGTTAAGCAGTAAGGAGTGGAGAAAGATGGGGTTGGGGACGTGGCAGGGGCTAGATTGTGAAGGGCCTTGTATGACATGCAGAGGAGTTGGGTGGTATCCTATTGGTGTAGAAGAATGTAATGACATTTAGTCCTGAATGACATATTCCTGGCTGCAGGGAGTGCTGCTGGTAGATGGCCCTTACTTGCAATTCTCTTTTGGGATTTCTCTTTTATGCATGTAGCTGTCTATCCCAAGATCATACTAGCTTCCTGGGACAACCAGTCATTGGTCTACACAGAAGTATACTCTGTCAATTCACTCCAATTCAGAAGAACCCCAGAGGGACATCCCAACTTCAGAGCTTCCCAGGAGGTTAGCTAAAGCTTTGTTGTGATGACTTTGGAGCTCAACTTCCTGCTTCCTTCTTTCCCTTCTACAGGTATTAATCTCAAGAGCCCTCCCTAATGAATACCCTGCATGCTAGTCTCTGTCTCATTCGGCCTCCCTGGGAACTCATCTTGCCAATGGGAGTGAAGTGGTCTTTAAGTAAGAGAATGAGAGGTAAGATTGGATTGGGTGGTGATAACTCAGATCAGTGTGAGGATGCGCTAGGCTGGGGAAAGACTGGAGGAGAGATCAGTTAGGAAACGAGCAAGATTCCAGGTAAAAGATGATGAAGTCTTGGATAAGGGTAGAGGCAAAAGCAACTCTATGCATGGCCGCCAGCTTTCCTGTGACCAGCCTCATGGAGCCTAATCCATAACATATTAGCTAAAAGAAGTTCTTCCTCATAGGCAGCACAAGTGAAAATAGACAAATCAGATTACATCAAAGTAAAAAGCTTCTGCACAGCAAAAGAAAAAATCAACAGGGTGAAGAGACAACCTATGAAGTGGGTGAAAATTGCAAACCCATCTGATAAAGGATTAATATCCAAAGTATATTAGGAGCCCAAACAACTCACTTGCAAGAAAACAACCTGATTTTAAAAATGAGTAAAGGACCTGAATAGACATTTCTCAAAAGAAGACATACAAGTGGCCAATAGGTATATGAAAAAAATGCCCCGTATCACTAATCATCAGAGAAATGCCGATTAAAACCAAAATGAGCATCACCTTATACCTGTTAGAATGGCTATTATCAAAGACAAAAGATGTTGGTGGGATGTGGAGAAAAATAATTGCATGCTGTTGGTGAAAATTTATACTAGTACAGCTGTTATGGAAAACAGTATAGAGGTTCCTCAGACAATTAAAAATAGGACCACCAGGCCAGAGTGGTGGCTCACGCCTGTAATCCCAGCACTTTGGGAGGTCGAGGTGGGCAGATCATGAGGTCAAGAGATCGAGACCATCCTGGCCAACATGGTGAAACCCTGTCTCTACTAAAGATACAAAAATCAGCTTGGCATGATGGCATGCACTTGTATTCCCAGCTACTCAGGAGGCTGAGGCAGGAAAATCTCTTGAACCTGGGAGGCAGAGGTTGCAGTGAGTCGAGATCGCACCACTGCACTCCAGCCTGGTGACAGAGCAAGACTTCATCTCAAAAAAAAAAAAAAAAGACTACAATATGATTCAGCAATCCCACTACTGGGTATGTGTTCAAAGGACATGATATCAGTATGTTGAAAAGATATCTGCACTCTCATGTTAACTGCAGTGCTGTTTATAATAGCCAGACATGGAAACAACCTAAGGGTCCATCAATGGATAAATGGATATAGAAAATGTGATTGTATTTATGAGGAAGGCATGTTGAAAGCTGAGATGGGTCAATAGCTAAGCCTCTTACGCCAGTTAGTCAATTTGTAAATGCAAAGGAAAGGTTCTTGAAGGAAATTACAAGTACCTTACTGTTGATATAGAGAACGTTTGAGTGGTCTGGATAGAAAATCAAATAGCTACAACATTCCCTTAAGTCAAAGCCTAATCCAGAGCAAAATCCTAAGTTTCCTCAATTTTATGAAGGCTGAAAGTGGTGAGAAAGGTGCAGAAGGAAAGTTGAAATCTGGTAGTGGTTGGTTTATAAAGTTTAAGGAAAGAAGCCATCTCCATATCATAACAGTGCAAGGTGAAGCAGCAAGTGCTGATGTAAAAGCTGCGGCACGTTATCAAAAAAATCAAGCTAAGATAATTGATAAAATTGGCTACACTAAATAATTGATTTTTAATGTAGACAAACAGACTTCTATCGGAAAAAGATGCCGTCAAGGACTTTCATAGCTAGAGAGAAGTCAATGCCGGCCTTCAAAGTTTCAAAAGATAGGCTGACTCTCTTACTAGGGACTAATGTAGCTGATGACTTTACCTTTGACACCAATGCTTATTTCCCATTCCAAAAATCCAAGGATCCTTAAGAATCATGCTAAATCTACCCTGCCTGTGCTCAATAAATGGAACAGCGAAGTCTGAATGATGGCACATCTGTTTACAGCATGGTTTACTAAATATTTTAAGCCCACTGTTGAGACCTACTGTGCAGAAAAAAAGATTCCTTTCAAGATACTAATGCTCAATGACAATATACCTGGGCACCCAAGAACTCTTATGGAAGTGTACAAGATGATTAACGTTGTTTTCAGGCCTACTAACGTGACATTTATTCTCTAGCCCAAGAATCAAGAAGTAGTTTGGACTTTCAAGTCTTATTATTTAAGGAATACTTTTAGTGAGGCTATAGCTACCATAGATAATGATTCCTTTGATAGATCTGGGCAAAGGAAATTAAGAACTTCCCTGAAAGAATTCACCATACTAGATGCCATTAAGAACAGTTGTGATTGATTGGAGGAAGTCAAAATATCAGCATTAACAAGAGTTTGGAAGAAGTTGATCCCCCTCATGAATGATTCTGAGGTGTTTAAGATTTCAGTGGAGGAAGTAACTGCAGATGTGGTAGAAATACTAAGAGAACTGGAATTAAAGGTGGAACCTGAATATGTGTCTGAATTCCTGCAATCTCATGATAAAATGTTAATGGATGAGGAGTTACTTCTCATGGATGGTCAAAGAAAGTGATTTCTACTGACACAACATTTATTCTCCAAACGTTGTGTCTCTCCAAAAGGCATTGCATTATGATATGTGCCCTCTTCGGGGGTGGCAGAGGAAGCAAAGAAAAGAAGTTCTGTCTCCTTACTGAGTTGTGAGTGGATACTCCTAGTGAATATGCTGTGAACATTGTTGCAGTGACAACGAAGGGTTTAAAATATTACATAAACATAGTTGATACATCAGCAACAGGACTTGAGAGCATTAACTCCAAATTTGAAAGAATTTCTGCTGTGGGTAAATTGCTATCAAACAGTATCATATGCTACAGAGAAATCTTTCATAAAATGAAGAGTCCATGGATGTGACAAACTTCACTGTTGTCTTATTTTGAGAAATTACCACAGCCAGCCCAACCTTCAGCAACTACCTCCCAGATCCAGTCATCAGCCATTAACATGGAGGCAAGGCTTCACCAGCAAAAAGATTACAACTCGATAAAGGCTTAGATGATTGGTAGCATGTTTTTAGCAATAAATTACTTTTAAGTTAAGCTATACACTTTTTTAGACATAATGTTATTGCACATTTACTAGACTATGGTATAACAAATGCATAGTGTAAACATAACTTTTATATGCACTGGGAAAATAACAAATTTGTATGACTCACTTTATTGTGATATTTGCTTTAATACTGGACTTGAACCTGCAGTATTTCCAGGGAATACCTGTATTCTTAAAAACCCCTGACAGTAGATTTTAAGTGTTCTCACCACAAAAAATGAAAAATATGGGAGGTAGTACATTTGTTAATTAGCTCAATTTAGCCAGTCCACAATTTATACATATTTCAAAACATCATCTTGTACAAAATAAATATATAAAGTTTTTACTTGGTAATTTGAAAATAATTTTAAAAAGAAGTCCTTCTTTATTATGGCCTGAGTCTTTTCATTTTGTCCCTCATTTCTAATCCACCTTTCTGGAACATGTCTACTTTCTTACCAAAAATATCTTCTCTGTTTCCCTGGTGAACAATCAGCTTCAACAAGCAGCAGGTGTGATCAACATTCTTCTCAGAGCAAGAAACCTACCATACTGGGAAGTGTTCTTCTTTCCATTTCTTTTTGAATATCTCCAATGTTAGAGAGCTCATTATCTTACAAGGCTGTGTATTCTCATTGACATGGCTTGGCTTTGTCCCTACCCAAATCTCATCTTGAATTGTAGTTCCCATAATCCCTATGTGTCATGGAGGGACCAGGTGAGATGTAATTGAACCATGGGGGTGGTTACCCCCATGCTGCTGTTCTTAAGGTAGTGAGTGGGTTCTCACAAGATCTACTGGTTTTGTAAGGGGCTTTTCCCTCTTCACTCAGCACTTCTTCCTGCTATCATGTGAAGAACATGTTTGCTTCCCCTTCTACCATGATTGTAGGTTTTCTAAGGCCTCCCCAGCCTAGTAGAACTATGAGTCAATTAAACCTCTTTCCTTGTAAATTACCCAGTCTCGGGCAGTTCTCTATAGCAGCGTGAGAATGAACTAATACACTCAGTCTCAGTTGAGAGCCTTATACCAAACCTGAAACTGCTTGTAGCTTTCGCTTGGTTCTAGTTATGAGACATATCATCAGTATGGAACAATGTGTTTAGAAGTCCTAGTTTTGGAGTCAAACAGAAATTAGTTCAAATCCAGATTCTGCTACTTAAAGTGACCTTGGTCCTTTTATGTCAACTAGTTTGCTCAACTGTAAAATGGGGACAAAAATAGAATCTCCCTCATAAAGTTACTGTTTAAAAAAAGAGGCCGGGCGCGGTGGCTCAAGCCTGTAATCCCAGCACTTTGGGAGGCCAAGGCGGGTGGATCACGAGGTCAAGAGATCGAGACCATCCTGGTCAACATGGTGAAACCCCGTCTCTACTAAACATACAAAAAAATTAGCTGGGCGTGGTGGCGCATGCCTGTAATCCCAGCTACTCAGGAGGCTGAGGCAGGAGAATTGCCTGAACCCGGGAGGCGGAGGTTGCGGTGAGCCGAGGTCGTGCCATTGCACTCCAGCCTGGGTAACAAGAGCGAAACTCTGTCTCAAAAAAAAAAAAAAAGAATATTTTGGCCAGGTGCAGTGTCTCACGCCTGTAATCCCAGCACTTTGGGAGGCCGAGCCCAGCAGATCACGAGGTCAGGAGTTCAAGACCAGCCTGGCCAACATTTCTACTAAAAATAAAAAAATTAGCCAGGTGTGATGGTGCACACCTGTAATCCCAGCTACTCAGGAGGCTGAGCCAGAAGAATTGCTTGAACCTGGGAAGCAGAGGTTGCAGTAAGTGGAGATGGCACCACTGCACTCCAGCCTGGATAAAAGAGTGAGACTCCATCTTGGAAAACAAAAGAAAAAGGAACAATTTTAAAGCATGATACCTGGCACATTGTAAATGCTTAATAAGTAGTCGATATTATTATGGATGTTAGATGTCAATTGAATATGTCTCTCCAAAAGGCATTGCATTATGATATGTGCCCTCTTCAGGGTGACAGGGGAAGCAGAGAAAAGAAGTTTGTCTCCTTACCAAGTTGTGAGTGGATACACACCTGACCTCTTTGAACAAAATGCATGTTAAGCACAGTAATGGTGTGTAGACTCTCATGCAGGATAGGAGGAAGCTATAATCAGCGTGTCTCCCATGGCTTATATCTGCCTACTTAGGAGGAAAAAGAATTTGTTTTCCATTTACCAAACAGCAGCTCTGCATAATAAGAAGGGATTGATTTTCTCAGCATTCCATTAGCTCTGAGTCTTTCAAGAGAGTATAATGCATTCCAGTGGGGGAGATGAATTGCGTCATCAGGGAGCTGGAACGGGACCTGGAGAGGAATCAGGCTGGGGTATCAGCTTTCAAAGGGAATAATCTCACTCTTCTCCCCATTTTCCTTATATATTTTTTCCAAATCTTTGAAGCTTGGCATTTTGTATCCACATTTCTGATCTAGACACTTATTTCATAACCAGCTCAACTGCTGACCCAGTTAAATAATAATGAGTGGATTCTCATAAATCTCAACTTTTTCTCTCAGGAGAACCCATGGAAGAGGCTGCAGAGTGGTGGCTGTGGGAGAAGTCATCACTAGTGATGTCAAAACCCATTGCTTGATTGGTGGTGCTAAACACTAGGTGTCTGCGCACCATCAAAACATTCGGTAGGAGAGAAAGAAAAATTTAGTTAATGCATTGGTTGTTTTGTCCACCTGGTATTCACACAAGTAAAAGAAACAGAGAGAAGAAAATACTGTCTTCCAGAAAATGGCGTGATTTTTTTTTTCTCATAGAAGAAAGTTTGCTTACTGGAGGTTTATGTGGGAAATATAGTATAACCAGTAGTGTGATAGCAAATGTTTAACATGGACACTAGCAGGTGAAGGGAGCGTGAGTTGGTAGAAGGTGCTCATTTTTGTGGTGTATATATTCTCACCATAGTTGATTTCAAGCTACTAACACAACAACACTCAGTGCGGTATTGGGAGAGATGAGCAGAAGCGCACCATTCTGTGGTGTTTCTACCATCCCTAACCTGTGAGGTCTCTACTCACTTACACACTCACTCAGTCATTCATCTTTTATTTATTCAACATTTATTGAGCACCTGCTGGGCAATGGAAATACTGAAATGGACAGGAGGATCTCAAGATAGACAAGAGAGGTGATGACTGTAGGGGAATGTAATAAATGTATGATAGAGTTAGGAATAGGCAAGGTGACTGGGAGGAAGAGTGGCCTCTTGGACTGACTGTTCAGTCCTCCAGCTGCTTCCTCAGAAAGAGTTTGACAAAAGATCCCTTTCCCCAGCTTGATACACTCTCTTTCCTTGGCCTCCAGGACACCATTCTCTCCTGGTTTTGTTTGTTTGTTTGTTTGTTTTTTCCCTGTCTTGTTGGCAGCCCCTTCTCAGTCTCCTTTGTTGCTTCCTCCTTAGCTCTATGACCTTTAACTATTGCAGTGTCCCAGATTCCAGTCCTTGGACATCTCATCTTTTCTACCTCCCTCACCCATTGGTAATTTAATCCATTGTCAAGATTGTAGATGATCTATGGCCCCAGCTGTAGACCATCCCACAACCCTGTACACTAGACTCATCTATCCAATTGCCTGTTTGAAAATCCCCATATGGCTAATACGTGTCTCCAACTTAACATGCTCAAAGTTGAATCCCTGACCTCTGTCCTCTTGCTCCTCCTCCATCTTTGCTGCCCCAGGAAACGGCCACTCTACCCTTTCAGTTGTTCAGGGGCTCAAAACCTATAAATCATTCTTTCTTTCTCTAAGGCCCCAAATTTAATCCATTGGCAAAGATTGTGAACTGTCTTCCAAGCATCCAAGAAGCAGACATGTCTCACCCCCTCCACCACCTTCACCATGGATCATGCCACCATTGCCCGCCTGAATTATTGTATGATGTCCAAATACATCTTTCTTCCTCCACTCTTGTCCACTGCTGCCCCCACCTACAACACACACCTATATTCAATTCGCAACATAGCAGCCAAGTGTCCTGTTGAAAAAAAGGTAGATCATTTTCTTAACCTTGTAGGATTGCTGAGGGTATTGCGATGTGTGGCACATGACAAACATTCAATTTTTGTTAGCTATTATTGTTCCATTTAAATGTTCGAGCTATTATACTATGTGATTTCTTTTTTATTTTATTTATTTATTTTTTGAGATGGTGTCTTGCTCTGTCACCCAGGCTGGAGTGCAACAGCATGCTCTCAGCTCACTGCAACCTCCGCCTCCTGGATTCAAGCAATTCTCCTGCCTCAGCTTCCCAAGTAGCTGGGATTACAGGTGTGTACCACCATGCCTGGCTAATTTTTGTATTTTTAGGTAGAGACTGGGTTTCACCATGTTGGTCAGGCTGGTCTTGAACCCATGACCTCATGATCCGCCCGCCTCAGCCTCCCAAAATACTGGAATTACAGGTGAGCCACTGCGCCCTGCTTATACTATGTGATTTCTAGTATTCGATCTTGTTAGTTCTCACAGACAGGTAGCTTGTGCTTTGAACATAGCACCCATAATCATGAAGATAGTAGGTCTTCAGTTTCAGAGCAGAGGAGATGTTGAGCTACAATACAAATGATGCCCTCAGAAGGTCTATTTTAATAATGGAGACCAATTTAGTTTAATTGAGAGAGCCAAAAATGTCCAATTTGGCAAATTAAGTATCATTAGTATACAGTAAAAATCATGCTTTACTTTTATTACTTTTTAGTTTTGAGATAGGTCTCGTGCTGTCACCCGGGCTCAAGCCACCTCTGCTTCCCAGGCTAAAGCCATTCTCCAATCTCAGTCTCCTGAAAAGCTTGGACTGTAGGTGCACAACACCATGCCCAGCTAATTTTTGTGTTTTTTTTTAAAGACACAAAATATTTGTAAAGATGGGATTTCACCATGTTGCTCAAGCTAGTCTTCAACCCTTGAGCTCAAGGGATCCACCCACCTCAGCCTCTCAAAGTTCTAGGATTACAAGTATGAGCCACTGCACCTGGTCAATTTATCCTTTTTGGTGTACAGTTCCATGAGCTTTGACAGAGGCATACAGCCAGGTAACTGACACAGGTACTTTATCACACCTTGATAAAGTTTACATTTCTCTTGAGTAAAATTGGGATTGCTGGGTCTACCTATGTTGTGGGAAAACTTACATTTTAGATTATTCTTGAATAAACGTAGAACTACTACTCTCACATTCAAGATGTGAAGATAAGTAATTCAAAATCTAAGCTGTTGGAACTATAAAATATTTTGAGCCTTAAGAGAATGTGATTATGGGAACTGAGTCTCAAAAACAGGCAGCTATGGCCAGGCGTGGGGGCTCATGCCTGTAATCCCAGCACTTTGGGGGGCCGAGGCAAGCAGATCATGAAGTCAAGAGATCGAGACCATCCTGGCTAACATGGTGAAACCCATCTCTACTAAAAACACAAAATTAGCTGGGTGTGGTGGTATGTGCCTGTAGTCCCAGCTACTCAGGAGGCTGAGGTAGGAAAATCACTTGAACCCAGGAGGTGGAGATTGCAGTGAGCTGAGATTGTGCCACTGTACTCCAGCCTGGCGACAGTGCAAGACTCTGTCTCAAAACAAAACAAAACAAAACAAAAAAAAAACCAAACAGGCAGCTGTAACCTTTTGTGTCTCTGATTATAGATTAGCCTTTTTTTCTTCCCTACATTATTTTGTAATATGGTGGAAATTACTAAAGGGCACTAAGGTAAGACCCCTTCCTTCTTACCTATTGATCTTTGTTGTAAGTTAACCTCCCTCCTTCTCTCACAGGAATCTTGACTTTCATATTGTCTGAGACGAAATGTTAAGTATATTATGTTAAATTGGAAAGGAGAAAAAAAGCTGGATATAACAGAAAAACTGTAACTAATTAAATTGTTTTAACTCATAAAACAACCTTGTATAGAAAATGTTATAATCTTACTAAATTTTTTTGTTTTCTGCCTATATAAGCAAGAACCTTAATTTTTAACTTTGGAGTACTGATCCCATTCCTTTGAAGCCTGTGCTATCCAAATCCAAATAGCCATTCTCAGCTTTGTGCTTGAATAAACTCTTTTTGTTTTTGAGACAGGGTGTCTGTCACCCAGACTGTAATGCAGTGGCATAATCTCTGCTCACTGTAACCTCCACCTTCCAGGCTCAAGTGATTCTCCTGCCTTGGCCTCTCAAGTACCTGGATTACAGGCACGTGCCACTACCACTTGGCTGATTTTTGTATTTTTGGCAGAGACAAGGTTTCGCCATGTTGGCCACACTGGTCTTGAACTTCTGACCTTAAATGATCCACCCACCTCAGCTTCCCAAAGCTCTGGGATTACAGGCATGAGGCACCGCGCACGGCCAATAAACTTTTTTTTTTTTTTGAGGTGGAGTTTCGCTTTTGTTACCCAGACTGGAGTGCAATGGCATGATCTCGGCTCACCGCAACCTCCGCCTCCTGGGTTCAAGCAATTCTCCTGCCTCAGCCTCCTGAGTAGCTGGGACTACAGGCATGCACAACCATGCCCAGCTAATTTTTGTATTTTTAGTAGAGACGGGGTTTCACCTTGTTGACCAGGATGGTCTCGATCTCTTGACCTTGTGATCCACCCTCCTTGGCCTCCCAAAGTGCTGGGATTATAGGCGTGAGCCACCGCGCCTGGCCTAAACTTTTAGACTGAATTCTGGTCCTTTTGATTATTTCAGGTTGATGATGTAATAGTTGATTTTATAGATTAACTTCACTGGGCTAAGGAATGTCAGATAGCTGGTAAAACATTATGTTTGGGTGTGTCTGGGAGGGTGTTTGTGGAAGAGATCAGTGTAGGTGATCCTCCTCAACGTGGGTGAGCATCATCCAATCCTTTTACCACCTGGATAGAACAAAAAGGCAGGGGAAGGGCAATTAATTGTTGCTCTTTTTGACTTGAGACATCATCTTCTCCCGCCTGTGGACATCAGTGCTCTTGGCGCTCCAGCTTGCAGACAGCAGATCTCTTGGCCTCCATAATCGCATGAGCCAATTTTTACACTAAATCTCTCCCCCAAAAACTCCTCTGTCTCTATATATCATATGGGTTCTGTTGTTCTGAAGAACCCTGACTAATACGCATGAAAAACACTGATGTAAAGGGTAAAATCATTCTGTGCCTTGGAGGATTTTCTACGTGTTTCAGTCAGTAGGAGGAATGATGTGTAAATTAACAAAGTCATCATTTGCAAATGGCTCTATTCAAAATAATTTTGTAAGTACTTAAAAATAGTTTGTTGGCCTTCCTTCCTAAGAAAGATAAACTTTTCCTTTGTTTACACATATTGATTTGCCTTATAAGCAAATCTACTGACAGTGCAATTTCTGCTGAGTGCAAAAGTCCAGCCTGCTTAAACACCTTGATTACCTTGTAGTGCAAGAGGTCTTGCCATGCTGTTACGGGTCATTATTCCATAAGCAAATTGGGCCTAGGGACTTAATCCAGGCTAAGGTGCTCTCCACTCATTTTAATTCATTTTTTTCAATTAGCAATTTTTTTTTTAATTTGGCAAGCTTTTTTTTTTAAAAAAGAAATTAGCAAAAAATTAAAAAAAATAATTTTAGCTATCTGCTTGTTAACTACATTATTAAAAAAACATTTTGGAGGTCTTTCCTTGGAAGGGAGGGCGAAGCTGGAGGCAGACTATACTGTAGGAAGAAGATCCAAGGCCAGAAGTTAGAAGACATGGAGTAGTTTTTGCTCTGATCACACTAGTCATGTAAACTTGGCCTCTTTGGGTATTAGTTTTGAACAGGACAAGGGTAAAGCGAGATGGGTACTCAGACTGGAGACTTTAAGGATATACACTCAGGACTCACTGCACCTACTTTATCCTGAAAATGAGTGCCGGCTTAAATTTTGTGCCTTAGCGTTTCATTTGTCTTTCTCTAGCCCTAGGTTTGCTCAGTTTCCCCAACTGTAAAATGAGGAGCCAGGCTTTGTTATCTCTGTAATCTTTCCCAGGGCTAACATTTTATGTCCCAAACCTAGAGCTTAGGCCAACATAGAACCAGTCAAAGTAAGACACGTGTAATTATCCAGTTGAACTTCATCAATAGCCCAGCTGAATAATTCAGGCCAAAAGTATCCTCTTTTTCTGCAATAGGAGGGTGGATTTTCTTTGCTCTGCATTTCAGGAAGGTTGTAGGAGCAGTCCTGTTACCCTCTATCTTAATTATATCAACAGTCCCTAGGTCACTGGCTCCATTGCTTTTTTCTGAATTGTAGCCCCGGCCATCCACAAATTGCCATGCCATCTCTTGCCCTGTGCTGATACATTCATTTGTGCAATCCAAAAATGCTCAAAATATCTGTGTTGCTGAGGGAGGGCAGTGTTTAGGTGTACAACTAGCTGTGCCCCCTAGGGGTGATATTTATTTTATTTTAAACTTCACATAACTTGAAAGGAAGGCATGAGTCAGTGGCATGCAGAATCCACTCCTACTGACTGGTAAGAGTGACGGTTAAAATTTCAAGAATTTAGCGAGCTGCTTGTTAAACACAACATCATTAAAAATTAAATAAACTTACAATAATAAATTATATTTAAAATGAAGGTAATAAGTAGTAAAATCGCTTCACTTCCTAATTGTTTTACTATATTTAACTGTTATGTTTTTGAGGTTATTTACATCTATTATATGTATATAGTAGAAATACTAAATAACTGTGTGCTACTGCACATCTCTTCTCAACTCTATTTTCAGTGACATCATATGGTAGCTGGAAATCAGACACACTGGGAACATTTACACCATGGAAATTGGCAAATGCTTTGCTAGGGCTTTGCCAGGGATTTTCACTTGCTTGGGTTAACTAAAGAGTTGAAAATACATTACTTGTGATTCATCCTTGCCCTATCTACATAAAGCAGCTTCATATAGTGGAGAGAGCTCTGCCTTGGCTGGTTCTGCTAATAATTTGAGAATACCATCTCTGTCCTTCAACTTCCCTCCTCTCCGGAGCAGGCAAAAGTATATTTTCCCTTCTTATGTCATAAGATTATTAGGATAATAAATCATCATTTCAAGAACAAAACTTTATTTTTTAACTCTTAAAAATAGTTCTGTGGTTTATGATTTGTAGTGTAATAAAAGGGCTTCAAAAAAGTGAATATGTTTGTCTTAGTCTTTTTTGTGCTGCTATAATAGAATATCACAGCCAGAGTTATTTATTTATTTATTTGAGACGGAGTTTCCCTCTTGTTACCCAGGCTGGAGGGCAATGGCTCAATCTCAGCTCACCGCAACCTCCGCCTCCTGGGTTCAGGCAATTCTCCTGCCTCAGCCTCCTGAGTAGCTGGGATTACAGGCACGCACCACCATGCCCAGCTAATTTTTTTGTATTTTTAGTAGAGACGGGGTTTCACCATGTTGACCAGGATGGTCTCGATCTCTTGACCTCGTGATCCACCCGCCTCGTCCTCCCAAAGTGCTGGGATTACAGGCTTGAGCCACCGCGCCCGGCCAGCCAGAGTAATTTATAAACAATTGATTTTTGTGTGTGTGTGATGGAATCTTGCCCTGTCACCAAGGCTGGAGTACAGCGAGATGCTCATGACTCACTGCAGCCCCAACCTCACTGGCCCAAGTGATTCCCCCACCTTTGCATCCCGAGCAGCTGGGATCACGGGGTGCACCACTATGCCCAACTAATTTTTTAATTATTTGTAGATACAAGATCTCACTATGTTGCCCAGGATGGTCTCAGACTCCTGGGCTCAAATAATCCTCTTACCTAGGCCTCCCAAAGTGCTGAGATTATAGGCATGAGCCACTGAGCCTGACCAACAATAGAAGTTTATTTGGCTCATTTTTTCTGAAGGCTGTGAAGGCCAAGATCAAGGAAACACATCTTGTGAGGGGCTTCTTGCACCATCATAACATGGCAGAAGGCATCGTATGGCAAGAGAGTGCAAGTGAGAGATGAAAGAGTCAAAATCACTCATTCTAAGGATGCTGCTCCCATGATAATGGCATAAATCCATTCATGAGGGCAGAGCCCTAATGACCTAATCACCCCTTAAAGGTCCTACCTCTCAACACCGTTGCTTTGGTGATTAAACTTCCAACACATGAACTTTGGAGGATACATTTAATTCATAGCAACCTTATATAAATACAAGGCATTGTTGCAAAAGATCACACAGTCGAAAGAGAATGGTTAATAGATACGAAGGCATAAAGCTAAATAATAAAAAATTTAAAATCCATGGCTAAAACGAAGGGTTACTAATAACTCAGAATTTTGTGTTAAAATTGTTCATTTGTAGGCATTTTTTTCTCCACACACAAAAAATGTGTGAACAAAATGTAAAGGAATTCAGTTAGCACCTAATCCTGTGATTTATTTATTAGAGCAAAGTGGTAAAGTGCCACCTTACCTCCTTCCTCAGTTCTCACACTCGATCTGCAGTTGTGAACTGTGAGCTTGGGCCAGAGAGGGACAATGTCTACTCTCTCTTTCTGCCCACTTGTGGCCATTAGACACAACCTTGAGTGGTCTGAACCCAGCTGTGAACTATAAACTCATGGTGTGGGGGTGGGGGCGGGTTACAAAGTTATGATACAATAATACGAATTCTGAATTCATTTCAATCCCAAAAGCTTTCTCTGTAGAATAAAGAATGATTGTTTTCTAAATGCATCCAAACACTGTTGTTATGAATCAAACACAATTTCACTTCAAAGCCTTACTGAATCCGTGTCTTTCTGTTGTCAGGGCTTAAGCTGTGCTCCAGCCAAAAGCACCCAGCTGAGGGGCCTCATACAAGGGCTGGAAGCTAGGTCACAACTCTCCTCCATGAACCATTTGTCCTACTTAGGCACTGAATCATCCCTGAGTGGAAGTGGTACCATTTTCTAATGGATCCATATAATTGGTCCTCTTTTACCTCATTTCATAAAGCCATGCTAGTAGTAGCAAGGATTCTGTAAAAATTATGTATGTTCTTAATCAACAGATATTAACAACCAGCCACCAGGTACAAATGTTTTTACTATCAGAAAAAGAGGGCTTTATGTCCAAAAAGTTTGGAAAACCCTGGGTTGAGATTTTTGAGTCTGTCTGGACTAATAGTTTCAATTCTCCTCTGGAGTGTGTGTGTGTGTGTGTGTGTGTGTGTGTGTGTGTGTGTGAGAGAGAGAGAGAGAGAGAGAGGGAGACTATCATCTATCTGAGACACTATCACCTATCTATCTATCTATCTATTATCTATCTATCTATCTATCTATCTATCTATCTATCTATCTATCGAGAGAATGAGGTTGCAAAGCTCACCCCCTAATAGAGATCAGGGTAACTGGATTTTACCAGTCTTCATTCTTCTTCAGACTCTGATGAAGATTCTGATAATATTATGGTTGTCATAGATCTATCCACAACCTACCAGTTTGCTTTTACTGCAGAATAAGGCACCTTAGAACTTATGTTAAAGCATCAAACATTTAGTATTTCTCATAAATGTGTGGGTCAGCTGGACCAGCTCATCTAGGGATAGGTGGTCTAGAATGACCTCAGTTACATTATCTGGTGGTTGGCTGGGGCAGTGGGGATACTTGGCCAGGTACTTTTCATCATCTAGTAGATTAGCATGAGCTTATTCACATGATAATGGTCTCAAGGCTCCCAAGAGCAGCCAGAGAGCAAGCACTGATGTGTAAGTGTGCAAGTAGTTTGACATCCTCTGCCTGCATTATGTTTGCTAAATTCCCGTTGGAAAAGTAACGCGTCCAGCCCAGAGTCAGAGTGGGAGGACGCAAAAAGAGCATGGCTAGAAATTGTGATCATGATCGCATAATTATCATGTTCATTGATTTTAAAGACGTTAGGGAACAAAATCCTATTTCCAATTTCCATTAGAGAAAAAGAACTGTTTTCCGCTTTGCCTAACATTATGGCTATGCAATTTTGAATTTTCTATAACAACAAAAAGGAAATAAAACAGATAGAACTAATTTTTATAATGTATTTTATGTAATCCAATGTATTTATGTAATTGAATGTTATTATTTCACTATGTAATCAATACAAAGACTTAGGAGATCTTTTTCTTTTCTTTTTTTTATATAAGCTTCTCAAACCTATTGTGTATTTTGTACTTACAGCATACCTCAATTTGGACTTGCAACATTTTAAATGCAGTAGACACATGCAGCTCGTGGCTACCACACTAGGCAGCATAACTTGATAATATAGACTTCATTTCTTTATTTACATGAGAAAATTGAGGCTTGAAGAGGATCAGTAGCTTTCCCAAGGTCACATGGCTGTTCAGTGGTTGGGCCAGGATTCAGCTCCAGGTTGATTTGACATGCAAGGCTTTGCTCTTTCCACTATACCACATTAGCTGCATCAACAGACTTTTGATGCGATGGGGAGAAAGTACTTGTGTCACATTCCTGCTTTTGAGATGTAAACTACTCACCTTTCCCTTAGTCTGCTGGGTCCAGTTGTTTCTCTGACTTATGGGGCCTTCCACGATGTAGCCTTTACCGGATTCATTCATTTCAGCCTCCTTTCCCAAAATATACCTTGTTAACTTGGGAATTGGAAAACATGTTTCACTTCTGTACTTCCTCCCTTTGGGCCTCCGTTCATCAACACTTTGATATGTATGTGCTCTTCTTTCTTTCTTGGTGGTTCTCAGGAGCAAAAGCTATGTCAATGATTTCTCTCTTATTCTCCTACTCTGTATGCTTATTCTTGTACTTTGTATGCTTGGATGTACAGCATTTTGTAGAGTTCTTTCTTGGGAGTGGGAGCTCAATAAGTCAGTGACCCATTTGAGCTGACATCAGAGAAAGGACCAAGGCTGATCCAAAGAAGGATCTAATGTCCCAAGGGACGTAAACCTAGGGATGTTAGATGATGGCCTCCAAGTACCCAGCTCCTCTGGAAGGAAGGAAGGCAGCTGGCTGACACGTGGCTATGCCATGAACCAGGGGCAGCCTGACACATCACAGGCCCTCAATAGATGTTTCTTGGAAGAACAGATTGCGTATACTTCTAAGTTGATTTGAGCCCAAAGCAAGGAGGGATTGATTGCCCTCCATCCCCACAAAATTGATAAACATAGCATTTTTATAACATTAAGTAAATTCTGAATGTAAACTTTGTGGCAGAATACAATTGGATATTACTGATTGACAATAAAAATAGCAATTAAAAACTGACCAGTCTCTAACTGATCTTTTTCAACATTACACTTTTTTTCTATCTGAACAGAATATGTATATTTTTCAACTTCTTTTATGTTCCCCTGATGAAAAAAATAGCAATTAAAGACTGTTTCGCTCTGATTAATCCTCTCCAATATTTTACCCATTTTTCTGCTTGAAGAGACTGTATTTTAAAGCTCCCTGTGTATTCCTTTTATGAAATATTGGACAGTCTTGGTTTCTGAGGTTTCTTTTTTTCCTTCCATCTAATTAAGCTGATTAGTATCCCATATGGAGTAAAAACAATTGTTTTCAGATATGCTAGCTTACAGTTACCCAAGGAGCTGCAATTGTTTACATGTTTCTCATTTCCTTATGGAAATTCTTAGACTTTGTTAGATAAAGATCTGGCAGACTCTAATTTTGAACATTACAGCCTTTTATTATCAGACATGGCTATATCCTGTTTAGTGGCCTCTGGAATAAAATAGTGTATTCTACAATTTTCGTTCCACAGAATGAACTTTGGAAAGCCTACGCAGCATCCGTTTCCTCTTGCCTGTTTCTAACAGCACTCTGATTTTTGTTCAGGAGTACCTCTACCCCCATGCAGAGCTAAGGTTTAGGGAAGCTGACAATGACTCCAGCTGCAGCGTGGGTCTATAGGTAATTCTACTCCGTTGCCACAGCAGAATCCAGACCTTAGATAAACCATGGGTGGTGGCATGCTCAGGTCAAGGGGATTGGTTCAGGAATGGGCGTGTGACCAAATTGTGACTAATAAGATGGAAGGTTTTGTTAGCGTTTCAGGATAAGAGTAGTCCTAAAGACTGGGGTTACTGTATGAGGTGGTCCCTCTTCCTGTGGATGTTGTTATGGCTGGGAAATGCTACTGTCACCTCGCTGGTACCCTGAGTACACTGCTAACCCACAGAAGAGAAAGGGGCCAAGCAAATCATAGAAAGGCAGATTTTGAGGCTGATGGAGCCACACCTGACAGTTACCCAGCATCTGGACTTTTTCAGTTAAATGAACCAATGAATCCCCTTTAGGGTATGAGCCAGTTGGAATGGAGTTTTCTATTACTTGCAGCCAAAAGCATCCTTGCCAATATAGACAATTTCACCGAATAATTGTGAATCATAAAATAAGAACTCAGTCCTAGGAAATAAAAAATAAATATGTGAGTGAATATAGAGAAGAAAATACAGAGATGTAATATAGTCCTCCCTTCTCCTGTCTTCCAAATGAAGAAACAAGTTCAGAGAGTTATGATTAAGCTTGCAAGTTACAGAGCTGGAATTCTTGCTAGGCTTTTAAGTCATACACACACACACACACACACACACACACACACACACACACACACACACACACTGAGCTATACTTTGACAAATTCCTTCAGAGAAACCCAATGGGGAGTCTGGTATCAGACCCTCCCTTGACCTAATCACACAGCTGTTTTTCTACACAAGGTTCTGTCTCGCCAACCTCGCCATTTTTCTTTAAGTGGCTTGGCTTTTTTTTTTTTTTTAACAATTTATGTTCTGATTGCTTTATTTATAATACATTGAGCTGGTCAAAGGACATCAACAAAAAGAAGATAAATAGAAACTGATTTCAGCACAAATTAAGTGTGTAAATGAACATCATAATCTCATGTTGACATTCCAGGCTTGTGGTCAGGTATCATGGTCATATGTCACCCCTCTTTGGTAGGTAGTTCAGCAACCCCCAGTCACTCCCTAAGTGGAGTCAGTGGTGACCATCTTGCACTGTGGACCACCCAGCTGATGCCTGGTTGAGGGACATTCCCATCATGCCTCTTCCAGGCCCTGAGACCTACACCTCTCTCAGGTCAAATTCAGAAGTCTCTGGACTGGTGTGCCAGGTTCTTGGTATCCTCATTCCACTTTCCTCTCCAGCTTGCAGAAATGATTTTATCCTCTATCTCTATCTATACCGCTATCTCTATTTCTATCTCCATCAACCATATTATACTTTCTCTCTTCTAAACGCCATGCCCTTATTTTCCCATGCTTCTCATTCTTTTTGCACCACTAAAGATCTATCTTTTCTTCTGTCTGTCATAATAAGACTACCTCTTACTGATTTCATGATGAGAACTTCCAACAATCTATTTGTCCCTTTATGTCAACCTTTTTGGTTAAACAATTCAATTTTGAATGTTAGAACATCTCAACATTTTCTTAAGATGATTCATGTATTTAAAAGTAATTTCCCTAAACAATTATAAAAATTTAAAAAAATCTCTCTTTTTCTATTTTCTAAAACCTTCCAGAATTGGAGAATTAGAAGATGTTTTTGACTTAAAAAATTTTTTTTTTCTTTTCTTTTTAAAAAAATTTAAAAAAATTTTAATTTTGATAGGTTTTTGGGGGACAGGTGGTATTTGATTACATGAATAAGTTCTTTAATGCTGATTTCTGAGATTTTGGCACATCCCTCACCCAAGTAGTGTGTACTGTACCCATTGTGTAGTCTTTTATCCCTCACTGCCCCCTCTACCCTTTCCCCCAACTCCCCCAAATCCAAGGTATTGTTCTTATGCCTTTGCACCCTTATAGCTTAGCTCCCACTTATGAGTAAGAACATATGATGTTTGGTTTTTCCATTCCTGAGTTACTCCACTTAGAATAATAGTCTCCAATTCCATCCAGGTTGCTGTGAATGCCATTATTTCATTCCTTTTTATGGCTGAGTAGTAAAGGTATGTATATGTATACATACCACATTTTCTTTATCCACTCATGGATTGATGGGCATTTGGGTTGGTTCCATATTTTTGCATTTGCAAATTGTGCTGCTATAAACACGCATGTGCAAGTGTCTTTTTCATATAATGACTTATTTTCCTCTGGGTAGATATCTAGTAGTGGGATTGCTCGATCAAATGGTAGTTCTACTTTTAGTTCTTTAAAAAAGTTCCATGCTGTTTTCCATAGTGGTTGTCCTAGTTTATATTCCTACCAGTAGTGTATAAGTGTTCCCTTTTCACCACATCCATGCTAACACACACACACACACACACACACACACACACATTTAATTTTTTTATTATGGCTATTCTTGCAGAAGTGAGATGGTATTGCATTCTATTTGTATATCTTCTTTTGAGAATTGTTTATTAATGTCCTTAGCTTACTTTTTGGTGGGATTCTTTGTTTTTTTCTTGATGAGTTGTTTGAGTTCTTTGTAGATTCTGGATATTAGTCCTTTGTCAGATGTGTAGATTGTGAAGATTTTCTCCCACTCTGTGGGTTATCTGTTAATTCTCCTGATTATCTCTTTTGCTGTATAGTTTTTCAGTTTATTTAAGTCTCATCTATTTGTCTTTGTTTTTGTTACATATTCTTTTGGGTTCTTGGTCATGAAGTCTTTGCCTAAGCCAATGTCTAGAAAGGTTTTCCTGATGTTATCATCTAGAATCTTTATGGTTTCAGGTCTTAGATTTAAGTCTTTGATCCATCTTGGGTTGATTTTTGTATAAGGTGAGAGATGAGGATCCAGTTCATTCTTCTACATGTGGTTTGCCAATTATCCCAGCACCTTGGTGTTTTTTTTTTTAAAATGAAGAAATGGTAAAGAAGATAAGTCCTCCACTAGACTAAATATGAGCATGGCACTCTCATACAAATAATATAGTCAACTTCTTATCTGGACTTCATTTTCTACCCCAAGCAATTTGTCAAGATATTTTCATAAATAGGGAGAGTTTTCCTGCCAAGAATTCTGGTGGCAGTTGTCAGGCAATAAAATTGTAATTTCCTGGTTATAAATGGTTTTTCCACTGACAGATGACATCATATTGTATAGATTCATTCTTGAAGAATCTATTGCAGCCCTAAAGTACTACTAACTACCTTTTAAAGGGGCAGTGAACTTTCTGAAGCTTAATAACTAGAAGGATGGCCGGGGGCGGTGGCTCAAGCCTGTAATCCCAGCACTTTGGGAGGCCGAGGCGGGTGGATCACGAGGTCAAGAGATAGAGACCATCCTGGTCAACATGGTGAAACCCTGTCTCTACTAAAAATACAAAAAATTAGCTGGGCACGGTGGCGCGTGCCTGTAATCCCAGCTACTCAGGAGGCTGAGGCAGGAGAATTGCCTGAACCCAGGAGGCGGAGGTTGCGGTGAGCCGAGATCGTGCCATTGCACTCCAGCCTGGGTAACAAGAGCGAAACGACGTCTCAAAAAAAATAAATAACTAGAAGGATATTTTTAAAACTTTTTTTAGTATTCAATAATGGGTATTATATCATTATTTACCATGTAAGTATTATTGTGGCACATTTGCAGACATTGGTAATATGGCCATCGCAGAGTTATACTTGCCTAATCATTTAATCCTAAGGTTTCTTTTTAAAAATTGGCTTATGATCCACAAAGACAATAAGCACATGAGATTTCAGAGCAGAAAACAATCACTGTAGCCTAGAATAACTGAGGTTTCAGCAGTGAAATCAGAGTTGGCCATGCAGGATTCAGCTGGGAGAGAGGGAGCAGAAAGGTAATCTTATCTAGGTGAGTAGTGTGGAAAAGTGTGCAGTGGTGAGAATGCATAAAGCATACTTCAGGGAGCAGTCAACTGACTAATCCGCCTGGGGCAGAAGATGATGTTGTAGAAAATCTTAAAACCCAGGCAAGGTAGTTTGCATTTTTTTCCTTCTGTAAACATATGGGAACCTAGCACTGGAGGCTAGGAGGGAGGGATGAGAGCTTTGAGAAGGTGAACCTGATTGCAGGGTGCGTGGCTCTGGAGGCTGGGGGCCCATTTTAAATGAAATGAAGTCGTCCATGTGCAACTGCAACAGCTTGACTGAAGGAGTGAAAGGAAGAGTGGAAATGATGAGTCAGAGGGGTAGATGTTAGGAAGAATAAGAATAAGCAGCTCTTGGGGACCAACTGGAAAAGGAAGTCCAAATGGAGATAGCGTCCAAGATGATTCCAAAATTTGCAGCCTCCATCATGGTTGGGAAAAACTGCCCTTGGAAAAATCAGGAAAGAAATGGGAGCCAGAATTAGGTTAAAAAAAAATAAGGAATTTGTTCCCTAATAGACTGAGTTTGAGGTGACAGAAAGATAATGAGGTGGCGCTGCTCAGGAGGCAGTGGGAAAGAAGTAACTCAAGTTGAGAAAACCAGTTAGGGCTGGAAATAAGGATCTGGGAGCTGGTGCCTCCTCAGAACGGTCCTCTTTCCTTCCTAATAGAATCCCACCTGTGTTTGGGCTGCCGTGTGCCCAGATGGAAAGGATAAGCCATGATTGGCCAAACCCCAAATATGGTAACTCGTTTCCCTTTGATTGGTTAAGGGGTGAGAGCGTGATTCAGTTCTGGCCAATGAGGCTAAAGGGCTCCGGGGAGGATTTCCCCCCCAAAGAGACCACCCGAGGCCTGAGCTGCTTCCATTTTCTTCCTTCCTGTTCGTGAGCTTGTCAGGGAACCTGGACCCTTTGGAGAGGGGCTGACACACGGATGATGACAAAACAGAAAGATAGTGAGAGTCTCTGGTTCTTAGTGGCCTTGTGGATCTGCTGAACCAAGTCCGGAGGTGCTGACCTTCAGACTTGTTATACATACGCGTATTAAATGTCTTAATTACTTAAGTCACTGTTGGTTGGTATTTTATAATTTTCAGCTGGTTATCTTAACTGATATTGATATAATTACTAATGCTTATGAGAATGGACGAGCCCTGAGAGGAAGAGAAAGACAAAGCCTAGAAACTTTTTTTAGAAATTTTTTTTTTTTTTTTTTTTTTGCTAATTAAACCTTAAGGTTTTTAATTTAAAAGCTATATAGAATTTTTTTTTTAATTTTGAAAACCTAATACTCCTCCTCTGGCAAACACACCCGACAACCTCTCTCCTCGAACCACTCCAGGTGCATTTTCCAGAGAGCATATGTTTCAAATGAAAGGTCAAAAAGGAGATCGGTTTCAGTTTGTAGCTATGGGAGGGTGATTATTTCTTTAATGTGAGCTGCTTCCTGTTGCTAAAACACAGCCCCTTCAAATGAGATTGTTTGCTAAGTGAGGCATCTCCTTCTTCTTTCTTCCTTGGATGAATTAGCAAGCCAGAAGAGTCAGTCTGAGGCTCCTCACTGTGACTGAGGAGCTTTATTTACTCCCTGTGGATAGTGGCTTGCCACCGGAGAGGCCACAGGCCGGAGTGATGGAGCTGACTCATAGGGTAAGGAGAAAATGGCCTGGATCGTTGACAGAGGTAAGCAGTGTCCAATTCCTCCTAGTGGGAGGAGGGAGAGGTTATGGCAAAGAAACCCGTATTTCTTCCACTGGGCAATTAATGCTACTATTTTTCTTGAAAAAGCATTTTTTTTAAGCCATTGAGGATAATTTAGCCCCCATCTTGACAGGACGTACTAATGACCGCTAATGGATACATTCTTTTAATAAATGAAGAGGCACAAGAAAATTGCCAGATATTAAACAGAGTCCCACATGTCTTATCTGAGACTATAATGGCCCTATCAAGTGACCTAAGTGAAAGAAATGTGACTCTTCGGAGGTTAAAGGAGTCTATTTTTCCTTAGTGCAATATAAATTCATGGCTAGAAAGAACAGTAATTCATTGGTCTACCCTGGGAAATATTTAAAGGGGTCTGTATCTCAAGTTAAATGATGCATTTTCTATTGGTAGTAAAGAAAATATGAAATAGGTACCTCTGTGCACTATGGATTTATGTAATTGGCTTTTTACCAGGTAATGTAGCCTAAAGCTCTGTCGTCTCTAATGCTTGGAATTTTTGGCAAAGAAATGAAAGAACCTGAACATTATGATTATTTTACTTTTTTTCAATACCTTCCAGGGTGTGGTCTTTTTGTTTGGTAATTTTAAACTCCATTCTTGAAAAGGTTTCTCAAGATTTAAGCAATTCCTAGGACTCCATACTCAGGGAATATTTCTTTAAATAAATAAAAAATTCAAATTAATAAGAAAAAGATAACCCAGAAGAAAAATGGACACAGGAAATGAACCAGAAACTCAAGAGGAAATGGCCAATAATCTGATGAAAAGGCGAATGACGTGTATGGTGGTCTTCTGCAACTTGCCATTTTCTTTCTCTCTAGCTCTCGCTCACGCTCTATCTCTGTCACTCTCACTCTTGCTCTGTCACCCAGGCTGTAGTACAGTGGCATGATCTCGGCTCACTGCAACCTCCGCCTCCAGGGTTCAAGTGATTCTCATGCCTCCGCCTCCTGAGTAGCTGGGCCCACCGGCCTGCACCACCACACTGGCTAATTTAAGAAGGTGAACCTGGTTTCAGAGTGAGTGGCTCTGGAGGCTGTGGGCCACTTTTAGATGAAATGAAGTCGTTCATGTGTAACTGGAACAGCTTCACTGAAGGAGTGAAAGGAAGAGTGGAAATGATGAGTCAGAATGGGAGACTTTTGAGAAGGTTTTGCCATGTTGGCCATGCATATCTCAAACTGCTGACCTCAAGGGGTCCACTCGTCTTGGCCTCCCAAAGTGCTAGGATTATAGTCATGAGCTACTGCACCCAGCCCAGCTTGCCATTTTCAATACAACACTATGCCTCTGTGCTTTACCTGTCCATGGTATCATGTGTAGCAACATCGTTTTCACTACAGTAATTATTCAGAGGAGGAGTATTCCACAATTTTGTTCTTCCCACATGTAGCATGAATCCTACTTAGAAATTTAGAAATTTAGAAAGCTTACAAACAGCTTAAAATTATAAAATGGATTGTGTATGGATATATACATACCTGAAAAAACTGCTTAACGAGCAAAATCACGATAAAAACAATCTTCAAAATGATATTTCCTTCATGGAGAGGGAGACTGACACTGGGGATAGGATGGGAAATGTATCAGTCATCTATAGCTGTGTAACGAGCCACCCTAAAATAGTGGCTTAAAACAACCAGTTATTGTTCATGATTCTCTGGGTCAAGATTTCAGGCAAGGCTTGGCAGGGATGGGTTGTCTCTGGCTCACTCATGTGTCTGCATTCAGACTTCCTGCATTCAGCCAAGATGGCATCACACTCAAGGCTGGGGCCATGGCGCTGTGTGTTGGATGGGGTTCTCAGACTTCCTCCACATGGCTTCTCTCTTCATGCAGAGTTCCATTTTTCGTCCCATGTTCCTTTCCCTCCAAGAGGTTAGCCTGGAGTTCTTTACAAGCAGAAAGCACCCATGTTATATTTGTATAACTCAAACTTGATGGCAACTAAAATATATTGGCAGAGGTGTGCTCTGTGGTCCAATATGTTCAGGAAACGCTGCATTTTGGCATCTCCTTGTGGAGATTCCACTGCAAACAAAACAAAGCTTGCTAAAGTCTCTGAGAGGTCTTGCAAAGAGCAAAGAAAGACAAAAGGTGGAGATGCTACATCTTCTTTTTCCAGGGATTTACAAAGGAAGGGCTGGCTTAGATAAAGCGAGAAGGCTTGCCTTATGAGAACCTTGTAACTCTGAACTCTGCTATTCCTGTACCCTTCAGAGTCCCAGTATAACTGCAGGTGACTCTGACCGCCAAGGCCTCTAAACACTTCTAAACCTGTAGGGAGTAGCCACAAGGCCAGAGGGTCAACAGTGCTTCTCCCAGAGTCCGGCCACCTACGTTTCTGCCCTCTCCACTGTCCTGCCAATGACCTTGTCTTGAGTTAGTTCACCTTCTTTTTTTTTTTTTGAGATGGAGTTTCGCTCTTGTTACCTAGGTGGAGTGCGATCTCGGCTCACCGCAACCTCCGCCTCCTGGGTTCAGGCAATTCTCCTGCCTCAGCCTCCTGAGTAGCTGGGATTACAGGCATGCGCCACCATGCCCGGCTAATTTTTTGTATTTTTAGTAGAGACGGGGTTTCACCATGTTGACCAGGATGGTCTCGATCTGTTGACCTCGTGATCCACCCACCTCAGCCTCCCAAAGTGCTGGGATTACAGGCTTGAGCTCCCGTGCCTGGCCTAGTTCACCTTCTTAACTCCTGTCTCTTGATTGCTTTAACCCTCATGACCTGCTCTGATCAATTATCAGCTTGTCCCTGATGCATGATGAACATAAACTCTTTGAATTCTTTTCTTTGAAAGTTAATCCATGTTAGCTATGACAAACTCAAATAATACCAAAAGGTGAAAACTTTCCCTTGTCTATTTCAATCCCACATTCCCACCATTAACAGTTGAGCAGTTCAGTTTCCTTCCAGATGATTTCCCATGTTTATGTAAGCACATGTGTATATATATTTGAACAAAATGGGTATCAACATGTTCATATAGTTGTGTAATCTTTTTCATTTAATATATCATGCATATTATTACATATCACTACATATAGATTGGTCTATTTATAATAGCGTAAATGGCTGGGTGCAGTGCTCCTGTCTGTAATCCCAACAGTTTGAGAGGCCGAGGAGGGAGGATTGCTTGAATCCAGAAGTACAAGACCAGCCTGGGAAACATAGTGAGACTCCCTTCTACAAAACCACAACTGAAAAGTCAACTGGGCATGGTGGCACATACCTGTAGACCCAGTTAGGAGGCTGACGCAGGTTTGCTTGTGCCCAGGAGTTTGAAACTGCATTGAGCTATGGTTGTGCCACTGTACTCCAGCCTAGGCAACAAAGTGAGTGTCAGAAAAAAAAAGTGTCTTACTCCAAAGTATGGAAGTTGCTTTATTTATTCAGCTCTTTTCCTCTGGATCAATGTTCGTTGCTTCTTATTTTTTTGCTATTGTAAATGATGTGGCTGTGACTGCCTCCCCACCTACTCCCACTCCATGTACGTAAATTTTTGTACATTCATGTCAGCTAATGTTCTCAGGAACACGTTTCTAGAGGGCAGTGCTGGATCTTAAGGCATGCCTGGCCTCCTCTGTCTCATTATCCTTTTGACCCTGATATCCTAGAGACCTCTGTTGTTACCTGCCTGCCTGCTTAGATGAGTTTGTGGTTCACCTGTTCTGGGAGTCCTCCTTAGAGAGCCAATCGCTTATCACATGCCCTCTAAAGGTTTGTCTAGGCAGCCTAGTCCATTGCTCCCATTAGTTGACAACTATGCTCTATTACAGCACTTGCCACATTGTGTTATAATTGTTTTTCTACTTGTCTAATTTCTCCATTAGATTGGAACTTTCCAGAGGCATCATCAGTGTGTGGCACAGGGCTTGGCCCTCAGGCCAAATTCATTAGCAAATTTTATTGAACTCACATTGTGTGCCAAACACTAGCACTGTGTACATAGAGCTATGGACAAAACCAAATTCCCTGCCTGAGTGGGCAGAGACACACAATCAACAAACAATTATAAATAATTGGTTAGATGAAAAGTGCTATATAAAGAAAAATAAGGCACAGTACAGCCTGAGAGAAGGCTGCTGTTCACAGGTGGCTTATATTTGATCTAAATGAGATGAAGGATTGAGATGGCTGCTTGGGGAAGAACTTTCCAGGCATGAATGCCTGAATGGAGCATCTCTATTCCCTGGTGTGAGAGAAGGGATGTAACAAAGATTCCCCCAGGACCAAAAGGATCTGAGATAAAGTTAATTTGATTAAGGAGCTTAACGTGAATGCCACACCTTGGGTTTTCCAGAAAGACTCCAAGATGACCGGTGTTTAGGAGGCTTGTTAGAAACGCTTGGAGGATCAACACCTGTTGGGGAAGGAAGAAGACAGAAAGATTGGGCAGAGGACAGAGTTGGTCTATGGTGCGGTCTTAGTGGAGGTTTCCATCGGCCGTCGGGAGTTCTGAAGCTGGGCTGGCCCTTCTGAATGGTCCCAAGTTGGGGGCTGGATCTTTATACCTTGCCTTAGTCCGTCATTAGATATTGGCCGCCCCAGGAAGGGGTATGACTTTGGATGAGGTGGCTTCCCTCTGCCACAGTAGTCTTCAGCAGCTGAGGGCTACTTTAATGATTTCAACTTCTTCGTTTTGTTCCCCCAGCACCGGGAGTGGTGGTTTCTCAGTAGTGGAGGGAGGGAGTCCTTCCTTCCTGAAGGAAGATCTGGGTGGACCGCTGGGCTCAGTGTTCATCACCATGAGACAAGGTGGCACGTCGTGATGGGCAGCACAACATGCTAGGGTGGGAGGGGGTGGGCAGGCAATAGACGCAGGTCTAAACCTCGCTGCACTGGAGAGAAAATAAGAGGAAAAGTTGTTGAGATGGTTTTCTGAGCCTGTGTGCCCTCACAGTCCTTTCCTTTTCTTAGCTTGCTCACTGGTGCTGACACCTGCAGGCTGCATCTCTCAAGCTCCTCATCAGTTGGTCTATGGCAGGTTTGACCAGGAGAAACCACTGATCAGACATAAGCAAGAGGAAAGGAGAAACCAGAATATTTCCATTTTTCATCTTTGTCTTGGGCAGGAACTCCATTAGCAGCTTGTCTTTTCCCTTGTTCTAACTCTCCTGTGCAGGCTGACTGTGTTTGCAGCTCCCATAAAGGTATCTCTCGGTCCCCAGCTCTGGCCATACTACTGTGGTAGATGTGAGGAGCTCAGGTCCTCTTTAAAGAAGGACTTGCTGACCTATTACAGGTGGTGCAGCCAGCAGCCAGCAGCCAGCCTCCAGCTGCCAGCTCCTTCAGGGTCAGCTTTACTTGCAGAGAACCATCTTGCTTGAGGTCATGCCCTTCCCGAAGCAGCTGGCATCTGGTGACTGGAGGAAGTGGGGTGTTGAATGCCCAGCCATTCTGGCTTGTTGGAGGACTCAGGTGGGCTGAGTTTTCAGTAGGTCTGCATTAATTGTGGTTTCTGCTTCTGCCCATTCTGCTACTCCTCTTTCTCTTTCCCAGGTGTTGACCTCTCATGAACACCTTGCACTGCAGTATATTTCTAAATGCTTCTGGAGAGCTCAACCTGCAACACCACTTCTCCCCTCTGCCTCCAGGCTAGAGATGGGAGTGGCTTCCTGCTGGTGCTAATCTCTAGGTGGCCTCACCATGCCCCATTTGGACACTCTGCTCTTGCATCACCCATGTAACAAATTAACTGCAGTAAATCCCCATCTCTTTAAATAAAGTAGGTTCTGCCACAGCCAACATTATATTGAATGGAGAAAAGTTGAAAGCATTCCCCCTGAGAACTGGAACAAGACAAGGATGCTCACTTTCATCACTTCTATTCAACACAATACTGGAAGTCCTAGCCAGAGCAATCAGACAAGAGAATGAAATAAAGGACATCCAAATAAGTGAAGAGGAAGTCAAACTGTCACTGTTTGCTGATGATATGATCATGTACCTAGAAAACCCTAAGAACTCATCCAAAAAGCTTATAGAACTGATAAATGAATTCAGTAAAATTTTAGGATACAAAATTAATGTACACAAGTCAGTAGCATTGTTATACACCAAGCTGAGAATCAAATTAAGAACTCAGCCTCTTTTACAATAGCTGAAAAAAATAAAATAAAATACTTAGGAATATCCTGTTACCAAGGAGATGAAAAACCTCCACAATGAAAACTACAAAGCACTGCTGAAATAAATCATAGATGGCACAAACAAATGGAAACATGTTCCATACTTGTGGATGGGTAGAATCAATATTGTGAAAATGACCATACTGCCAAAAGCAATCTACAAATTCAGTGCAATTCCCATAAAAATACCACCAACATTCTTCACAAAACTGAACAAAGCAATCCTAACATCATATGGAACCAAAAAAGAGCCCACATAGCTGAAGCAAGCCTAAGCAAAAAGAACAAATCTGGAGGCATCATGTTACCTGACTTCAAACTATACTAAAAAGCCATAGTCACCAAGACAGCATGGTACTGGTATAAAAATAGGCACATAGAGCTATGGAACAGAATAGAGAACCCAAAAATAAAGCCAGATACTTATAGCCAACTAGTCTTCAACAGAGGAAACAAAAATGTAAAGTGGGCAAAGGACACCTCATTCAACAAATGGTATTGGGATAATTGGCAAGCCATATGTAGAAAAATAAAACTGGATCCTCATCTCTCATTTTATACAAAAATCAACTCAAAGACTTAAATCTAAAACCTGAAATAATAAAAATTCTAGAAGATAACATTGGAAAAATGCTTCTGAACATTGGCATAGGCAAAGACTTTATGACCAAGAACCCAAAAGAAAATGCAACAAAACAAAGATAAATAGGTAGGACTTAATTAAAATAGAAAGCTTCTGCACAGCAAAAGAAATAATCAGTAGAGACAACCCACAGAGCAGGAGAAAATCTTTGCAATCTATACATCTGACCAAGGACTGATATGTAGAATCTACAAGGAACTCAAATCAGCAAGAAAAAACTAAAGAATCCCATCAAAAAGTGGGCTAAGGACATGAATAAAAATTCTCAAAAGATGTACAAAGGGCCAACACACATATGAAAAATGCTTAACATAACTAATTATCAGGGAAATGAAAATCAAAACATAATGAGGCCAGGCGAGGTGGCTCATGCCTATAATCCCAGCACTTTGGGAGGTCGAGGTGGGCAGATCATGAGATCAGAAGATCAAGACCATCCTGGTCAACATGGTGAAACTATATATTTGCTCCAACAGTGGTGGTGCAGCACATGTAAGTGTTATGCCACAACTATGCCAAATGTCACACTTGTGGTCAGGTTGGAGCCCATGCTGAGGTACAAAGGGAGTGGGTGGATGGGCAGACAGCTGAAAGAACACTCGGGGGGCCATAAGCAGGTAAAATGTACATTTACTAAGCAGCTCTCCCATCAGCAGGTCTCTCACCCTTCCTTCCACGTTTATCTCAGCTGTCTGCTGTGGCTCTGTGGCTCTGCTCAGCAGCAGACTCTGTGGCTGTGGCTATTTCCACACACAGCTGCAGGGCTGGCTGTCCCTTGCTCTCAGGGTCAGCAGCTTAATTTTTTCCCTCTGGACACAAACCAGTTTCTGACTCCCCTCTGCCCATCTTCAAGGCGACCAGCTCTACTTTATAGGGGTGAAAGCATTACACTGTCTGGCACTAGGATGTATGCCATGTTGAGCCATGTTTAGCCATGCCCCAGAATGCCTGTACAGTGTCAGCAGGGCAGTTATACCTTTTCCAAACAATAGTGGCTTTGAGCCAAGTATGAGCTTACACAAACAGGTTATATAACAAGTCGAGTGTGCACCTGCACCCTAAACTTGCTGAATCATACAGGCTTGGATGTCTGCCTCGGTCTAATTCTTGACCAAAGCACATCTATGTACCTTACAGTAAGTAAGCTCAGCAAGCATCAGGTGATCCATAACCCATAGGTCCTCAGGCAGGGTGGCCCAGCACTGCTCCTCACTGCCACTTGCTCTCAGCTATCTCTGTGACCCCAGCTAAGGTTGGACCAGCAATCCCCAAGCTGGCCTCTGGCTGTTTTGCACTGACCTTCCACCTTTTCCTCCTCCTCCATTCTCTTTGTATCTGGCTCTGGTATCACTTCCCTGGATTTCTCCTGAGGGTAGAACTGGGAGTAGGCTTAGGCAAGACAGGAACCAAGGGCAGGCAAGTTAAGAACACATGCACTTGTTAGGTTGTGCAAGTATAGGCTAGGCAGTTCTCTTTGGAGGGTTAAGATGGGAAGCTGGTACTCAGGAGGCTAAGTCAGGAGGATTGCTTGAGCCCAGGAATGTGAGGTTGCAATGAGCCATGATTGCACCACTGTGCTCCGTCTCAAAAAAAAAAAAAATGGAAGCTGAGACTGAGCCTGAGGCTGCCTGGCCAGAAGCAGAGGTGGAGGGTAACCCTTGAATGTCAGGGTACAATCAGGAGACACATCACAGAAGTTTTTTTTTCTTTAAGTGGGATTTAATAGAATTGCTAATTAGGTAACTGAAAAGGCAAACTTAATAGAACTCTAAGGTATCATGCAAGTAGCAACTGCAAGAAGCAGCCACCACTCCTAGGGCTAGGGGAGCAAAAGGAGGAGGTGCGAAATATTAAAATGTAGAGGGTCCTGAGGGATGAAACCCAAACCTCTGAGGAGCGAGTGCTACTCAGCTGGTGCTGATGTCTCAAAGAGCACCACGAAGCTGGTTCTGCAAGTGTTGAAATTGCAAGCTAGGCTCAGCAGCTGCTACAGGAGCTGCCGCAGCTGGTGTCAGTGTTACTGGGGTAACGCTCATAGGAATGGGAAGAAATGGAGACAGACAAGCAGGAGGAAGTCCCTGCTTCCCGCTCCAGTCCCGCGGTTTCCCTCTAACACACCCTATCGGCAGAGCCTAGCAAGGAGTCACAGACAATGCAGGAATTTGGTTTGCGGAGTCCCAGCCCAGGTGGGACAAAGCTGAGCACAGGACAGGTTTGGAGCTCTCCTTACACTGACGGAGGGGATTGCACAGAGGCATGAATACAAGGATATGGGGCGGATTGGGAGCCATTTTAGAGGCTGCCTGCCACAGTTGTCTTTCTTACTATGGCCCTGGCCATAGTTGCATTGACTCTTTTAAGAACAGTAGATAGCCATTCTGCATGAATAACAACCTATGAAGGCTTAATTCATGTTGAGTCTCCTGTTCTAATCAAATTATACTTTATATCAAAGTTATTATAAGGCACATATAACGATACACATAAGTATTATAGCGCCATATGGTAATTAGGCATCCGTGTGTTGGAAAGCTCACAGAAATGACTGTAATTAGTATTACTTCTATGCAGCCAAACCCATTTAACTTTTATAGTCCCATTTGTTTGGGTAGCCAGTATGTATCAACAGCCTCCACATTGATAGTTTTCTCTGGTACCACCTACCATTTAATTATCACCCCACAGGCAAACTCTGACATTCACATAAACTAAATTACAAAGATCCTACCATGCAGTTGTTGGGTGCTTTGCCTCTGCCTCCTTCTTTCCAGTGTTTTCCATTTCTCCCTATTCCCCAAATGAAAACTGAGCAGGAGTAGGCTTGAGGTAGCAACAATTGGATCAGGAGGCTGTGACCTGAATTTCTTAAGAAAGGTGCTGATATATTAAAGGGTCTAATGAGAACAGCTTAAACTATTCTCATTTCAGAATGACGTACTTGAATTATTAAAGCAGGCAGTCCATAGATCTTCCCTCACAAGTTGCAAATTGCTTGGGGATAATTTTAGCCGGGAATAAAGTCTTTCAACTTTCAACAACAACAAAAATGTTGGCTGGGCAGAGTGGCTCATGCTTGTAATCCCAGCACTTTGGGAGGCCAAGGCGGGAGGATCACAAGGTCAGGAGAGCGAGACCATTCTGGCCAACATGGTGAAACCCTATCTCTACTAAAAATATGAAAATTAGCTGATCATGGTGTCATGTGCCTGTAATCCCTGCTACTTTGGAGGCTGGGGCACAAGGATCAGTTGAACCTAGGAGGTGGAGGTTGCAGTGAGCCGGGATCAGGCTGCTGCATTCCAGCCTGGAAACAAAGTGAGACTCTGTCTCAAAAACAAAAAACAATACAAATCGAGGCAAGAGAACACACTGGTATTTAATGAGCTCCAAACTGTTGTTAGATCCTTTCTTGTATTGATGAGGAAGAAGGAGGGCCAGAAAAGGGGGAAATAGGAAAATAAATCGCCAGGGGCAGGTCAGGGGTGGGGAAGGACATGTTGGGGAAATGTGAACTAGAGATCTACAAGGTAGGGTTGCCCGGTAAAATACAGGACATCCAGTTAAATTTGAATGACCAGATGTAGCAAATAAAAAATATGGGACGCAGTTAAATTTGAATTTCAGATACACAGTGAAAAATGTTGCAGCATAAATATATCCATGCAATACTTGGGATGTATACATTCTAAACATTATTGTTTATCTGCAGTGCAAATTTAATAGAGAGTCCTGTCTTTCTGTGTGCTAAAGCTAGCAACCTTACCACATGGCCAACTTCTCTCTTTCATCCTGGACCTCGTTTTGTCATCATCTCTGAGGGTCATGTTGCTGGGGGGCCAAAGGGACTTCATGCCCTTTCGGATAGTCATGGGTTTGACATTCATCCTGCGCGTCCCTGCTGCTCTCTGCCTCCTGCCTCCAGCCCCTCAGGCCTCAAAGCCCCTATGCCAGCAGACAGAGGGGCAGCATGTGGAGGGAGAAGATTCTGCACACTCATTTGAGGCCTGCCTGATCCTGTCTCCCCAACATGTTCAATAGCACTTGGTCCCACCCTCACCTTCTGGAAGGCTATGCCTCCAAGTCTCTAAGCACCACAATGTGTGTGTAAATCTAGCATGATAGGCAGATTTGAGACTAAAGGGGGACTCTGGGTATGGATTTACTTATGGGCAAAACCTTTATTGCTGAATTTGTTTCAAATGGGATTTAGTTTGCTCCTTGGTGATCAATCTGGGAGGGTAGTTGGAAATCTACCCCTGTCTGGGCTTCTCCCAAAATTGATCTTTCAGATTTTATAGTATCATGGATCCTATTTTAGTGGTCAAGTTTTGGGGCTAGTAAAGCTGATAAAGCCACACAAAATATTCACATTTTCATTGTGGAAGAAGAAAACAAAACTTGTGTCTCCAAGGTTTCTAATAAACCAGAAAAAATTGGGTTCCGTTAAATGCTAATCTCTCCTTCTAATTTTCTCTCTATCCCTCTATCTAACTGCAGTATGGGTGAAACTATTGCCTGCCACTGGGACAAGGCTATTTTCTTGCCAGTTGTCCAAACAATGGAAATTTCCTGCATTCTTTGCTGTCGTTTCTCAAAGCTAATGGACATATGCTGACTTTAAAAAAACTAGCTGTTACTAGGAGTGAAAAGAGTTACAAGAGAAAAAATGCTTACCTTCAGACTCTCCAATGTCAGCAAAAATATTCTTTCTAAAGAAACGAATACCAATGACAAAAATGCCCATGCTGTTCTTCATAAATTTGGACCCTGGTTCTCATACTGCCACTTACCAGGTCTCAGATGGCATGCCAGGACAGGGGGGATAAAAGGAGCGTGGCAGGATCTAATTATTAGAACTGAGGTTCAATGTTGTACCAAATGGTTCCTGCTGCCAGGCTAACCTCATCCTCTATTTCTTCTTCCTTTTCCCTCTGCTTTGACAACCTGAGCTGTTCATTGCCCTCTGAGTACTGAAGCTGTTTCTCCCCTCTGTGCCCAGATCCTTGCTGCCCTCTGCATTTTTTGTTTTGTTTTGTTTTGTTTTGTTGAGATGGAGTCTTGCTCTGTTGCCCAGACTGGAATACAGTGGCATGATCTTGGTTCGCTGCAACCTCCGCTTCCCAGGGTTAAGCAATTCTCCTGCCTCAGCCTCCTGAGTAGTTGGGACTACAGGTGCATGCCACCATGCTTAGCTAATTTTTGTATTTTTAGTAGAGATGGGGTTTCACTGTGTTGGCCAGGCTGGTGTCAGACTCCTGATCTCAAGTGATCCCCCCGCCTTAGCCTCCCAAAGTGCTGGGATTACAAGCGTGAACCACCATGCCTCTTCTGTCCAGCTATTCCCATTTCATTTCCCTGACTACTTCTATCCTTTAATATTCAACATGGGAAATGTCTTGTCCAGGCAGCCTCCCATCCTGGCCCTCCCAGGTTGAATAAGGTGTCCTTCCAGTGTGTTCCCACAGCAGCCTCTGCCAAGCTCCATCACTGCATGAATCATAGTATAAGTACTTGTTGGTTTTGGTCTCCGTCTCCTCTGTGGTGTCTGAACACCATGAGGTCAGAGGCTGTGTCTTGTTCATCCTAGTGCGCCTGAATCTAGTGCAATGCATCATTCACATCAGGCAGGTGGGTGCTCAGTGGATGGCTGGGGTACAATGACTTTGAAATCCTTGATAATAAATTCTATCATGTTGGCTGAAAGACCTCAACTTAACCAAGCTAATCTGGAGACTGTGACAATAGTAACATGGGCATATGTACTGTTTTCAAGATTTTCAAATGCCCATTGGGTATCACATGTGTTTACCTGGGCTAAGAAACTCTCTTGACAAAAATACCCTCTTGCATTATGTCTGACTGGAATTCTACTAACCCTCTCTGATGACCACAGTTTTTTTTCATGAGGGACAGTAGATATAATTGGCTGCTAGTATATACTTGTCCTTTAAAAAAAGTCCGAATGATCACTTAAGTGCAATTTTGGGGGGAATGGGGAGGAGTAAGTAAGATCACCACTAGATTGCACATAACAAATAAATGTTTTCTTTGGTGGTGAGAAGTTGAGATGCCAATTTTATGTCATTATTCATTTACTTACTCAAATTTATTGAACACCTGTTACATACCAGGCGTGGCTTTGGGAGCTCCAGAAATGTATGTGCTCCATATATGTTATTGAATAGTGAGTGATCCTCTGCCCACCATTCTTCTTGCCTAAGGTCAGGGCAGTTCCTGCTAGAGAGAGACAAAAGCTGATTTCCTTGCAGAGTCTGGCAGTGAGAGAGGGTTCAGGGACTCAGGGACTGGGTGAGTGAGCATCAAGCCTCAGCCACCCCTTTTAAGGCTTCATGTTTGGGCTGCTTATTTTCTATGCTTATGGGAATCTGAGAACAGACTTGGTTGAATTCATTCTTATCACTCAGCTGCACAATAATTTCTGGGCAAAAGGAAGCTCTTAATTAAGAGTTCAAATCCCCCAGAAGCCATATGCCAAGCTGCATATGTGACAAAATCCCTGGCTGCCTTCTCTGGTATAGGGATGATAACAGCTAACTGGCATGCTGCTCTGAGCCAGCTGGGCCTTTAACTCAAACAAAACAACAATCATAACAACTACAAAAATCTGCTGCAGCTGCTGGTTTTAGGGACGGGTTATTCAAGGGCCCATCTCCCACCAGCTGCTTTGCATCTTTTCTTTTGTTAGGTCATGAGATACTTAAGGTCATTGAAGACTCTGGGCCTACTTTAGTCTATATCACATATCTAAAATTCTCACATTCCACATTAGGTATAATGCATTTTCCTCTTGCTCTAAGACATTTGAAAGAGTTTTGTTTCGGTTAGCTAATGCTGTGTAACAAATTGCTTCAAAAACATTGTGGCTTAAAACAGCAGTATACCTATGGTTTTCTTCAGCTTCAGGTGGTATTAGCTGGGACAGTGGGTGACTGCAGTCATTCAAAGTTTTGATCAACAGCCTAGCTGAGGTTGAAATGTCTGAAATACCTGGGCTTCGGGAGTCAGATGGAGCTTGCCTGGAATTTCAGCTGCGGGCCTTGATTCCTCTCCATATGGGCCTCCCCATGTGGCTGCTTGGTCCACCTCACAGCATGGTGGCTGATTTCCAACAAGAGCTGTTCCAAGAGTAAGCATTCTAAGAGGGAGGAAGCAGAAGCTGCCAGGTCAATTAAGGGCTAGTGCTGGAATTGGCTTAGTACCACTTCCTCTATATTAAAGGCAGTGGCAAGTCCGGCCCACAGTCAGCATGGGAGGGAATTATACAACGGCATGAATATTGGGGAACGTGTTCATCTGGATTATTGAAATAACAGCCTATGGCACATTTCTATTATTTTGGCATCTCAGAAAACTCCAGAATTACCATATGCCCCAGCAGTTCCACTTCTGGGTGCATACCTAAAAGAACTGAAAGCAGGGATGTGAACAAACATTTGTATACCCATCTTCATAGCAGCATTTTCACAATAGCCAAAAGGTGGAAAGAACCCAAGTGTCCATTGCCGGATGAATGGATAAAGAAAATGCAGTATTGTCTTAGTCCATTCAGGCCGCTGTAACAGATTACCATAGACTGGGTGGTTTATAAACAACAGACATTTGTTTCCCACAGTCTGGAGGCTGGGAAGTCCAATATCAAGGTACCAGCAGATTCAATGTCTGGTGACATCCCTCTTTGTAGAGAGCCATCTTTTCTCTGTGTCCTCACATGGTAGAAGGGGTAAGGAATCTCTCTGGGGTCTCTCATATTAATATGAGGGCTCTAATCCCATTCATGGTCCTTATGACCCAATAACTGCCCAAAGGCCCCACCTTCTAACACCATCACCTTAGGGTTATGATTTCAACATAGGGATTTGTAAGGGAGATAAGCATTCAGACCATAGCAGGCACGTACATACAATGGAATATTGGTCAGCCTTTAAAAGGTATCCAATTTGGACACATGCTACAACGTGAGTGACCCTTGAAGACATTATGTTAAGTAAAATAAGCCAGGCACAAAAGGACAAATATTACATGATTCTATTTTTATGAGGCACCTAGAGTAGTCAAATTCACGGAGACAGAAAGTGGATTGCCAGACATGGTTTCATGGTGTGATTTTCTTCAGCCTCAAGTGGTATTAGCTGGGGGAGGGAAACCCTCTGTCACTGCTACCCCATCTCCCGAAAATTAACTACTATTTGGAATAATAGCATAAATTATTTACAACCAGTTTCTCTCCCCAGGGGATGGGGAGAGAAGGAAATAGGGAGTTATTGTTTAATGGGTATAGAGTTTCGTTTATACCGAAGAGATGAAAAAGTCCTGGAGATGAATAGTGATGATGGTTGCACAACAGTGTGAATGTGTTTAATGCTACTGGACTATATGCTCAAAATTGGGTAAAATGGTAACTATTATGTATATTTTTATCATCATAAAAATTTTATTTTGAATTTCATAAAAATAAAATGTTCCTTTTTATTTTACTGATTTATTTTGAGATGGAGTCTCTCTCTGTCAGGCTGGAGTGCAGTGGCGTGATGTCAGCTCATTGCAACCTTTGCCTCCTGGGTTCAAGCGATTCTCCTGCCTCAGCCTCCCGAGTAGCTGGGACTTGCAGGTGCCTGCCATCACCCTGGCTAATTTTTGTATTTTTAGTACAGACAGGGTTTTGCCATGTTGGCCAGGCTGGTCTTGAACTCCTGACTTAAAAAGATCCACCTGCCTTGGCCTCCCAAAGTGCTGGGATTACAGGTGTGAGCCACTTAACCTGGCCATTCATTTTATTTTCTTGTGTTTTTTGATTATATTTATAACTCTGTAAGAGTTGAGTTGAGCTGCAGTTAACTATTTCTTTGCTATTCAAAGTCCATGGACTAGACGCATTGGCATTACCTGGGAGCTTGTTAGAAATGTAGACTCTCAGGCCAGACCCCAGATGTACAAAATCAAAATCTGTAGTCAGACAAGATTCCTAGCTGTTTTGTATGCCTAGTAATGTTTAATAAGTGCTAAATTACTGGATATAATCCTTGTTTTGTAAACATTTAATTAAACATTTATTGATTTTAATTATGTAATTTTCTGTTTTACATTATAGAGTCATTATATATTTTTTAAGTCCTCAAAAAAATTTTTTTAAAGTATTTATTTATTTATTTATTTATATTTTATTGCACATTAGGTTCTGGGGTACATGTGAAGAACATGCAGGATTGTTGCATAGGTACATACATGGCAATGTGGTTTGCTGCCTCCATTTCCATCACCTATATCTGGCATTTCTCTCCATGTTATCCCTCCCCAGCTCCCTATCCTCCACTGTCTCTCCCCTAGTCCCCCCATCACAGACCCCTGTGTGTGATGCTCCCCTCCCTGTGTCCAAGTGTTCTCATTGTTCAACACTTGCCTATGAGTGAGAACATGTGGCGTTTGGTTTTCTGTTCTTGTGTCAGTTTGCTGAGAATGATGGTTTCCAGATTCATCCGTGTTCCTACAGAGGACATGAACTCATAGTTTTTTATGGCTGCATAGTATTCCATGGTGTATATGTGCCACATTTTCCCTGTCCAGTCTATCATCGATGGGCATTTGGGTTGGTTCCAGGTCTTTGCTCTTGTAAACAGTGTGAATATAAGTGTGCATGTGTCTTTATAATAGAACAATTTATAATCCTTTGTGTATATACCCAATAAGGGATTGCTGGGTCACATGGAATTTCTATTTCAAGATCCTTGAGGAATTGCCACACTGTCTTCCACAATGGCTGAACTAATTTACATTCCCACCAATGTGTAAAAGTGTTCCTGTTTCTCCACATCCTCTCCAGCATCTGTTGTCTCCAGATGTTTTAATGATTGCCATTCTAAATGGCGTGAGATGGTATCTCAATGTGGTTTTGATTTGCATTTCTCTAATGACCAGTGATGATGAGCATTTTTTCATATATTTGTTGGCCTCATGTATGTCTTCTTTTGAAAAGTGTCTGTTCATATCCTTTGCCCACTTTTGAATGGATTTGTTTGTTTTTTTCTTGTAAATCTGCTTTAGTTCTTTGTAGATTCTGGATATTAGCCCTTTGTCAGATGGGTAGATTGCAAACATTTTTTCCCATTCTTTTGGTTATCGGTTCACTCTAATGATTGTTTGTTTTGCTGTCCAGAAGCTCTGGAGTTTAATTAGATCCCATTTGTCTATTTCGGCTTTTGTTGCCATCGCTTTTGGTGTTTTAGTCATGAAGTCCTTGCTTATGCCTATGTCCCGAATGGTTTTGCCTGGGTTTTCTTCTAGGGTTTTTATGGTGTTAGGTCTTATGTTTAAGTCTTTAATCCATCTGGAGTTAATTTTAGTGTAAGGTGTCAGGAAGGGGTCCATTTTCTGCTTTCTGTACATAGCTAGCCAGTTTTCCCAATGCCATTTATTAAACAGGGAATCCTTTACCCATTGCTTGTTTTTGTCAGGTTTGTCAAAGATCAGATGGTTGTAGATGTGTGGCATTGCCTCCAAGGCCTCTGTTCTGTTCCATTGGTCTATGTCTCTGTTTTGGAACCAGTACCATGCTGTTTTGATTACTGCAGACTTGCAGTATAGTTTGAAGTCAGGTAGCATGATGCCTCCAGCTTTGTTCTTTTTGCTTAGAGTTGACTTGGCTATGCCAGCTCTCTTTTGGTTCCATATGAAGTTTAAGGTGGTTTTTTCCAGTTCTGTGAAGAGGGTCATAGGTAGTTTGATGGGGATGGCATTGAATCTATAAATTACTTTGGACAGTATGGCCGTTTTCACAATAGTGATTCTTCCTAACCATGAGCGTGGAAAGTTTTTCCATCTGTTTGTGTCCTCTCTTATTTCATTGAGCAGTGGTTTGTAGTTCTCCTTGAAGAGGTTCTTTTCATCCTTTATTAGTTGTTATTCCTAGGTATTTTATTGTTTTTGTAGCAATTGTGAATGGCAGTTCGTTCTTGATTTGGCTCTCTTTCAGTCTGTTATTGGTGTGTAGAAATGTTTGTGATTTCTGCACATTGATTTTGTATCCTGAGACTTTACTGAAGTTGCTTATCAGTTTCAGGAGATTTTGGGCTGAGATGATGGGGTCTTCTAAATATACAATCATGTCATCTGCAAATAGAGTCAATTTGACTTCCTCCTCTCCTAATTGAATCCTGTTTATTTCTTTTTCTTGCCTGATTGCTCTGGCTAGAACTTCCAATACTATATTGAATAGGAGTGGTGAGAGAGGACATCCTTATCTAGTGCCAGATTTTAAAGGGAATGCTTCCAGTTTTTGCCCATTCAGTATAATATTGGCTATGGGTTTCTCATAAATACCTTTTATTATTTGGGGATATGTTCTGTTAATACCTAGTTTATTGAGAGTTTTTAGCATTAAGGGCTGTTAAATTTTGTTTAAGGCCTTCTCTGCATCTATTGAGATAATCATATGGTTTTTGTGTTTGGTTCTGTTTATGTGGTGAATTATGTTTATAGATTTGTGTATGTTGGACCAGTCTTGCATCCCCAGGATGAAGCCTACTTGATCATGGTGGATAAGATTTTTTATGTGCTGTTGCAATCGGCTTGCCAGTATTTTACTGAAGATTTTTGCATCTATGTTCATCATGGATATTGGCCTGAAGTTTTCTTTTCTTGTTGAGTCTCTGCCAGGTTTTGGTATCAGGATGATGTTGGTCCCATAAAATGATTTGGGAAGGATTCCCTCTTTTTGGATTGTTTGGAATAGTTTCAGAAGGTGGTACCAGCTCCTCTTCATGTGTCTGGTAGAATTCTGCTGTGAACCCATCTGGACCTGGGCTTTTTGTGTTTGGTAGGCTATTAATTGCTGCCTCAACTTCAGCCCTTATTATTGGTCTATTCAGGGTTTTGACTTCCTCCTGTTTTAGTCTTGAGAGGGTGCAAATGTCCAGGAATTTATCCATTCCTTCCAGGTTTACTGGTTTATGTGCATAGAGTAATTTGTAGTAATCTCTGATGGTAATTTGTATTTCTGTGGAATCTGTGGTGATATCCCTTTTATCATTTTTTATTGTGTCTGTTTGATTCTTCTCTCTTTTCTTTTTTATTAATCTGGCTAGTGGTCTATTTTGATGATTTTTTTAAAAAAAAAAACCAGCTCCTGGATTATTGATTTTTTGAAGGGTTTTTTGTGTCTCTATCTCCTTCAGTTCTGCTCTAATCTCAGTTATTTCTTATCTTCTGCTAGCTTTTGAGTTTTTCTGATCTTGTTCCTCTAGCTCTTTCAATTTTGATGATGGGGTGTCGATTTTAGATCTTTCCTTGCTTCTCGTATGGGCATTTATTGCTATAAAATTTCCTCTAGACACTGCTTTAAGTGTGTCGCAGAGATTCTGGTACGTTGTTATTTCTGCCTTCATTTCATTTTTTATCCAGTCAACATTCAAGAGCCAGTTGTTCAGTTTCCACAAGGTTGTGTGGTTCTGAGTTAGTTTCTGAATCCTGAGTTCTAATTTGATTGCACTGTGGTCCGAGAGACTGTTATGATTTCTGTTTTTTTGCATTTGCTGAGGAGTGATTTACTTCCAATTATGTGGTCAGTTTTAGAGTACATATGATGTGGTGCTGAGAAGAATGTATATTCTGTGGATTTGGGGAAGAGAGTTCTGTAAATATCTGTTAGGTTTGCTTGGTCCAGAACTCAGTTCAAGTGCTGGATATCCTTGTTAATTTTCTGTCTGGTTGATCTGTCTAATATTGAGTGGAGTGTTTAAGTCTCCCACTATTATTGTGTGGGAGTCTAAGTCTCTTTGTAGGTCATTAAGAACTTGCTTTATGTATCTGGATGCTACTGCACTCGGTACGTATATATTTAGGATCATTAGCTCTTCTTTTTGTATTGATCCTTTTACCATTATGTAATGCCCTTCTTTGTCTCTTTTGATCTTTGTTGGTTTAAAGTCTGTTTTATCAGAGACTAGGATTGTAACTCCTGCTTTTTTTTGCTCTCCATTTGCTTGCTAAATTTTCCTCCATACCTTTATTTTGAGCCTATGTGTATCCTTGCTTGTGAGATGGGTTTCCTGGATACAGTACACCAATGGGTTTTGAGTTTTTATCCAACTTGCCAGTCTGTGTCTTTTGATTGGAGCACTTAGCCTATTTACATTTAAGGTTAATGTTGTTGTGTGTGAATTTGATCCTGCCATTTTGATGCTAGCTGGTTGTTTTGCCTATTAGTTAACGCAGTTTCTTCATTGTGTTGATGCTCTTTATCATTTGGTACATTTTTGGAGTGGCTGGTACTGATTATTCCTTTCTATGTTTAGTGCTTCTTTCAGGAGCTCTTGTAAGGTGGCCTGGTGGTGATGAAATCTCTGAGGAATTGCTTGTTCATAAAGGATTTTATTTCTCATTTGCTTATGAAGCTTAGTTTGGCTGAATATGAAATTCTAGGTTGAAAGTTCTTTTCTTTAAGGATGTTGAATATTGGCCTCCACTCTCTTCTGGCTTGTAGGGTTTCTGCCGAGAGATCCATTGTGAGTCTGATGGGCTTCCCTTTGTGGGTAACCCGACCTTTCTCTCTGGCTGCCCTTAGCATTTTTTCCTTCATTTCAACCCTGGTGAATTTGACGATTATGTGCCTTGGGGTTGCTCTTCTTGAGGAATATCTTTGTGGTGTTCTCTGTATTTCCTGGACTTGAATGTTGGCCTTCCTTGCTAGGTTGGGGAAGTTCTCCTGGATAATATCCTCTAGAGTGTTTTCCAGCTTGGATTCATTCTCTCCGTCACATTCAGGTATACCTATAAACATAGATTAGGTCTTTTCACATAATCCCATATTTCTTGGAGGCTTTGTTCATTTCTTTTTACTCTTTTTTTTTCTCTAATCTTGCATTCTTGTTTTATTTCATTGAGTTGATCTTCAATTATGATATCCTTTCTTCTGCTTGGTCAATTTGGCTATTGAAACTTGTGTATGCTTTGTGAAGTTCTTGTGTTGCGTTTTTCAGCTCCATCAATTAATTTGTATTCTTCTCTAAGCTGTTTATTCTTGTTAGCATTTCGTCAAACCTTTCTCAAGGTTCTTAGTTTCTTTGCATTGGGTTAGAACATGTTCTTTTAGCTCAGAGACTTTTGTCATTACCCACTTTCTGAAGCCTGTTTCTGTCAATTCATCCAGTTCAGTCTCCATTCAGCCTCATTACCTTGCTGGTGAGGAGTTGCGATCCCTTGGAGGAGGAAAGGCATTGTGGTTTTGGGTGTTTTCGTCCTTTTTGCTGATTTCTTCCCATCTTTGTAGTTGGTGACTTTCGGATGACGTCTCTGAGGGGATGTTTTTTTTGTTGATGGTGAAGTTATTTCTTTCTGTTTCTTTTGTTTTCCTTCTAACAGTCAGGCCCCTCTGCTGTAGAACTGCTGGAGGTCTACTCCAGGCCCTGCTTGCCTGGGGCTCACCTGCAGTGGCCTCTGCATTCTTGCTGGGAACTGTACTCCAGAGCTGTTCCTATTTGGCCACCTTGGATCATCTCTGCCCTCAAAAATATCTGTAGGATTTTGAGGCACTCTCAGTCCCCAGACACCATGTCTAGAATGCCCGCCCAGGAGATGAATTTGATAAATTTTGCACACAGTCACATCCTTTTTGTCTCTTAATTCCTGACTTTTTTTCCATAGTTACAGTTCTTCAGATCATCTAACTGGTTTTTACATGAGTTTTTCCCTGAGATGCTGCTAAGATGGCTCTCTAGGCTTTCAGAACCATAGTCCATGGAAAAAGGACCCCAACCCTCAATGCAGACTCAGGTTTCTCTCTAGGATACCACAGCCTAGGCCCAGTTCAGCTGGCTGGGGAGACCCATATAACCTAGTATTGCAATTACTAAATTACTAAATCAACCATAAAGCTTCCTACTGAAGAAAACTTCCTAGTTCAATTTTTTCTTTATTGAAGTATAATATACATCCAGAAAAGTGCAAAAATAAGCTTACAACTCAATACATTTTAATACATTAGCACTCTCTTGTAACCAATTTTTAAATCAAGGAATAGAATATTAACAGTACCCAGGAAACCCTCTGTGTCACTACTGCGCCATCTCCTGCAAATTAACCACTATTTGGACAAGTAGCATAAATTACTTTTAACCAGTTTTTTTCTTTATACGATGATATAATATATTCTCTGTTGTGTCTAACTTCTTTTGTTCAACTTTACATTTATGAGGCTCATCCATATTGTTGTAATTGTAGTTTGTATTCTTGTTGTATCGTGTTCCATTACATGAGTTTACTACAGTTTAAATTCATTATATTATTGATGGGTATTAGGGCAGTTTTCAGTCTGGGGATATTATAGATAGTGCAGCTAGGTACATCTTAATACTTTTGTCAGGGAAACACATGCACATTTCTGTGGGAATTAGGAGTGGGATGCTGGCTCATAGGGTGTGTCTACGTTTAGCTTTAGTAATACAGTCAAGCAGTTTTCCAAACTGTAAGCCCCATTCTTAATGAAAAAGTGAATGTTCTTGCCCCTGTTCTATCCCTTCCTAAGAGTTGTGACAAATCTCAAACAGGACATTACTTTCACACAGAAGGTTTACAAATTTCTGCCAAAACATTAGTGCTCACATTTCAAAATAAATAAATGCATCCGTGAAATCCTCACCAGCGGCAGACTGAAAAAGCAAAGAATCCAGATGACAGCTATAATGCCGAGATGCTAAGATGGTTTTCTTTGTTGCCTAGAGCGCTGGGAGTCTTTTGCAAAAGCTGCTGCCAATCAGGCTTGCCTATCTTTGCAGGGCTAATTAACAGCACTTGGGCAAGCAAGGGGGTGGACGCCTGCACGATAATGCGAATGGAACCATCCCAAGGCTTATAACTAATTATAAACACAAAGCACTTAAAGACCGAGATTTTTTTTAAAAAGCCAAAACAAAAAGCTGAAAAACCTCTTCAGAATTCTAATGCCAGCGTGTTTGTAGTTGTGTGGCTTGGGGCAGGAGTGCTGGCAAAAATCTCCTCCTGACTAAATCACACAGCGCCTATGTCATGCAGCCAGCCTCCCGGTCATGTGCTGCCAAAGGGCTTCCTTTGTGTCATGCAGGATATCAGGGGAGTGGGTTAGTTCCAGTTCTAGGGGTGCTCTGGGCCCTAGCATGAAAAATCTGTTATTCCCTTGCTCTCCTTAAGCATGGAAGAGCAGATTGGGGTAATCCAGGCCCCTGCAGGAGTGGGTGGGGTGGGGTTGTATGTGCAAGCTTTGATCCCCTTAGCTACAAACCACAAATAATCCGTAAGGTATGCAAATTAGCTCCCAATTAATAGCGCTTATTAACATGTTGAACTGTGTAAGGAGAAGCTGTGTTTGCCAGAGAGGAAACCAACACTTGTGCACCTCATTGCAAAAGCGTGTCTGGCCAGGCGAAAAACCCTGGACTGGTTGGGAGGAAAGAGTGAAGTTGAAACTGAAAGGCTGGTTTGGTGCCCTCAGGTCATCTGGAAAAGTGTCCGCACAGTTCAGGCTTGAGGAGTAATTTGATGTGAGATGAGGAATCAGATGAAAATGAGTATTCCCGCTTCCCCTTTCCTTGGGGCACTGCCCGGTCCAGGCCTTAATGAGTTCTGAATGTACAACTACAGGTCCTCCCACCAGCCTCTGCTAAGAGAACAGGACAGTCCAATACCCTCAGAAAACTGGAAGTAAGGTCAAGGACTGAGGTGAGGGTGGTGGGAGAAGGGAGGAAAAAACAATAAAAAAGTGGTGAAAAATTGTTTGCACTCATAGTTTTGCTCACTTTATAGCAGAGAGTCTTAATCGTATCTTAATCTTACCCGATCCATGGATCGCTTTGGCCCTATAGTGAAACTCATGGACCTCTTTTCAGAATACATTTGAAAATATATAAAATATGATATGCAGTATTACACAAAACTATAAAAATATTTAAAATGTAACAAATGTGCTTTTGTACTAACATACAAAATATCAGGATCTAGTAATAGATCCAGTGACTACAATCTTTTCAAGGTACTGATGCTCCTTGACTTACATTGAGGCTACAGCCTGATAAACCCATTGTAAGTTGAAAAGATTGCAAGTTGAAAATGTGTTTAATACACCTAACCTACTGAATATCATTACCTACTTTAAACGTGCTCAGGACACTTACATTAGCCTACAATTGGGCAAAATCATCTAACACAAAGCCTATTTTGTAATAAAGTGTTGACTATCATGTAATTCAGTAAATACTATAACTTGAAGTATGGTTTCTACTGAACGTGTATTGTTTTCTCACCATCGTAAAGGCAAAAAATTTTAAGATAGACCATCTAAGTTGGGGATTGTGCATAATAATGAACATTGGCAATATTTCAAGATATCTACAATAACTGTAACATAATATAACATATCTGTGATTTTTGCTTAGTGACAGTCACAGGTGCTGCTAACTTTCCTGTGACGTCTTACCTACATTCATAATAGAAGGAAATGGGAAATTAACCTCAGTTAGTGATAAGTGAAAATAAAAATGTAACTTTTCCTCCATTCATGTTTATGAACTTCCTGCCTTCTAGCCACAGACTCCCTAGGTTAAGAACCCCTTGTCTAGTATCATTTGCCAATGGCATAAACTGGATTGAAAAATATATATTCAAGATTATTGTGTCAGTCTGTTTTGTGTTGCTGTAAAGAAGTACATGAGGCTGGGTAATTTATAAAGGAAACAGGTTTATTTTGGCTCGCAGATCTGTAGCCTGTATAAGAAGCATAGTGCTGCCATCTGGTCCTGGTGAAGCCTCAGGAAGATTACAATCATGGCAGAAGGTAAAGAGGAAGAGAGTGTGTCACATGGTGAGAAAGGAAAGAAGAGAGATGCCAGGCTCTTTTAAGCAATCAGATCTTGTGGTAACAGAGTGAGAACTCACTCATTGCAGGGAGGACAGCCCCATGCCATTCATGAGGGATCTGCCCCAGTGACTTAAAGACCTCCCAGTAGGCCCCACCTCCAACACTGGGGATCATATTTCAACAGGAGATTTGGAGGGGGCAAATATCCAGTCTATATCAGTTATTGGTAATGGTTTCCCTTTCTTCAAAGGACTTAACAGCAACACTTAAAATTATTCTTATAAAAAATTATTCTTTAAAATATTTTTTCTGAGTTTATTTTAAAATTTCCACTTTTATTTTGGATTCGTGAGGTACATATGCAGATTTGTTACAAAGGTATATTGCATGGCGTGCTGAGGTTTGGGCTTCTGTTAGTCCCATCACCCAGATAGTGAACACAGAACCCAGTAGGAAGTTTTTTTAGCTCTTGCCCCTCCCCACCTCTCTCTACTTTCAGAGTCCCCTGTTCATTTTTATGTTCGTGTGAACCTAAGACTTGGTTCTCACTTATAAGTGGGATTATGTGGTAGTTGGTTTTCTGTTTCTGAGCAGTTTTGCTTAGGACAGTGTCCTCCAGCTGCTTCCATGTTGCTGCAAAGGATATGATTCCATTCTTTTTTATAGTTGTGCAGTATTCCATGTGTAGTACATTTTAAAAATGCAGTCCACCATTGATGGGTACCTAGGTTGATTCCATGTATTTGCTATTGTGAATAGTGCTGTGATAAGCATGTGGGTGCAGGTGTCTTTTTGGTAGAATAATTTGTTTGCCTTTGGGTATATACTCAGTAATAGGATGGCTAGGTTGAATGGTAGTTCTACTTTTAGTTCTTTGAGAAACCTCCAAACTGCTTTCCACAGGGGCTGAAGCAATTTGCATTCCCAGCAGCAGGGTGTAAGCATTCCCTGCATTCTCTTTTTCTCCACAACCTTGCCATTATCTGTTATTTTTTTACTTTTTAATAGTAGCCATTCTGACTGGTATGAGATGGTACCTCATTGTCATTTTGATTGCATCTCTCCGATGATCACTTATGTTGAGCATTTTTTCACATTTGTTGGCCACTTGTATGTCATCTTTTGAGAAGTGTCTGTTTATGTCTTTTGCCCACATTTTAATGTTTTTTTCTTGTTTATTTAAATTCCTTATATATTCTGGGTATTAGCCCTTCGTTAGATGAATAGTTTACAAATATTTTCTCCTATGCTATTGGTGGCTGTTTACTCTGCTGATAGTTTCTTTTGCTGTGCGGAAGCTCTTTAGTTCAATCAGGTCTCACTTGTCAATTTTTGTTTTTGTTGCATTTGCTTTTGAGGTCATCATAATTTTTTTGCCTAAGCCAATGTCTAGAAGAATATTTCCTAGGTTTTCTTCTAGAATTTTCATAGTTTGAGGTTCTACATTTAAGTATTTAATCCATTTCGAATTAATTTTTGTATATGGAAATGGTAGTGGTCCAGTTTCATTCTTCTGCGTATGGTTAGCCAGTTTTCCCAGCACCGTTCATTGACTAGGGTGTCCTTCCTCATTGTTCATTTTTGCTGACTTTGTTGAAGATGTGTTGGTTGTAAGTGTGCAGCTTTATTTCAGGGGGTCTGTTCTCTTCCATTGGTCTATCTGTCTTATGTTCGTAGCAGTACCATGCTGTTTTGCTTGCTGTGGCCTTGTAGTATCATTTGAAGTTGGGTAATATGGTGCCTCTGGCTTTGTTTTTTGTTTTGTTTTGTTTTGTTTTTTTGCTTAGGATTGCTTTGGGCTTTTTTTTTTAAGAATAGTTTTTCCAATTCTGTGAAAAATGACATTGGTAGTTTGATAGGAATAGCATTAAATCTTGTAGATTGCTTTGGGCAATATTTCCATTTTGATAATATTAATTCTTCCAACTCATGACCATGGAATGCTTTTCCCTTTGTTTCCATTTGTATAATCTGTAATTTCTTTTAGCAGTGTTTTGTAGTCCTCCTCATAGAGATCTTTCACCGCCTTGGTTAGATGTATTCCTAAGTATTTTATTTCATTTTATTTTCATGTGTGGCTATTATAAATGGAATTGCATTTTGTTCTCAACTTGAGTGTCATTAATGTGTAGAAATGCTACTGCTTTTTGCACATTCATTTTGTATCCTGACACTTTGCTGAAGTCACTTATCAGGTCTAGGAGCCTTTTGGCAGACTACGAGCTTTTTTTGGTATAGAATCATATTATCAGTGAAGAGAAATAATTTGACTTCCTCTTCTTCTATTTGGATACCTTTTATTTCTTGCTCTTGACTGATTGCTCTGGCTAGGACTTCTAGTACGATAATATGTTTAATAGAAGTGGTGAAAGTGGGCATTCTTTTCTTGTTCCAGTTCTTAAGGGGAATGCTTCCAAGTTTTGCCCATTCAGTATACTGTTGGCTGTGAGGTTGTCATAGATAGCTCTTACTATTTTGAGGTATGTTCCTTTGATGCCTGGTTTGTTGAGGTTTTTTTTTCTTTTAACACGACTGGATGTTGTATTTTATCAAATGCTTTTTTCAGAATCTATTAATCCAATCATATGGTTTTTGTTTTTAAATCTGCTTTTGTGGTGAATCACATTGATTTGCATATGTTGAACCAATCTTGCATCCCAGGAATAAAGTCCACTTGATCATGGTGAGTTAACTTTTTGATGTGCTGCTGTATTTAGTTTCCTAGTATTTTGTTAAGGATTTTGTGTCTGTGTTCATCAGGAATATTGGACTGTAGTTTTCTTTTTTTGTTGTTGTGTCTTTGTCAGATTTTGGTACCAGGATGATACTGGTTTCATAGAATGAGTTAGGGAGGAGTCCCTCCTCCTCAATTTTTTGGGAATAGTTTCAGTAGGTTTGGTACCAGGTCTTCATTGTATGTCTGGTAAAATTTGGCTATTAGTCCATCTGATCCAGGGCTTTTTGGTTGGTAGGCTTTTTGATAACTGATTCAATTTTTGTTACTCATCACTAGTCTATTTAAAATTTCTGTTTCTTACTGGTTTAATCTTGGGAGGTTGTGTTTCCAGGAATTTATCCACTTCCTGTAGATTTTCTTATCTGTGCACATAGAGATATTCATCATAGTCTCTGAAGATCTTTTGTATTTCTGTGGGATTGGTTGTGATGTCATGTTTATTATTTCTGATTGTGTTTTTTTGGATCTTCTCTCTCTTTTTTGTTATAAATTAACTAGCTACTGGTCTAGTGATCTTGTTTATCCTTTAAAAAACACTCTGTTTAATTGATCCTTTGTTTGTTTTTTGTGGTCTCAGTTCCATTTAGTTCTGCTCTGATTTTAGTTATTTCTTTTCCTCTGCTAGCTTTGGAAATAGTTTGTTCTTATTTTTCTAGTTCTTTTAGGTGCAAGGTTAGGCTGTTAATTGGAGATCTTTTTATCTTCTTGATGTAGGTATTTAGTGCTATAAACTTTCCTCTTAACACTGTTTTTGCTATATTCCACGGGTTTTAGTAAGTTGTAAATATTTAGAAATATTATCATTTCATTGAAAGAACTTTTTGATTTCTGCCTTAATTTCATTGTTTACTCAAAAATCATTCAGAAGAAAGTTGTTTAGTTTTTTGTGTTTTTTTTGTTTCTTTTTTTTTTTGACTTAGAAAATCCTTATTTTTTATTTTTTTATTGCATTTTAGGTTTTGGGGTACATGTACAGAACGTGCAGGATAGATAGTTGCATAGGTACACACATGGCAGTGTGTTTTGCTGCCTTCCTCTCCTTCACCCACAATTGGCATTTCTCCCCAGGCTATCCCTCCCCAGCTCCCCACCCGCACTGTCCCTCCCCTATTCCCTGCAATAGACCCCAGTGTGTAGTACCCCCTTCCCTATGTCCATGTGTTCTCATTTTTCCTCACCTGCCTATGAGTGAGAATATGCGGTATTTCTTTTTCTGTTCTTGTGTCAGTTTGCTGAGAATGATGTTCTCCAGCTTCATCTACGTCCCTACAAAGGACACGAACTCGTCATTTTTGATTGCTGCATAATATTCCATGGTGTATATGTGCCACATTTTCCCTGTCCAGTCTATCATCAATTGGGCATTTGGGTTGGTTCCAGGTCTTTGCTCTTGTAAACAGTGCTGCAATGAACATTCGTGTGCATGTGTCCTTATAGCAGAACGATTTATAGTCCTTTGGATATATACCCAGTAATGGGGTTGCTGGGTCAAATGGAATTTCTATTTCTAAGGCCTTGAGGAATCGCCACACTGTCTTCCACAATGGTTGAACTAATTTACACTCCCACCAACAGTGTAAAAGTTTTCCTATTTCTCCACATCCTCTCCAGCATCTGTTGTCTCCAGATTTTTTAATGATCGCCATTCTAACTGGCGTGAGATGGTATCTCAATGTGGTTTTGATTTGCATGTCTCTAATGACCAGTGATGATGAGCATTTTTTCATATGTTTGTTGGCCTCATGTATGTCTTCTTTCGTAAAGGGTCTGTTCATATCCTTTGCCCATTTTTGAATGGGCTTGTTTGTTTTTTTTCCTGTAAATCTGTTTGAGTTCTTTGTAAATTCTGGGTATCAGCCCTTTGTCAGATGGGTAAACTGCAAAAATTTTTTCCCATTCTGTTGGTTGCCGATTCACTCTAGTGACTGTTTCTTTTGCCGTGCAGAAGCTATGGAGTTTGATTAGGTCCCATTTGTCTATTTTGGCTTTTGTTGCCAATGCTTTTGGTGTTTTGTTCATGAAGTCCTTGCCTACTCCTATGTCCTGAATGGTTTTGCCTAGATTTTATTCTAGGGTTTTTATGGTGCCAGGTCTTATGTTTAAGTCTTTAATTCATCTGAAGTTGATTTTAGTGTAAGGTGTCAGGAAGGGGTCCAGTTTCTGCTTTCTGCACATGGCTAGCCAGTTTTCCCAACACCATTTATTAAACAGGGAACCTTTCCCTATTGCTTGTTTTTGTCAGGTTTATCAAAGATTGTATGGTTGTAGATAGGTTGTGTTGCCTCCGATGCCTCTGTTCTATTTCACTGGTCTTTATCTCTGTTTTGGTACCAGTACCATGCTGTTTTGATTACTGTAGCCTTGTAGTATAGTTTGAAGTCTGGTAGTGTGATGCCTCCCGCTGTGTTCTTTTTGCTTAGAATTGACTTGGCTATGTGGGCTCTCTTTTGGTTCCATATGAAGTTCATGGTGGTTTTTTCCAGTTCTGTGAAGAAAGTCAATGGTAGCTTGATGGGGATAGCGTTGATTCTGTAAATTACTTTGGGCAGTATAGCCATTTTCACGATATTGATTCTTCTTAACCATGAACATGGAATGTTCCTTCATCTGTTTGTATCCTCTCTTATTTCGTTGAGCAGTGGTTTGTAGTTTTCCTTGAATTTTTTTTTTTTTTTTTTTTTGAGATGGAATGTTGCTCTGTCGCCCAGGCTGGAGTGCAGTGGTACAATCTTGGCTCACTGCAACCTCCGTCACCTGGGTTCAAGCAATTCTCCTGCTTTAGCCTCCCAGTTAGCTTGGATTAGAGGTGTACACCACCATGCTTGGCTAATTTTTGTATTTTTAGTAGAGTTGAGATTTCACCATGTTGGCCAGGCTGGTCTTGAACTCCTGACCTCAGGTGATCCATCCACCTTGGCCTCCCAAAGTGCTGGGATTACAGATGTGAGCAACTGCACCCCACCTAAAAGTTGTTTAGTTTCCATGTATTTGTGTGGTTTGAGAGTTCCTCTTGGTATTGATTTCAAACTTTATTTCTCTGTGGTCCAAGTGTATGATTGATATGATTTTGATTTTTTTGAATTTATTGAGACTTGCTTTATGGCTGAGCATGTAATCAATCTTTGAATATGTTCTATGTGCAGATAAGAAGAATGTGTATTTTGTGGTTGTTGGGTAGAGTGTTCTGTAGATGTCTGTTAGGTCCAGTTGATCAAGTATCAAATTTAAGTCCAGAATTTATTTATTTATTTATTTATTTAGATGGAGTCTCGCTCTGTTACCAGGCTGGAATGCAGTGGCACAAATCTTGGCTCACTGCAACTTCTTCCTCCCAGGTTCAAGCAATTCTGCTGCCTCAGCCTCCCTGGGACTGCAGGGGTGCACCACCATGCCCAGCTAATTTCTGTATTTTTAGTAGAGATGGGGTTTCACCATGTTGGCCAGGACGGTCTTGATCTCTTGACCTCATGATCTGCCCACCTCCGCCTCCCAAAGTGCTGGGATTATAGGGATGAGCTACCGCACCCGGCCTGGCAGAATTTTTTTTTTTTCCCCCAAGACAGATGAAGTCTCACTCTGTCACCCAGGCTGGAGTGCAGTGGCACAATCTCAGCTCACTGCAACCTCCATCTCCCAGTTTCAAGCAATTCTCCAGATTCAAGCAATTCTCCTGCTTCAGCCTCCCGAGTAGCTGGGAGTGCAGGTGTGTGCTACCATGCCTAGCTAGTTTTTGTATTTTTAGTGGAGACAGGGTTTCACCATGTTGGCCAGACTGGTCTCAAACTCTGACCTCAAGTGATCTGCCTGCCTTGATCTCCTAAATTCCTGGGATTACAGGCATGAGCCACTGTGCCTGGCCTAGAATTTCTTTGTTAGTCTCTGCCTCCATTATCTGTGTAGTGCTGTCAGTGAGGTGTTGAAGTCACCCACTATTATTTGTGTGGTTGTCAAAATATTTTCTTGGGTCTAGAAGTAATTGTTTGATAAATCTGGGTGCTCCAAGGTTGCATGCATATTTATTTAGAATGGTTAAATCATCTTGTGGAATTGAACAGTTAATCATTATGTAATGCTTTTCTTTGCCAGTTTTTACTCTTATTGGTTTAAAGTCTATTTTATCTGATGTAAGAATAGTGATCCCTGCTCTAAAAAAATTATTCTTATAGACATTGACATTTAAAAGATTTTAATGCTTCTTTAAAATAATTGAATTGAGATGCCAAGATTCATCATTCATCTATTTATTAAGAATTTATTGAGCACAGAAGCACCATGTTAGGGGTGAAACCATTTGTAATGAATATATGGTTTGCTGATGGCAGTTAGTTAGCTGTCCACTAAGGATTTGTTTTCTCCTTCCACATAGTAGAGTGGTTTCTGGTAGGTTGCTGCCAAGCCAGGGATCACATGTGCCTTCCCATTGTATTTTGTAAAGTGGGTGTCATATCGTGGTGAGTCCTTGTCAATAAAATGTGAGTGGAAGTGAAATGTCCTGGCCAAGACCTAAAAAACAATAAAGTGTTTTGGGACAATCTTAGAGTCAAGCAAAATTTAGAGGTTGGTACGGAGATTTCCCATATACATCATGCTCCTCCATAAACAGCCTCCTCCACTATCAATATCCACCACCAGAATGGCACATTTGTTAAAATTGATGTACCCACAATAACAATGGTTATTACTCAGAGTCCATAGTTTACCTTAGGATTCACTGCTCGTGTTGTACATTCTATGGATTTTGACAAATGTGTAATGACATTATCTATCATATCATACAGAGTACTTTAACAACCCTAAAAGTCCTCTGTACATCACCTATTCATCCTTCCCTCCCCCCAACCCCTAGGAACCACTGATACTTTTACTGTTTTCATAGTTTTGCCTTTGCCAGAATGTTATATATTTGGAATTATATGGTATGTAGCATTTTTAGATTGGGTTCTTTCAGTTAACTATGATTTTTAGTTTCCTCCATGTTTCTTCATAGCTTGATAGCTCATTTCTTTTTTGCTCTGAGTAATAGTCTATTGTCTGGATGTATCACCATGTATTTATCCATGTGTTTAACCATGTAATACAGTATTCACTTTCTGTATTAGTATATTTTCATGCTGCAGATAAAGACATACCCAAGATTGGGAGGAAAAAGAGGTTTAATGGACTTACAGGTCCACATCGCTGGGGAGGCCTCACAATCACAGCAGAAGGCAAGGAGGAGCAAGTCACATCTTACATGGATGGCGGGCAGGTAAAAAGAGAGCATGTGCAGGGAAACTATTGTTTTTAAAACCATTAGCTGTCTTGAGACTCATTCACTATCATGAGAACAGCACAGGAAAGACCCACCCCCATAATTCAGTCACCTCCCACTGGGTTCCTCCCACAACACATAGGAATTGTAGGAGTTCCAGTCCAACATAAGATTTGGGTGGGGACATAGTCAAACCATATCACTCCATTCCTGGCCCCTCCCAAATCTCATGTCCTCATATTTCAAAACCAATCATGCCTTCCTAACAGTTCCCCAAAGCTTTAAGTCATTTTAGCATTAACTCAAAAGTCTATAGTCCAACATCTCATCTGAGGCAAGGCAAGTCCCTTCCACCTATGACCCTATAAAATCAAAAGCAAGTTAGTTACTTTCTAGATATAATGGGGGTACAGGCACTGGGTAAATACAGTCATTCCAAATGGGAGAAATTGCCAAAACAAAGGCGCTACAGGCCCCATGCAAAATCCAGTGGGGAAGTCAGGTATAAAAGCTCCAAATGATCTTCTCTGACTCCATGTCTCACATTCAGGTCACACTGATGCAAGTCGTGGGTTCCCATGGTCTTGGGCAACTCCATCTCTGTGGCTTTGCAGGGTACAGCCTCCCTCCTGGCTGCTTTCATGGGCTGGTGTTAAGTGTCTGTGGCTTTTCCAGATGCACAGTGCTAGCTGACAGTGGATCTACCATTGTGGAGTCTGGAGGACAGTGGCCCTCTTCTCACAGCTCCACTAGGTAGTACCCGAGTAGGGACTGTGTGGGGGCTCCAACCCCACATTTCCCTTCTGCACTGCTTTAGCAGAGGTTCTCCATGAGAGCCCTGCCCCTGCAGCAAACTTCTGTCTGGACATCCAGGTGTTTCCATACATCCTTTGAAATCTAGGTGGATGTTCCCAAATCTCGGTTCTTGACTTTTGTGCACTTACAGGCTCAACACCATGTGGAAGTTGCCAAGGCTTGAGGCTTGAACCCTCTGAAGTCACAGCCTGAGCTCTACATTGGCCCCTTTCAGCCATAGCTGGAGTGGCTGGGACACAGGGCACCAAGTCCCTAGACTGCACACAGCACATGGACCTTGGGCCTAGCTCACAAAACCACTTTTTCCTTTGAGGCCTCTGAGCCTGTGATGGGAGGGGCTGTTGTGAAGACCTCTGACATGCCCTGGAGACATTTTTCCCCATTGTCTTCAGGATTAACATTCAGCTCCTTGTTACTTATATAAATTTCTGCAGCTGGCTTGAATTTCTCCTCAGAAAATGGGATTTTCTTTTCTATTGGGTTATTAGGCTGCAAATTTTCTGAACGTTTATGCTCTGTTTCCCTTATAAAACTGAATGCCTTTAATGGCACCCAGGTCACCTCTTGAATGCTTGGCTGCTTAGCAGTTTCTTCCGCCAGATATCCTAAGTCATCTCAAGTTCAAAGTTTTACACATCTCTAGAGCTGGGGCAAAATGCTGCCAGTCTCTTTGCTAAAACGTAACAAGAGTCACCTTTGCTCAAGTTCCGAACTAGTTCCTCATTTCCATTTTAGACCACCTCAACCAGGACTTTATTGTTCATATCATTATCAACATTTTTGTCAAAGCCATTAAACAAGTCTCTAGGAGGTTCCAAACTTCCCTACATTTTCCTATCTTCTTCTGAGCCCTCCAAACTGTTCCAACCCCAGCCTGTTACACAGTTTTAAAGTCACTTCCACATTTTTGAGTATCTACAGCAGTGCCCCACTCTACTGGTACCAATTTACTGTATTACTCTGTTTTCATGCTGCTGATAAAGACATACCTGAGACTGGAAAGAAAAAGAGGTTTAATGGACTTGCAGTTCCACATGGCTGGAGAGGCCTTATAATCATGATGGAAGGCAAGGAGGAGAAAGTCACATCTTAAGTGCATGGTGGGCAGGGAAAGAGAGATCTTGTGCAGGGAAACTCCCATTTTTAAAACCATCAGATCTCATGAGACTCATTCACTATTACAAGAACAGTGTAGGAAAGACCTGCTCCCATAATTTAATCACTTCCCACTGGGTTCCTCCGTGATATGTGGGAATTGTGGCAGTTGCAATTCGAGATGAGATTTGGGTGGGGACACAGAGCCAAACCATATCACCTGCTGAAAGACATCTCGGTTACTTCCAAGTTTTAGCGATTATGAATAAAACTTCTGTAAACATCTATGTGCAGGTTTTTGTGGGAATGTAAGTTTCACTTCTTTTGGATAAATACCAAGGAGTGCAGTTGCTGGATCTTATAGTAAGAGTATGTTTAGTTTTGTAAAAAAACTGCCAAACTGTCTTCCAAAGTAGCGGTATTATTTTGCATTCCTACCACAGTCAATGAGAATTTCTGTTGTTCCACATCTTCACCAGTAGTTGCTGTTGTCAGTGTTCTGGATTTTGCCCAAATAGGTATGAAGTAGCATTTCATTTTTCTTTTGTGTTTCTCTGATGACATATAATATGGAGCATCTTTTCATTTGCTTATTTGTCATTTGTATATCTTCTTTTTTTTTTTTCTTTGGGACGGAGTTTTGCTCTTTTTACCCAGGCTGGAGTGCAATGGCGCGATCTCGGCTCACTGCAACCTCCACCTCCTGGGTTCAGGCAATTCTCCTGCCTCAGCCTCCTGAGTAGCTGGGATTACAGGCATGCGCCACCATGCCCAGCTAATCTTTTGTATTTTTTTTTTTAGTAGAGATGGGGTTTCACCATGTTAACCAGGATGGTCTTGATCTCTTGACCTCGTGATCCACCCGCCTCAGCCTCCCAAAGTGCTGGGATCACAGGCATGAGCAACTGCGCCCAGCCCTGTATATCTTCTTTGGTGAAGTATCTGCTGCGGTCTTTGGCTCATTTTTTAATTGAGTTATTTTTTACTTTTATTTTTTAGGCAATCTTGCTCTTTCACCCAGTCTAAAGTGCAGTGGCATGATCTCGGCTCACTGCAGCTTCCACCTTTTCTGGGCTCCTCTCACCTCAGCCTCCAGAGTAGCTGGGAATATAAGTGTGTACCACCACGCCTGGCTAATTTTTATATTTTTTGTAGAAAAAGGGTTTTGTCATTTTGCCCAGGCTGGTCTTGAACTCCTGAAGTCAAGCAGTCTGCCTGCCTTGGCCTCCCAAAGTGCCATTATTACAAGTTTGAGCCACCATTCCTGGCTGATTTTTTTTTTTTTTTAACTATTGAGTTTTCTAACTCCTTGAGTAGTTTAGATGACAGTCTTTTATCAGATAGATATTTTGCAAATATTTTTTCCAGTCTGTGGGAGAAAATATGTCTTCTCAAGTCTGTGGCTTGATTTATAATTTTCTTGACAGTGTCTTTCACAGAGCAGGAACATTTACTGAATACTAGTTCATTGATTCTTTCTTTTATGGGTCATGCCTTTGTTGTTGTATCTTAAAAGTCATTGCCATACCCAGTATCGTCTAAGTTTTCTCCTATATTATCTGCCCACTTTTTCTAGCACCATTTGTTGAGAATACTGTGTTTGCTCAACTGTATTTTTTTTGCTCCTTTGTCAGAGATCAGTTGACTATGTCTATATGAGTCTTTCTGGGCTCTATTCTGTTCCATTAATTTATATGTCTGCTCTTTGACTAATACCACACTGTCTTGATTACTGTAGCTTTATATTAAGTCTTAAAGTTGGGTAGTGTCAGTCCTCTGATGTTCTTCTCTTTCAATATTGTATTGGCTATTCTGAGTCTTTTGCTTTTCTATGTAAACTGTCTAATCAGTTTGTCTACATCTATAAAATAACTTGCTGGGGTTTTGACAGGGCTTACATTGAATCTATAGGTCAATTTGGGAAGAACTAACATCTTGCCAGTATTAAGTCTTACTGTCCATGATCATAGAATATCTCTCTATTTATTTAGTTTTCTCTGATTTATTTTATCAGAGTTATGTAGTTTTCTTCATTTATATCTTCTAAATACAGATTTCCCCAACTTATGATGATTTGACTTACAATTTTTCAACTTTATAATGGTGAGAAAATGGCACATACTCAATAGAAGCTGTACTTCAAATTTTGAATTTTGATCTTTCCCTGAACTAGTGACATGTGCTGTGATATTCTGTTGCAGTGCTGCATAGTGTAGTGGCCCCCAGTTAGCCACATGATCACCAGGGTAAACAATTGATACAGTCATTCTGCTTTTCACTTTCAGTATGGTAGTCAATAAATTACATTATATATTTAACACTTTATTATAAAATAGGGTTTGTATTAGATAATTTTGCCCAACTGTAGTCTAGTGCAAGTGTTCTGAGCACATTTATGGTAGGCTAGGCTAAGCCATGATATTTGGTAGGTTAGATTAAATGTACTTTCAACTTATAATATTTTCACTTAGGGTTGAGTTGTTAGAACATAACCCCATCCTAAGTCAAGAAGCCTCTGTACTTTGTAAGATTTATAACTAAGTGCTTCATTTTTTGGAGTGCTAATGTAAATGGTATTGTGTTTTAGTTTTAAATTCTGCTTGTTCATTGCTGGTGTACAGGAAAATGATCAACTTATTAACTTATTAACACCAAAAATGATTGGTGTATTAACTTTGTCTCTTGCAAATCTTGCTATAATCACTTAATAGTCCCATGAGTTTAAGATTCTTTCAGATTTTCTACATAGATGATTATGTCATCTGTGAACAGACAGTTTTAATTTTTCTTCCTAGTAAGTATACCTTTTCTTTTCTTATTGCATTAGCTAAGATTTCCAGTACAATGTTGAAAAGAAGTTGTGAGAGTGAACATCCTTGACTTGTTTCTGATCTAAGCAGGAAAGCTTGGAGTTTCTTACCATTAAGTATAATGTTAACTGTCTTCTGTAGATGTTCTTTATCAATTTGAGGAAAATTCCCTCTATTCTTAGTTTGCTGAGAATTTTTTAAAAAAATCTTCAATGAGTGTTACATTTTGTCAAGTGCTTTTTCTACAGCTATTGCTGTGACCATGTAATTTTTGTTTCTTTAGCCTGTTGATATGATGGATTACATGATTTCATTTTTGAATATTGAAAGAGCCTTGCATACCTGGGATAGATCCCACTTGCTTGTGGTATATAATTCTTTTTATACATTGTTGGTTCAGTTTGCCAGTATTTTGTTGAGGATTTATGCATCTATGTTCATGAAGAATATTGGTTTATAGTGTTCTTTTATTCAAACACATTTGTTTGAAAGTAATAATCAGCAGTTATTCCTGTAAAAAGCTTAGAGGTCATCACTCTATCCTAACAAGTAAAAATCTGAATGAACTAAAAAAATCAACAACTCTTCTTAGAGAAACATGGTCACAGGGCAAACTGCTGCTTCTAAAATGGAAGAGACAGACTTTCCTCATTCTGAAGAATATTCTGTATGAAATTAATATAAGCAGGCCTACTTTTTTTGATTAGTGTTAGCATAGTATAACTTTCTCCATCCCTTCACTTTTCATCGACATGTGTTTTTATATTTAAAATAGATTTCTTGTAGACAGTGTTCTCTCTTTTTTGATACACTCTTGCAATATTTGTGTTTTAATTGGTATACTTAGACAATTGAGGTTTAAAGTGGTTATTGTTAGAGTTGGATTAATATATATCATAACAATTACTGTGTCCTATTTGTTGCCATTGTTCTTTGTTCCTATTTTTGTCTTCTACTCTCTATGTCCCTTTTTAATTTTATAGTGTTCTACTTTCTCTCCGTTCTTAGCATATCAGTTATACTTTTGTTTTAGTGGTTGCCCTAGAGTTTATAATGTACATTTACAACTAATCCAAGTCCACTTTTATGAAATACAATACCATTTCATGAATAGTGGGAGTATCTTATAATAATGCAATAATTCCAATTTCTCTTTTTGTTTCTTATATCATTTTTGTCATTTATTTTATTCATATATAAACATACATAAGGACACACACACATTTATAGCATACAATTAAATACATAGTTGCTATTATTATTTTCAACAAATAGTTGTGTGTTAGATCAATTAAGAATTTTTTTAAAAAGGTTTTATTTTACCTTCACATGTTCCTTCTTAGATGCTTTTCTTTCTTTAAGAAGTTCCAAGTTTCCTACCTATGTAATTTACATTTCTCTAAAGAATGTAAATTCCTTTCACATTTATTGTAAAGCAGATCTAATGGCAACAAATTCTCTCAGTGTTTTGTTTTTTTTTTTTTGTCTCAGAAAGTCCTTAGTTGACTTCACTCCTTTTTTTTTTAATCTGCTTGTGTGGTTTCTGGGGAGAAGCCAGATATAATTTTCATCCTTGCTTTTGTATAGGTAAGATTTTTTTCTCCTTTAAATATTTTTTCTTTATTTTTGATTTTCTGCAGTTTGAATATGACACATCTGCATATAGGAGGGTTTTTTGTTTGTTTGTTTTTGTTTGTTGTTGTTTTGATATTTATCCTGCTTGGAGTTCTGTTCCTGGATTTTTGGTGTCTGACATTAATTCAGGGATAATTATTGCTTCAAAATTGGTTCCTTTCTCTTTTTCTTCTCTTCTGGTATTCCTGTTACATATATTTTATGTCTTTTGTTGCTGTCTAATGGATTTTCACAAAGTCCAGTCTACTAATATGCCCATCAAAGGCATTCCTCATTTCTGTTATTGCATTTTTGATTTTTTCTTATAATTTCCATCTATCTGCTTATATTGCCCAACTTTTATTGCATGCTGTCTTCTTTATTAGAACACTAGCATATTAATCATAATTGTTTTAAATCCCTGGCCTCATAATTCTAACATCTCTGCCATGTCTGAATCTGGTTCTGATTCTTTCTTTGTCTCTTCAGACTCTATTTTTTGCCTTTTAGTATGCCTTGTAATTTTTTCTTGATAGCCAGACATGATGTGCTAGGTAAAAGGAACTATTGTAAATAGTTCTAGTGATGTGGTGAGGTGTGGGTGGAGGGGAAGTGTTTTGTAGGTCTATGATTTGGTCTCAGTCGCCTAGTGAGCTGTGCCTCTGGACTGTGAGCTTCACAAGTGCTTCTTAGAGGCCCTCTCCCCTTATTTGGGACACGATGGCTAGAATGGACTGGAGTTGGGCATTTCTATTCTCCTAGGTTAGCTACACTCTGAAAAAACTCCAGTTGTTTAGGCTCTAGTAAAATAGTTTCTCTTCAGGGCAGGCCTTGTTAAGAACAAAGTGTATTTCAAAATGGTTCCTTTTCCCCTTTCATTGTTGAAACATCAGGAGATTAAAAATATTATTGTGAGAACCTGGTTGAGCTCTTAGAGGTAAAGCTCATAAGAGTGTAGGGTCTCCCCTATGACTGGGTCCCCTGGGAACTTTTTAACTCTTAGTGTCCACACTGAGCCTCCAGCAGTTTATCAATTACAGTTCAGGTGTTCCTGTCCTGGCACTGATTCCTGAGGTTTCTGCTTGTGGACTTCTACTATAGCAAGTTATACTTATATTCTCCTTTCCGTCTCTTTCATTTTAGAAGCAGCAGTTTGCCCTTTGATCATGCTTCCTTAAGAAAAGTTGTTGATTTTTTAGTTTATTCAGATTTTTACTTGTTAGGATGGAGTGATGACTTCTAAGTTTTTTTTTTTTTTTTTTTTTGAGATGGAGTTTCGCTCTTGTTACCCAGGCTGGAGTGCAATGGCGCAATCTCGGCTCACCACAACCTCTGCCTCCTGGGTTCAGGCAATTCTCCTGCCTCAGCCTCCTGAGTAGCTGGGATTACAGGCACGTGCCACCATGCCCAGCTAATTTTTTGTATTTTTAGTAGAGATGGGGTTTCACCATGTTAACCAGTATGGTCTCGATCTCTTGACCTCGTGATCCACCCGCCTCAGCCTCCCATGACTTCTAAGTTTTTAACAGGGATAACTTCTGGTTATTACTTTCAATAGGAATCATGGCCATTTACACATTCACGAACCTTCAGGCCAAGACTTTTAAGAAGTGGGCATTCCTTTTTCACTCTTTTTCTTCTTGTATCTACCAGTTGAATTTTAAAGAAGTCAGCCTGGATCTCAGAGTGACTACATAGAATACATCAATCCCACCCCCATTCTGGTATTACCAAGATCCATTTTAGCTTTTACAAGATTAAGTAATAAGCTGTCATTGTGCTAATCATTGAGATTTGGGGGTTTGTCTGTTACAGTGGCTAGTGTGTTATGTGAACTAGCATTGCTTAGGAATACTCCCTGGGGATCTCCGTTTCTTTACTTACCGTGGATGTTACGGCAGATATTGCAGACTGGCTCACTCACTTCCATTCTAAACCTTTTGTAGTATGCAAGGTAAATTGTAGGAAGGCAAAAATATTTCCTTATTTCCCCAGATATCCATTTTTAGTTCAGGTTTCACAGAAGACAGATTTTGCCAAGCAGATGTACTTGTGTGAAATTTGGGAAACTGCAATGAACATAGTGAGATGGAGGTTGTGCTTTCACTATTACTACTGTTCTTCTGGCAAGCATGTTTGTGAAATTGAAAGTGGTAGAAAACCCACCTACAGTGGTGTAAGCAAATAGAAGCCTATTTTTTTTTTCAGATAGCAAGAAGTCTGGATGTAGGCAATCACTGGATTTGTTCGTGAGGTTACCAATATCAGGATCCACGAGGGTCAGTATCTGTGCAGTTTTTTCAGATTTTCCTTCATGGTTATAAGACCATTGTTGGGGCTGCTTTATTCAAGGCAAACAAACAAACAAACAAAATAAAAACAGTGGAAAAGGGGAACAGTAACATCAGCTATGTCTGCCTCTTTTATCAGAAGACAGGTTTTCCCAGAAACCCTCAAAACAGCTTTACCCAAGGTCTCGCTGTCCAAATTTGGGTATGTTACCACCTGAAAATTAGGATTCTACTGGCAAGGAAAAAGGAGGGTAAGTTATGGGAGTGTCATAATGCACAGAATTTATAGTCTCTGCCCTCAAGAATCTAATGATGGCTTGCAGAGTAAACCATATGCATTGATATTTGAATAATAGTATGAGACTTAAGAAAAAATATAAGGCAAAAATAGCATAAGTGACAGAGCAGACATTTTAGAGGAGATGGACACTTTAGCATTCAAATGCAGCCTATCTCCCATTTTAAGAAGGACTGACGTGAAGGGATTGTGTGTTTTAGTTGGACACTGCAGGCAGCTTCTTGCTTCCTGCGCTGTGTTATGCTGATGTCACCTGCCAGAATAGAAGAGTGTTCTGCGAGAATGTCCAAATGAAGTGCCTTCTACAGGTTGATGGGCAGGGAGTGGTGAATTTAGCCTGGTCCTGGGTGGATGAAAGGGTACTGTAGGAATTGAGGAAAGACTCCAGACACAAGTCTAGAAGTTTATTTTGTGAGTAGAATGTTTCTCTGGATGCTGGAAACAATAAAACTGACCACTTGCCTGTAATTAGCCTGGGCCCTGTAAGTCACCCAGACACAATACCAAGCTCTAAAATTGCCTTCAGAGTAAGGGGTCAGCACCCTGGAGTTACCGACACTTGCTTTTTTGGCACCAGATTTATTGACATTGATGATCCCAATCCCTTATGGAGTTCCCTGGACTGTTTAGATAATGAATTTGCCTTATGACCGCAGTGCTCCTGCTAATGAGGAATGAGTGTTTTCTCTAAGATTTTATTTTAATGTGGTGGCTCGTGTGATATTGATCCCCAGATCATTTGCTGTTCAAGCTCAGCTTTAATTTTCTCAATAACACGGTTCAGCAATCCGTTGGGATGCTGGTTTAAACAAGGATAGAGGCACTCCCATATCCCTAGGGCCCTCATTGTGCCTCAGGTCAAATTCCAGCTGCCAGTATATGCATCTCTTGCCTGAGGGCTTTCTTTGAAATTATGGGAGAACTCTGCCCACTCTGCAGGCCGGAAGTGTCAGAAGATTAATGTCACCTCTCCTCTGGAGTAGCTCTCAGCCAAAGATTGATGGGATTTGATGGCTCCTCTAGTGGGAGAACTCTAAGGCTTGTATTCTCCACTTTTCCCAGAGTGTCTTCCTGGCATTAAGCTACAGCAGCCCACGGTGGTTGCTGGGTTACTAATACATCCTTGATTGAAGATGCCCCTTCCCAGTTTTACTTTCCCCTGCTCTTCTCCACTGATTTCCTCTGAGCAGGCTCACGCTTCAAGCAAGGAACGACAATGTTATTAATTGACTCTGAAAAAGTAAAAGCCCTGGCAACCTCAAGAAGACCAAAGAAAAGAAACATGGCTATTTCCAAGTTTTATCGTCAACGGAGGGAAGGTTCCACCCAGAGAGAGTCTGCCAGAGGGAGAAGTGCAAAGGGCTGATGGGTAACAAGCTATGAATGGTATTAGAATAAGTATTAATAATTCTGCTCCTTTTGCCACCCAAATAACAACTTTCACTTAAATCCTTGTCTTAAAGTCTGCTTCTTAGGGACCCAAGTTAATTCATGAAGATAGCTCAGACTTTTTCTTCTTGCAGACTGTTTTTTTTTAAATTACAATCTTCTCTTCTGTGATGAGCATCCAGGTGTTTCAGAGGCAACATAGCCTAAAGTGAGCCCCAGTATATTAGTCATGGGGAAGGACAATTGATTGACTTCTCTGATTGACCCAAAGGAGAAACATGCCCAAGGGACAAAATCAGACAAAGGAACATATCGTGTTGATTCCAAACTCTTTGTGGGGACCCCTAGGCCTGGTGAGCAAGTTTATACCATGCAATATCCCTGGACTATGTTTACAGTATACACAGGTCACATGGCCTCTTTGTCTCCTTTACAAAGAACACTCTAAGGTTGAGACCTCTTCAAAGCAGGAAGCAGCCACAGGTCTTTCTTGCCTTCCCAACTCCAGGAGAAATAATATGACAACATTCTAAAGAGACAAAGTCAAGAGAGACATGTCCTAGTGGAAGCCCAAACATGTGTGTAAACTGTTAGCTCATCACCCCTAAACACTGACTTGACCCATTTATATTTGCTCTCTTTCCTTGGTATATACTTGAAGACGGTGACTCTGTTGGTTTGCAAGAGTTGCCATAACAAAGTACCACAAACTGGGTGCCTTAAATGACAGAAATTTATTGTCTCCCAGTTCAAGATTAAGCCATTAACAAGGTGGGTTCCTTCTGATGGCTGTGAGAGGTCTGTTCTGTCCTAGCTTCTGGTGGTTTGTTGGCAATCGTTGGTGTTCCTTGGTTTATAGGTGCATCTTTATGTTCTCATGGTGCTCTCCCAGTGTGTGTGTTTCTGTCCAGATTTCCGATTTGCATAAAGCCACCAGTCATCATGGATTAGGAGCCCACCCTATTCCAATATGACCTTGTCATAACTTAACTAATTACGTCCACAATGACCCTATTTCTAAAAAAGGTCATATTCTGAGATACTGGAGGTTAAGATCTCAATGTATGATTTTTGGGGGACACAATTCAGTACATAACAGTGACCCAGGCAGGGAGTACAGTATAATGGTTAAGAGGTAGGACTTGAAAATGAAACTGACTTGGTTGAAATTTTGACTGTACTACTTACTTGCTCAATGAGCAACCTATTTAATCTTTCTGAATTTTAGTTTCCTCATCTACACAATGGAGATGGTAATAGCTACCTCAGAGAATTGTTTAGAGAATTAAATTCAGTGGCGATGGTAAATGCAGAGTAAGTGAGAATAAATAACAATTCTTCTTACTATTCATAGCCCACTGCCCACCAGCCCTTTGCACTTTCTCTCTTGCAGAGTCTATCTGGGAAGCTCTTTGGGTCAGAGCTCTCTTTTCATTATCAATAAAACTTGGAAATGGCAGTGTTTCTTCCCCTTAATTTTCTTGGGGTTACCAGAACTTTTCCATTTTTAGAGTCAATTGATAACATCAATGTTTCTCACTTAATGTGTGAACCTGCTGGGGAAAAGTGGTGCAGGCCCAGATAGAAGAGATGGTCTTCTTAAAAAAAAAAAAAAAAATTAAAAAAAAAAAAAAATCCCAACATTTAGTGCTACTCATCTGTAAGACTGGATAATACCAATACATTCTTTATGGGATTGCTGAGAGGATTAAATGAACTAATTCATGTATGTGCCTGGTGCAATATTTGGCTTCTTGTAAATGCTCCATAAATATTATTATTATAATATTATCATTGTTAGTGGCAGTTCAAAAACAACCATTTTTCATAAGGGCACACAGGAAGCAGTATGGTAGACTAGTTAACTGACAAGAGAATGCTGCTGGTGACTGCAGAATTTTCTGGAAAAGCCAGCTGTTTATTTCCTGCTTTATTTAGGGCTTTAAAACTTCTTAACAAGGTTGTGGACCTGGAGTCAACAATGCACTGGGGCTTAGGATCCCAGTGGAAACACAGATTTTAAAATGGTTGCCACTTCTTGCCATAGCGTGCCTCTGCTTCTCTCTGTGGCCTTGCTCTCTTACTCTCTTCCAATGACTGGTTTTGTCATAGCCACCGACTGGACCAAAGTTTTAGATGTAGCAGGTTCAGTAGCCTGGAGAGAAACCCATCCCTTTTCCAAAGACAAAAGTCACATTTTCCCAGGGGATAAGATTAATTAGGCTAAATTGAGATGGTGCCTACCTCTGAATTGGTAACTCAGAGCTAGGGGAACAGGATAATGTTACACAAACCGCTCCCATGGAAACCATGTGGCTTGAAGAAATGGGAAGACAAGGTCCGGAAAAGCAGGGACAGTGGTAGGACAGACAGTGTATAGATGTCCGGTGTGGCTGGTTTTCCCTGCCGCCTACTATCTTTGTTTTTTTTTTTTGAGACAGGGTCTCACTCTGTCACCCAGGCTGGAATACAGTGGCATAATCTCAGCTCACTGCAACCTCCGCCTCCTGGGTTCAAATGATTCTTCCACCTCAGCCTTTTGAGTAACTGAAACTACAGGTAAACACTACCATGCCCCACTAATTTTTGTATTTTAGTAGAGATGAGTTTTGCCATGTTGCCCAGGCTGGTCTCAAGCTCCTGATCTCAAGTAATCCACGTGCCTCGGCCTCTCAAAGTGCTGGGATTTACAGGCACAAGCCACCACATCTGGCCTCCCGGCCATCTTCAAGAAAGGAGATGGAGCCGGCTTCTCTGAAAACTCATTCAGGAAAGTGGAATTGATTACTAACTTGGACAATACTTCACCTAGCTTGTGGACATGCCTTCTCCTAAACTCTCTCTGTTTCTCTTTACCTTTCCCATCGTCCTGCCTGTAGGCAAAGGAAGGCTTGCTGAGGCTTCCAAGTGAAAGGTACTGGCACGTTTTACAAAGACCACTGGACAGTTACATGAAACACTTTGCTCCTTTGCTGTCCTAAGAGCAAGCACATTGGTGCTTGGTAGAAGTGTCCTGGGGAGGTAAGCACCGACTCTCAGTGATGGTGAGGTGTATTTCAGAACCCAAGCTTCTGTCAGAGAGCATGTAGATTTTGTTATTTCAGTATTAGCAGCTTATTCTCCGTGGATTTTGTCGCGTAAATATCAGGAGGGAGTGTTTTCCCGACTGACACCTTAGAAGCACTCTTTGTGGCAAAGTCACAAACGTTTCCAGATCTTGCTGGGCCTGGAGATGGCTGCACCACTGGAGATGATCTGTTGGTGTCACTTGACACAGTGTGAGAGGTCAGGCAGGAGTGAAGAGTGTTGTCTGCATACAAAGTGGAAACATTATCTGCTCTGTGGGGAGGCCCATCATGCTCAGCCTGTTCAGGAGGGAGACTGACACATGTGGGCCATTCCGCGGAGCCTTTTCTCTGTCACAGTCCAAAGAAGCCTGACACTTTCAGAGGAAAATGACACTGAAAGCACTCAGGCAGAGGAGGAGCAAGCATGACCATACTTTCTGGACAGCCCTGCTTCATGCACTCATGCCAGTCATTGTTTTGTCCACCTTAGCTAATCCATTTCTAATTTTTTGTTCCTTAAAAAAAAGAACAAAAGTCAACCATCATTTACTGAGTTATTTTTTAAGAAACTTTTAGGTGGAAGTTTACATGTGCAGGTTTATTATATAGGTAAACTGCATGTCATGGGGTTTTCATCACCCAAATAATAAGCATAATACCCAATAGGTATAATACGCAATAGGTATGTATTGTTTACTGAATTTTCACTGTGTGCTAGGACTGTGGCGTGCTGAAGATGGCTTGGACAGGCTTATGAGAGCTTCATTGTTTCATTTGCAGGAATTTTGCAAGATGTTAAACACAGCCATTATTAAAATTCAATTATATTATCTTATCCTTAAAAACAAACACAATACATTCAGCTTATCATATTCTAGTTATTTTACTCTTATTTATGCTCTTGAAGTTATTCATGTCTGTTGTGTCTGTATGTTGGAGCTGCTGAAGGATAACTTGCACTGTGCCTCTCCTGTCACTTTGGTGGCTTGAAATTGTTCGTGTTGTGAGTATTTACACCACAGAAATCAGCAAATGCTACAAACTCAAGCTTGGTCTATTGTTTTGTTGATGGTTTGGACTTAAAAAACGATGGAGAAAATGTCAATAATGAAAAGTAATAGCAAAAACCGCAATAATTTGCACCAACCTAATATGAACAGCACAAAAATTTGAGAAAATATTCTTTTGGTATTTAAGACTATTACCTAATTCAGCAAACTAGTTGTAGTTACTCATGTCGTTGACTAGTGAGTGAAGTTCTGATATACATTTTTGTCTCACTTTTATCTTATTAATGTGAATGAAAGGATCAACATATCTCTCACAGATACATTCGTCAGTTGCAGCTGTAGATTGGCTATGGATACAAGAGTTCAGCAAAATCATTCAAAGCATTTTGTGAGACTTAATTGGCTAAATGGAATTTGCAATAATGAGTGTTATATATTTCATTATTTTTTATAAATCGTGTACACATTCTATCAGTATAATTTACAGAAGTATATATTCATTTGCACATATTTTAGGAGGGAGGGCCAGTTGTAACTATTAGCTATTATTTACTCTGCCATGAATATACTTCCCTCTTTATCTCACCCTCCAAGACCGAGTTCGGGGATGAATCTATCCCTTCTTTGGGGTCCTTTGTCACAGCCCTTCTTCACAATGCATTAGGGTTCTGTGAATTTTCCTCTACTTCCTAGAACAAACACAGTGGAAGGACAAGGGCTTTGAACAACTCAGTTCTGAACATCTGGAGCTGAGTTCCATGTTTGGTACATAGGAGGTACCCAACAGGTGTTGGTTAAAAGAAACAGTAAGAGTCTTGAAGGCAGTGGGTGGGGAAGAGAAAAAGAAAAGAAGGAAGTCACTTACTTAGAAAAGGCTCAATAGTCAATACTGTGCATCATCTTTTAAAATTTAAATTTTCTTAGGGTTCCTAAAGGTCTATGTAAAATACAGTAAGCTTTGATTTCCAAAACCACAACCTACAAAAGCCCTTGATGGAGTAGATTTGTCTGGGGGTTCCATATGTTTAGAGGAACAAGACAAGTCAATTATATCATTATAATTGGTAATTATATCATTATAACTGGTAATTATGTCATTCCCTGTATTTGATGTGTGTCTTGAGTGATGCACAGTGGCCAGTCCTTCCTGTTCCCTTTATAATGTTCATTGAGTCCTTCCTTGAATGTGGCAGGCCCTGGATTTTCCATGCATCGTGTGTGAGGGAACTGACAATGGAACATCAGAAGCCCAGGAGAACTTACAGCCCATGCATCCTCCCACTCCAAGATCCTCCCATGTGCCTTGACTGCAGGCTCCTCCCCATACCCTTTTGGAGGGACCTGGATACCAGCCCTCTTAGTCAAGAAGTATTTGCAGTCTTTAAAATCCAGTCATTATTGATGGGCTGGCTGAGTTTCTTGTTCAAAAAGTGCACAGTCACCCATCTCCCTAAAATACACATCCAGCCAAGGGTCAGGTTTCCCTCAGCCGCCAGCCACTTCTCTAAGATGAGCAGTTGCCAACAAGCAAGCCTGGAAGCAAGCAAACGGTTTTCCTTTCTCCACCTCCATCCCGTCAGTCAGAACCCCAAAGAAAGGTCAGCTGGAACCCGTCCAGCCTCCAGCCACAGCCCAGCACAGGGTAGACATGTCAAACAAAACAGGAAAAATTATTTACCTTTCCCTTGTCCTTTCCCTCAAGTTTTAATTTTATTTGCCATCGACTCAAGAGAGCCCACAATAAGAAAAGGAAATCAAGCCTAGATCATTGTCTCTTTCCTGGACTGTTGAACTAGACTCTGCTTTTGTCCTTGCCCCATGCAAATCTATTCTTAATTCAGAGGCTAGAGGGATCCTGTTAAAAAGTAAATCAGAATATGTCATTCTTTTGCTCAGAACTCTCCAGTGGCTCTCCCGTAATCAGAGGTAAAGCCAAAGCCTGCCAGTGTCTAAAGGCTCTACATGATGAGCTTCTACCCCCCCGGCCCTTTATGTATCTGATTTCCTACTATTCACTCCCTCCCTCCGTCCTCAACAGATGCAATAACCTTGTTGTTCCTTGAACTTATCAAACACGTCTCACCTCAAGGCCTTTCCCCTCATTGTTTCATCTGCCAACCATACTCTCCCCCAGATATCCATGTGGCTCATTCCCTCACCTCCTTCATGTCTGTGCAAGCATGACCTTCTCCATGTCTGTGCAAGCATGACCTTCTCACGTATGGTGCTATGCAGTGCTGCAACTGCCTTCTTCCTCTCTCTTGCTGTTCCTTCTCACCCTGTTCTATTCTTTTCATAGAATGTATCATCTTCTAGCATAACATATAATTTATATATTTATTATATTTATAGTTTGTCCCTCCCAAGTAGAAATGTAAGCAGTAAGAGGACATACATTTTTGTCTTTTGTGCCTGTTTTGTCTGGAATAGTGCATGGCACATAATAGGAGCTCAAATATTTGTTGAATGAAGTGTACTCCATTTAAGACAAGGAATCTGAGGCTGACTCTAAGTCACAAATATTATTGAGGCATTTGGGAGTAGACACCAGTTTCCTCCATGCTAGAAGCCACATTTGTCACCTAATCCTTGCTTCCCTTTCGTTGACGACTGGACTCAGTGGGGAAAGTTCCAGGGAGTCCACTGTAGAGCTGAGTAGGCAGATAGTGTTGGGATTTTCTGAATTTACTTTTTCATCAAGGTCAAAAAAGCCATGTGGAAACTCTAAAATGTGGTCTTTCAGTTAATGCATTTTATTGAAAATGCACTTTTGTTTGAATGATATTATATTAATGTGTCAAAACTTACAGAATAACTCTCAAGCAAGGAATTGTTGGTGGTGGTAGTGGAGACAGGGAGAGGGAGGTGCAGTTGAGGAGAAGGAATATAGAAACATTGGCTTATTCATGTGAGCTGCTATTAAGAAAGCCAGTGCCCCCTTCATAACAGGGAGCTCTGGGAAACCAAATAGAAAACTCCTTTTTTAAAAAGAGACAGATTAACTGAGTCATTATCTCTGAATTCCCTTTCTGTTGCTTCTCACTCAGACTGCTGATGATTTTATTTTTAATTTATCTAAGGGGGTTATGAGTCATTATCGAGATTAGTTTCCATCAGGTTCTCTATCACGAAACACTACAGTAACCTGCAGTACTTACCTGCTGCATAATAAATTACCCCACAACTTATTTGGTTAAGACAACAACCATTTAATTTGCCTGCAGTTCCATGGGTCAGGACTTCAGAATCCATTTAGTTGGCTTATAATTGTGTAGGTTACAAATTCAGGGCTTGGCTGGGTGGTCTTCCTGTTGCAGGTGGTGTCAGCTGGGATCATTTATTTGGCTGCGTTCAGTTGGTGGCTGGGCTCAGCTCTGAGTCTGGCCTATTGCACATCTCTGGTGCCTCTGCATTCTTGTGTCCCTCCATCTGGCTTTGCTTTCTCCAGGGACTTGGTCTCCCTCACAGCATGGTGGTGTAAGGTTCAGCCATGGAACTTGCACAGCAGTAACACTTTTCCCATATTCGATTGGTCAAAATGGGACCAGAGCCAGCCTATATTCAAGCGGAGGGGATTCTACCTCTCATTGAAAGGCGGGGCAAAGAATTGATGACTGTATTTAATCCATTACATAATCAAATACAGGCGGTCAGTCTCCAACTAGGGTTGTGCTTTATCTCACTTCTCTACTTAATAAAAGATGTAAATAAAAAGTGTAAAAAAAGTTACATTCAAGGATCCTTGAGCATATAAGTGCCCCAAATATGCACCTTACTATTTATAAATGCTCCCACTTAGTCAAGCATTCACTTTACGAATTTCTCTGCCTCCAACTCTGTTCCTGAAAAGGTATTATTTCTGCTTGGAGCCAGTCTGTCTTGCCACAGAAGTTGCTCCCCAAATTCTAGGTTCTCATCGTCATAAATCCCTTACAGTCAAACTTCCCCTATCCCCATTGTTTCTGCTTCTTCTGGGAGCTTGGAGCCCTGGTACATCTTTTAAAATGCTCTAATTATTATAGATGCAAAGAAAGAGAAAATCTGGTTCCCACTGAGTAGCTCCTGTGGACTCTTATTGTGGCATGGAGTTTTGTTTCCTGTAGAAAACTTAGATTTGCCAAGTCATAAATCTGGGTAAGCCAAGTAGCAATTCATTGTAAGATGGAAAAGGTACAATTGGAACTGAGCCCAAGCAAGACTAGAGAGCATGAGAAGCTGCATACACAGGGGGGCAAGGGTCCCCATGTCGCCTGTCACAACTGCATCAACACCCCTCCCTCAGCTCACATCTGTGGCCATACATGGGATCCCATAGGACCAGCTAAGGAAAAGAAAAAAGCCTTAGCTTGGGGGTATATTTAGGTTGGCTCAGTATAAAAATACAGACTGAAAATGAGTAGCTACTATATTAACCACCACACTCAGGGGAGGCTCTAAAAAAAGTAGAGAAGAAAAATCTTGTTGATGGGTGGAGCTGCAAGTAATGCATCTGGTCATCTACTTTGCATGGAAAGACAGGTGGCCAAGATAAGAACATATGTATACTCATGGAAAATGGCCAATGATTTAATGGACCGGTTAGAGGTCTAGAAGAAAATGCGCACTTGGAGATGAGATCTGGAGTAGAGGCATGTGAACAGACCTGTGGAGATGGACAGAAAATGTAAAGATTTTTGTGTAACATGTTAATGCCCATTATAAAGCATCTATCACAGAAAAGACATTGGATATCTAAATAGACAACATGCTCAGCCAGTTTACATTAGGCAGCATTCATCACTGGCTTCTTCAGAACTGGAATGATAGATTGTCAAATGGATCCATGAAGAGAGTGGTCATGGTAGCAGAGACAGAGGTCCCACCTGAACGTAACCGCATGGACTACCACTTAAAAAGACTGACATAGCTCTTGCCCCTTCTGAATGTCTAACCTGCCAGTACCAGAGACCCATGCTGAGCCCCAAATATGGCACTACTCTTTGGAGACCAGTTGATCACTTGGTGGCAATTTCTTCTCATAACAGTAGACACCTATTTCAGGTGTCTGCCTTTCATGCCTGCAGAGCCTCAGCCAGCACATTATCCAGCGGCTTATGGAGAAACTGACCCACAGGCATGGGATCCCACAACATGTAGTATCTGATCAGCTCCTTCACCGTGAAGGAGCTGCAGCAGTGGGCCCATGATCATGAGCTCCATTTGTTGTATCACTTAACAAAAGGCCCAGAAGCTGCCACTTGATAGAGCATTGAAAGTTCTGGTGGAGCTTAAGGCAAGACTCTGTGAGAATGGGGTGTGGGTGCCTTCCTCCAAGACATGATTTAAGCACTGAATCAGAGACTCCTACATGACTCTGTGTCCCCTGTAGGAAAAATACATGGATAGTCAAGGGGTAGAAGCAGGAGTGGTCCTAAGTAGCATCAATCCCAGTGACCTATTGTGTGGCTTTATGCTTCCCTATCCCAAAACACTGGGCTCTGCAGTGTGAGTGGTACTGGTCCCAAAAGTAGAACACTCCAGAAGATATATGAAAGGAGAACTGAACTACACACTAAAATACAGGCATTTTTGAGTTCCTTGTGTTTAGGGACCAATAGACAAGAAAAGGAGTCACTGTGTTGGCAGGGCTAACTGACTTAATAAAAAAGAGGAGGTAGGGCTATGTTATACAATGGGGGCAGGGAAATATATATAGAAGCGAGGTAGTATCCCCTGCTGAATTATGATTATAGCAGTACAAGTGCGGCTAGCCCAGCTTCATAAGAGTGTGATTACCAGGAACTCAGACTCCTCAAGAGTGAGGATTTCATTCATGTTACCAGGTGAGTCACCCAGGCCAGCTAGAGTAGTAGCTGAGAATGAGAGGGGTTAAGGATGGATAGTGGACAAAGGAGTTGATGAATACTAGCTGTGACTCCAGGACCAACAGGGAGTGGGCTGCTGGACTGTAGATCATCCCATGAACCTCCCTCTTCTAAGTTTTCCCTTAAGAAGCGAGACCCTTTGGAACCCAGAAGAGCTGCTCTGTAAACATGTAGGAAAGTGGAATCACGTGGCACAAGGGAGCACTGTGGCAGTCATGGAGGTGTGGTCCCCAGATCTGCCTTCATGAAAGAACTTGCCATCCAGCTGTCTGGAGGTCAGTTAGCTGACAGCCTCCAGCTGTCAGTACCTTCGGGATTTGCCTCTGTTGAGTCTAGACAACAATCTTCTTGGAAGGTCCTAGCCAATGACTAAATTGGGCAGGAGGTTTTAGGGTCTTGCCATTTCTGCCCAACATAGGAATTCCTGCAATAGGCAATCTTAGTTTCCATTGGGTTAGAGATGTTGGCAAATGTGCGCTATGATCTGAGACTCCTTCTGCCCAATTTTGGTTCCTCTCTTCTTTAAGTTCTGCATCATAGTCTAAAGACTTTCCTTCCCAATCTTTCTTTCCTTTTCAAAATATTTTCCAGGCATTACCCTCCAATAATTCCCTTGCACTTTTAAACTCTGTCTCAGCGTCTGCTTCCCAAAGACCCAACTTACATAATAACCTAGCAACTTTTGGAATGTAGGTAACTCAGTTTCTTTGAAGCAAGTACTGTTTCTTCAAATCTAAGGATTTGGAACACACAGAATCAAGGATGTGGAACAAATGGAATTGAAGCACATTACACCACGTAAGTGTGCAAATTGGTACAACTAGTTCAGAAAAGTATCTGAGAGTATTTGCTAAAGCCAAACATTTGAATTCCCTATGACCCAGCCATTTAATCCTGGGTCTATATCCATCAGAAGGTTGCTCATAGCAGCTGATGCTGTGGACTGAATTGTGTCCTGAAATTTGTATGCTCAATGTGATTTGGAGATGGGACCTTTGAGAAGTAATCAGGTTTAGGTGAAGTCGTGGGGATAGGGCCTTCGTGATGGGACTAGTGTCCTTATAAAGAGACAGAGAGAGCTTGCTCTCAGTCTCTCTACCCTGTGAGGACACACTGCGAAGGCAGCCATCTGAAAGCAAGGAAGAGAGCCTTCACCAGAACTCAATCGTGCTGGCACCCTGCTCTTGAACTTCTAGCTTCCAGAACAATGAAAAATAAATTTCTGTTGTTCAAGCTACCCAATCTATGGTATTTTGTTATGGTAGCCAAAGCTGACTACAACACAGCACTATTCATGAGACAGTTGACCCCTGAACAACATGGGGGTTAGAAGTGCCGACCCCCCACCTGGTTCAAAATCCATGTATAACCTTTGATTCCCCAGAACAGAGCTACTAATAGCCTACTGTTGGCCAGAAGCCTTATCAACAACATAGTCGATTCACTCATATTTTGTATGTTGTGGGTATCATATACAGTATTCTTACAATAAAGTAAGCTAGAGGAAAGAGAATATTGTTAAGAACATCATAAGGAAGAAAAAAATGGTTCCTATTTATTAAATGGAAGGCCACCATCATAAAGGCCTTCATCTTTATCATTCTCTGAGGATGAGGAGAAAGAAGAGGGATTGGTCTTGCTGTCTCAGGGGAGGCAAAGGTGGAAGAGTTGGAGAAGGTAGATGGGAGGCAGGTACGCTCAGTGTAACATGGGGAAAAAAAGTGAATCTGTGCAGTTCAAACGTATATTTTTCAAGGATCAACTGTAGTTAAAAAAAAACCGCAAAGTATCCAAATGTCTACCAATAGTAGAATGGATAAATTGTGGTATATTCACAGATCGGAATATGTTAAAACAATCAGAACAAATGAGCTACAAACATATATGAAAATGTGGCTGAATCTCACATGTAATGTTGACCCTCCAAATTAAACCAGACTCAAAAGAGTACATATTGTACAACTCCATTACTATAATGTTTTAATCCAGGAAAAACAAATCCATGCTGTGAGGAGCTAGGAGAATGGTTCTGGAACGTTGTGATTAAAAGTGGGCATGATGAGATTCCGGGTGCTGCTCGTTTTCTGTTTCTTGATCTGTGTATTGATTACATGGGGGTTGAGTCTTGAAAGTTTATTGATCCACATGCTTATGATAGGTGCACTTTTCTGTATGCACCAAGTTTATACTTCATGAAAAGGGTTATAGAAATCTAAGGTTGTCATTAATTTTAAGGTACAACTTTATATAGGTTGCCATATAAGTACTATGTTTCATTAATGTATAAGATGCACATTTTTTTTCACATTTTAATATCCTAAATATGGTGATGTGAATTAGGATGGGTGGTGGTCATAAAGTGGTTGCCATCATGATGTAGTTGTCATTGCCTGTACATGTGTGAATATCAAGCCTCGAACCTTGAGAAAAGGGTAGGCATCAGGAGCTAGGAAGAAAATCTCAGATTTCTTGTGTTTTCTAAAATTACTTATAATTTTTATATTTATTGAAAAAACTCTGTAGATATTATCAGAAACAATTTTTTTTCATATAGAGCTCTCACGCATATGGACAAAGAGAAATATAAGCAAAGTAAACTGGTTAAGGATTTCTAAGACTCCTCCACATTCAGAGTCCTGTTGTTCTGTAATAACCTCTCCACTGAGTCATTCATGTTGTCATTTCTACATCATGTTATTCTCCTTGCCATCAGAAGCTTTGGTGACTCAGCATTTCTTTAAAAAAAATTCATAAAAAAACTAAAAGCCACTGGTTCTGGGTTCTTATTAAGCTGGATTTTCAGTGAGGTGCTGCCAGTCTTCTGTGGTGGGAGCTATCATGTGCCACCCAGATTCTCCTTCAGCAGTGAAGCACGCATTCCCTCTGATGCTGGGAGTGCTGCTGGCAGAGAGCCCTTCCCTGTTAGTCCCCTTTGAAAACTGGCTCATTTGAAGAGGGCCACCTCATCTGAGGTTGTGCTTGCTTCCCCAAACTGGCCAGCACATGGAATAAAGGCCTGGTTCCTTGTCCCAAATAGGAACTAGTGGAAAGGATCATACCAGCTTCAGAGTTCCCCATGGGTTGGGCTGAGGCCTTTATTGTGACTGTGTCACAACTCAGTTTTTTCCTCTTTTTAATCCTGCTTCCATCCATCAGTAGTGAACCTAAGAGCATCCCCTGATAAGCCTCTGACATACAGGGCAATGAGGCAAGAGAAGGAAATACAGCGTATTCAAACAGGAAGAGAGGAAGTCAAAATGTCTGTTTGCAGACGACATGGTTGTATATTTAGAAAACCCTGTCGTCTCAGCCAAAAATCTTCTTACGCTGATAAGCAACTTTAGCAAAGTCTCAGGATACAAAATCAATATGCAGAAATCACAAGCATTCCTATACACCAATAATAGACGAATAGAGAGCCAAATCATGAGTGTACTCCCATTCACAATTGCTACAAAGAGAACAAAATACATAGGAATACAACTTACAAGGAATGTGAAGGACCTCTTCAAGGAGAACTACCAAGCATGGCTCAAGGAAATAACTGAGGACACAAACAAATGGAAAAGCATTCCATGCTCATGAATAGGAAGAATCAATATTGTGAAAATGGCCATACTGCCCAAAGTAATTTATAGATTCAGTGCTATCCCCATCAAGCTACCATCAACTTTCTTCACAGAATTAGAAAAACTACATTAAATTTCATATGGAACCAAGAAAGAGCCTGTATAGTCAAGAGGATCTTAAGCAAAAGAACAAAGCTGGAGGCATCATGCTACCTAACTTCAAACTATACTACAAGGCTACAGTAACCAAAACAACATGATACTGGTACCAAAACAGAGATATAGACCAATGGAACAGAACAGCAGCCTCAGAAGTAATGCCACACATCTACAACCATCTGATCTCTGACAAACCTGACAGAAACAAGCAATGGGGAAAGGACTCCCTATTTAATAAATGGTGTTGGGAAAACTGCCTAGCCATGTCCAGAAAACTGAAACTGGACCCATTCCTTAAAACGTATACAAAAATTAACTCAAGGTGGACTAAAGACTTAAATGTAAGACCTAAAACTGTAAAATTCCTAGAAGAAAAACCTAGGCAATACCATTCAGGACATAGGCATGGGCAAAGACTTCACGATTAAAACACCAAAAGCAATGGCAACAAAAGCCAAAGTTGACAAATGAGATCTAATTAAACTGAAGAGCTTCTGCACAGCAAAAGAAATTATCATCAGAGTGAACAGGTAAGAGTATTCCATGGTGTATATGTACCACATTTTCTCTGTCCAGTCTATCACTGATGGGCATTTGGGTTGGTCCCAAGTCTTTGCTATTGTGAACAGTGCTGCAATAAACATACATGTGCATGTGTCTTAACAGTAGAATGATTTCTAGTATATACCCAGTAATGGGACTGCTGGATCAAATGGTATTTCTGGTTTTAGATCCTTGAGGAAATCATTCTACTCTTAAGACACATGCACATGTATGTTTATTGCAGCACTGTTCACAATAGCCTATCTTGTTCTACTACATTCCTATTTTGTGGATTCATAAAAGACGTTTTGTTAACAATTTTGTATGTTTGAACTTTCTAAATAGTTTCTGACGTATATAAATGACAAAAGAAGCAACTAAACCTAATTTTGTTTTAACTAGTTTCATATTATAAGTTTTGTCATGATGAAAGTTGCCATTTATATCCAGGAAACATCCCAGTTCTGGCACATTTCTGCCACATTTCCTTCTGCCAGCCCCTCAGTTTTGACCTTTGTCATTTCACACAGAGATAAGCATGATGTACTTTAATAATAAAATAAAATAAATCTCTGGCATAATTATATCCATTTCAGAGTCTGCTTCCTGGGAACCCCAATCTGCAACACTTGTTTTTGACTCCTGTATGGGAATGTTTTATTGATTGCTTCTCTCACCCATCCCTTCAACAATTTTATTCCTAAAGGTAATGACTGCTTCTCTAGTGCTTTGGAATTTTATCCGAAGTTGCTAACACCTGCTCATTTTGCAAGTTTTGAAGCTGGTACCTTTGACCTTCCATGTTAAATAGACAATGGCTACGACATCACCACTACAAACTGGCCACCTAAACGCTACTGTAAGAGGCCATTGTAACTCTCAGCCCCATTTCAAAGGTATGAAAAATAGGAGGAAAATTTGCATCTTTCAGGGTCGTTTCTCCTATTCCTCTGGGTTTCTTTTGGATGTAAGAGGTTCAGATGACTTCATGGCCTTAGGGATGGGTATTTTGTCTGTGGGCTATTTGACGCAAGGCTGGCCTCTGCCAAACAGCCTTGTCCTGCTTGGCCTTTGGCAGTGGCCTCTTTCCTTGGTGGCCAAAGGTCGCAGCTGGTCTATTTCTTGACCTGTGCTTAAGGGTCTCTGGGAGTTTGGGGCCTCATCTCAGTTCTGGCGATCCCTTGAGATCTGTCTGTGACTTGGGCCCTCCAATTCAGGTCTCTGTGCCCCTTGCCCTTGTGAAGTCTTCCACTCCCTCTTAGCTGTCATCTGAGAAACACTAGGTCCTTGCAGTCTAGGTTAGCCCTGCCACTATTTAAACTCCATGCTGCTCACTTCATGTTGGCATAGGACACTTAGAGAGTTTTCTTCCTTCTTAGGGCTCCAGGGGAGAGGCAGGGGTTTCATCAGACCCTCAAAACGAAGTCCTTCCTTCCCGCTTCAGGGTTTCAGCATTAGGAGCGGGCCGGACCAGAGCCCCAATTCAGAAATACTCACCTGCATCTAAATTTCTTACCTTTCTTCAAACCTTCTTTCTGCCTTATGTGCTTAATTTTTCGAGTATGAAAATTGCTTTCACATCATTTTTTGGGTCCTCTCAAGTCTGTGGTTCATAGTACACATGTTTGTGGTTAGTCTAAGATTGGCTGTTGATATTTAAACCCGAGTTTCTGGAATTCTAAGCCAACTGACTTCTTCCTTTCTTCTTTCTCTCCGTCTCTTCTTCCTCCCCCTTGTCTTTCTCCTTTGCCTTCTGCTGAAATCTCAACAAAGCCTGACCCTTTCAATAAAAAATCCTTTATGTGTGCTGTGAGTTAAAAATTCTGTTCAGCAATTCAGTTGACTTACTTGAATCAGTTTGTATCAAAATATTTTCCAGACTCCAGATACATATCACACTGTTCTCTGCAATGAATTTATCTTCTGTCTCAGGTCTATGAAACATTTAATAAGAGTGATCAGTTATTAAGCCACAAGAAAAATTTTAACATGTTCCAAGAACAAGAAATCATGCAGGCCACAATCTTGGACCACAGTGCAGAGAAACTGAGCATTAATGCCAAAACTTTAAAAATAATAAAAAACCAACACACTCCTATGTAACTTTTAGATGAAAGAGAAATCAGAACTATAATTACAGATTATACAGAAACAATGAAAACAAGAACATTATATAAATTAGAAGGCCAAGGTTGTACACATAGAACAGCTAAAGTTTTAAGGGCTTTTATAATTAAACAAGAAAAAAGAATAGAAATAAATTTTTCAACTAGAAGTTAAAAAGAGAGCCAAGAGAATATGACTAGGGAAATAGAAAGAAGAAATTGAGACTAAGGCGGAAATTAATGGTTAGAAGAGAGAAAATTCAATGAATTGGATACAGAGATGGTTCCTTAAAATACCAGAAAAAAAGAGAAACATCTGCAAAGCTAGTCAAGATAAATAAGAGGAACAAACAAACAATTGGGATGAGAACAGAATATAATGACAAGTAAAAGGAAGATTTACAGGTTTATTTTGTAGGTTATGTTGAACTCTGTGCTAAAGTTGTGAAATCTGGGTAAAATGAATGATATCCTAATAAAACATGAACAAACAAAATTTATTAGAGAAGAAGAAAATATAAATATACTCATGATCTTGGAAGAAAATTTAAAAGTTGTCAAAGCTCTCCCAAAATGCGTCTAGATTTTACAAGCTAATTCCATTAGAACTTCATGGAGCACATAATTGCCATGTGGTTTAGACTGTTCAGAGCATAGGAAAAGATGGAGCATGATCCACAATTTTGTTAAAGTAGCATAATCTTGGTATCAAAACTCGTGGCAGAAATCTACTAAAATCTCAAATATGAATATGGTTCCAAGAATCCCAGGTAAAATACTAACAAATCAAATTCTACAGAACAACAAAATAACCATGTGATATCAGGGTTTTTCTAAGAATGCAGGCATAGTTCAATAATAGAAAAATCTCAAACATTGTAGGTGGGGAAATAAATTGATACAGCTTTTGGGGAGGATAATTTGGCACAACCTATCAAATTTAGAAATGCATCTAATGTGTGACTTGGCAATTCCTCTTACAGTTATCTGTATCCTAAAAAAGTTATGGGCACAAGATGTTAGTACAAGAATGCTTTTACTGCAACATTTTTCCTTGGTAATACAAAAAAAGAGAAACAGTCTAAATATTCATCAGTAAGAGAATGATTAAATCACAATGTTACCACTGTACTAAAGAATACGTGGTAGGAGTTTAAAAACACTGTGTTACTCTCTATGTACTGAAAAAGGAAAAGCTCTGATACATTCAGTTTTTTAAAAAAGCGATAAAGCAAACAAAAAACTAAATTTGTATCTAAATCATATTATAGAATGATCCCATTAAAGTTAAAAAATAGAGCTATATATTTAGATATCTACACATGTAAATGTAACTGAATATAAAGAAGATCTGTCTACAAAAGATAACTTGAGAGATGAGAATGGGACCAGTGAAGATAGCAGTGGGGGCCAAAGAGATGGAAATTTTTTTTTTTTTAAATACAATACTGCTTTTTTTTCTTTACAATGTTATTTTAGGTTTAAGGGGTACATGTGCAGGTTTTTTACATGGGTAAATTGCATGTTGTGAGGGTGTGGTGTACAGATTATTTCATCACCCAGGTAATGAGTATAGCACCTGATAGGTAGTTTTCTGATTCTCACTCTCCGCCCACTTTCCACCCTCAAGTAGGCCCCAGTGTCTGTTATTCACTTCTTTGCGTCCATGTGTACTCAATGTTTGGCTTCCACTTACAAGTGAGAACAGGCAGTATTTGGTTTTCTGTTCTTGCATTAATTTGCTTAGGATAATGGCCTCCAGCTCCATCCATGTTGCTGCAAAAGACGTGATTTCATTCTTTTTATTGATGGCTGTGTAATATTTCAAGGTGTATATGTACCACATTTTCTTTATTCAGTCCACCATTGATGGACATTTAGGTTGATTCCATCTCTTTGCAATTGTGATAGTGTTGCAGTGAAAATACATGTGCATGTGTCTTTATGTTAGAATGATTTATATGCCTTTGGGTATTTGCTTTGGGTATATACTCAGTTATGAGATTACTGGGTTGAATGGTAGATCTGTTTTAAGTTCTTTGAGAAATCTCCAAACTGCTTTCCATAGGGGCTGAACTAATTTACATTTCCACCAGCAGTGTATAAGCATTTTCTCTGCAATATACCAGTGTCTGTTATTTTTAGACTTAAGCCAATGTCTAGAAGAGTATTTCTTTTTTTTTTCAATATTTTGTGTATTTAAGGTGGAGAATGTATATTTTGTGTATTTAAAATGGAGAGCTCTATAAATATTTATTGAGTTTACTTGTTCCAGATCTGAGTTCAAGTACTGGATGTCCTTATTAATTTTCTGTCTCATTGAGTCTAAATCTCTTTATGAGTCTTATGTATCTGGGTGTTAGGATCGTTAGCTCTTATTGTTGCATTGATCCTTTTACCATTATATCTTTGTTGCTTTGAAATCTATTTCATCAGATGTGAGAACTGCAACTCCTGCTTTTTATTTATTTATTTTTGGTTGGTAAATCTTTCTCCATCCCTTTGTTTTAAGTCTTTGTGTATCTTTGGATGTGAAATGGGTCTGGATGTAGCATATCATTAGGTTTTGGCTGTATCTTTTGTTTGGGGGATTTAGTCGACTTAAATTTAGGGTTACTGCCATTTGATGTTAACTGGTTATTTTATTAACTGGTTATTCAACATCCTTAAGGAACAGAACTTTCAGCCCAGAATTTCATATCCTGCTAAACTAAGCTTCACAATTGAAGGAAAAATAAAATCTTTTATGAACAAGCAAGTACTCAGAGATTTTATTACCACCAGGCCGGCTTTACAAGAGCTTCTGAAAGAAGCATTATACATAGAAAGGAACAACCAGTATTACCCTTTCTAAAAATATACCAAAAAGTAAAGAGCATCAACATAAAGAAGAATTTACATCAACAAATGGATAAAATAACTAGAAGAGTATTTCTTAAGTTTTCTTCTAGAAGTTTTACAGTTTTAGGTTTTACATTTAAGTCTTTAATCCACCTTCAGTTGATTTTTGTATGTGATGAATGGTAGGGGTCCAGTTTTTTTTTTGAGATGGAGTTTCAGTCTTGTTACCCAGGCTGGAGTGCAATGGCATGATCTCGGCTCACCGCAACCTCCATCTCCTGGATTCAGGCAATTCTCCTGCCTCAGCCTCTTGACTAGCTGGGATTACAGGCACGCGCCACCATGCCCAGCTAATTTTTTGTATTTTTAGTAGAGACGGGGTTTCACCATGTTGACTAGGACGGTCTCAATCTCTTGACCTTGTGATCCACCTGCCTGGGGTCCAGTTTTTATCTTCTGCTTATGGATAGCTTGCTATCCCAGCACTACTTATTGAAAAGGGAGTCTTTTTCTCATTGCTTTTGTTGACTTTGTCAAAGATCAGATAATTGTAGGTGTGCAGCTTTATTTCTGGGTTCTCTATTCTGTTCCATTGGTCTTTATGTCTGGTTTTGTACCAGTACCATGTTGTTTTGGTTGCTGTAGCCTTGTAGTATAGTCTGAAGTTGGGTAGTGTGATACCTCTAGCTTTTTTTTTTTTTTTTGCTTAGGATTACTTTGGTTTTCAGGCTATTTTTGGTTCCATAAGAATTTTAGAACAGTTTTTTTTTTTTTTCTAATTCTGTGTAAAATGTTGTTGGTAGTTTGATAGAATAGCATTAAATCTGTACATTGCTTTGGGCAGTATGGCCATTTTAACAATATTGATTCTTCCTATCCATGAGCAGGGAATGTCTTTCCACTTGTTTGTGTTATCTGTGATTTCTTTCAGTTGTGTTTTGTAGTTGTCAAGGTAGAGATCTTTCACCTCCCTGGTTAGCTATATTCCTAGGTATTTTATTCTTTTGCAGCTATTGTGAATGATATTGCATTGTGGCTTTGGTTCTCAGCTTGGATGTTATTGGTGTGTGGAAACACTACTGATTTTTGTACATAGATTTTGTATCCTGAAACTATGCTGAAGCTGTTTATCAGATCTAGGAGCCTTTGGGCAGAGACCGTGGGATTTTCTAGGTATAAAATTGCTGTATCATCTTTGAAAAGAGGTAGTTTCACTTTCTCTTTTTCTATTCGGATGTGTTTTATTTCTCTCCCTTGCCTCATTGCTGTAACTAGGACTTCCAATACTATGTTAAATAGGAGTGGCGAAAGAAGGCATTTTTGTCTTGTCCCAGTTCTCGAGGGGAATGCTTCCAGCTTTTGTCTATTCAGTACGATGTTGACTAAATTTCTCATGGATGGTTCTTATTATATTGCAATATATTCCTTGATGCCTAGTTTGTTAAAGGTTTTTAACCTTAAGGGCTGCGGAATTTATTGAAAGTCTTTTTTGCATCTGTTGAGATATCATGTGATTTTTGTTTTTAGTTCAGTTTATGTGATGAGTCACATTCATTGATTTGCATATGTTGAACCAACCTTGTCCCAGGAATAAAGCCTATTTGATTGTAGTAGATTAGCTTTTTGATGTGCTACTGGATTTGGCTTGCAAATATTTTGTTAAGGATTTCTGCATCTTTGTTCATCAAAAATATTCACCTATACTTTTCTTTTTTCATCATGTCTCTGCCAGGTTTTAATATCAGAATGATGCTGGCCTCATAGAATGAGTTAGGGAGGAGTCCATCCTCCTTGATTTTTTTGGAAATAGTTTCAGTAGGATTGGCACCAGTTCTTCTTTATACATCTGGTAGAATTTGGCTGTGAATCCATCTGGTCCAGGGATTTTTCTGGTTGGTAGGCTTTTTATTACTGATTCAATATTAGAACTCATTATTTGTCTACTCATGGTTTCAGTTTTTCCTGGTTTAACTTGGGGAGACTGTATGTTTATTTATTCTAGATTTTCTAGCTTATGTGCATAGAAATCTTCATAATAGTCTGAGGGCTTTTTTTTGTATTTCTGTGCGATTGGCGGTAATGCTTTCTTTCTCATTTCTTACTGTGTTTATTTGGATCTTCTCGTTTTTTTCCTTATTAGTCTAGCTAGTGGTCTATTCTTTCAAAAAACTAACTTTTGGTTTGATTAATCTTTTGTATGATTTTTCACGTCAATTTTGTTTGTTCATTTCTGATTTTGGTTATTTCTTTCTTTCTGTTAGCTTTGGGGTTGGTTTGCTCATGTTTTTCTAGTTCCTCTGGCTGTGGTGTGAGGTTGTTACTTTGAGATCTTTCTAACTTTTTGGTGTCGGCGTTCAGTGCTATAAACTTTCCTGTTAACAATGTTTTAGCTATGGCCCAGCGATTCTGGTGTGTTGTAACTTTGTTTTCATTGACTTCAAAGAATTTATTTCTGCCTTTATTTTATTGTTTACGCAAAACTCATTGAGGAGCAGGTTGTTTAATTTCCATGTAATTGTGTGGTTTTAAGAGACCTTCTTAGGATTGGTTTCTGTTTTTACTGCACTGTGGTTCAGGAGTGGGTTTGTATGAAGGCTGTTATATGGCTGATTGTGCAGTCAGTTTTGGAGTATGTGCTGTGTGCAGCTGAAAATAATGTATATTCTGTTGTTTTGGGGTGGAGAGTTCTGTAGATGTCTGTTAGGCCTATTTGGTCAAACCTTAAGTTCAGGCCCCAAATATATCTGCTAGTTTCTTACCTCAATGACTTGTCTAATACCCTCAGTGAGGTGTTAAAGTCTTTCACTATTATTGTGTGGTTATCTAAGTCTCTTCATAGGTCTCTAAGAACTTCCTTTATGAATCTGGGTGCTCCTGTGTTGGGTGCATATATATTTAGGATAGTTAGGTCTTCTTATTGAATTGAACCCTTTACCATCATGCAATGCCCTTCTTTGTCTTTTTTGATAATTGTTGACTTAAAGTCTGCTCTGTCTGAAACTAGAATAGCAACCCTTGTTTTTTCTGTTTTCCACTGCCTATCCTTTGGATGGGACTTTTTGCTTTTATATTATTTGATGCCCTTGAGGGTTTGACTGTGATACAAGTTGGGTTCAGTCAGCTGGCTTCATTTCTAGATTATTTTAGGGGGCTAAGATTCAGCTCAGCATTCCTGAGCTGTAGGCTGTAACCCTTGGGAACTAGGTCCAGGCCCAACGCTTTATTCTCTGGCCCATCGGGGTTATAAATCTACTGCACTGGAGGGACTGAGATATTCTTGGTCTATTGGCAACAACACTGATCAGGAACACCAGAAAAAGCACTTTGCTGGGACAGTAACAGTGGGATCTGTGCTTGCATGTGCACACACCAGTAGCAGCAGTGCATTGGGGTCTGTGCCTGTGTGCATACTGGTGGTGGTGGGGTGACAGTGTGGTGGGGTCCACATGTCTGCACATGCAGTGGTGGTGGCAGTGTGGCAGAGTTCACACACAGGTATGCCAGTGGTGGCGGGCCAGCAGTGGCGAGTTCCACATGCACGTGCACACTGGAAAAGCAGTGGCAGGATGCTGTGGATAAGTGCACACCAGCAAAGTGATGAGGGGAGGCCGTGGGCAAGTGCGTGCTGGTGGGCACCTGTCAGAGGAGATGTTCTTCAGTGGTTAGTCAGAATCTGCTGATGAAGGAGCTATGGTGGTGGCTGCCAGGAAGTGCCCAGGTTGGGCAACCAAGGCTATGCTACAAGCAGGCATGGCCAGGTAGGGATCCCAGGACAGGCCAGTAGACAGGGAGGTGCTCAGACCAGAATGGCCCAGTCCTATGGGCAAGATAGCCCTACTCTTCCCAGGTCCAACAGCCAATAAAGGGCAGAGCCCACTTAGAGGAGTGTGGCAAGCATTAGGTCATCCCTGGTCATACTCCACTGCAGCTGTTCCCATGCCAGATTCTCTGGGCTCCACCTAGGCAGGAGTTCCATCCCTGCCACCTCTCCAATCAGTTCTCCCTGCAAGTTCAAATGTCTGTGGGCATGGTGGGATCTCCTGCAGTTAGGATTCTAGAGGTCCATGGTAAGAGTGGGCCACTCCTCACCTACTTAACTGAGTGGGCCAGTTTCCTGACAGTCTGGTCTCTCAGTGGGAGATGCTCTGCTTGGCTGCATCTAGCCGACCATCTTAGCTCTAGAACTTTTATCTTTTCTATCTAGTTCTGTGTTGCTTAACATTTTTACCAGTAGGATATGCTCAAGTAATATTTGTGTAACTAAATGGTAAAGAACCATGTAAAGCATTTTACAATGATTCATCCCATCAATAGTCAAAAGAAAAAAACTTACACTTGATGGATTCTGGAAAATTTTCTACCTTCTACTTATTCCTTGAAAAAATCTTAGTAAATAAGGAAGATAAAAAAACTTTTAAAGCAAATAGTATCAGGAATACCTTTCTTAAAATGATGATGGTCATCATGCTTCACAGGGAAAGGGCAAAGCATTATCTAATAAAGTGACAGGCATAAGGCTTGGGAGTCAATAATGTGATTATTATTTAACACTATTCCAAATTTTGGCCACTTCAGTTCAACAGGAAAAGAAAAAGAACCCACTAATCTTGGCAGAGAGAGAGAGAGAGAGAGAGAGAGAGAGAGAGAGAGAGAGAGAGAGAGAGAGAGAGAGAGAGGAGAGATCAATGTTGTTAAGAAGGATTATAAAATTTACAGATGTGATAATCTACATGAAAGCCCAAGAGGCTCAACAATAGAAAATTACTTGTATATGCCAATGCTTCCTGCCTCCCAGGCTCTCTGCTAAGTACGTCATAGACATGATCTTATTCACCCTCACAAGAATCCTGTGAGGTCCATTTATTATTGTTTCTATTTTATAGAAAAGGAAATTAAGTTCCAGAAAGGTGAAGAAGGCAGTGACTGCTGAGATGTGGAGCCAGGATCCAACCTGAGCCATCTGACTCTGGAGCTACTTGAGTCTCTCTAGCCCTGTGACACACTATAAAAGCCAAAGAATATCTTCCAGTAAGTTGTTAACATATAATATATTTTTTAAAGCAATAGGCCAGGTGTGGTGGCTCATGCCTGTAATCCTAGCCCTTTGGGAGGCCAAGGCAGGTGGATCATGAGGTCAGGAGTTCGAGACCAGCCTGACCAACATGGTGAAACCCTGTCTCTACTGAAAATATAAAAATTAGCCGGGCATGGTAGCATGCACCCATAATCCCAGCTACTCAGGAGGCTGAGGCAGGAGAATTCCTTGAACCTGGGGGATGGAAGTTGCAGTGAGCCAAGATCACGCCACTGCACTCCAGCCTGGACAACAGAGCGAGACTCTGTCACAAAACAAAACAAAACAAAACAAAAAAGCAATAACATTTATATACAAGATAAATACACAATCTGGAAATATCTGGGGAAAATAACATTCTATTTGCCATGGCAACCAGAATTATGTATTATCCAGCAATATACTAAAAAAGGACCAGCATAAAACTTTATTGAGAGATAAAGAGAAAACGTGAATACATGGAAAAATATGCTCATTTGTAGCTTGGAAGTCAGTATTAAAAAGATATTGATTGTTCTGAAAATGTATAAGTATCTGGTAAATTTCAAACAAATTATCAACGTTTGTCAAACCTTGACTGACTTATTTGTTTAAGAAAAGCATTTTATCTCAAAAACTCATTATATTAAAAAAAAGTCATTAAAAAGTGTGTCCAAAAAATATTTTCTTCAGAAGTAAGCCTTGTTTGTAATCCTCTCTGACATATGCAGACACACATGACTGCTATTTTAGCAAAATAAGGTCAAAGTGACATATGTAGTTGGCTCAACTGGGTCATGAGAATATATTACTACATTTTTAGGATTTTTGTGAGCTGATTGATAAATGTAGTTATTAAAAATCAAATTACATAAATTCACAATTATCTTAAAAACACAAGCAATACATTCTTAAAACTTCTAATCACTTCCTAATTATTGTATTACATTTTTCTATTATGTATGCTTGAGGTCATTTACATCTATGATATCTGCATCAAGGGCATGCTATATAATATAATGGAGTGCTGCTGTGTGTATCTCCCCAACTCTGGATCAGTGACATCATGCTAGTAGCTTGTAATTGACCATGGTGGGAATATTTTGACCACAGAAGTTGGCAAATGCTACATATCAAGGTCTTTTCTTCTTTTCAGAGAGTTGATTGCTAATGTAACAGCACACTGCCAGATTAAAATTATGCTAGCAGAAGTGGTATGTATTTCAACTGTATGTGTGTATGTATGTGTGTGGTGGTGGTGGTGGTATGTGTTTGTGTGCATGTGTGTGTGGTGTATGTGTGTGTATTTTTCAGAAAAAAATGGGGAGAAAAGCAAATTATAGCTCTTAGTTAGAAGAAGAATAAATGAGGATGAGAAATCTAGCTTGTCTCACAATTAATACTAGATGAGGCAAAAAGGGTTTCCTGTGGCAAAGGGTTTAAAAGAGTTATCAAACTTAAACATGTCATGAATGTTTCTTTTATAAACAGAAAATGTTCCAGGTTTGCTGACCTTTTTTGTGATGAAAGTGCTGTCAGTAAAATGTACCCAAAAGATATCTGGAAAAAATAAATACACTTGTCTTTTCAAGGCAAAGGGTATGTTGTAACAGCAGGAACAACAGCCTTTTAAAATAAACTCATGCTTTGGGGAGAGTATACTGAAAATGGAGAGTGAAAGCGTCTCCGGAGTTATATGATTTTGAGGATGAAAATGACGTAAGCAGGCCATCTATAAAACTAACGTATCTGTTTACTTTAAAAACTTGGAAACAGGATGTGCTAATCTTTTGAAAAATCTTCTAAAGTAAACTCGTTTGTTAGTAATGTGAAAAGATAAAAGCTTCTAATTATCTTGTAAGAACAACTGATTGACATCAGGAAAAATGGAAATTATTAGCTGAATTTTAACAAAGACCTTTGCAAGATTGGTGAATGGGGCTGAAAATGATTTTCACTATTTGTAGGCATAGGCCATGAAGTACTTCTTTCATTTGCTATCTATGCATATCAGTGAAGCCCCTTTTCAGTTATTTCAAAACCGAGTACTGGAATAATCTGAATTTAGACCTAGAACTGCACACAGCAACATCACAGTGTTAAATGAAGATTATTTTAAAACATGCATATTTACCTTTGCTAAAACACATTTTTTAAAAAGTGAGGACACAAATATGCTGTGCCCTAATAATTAAAATGAACATTAAGACGTTTTTAGGATAGGTTCATGGGGCACATTTGCAGGTTGATTACAAAGGTATCTTGCATGATGCTGAGGTTTGGAGTAGGATTGAACCTGTCACCCAGGTAGTGTGCATAGTACCCAGTAGGATATTTTTCAACCCTTGCCCTCCCTGCCCTCATCTTGTATTTCTCAGTGTCTGTTGTAAAGCCTGTTCTGAAAAACAGTTTATTAGATATTTGTATTTTCCTTTTAAAATTCCAAAGTGTAGAATTTGGGCTGGCAGCATTGGGATCACCTGGGAGCTTATTAGGAATGCAGAGTCTCAAGCCCCACCCTCACCTTATTGCTTTGAGTTAAATGGAGGAATCCTCAGCGTGGATGAGTTTTGCCATAAGTACAATCAGGAGATGACAGAGCTACTTTGCTCTTTGCTGGGTAGGTAGGTGATAGGGTTGAGATTTTGAAGACTAGAGTAATTCTTGACATTTCAAAGTATGTTTATAATAAAATAGACTTTCTGGGAGTAGATGAAGCCATTACATGGTGTAATTCCCAACCCTACCTTTATGATAGCACCAAATAGGATAATTCTGCAATAATACTAGCTAATATAGAAGACTTATATGTGCCAGGCATTGTCCTAAGTTCTTCTTAGAGAAGAATTTGGACCTAGTCAGTATAGCTCTAGAGCATATGAATTAACCATGATACCACACTGCCTGGGTATCAGATGTATAAAGGAATAGATACCCACAAATTAGGCATGCATCTACAGAGTTTTTTTTTGATGAGGAACATGATTTAAAAAAAGTTGGGGGATACTAGGCAACCAGCTCAAATGCTACTGTGACATAAAAAGCCTTTTCGAATCTGGCCCAACCAATGTCTCTGACCCCACTTCTTGCTCTGCCCCCTTGAAACCTGTGCTTTGAATTCCTCCATCTTGAACTGGCATCCTGGCAGTTCCCTGAATTCTTGATGCTTTATTCCATCCCTGACTCCTATCTCTCCTTCAGAATTCAGCGTGGGTACTGCCTGCCCATCCTATTTAATATCTGCCCTTCCCCCACAAGGCCAGTCCCGACATCCTTTGTACACTGTCAGCATTGTCTGCATACTCTGCATGACACTTGTCCCACTATTTTCTAATCATCTATTCACTTGCTTGTCTACCACCCTTGAGGGCAGCGCTTTATCTTGCTTCTTTGTGTATGTCCTCACCCAGAGCCTGGCACATATTAGGAGCTGTTTGCATGAATGAAGGATTGATGAAAGAGAAAGCAACCATTGCCCTAGGAGTTGTTCTAGGATCTGTTATTTGTGTAACGGCCACCAGAGGGGGGCAGACGAACATGGTCCAGTGCACAGCACACATCTAGAACTCCAGGTAGATCATTCAAATACTTATTCTAGGACTGGAAGGGAAGCTCACTGGTCATGTAGAACATTCTTCTGTTTTAGACAAAAATTAAACCCTTTCAGGTAAGCAAAGTAATATTTAAAGTTTTTAAGTCAAAAAGAATTGTTTGCATCTACACAGACTTTAAATCTGAAGAGTTGGATTCTGGTTCCAATTCTAACATTATTTAGCTTGTCTGATCTCAGATGAGACCCTTGGATTTTGGAGACTTAGTTTCTGAATCTGACAAATGGGCAACATACTCATTTGGACTACCTCCCAGGAGTGTTTTGAGACCCACAGGTAATAATGCACATGAGCACCCTAAAAATGACAAGGTAACAGAGTATAATAAAAATCAATGGGTAAATAAAAATAATTTCAATCTCCCTTGTTCAAAATTAGCTTTTCTGAAATGTGAGTTGAAAGGCAAAGTATGAACACGGAGTTGCAATGGGCATGGACTTGAGAGCATAGATGCATCGAGATTTTAAGCTGTGTATTGTTTGGACCATTTTATTCATTCGGCTCCTGCTTGACCACGTCAGCTCCACTGCCAGAGGCCAGCTAATCCCTCTGCATCTAGCATCATCTATGCCTGGATAATTAACATACCTCACCACACATGTATATTTTTTCTTTCTTTTGTAAATGTGCATGAATGCTATTACAATAAATAAAACACAAATTCATAGAAAAATTTTCCTGAGTTTCCAGTCACATTTACGATAATGTATTTTTTCTTCAGATGGGGTCTGGCTCTGTAGCCCAGGCTGGAGTGCAATGGCACAATCACAGTTCATTGCAATCTCAAACTCCTGGGCTCAAACAATCCTTCTGCCACAGCTTCCTGAGTACCTGGGACTACAGGTGTGCACCACCATGTCCAGCTAATTTTTACATTTTTTTTGTAGAAATGGGTGTCTCACTGTGTTGTCCAGGCTGTTCTCCAGCTCCTGGTCTCAAGCAATCCTCCCACCTCAGCCTCCCAAAGTGCTGGGATTGTACGAATGAGCCACTGCATCTGGACCCATAATGTATTTTAAAAAATCAACATATATTTTAAAACATATTTAGGATTGAGTTGCATTATATGCATACTGAACCTATGCAAACATGACTCTGTGGGTTTAGCAAAACAAAGAAAAAGAAAAAAGAAATTCTCGCAAACAGCAAAACAAAAATTAAACCCACGATCTTTTAATAGAGTTGGTGATTTGGTTCCATGAAGGGATGGCGGCCCAGACTGAGCAGGGACTAGTGGATGTGACTGCTTCCCCTCAGTGGGTTTCAGCTCTTACCAACACCTCTCATAATAGAGTGTAGCTCTGTATTTGTCAGTAATTTAAGAAGTTTTTTTTTGTTTTGTTTTGTTTTGAGACAGAGTTTTCGTTCTTGTTACCCAGGCTGGAGTGCAATGGCACAATCTCCGCAACCTCCGCCTCCTGGGTTCAGGCAATTCTCCTGCCTCAGCCTCCTGAGTAGCTGGGATTACAGGCATGCGCCACCATGCCCAGCTATTTTTTTTTTTTTTTTTTTTTTGTATTTTTAGTAGAGACGGGGTTTCACCACGTTGACCAGGATGGTCTCGATGTCTTGACCTCGTGATCCACCCGCCTCGGCCTCCCAAAGTGCTGGGATTACAGACTTGAGCCACCGCGCCCGGCTAAGCAGTTTTAAAGGGAAAGTTTTACATGAGCAATCATTTTGCCTTATATTTTTCTTTTGAAGCCAGCTCACCATAGAAGATGCTATTTCACATGTGAAGGGAACATGACATTTTGGGGAACAAAATAGGAACCATCAGTGGAAACGCTGATCTAGCCTAGAAAAAAGGCTCCCAGTGCCTTCCTAGAAATTGGGGTAGAGCCCAGACCTCTCACTTTAAGATCTATGCTCTTTCTACCCACCACTGTGCAGGTTAACATGAATTGCATTCTGGAGCCTATCCTCCACCCAGGCCTGGGCGAATCGGTGAACCCCTAAACTGTGCATACAGCCGAGGCTTGTCTTTCGGTACAGGCAGTCTATCCCCACACAGTTTGCACCCCCAGATCTTTGTTTTTCAGGGTCCTGCCTGGTCATTATTTTCATTGTCTTTCATGTGCTACCTTTATATAGGAAGCAGAATGTGAGCTGGAAGCGATTTTCAAGTCAGTTTTGAATCTCAGTCAGGGCAATCAGAGGCATGTGGGAAAAGCTCTCAGAGGCTGGGCAGCCTTCAGAAGGCCACCAGCACGTGATTTCCTCTTCTCTCTTCCTCCCTCAGTAATGCGAAGGCCAGATGCATCCTAGCCCCCACCACCTCACCCTCTGGCCTAGTTTTTGAGCTTCCTTTTCCTCTTGGGTGAGGCCATGCTTCCTTGACACTCTGGCCTCTACTCCTTGAAGGCCAGAAGTCACTCCTGGGGCGGAGGAGGACCAGTCCGTCAACAAGAAGGGGAGGGTACTGGGGCGGGGGAGCAGCAACAGCAGCTGGCAGGCCCAGGATGTGAGCGGGCAGGCCTCAGTGGGCATTGGGACAGTGGCTTGCTTACCCCTCACCCTCTAAACTCAGGAAGGCTGACTTCTGCCCTCTCCGGCGGGTGAAGTCATCTCTCTGTGAGGGGAAGTTCAGCACTGAGCTGCCACAACAAACCCTCCAAATGCCAAAAGAGGTGGCGGAAATTAGGATTATCATAGCTCCAAAGGTTTACTGACTGTCTTGAAAATCTGAGTAAGCTTCTCTCAGAGGTGGCGGAAGTTTCCTCCAGCTCCCATTGCTGGCTGACCCGAGCTTCTGGGGCGGAATTTCTTTAGACCCCAAGGAAAACTTGCCAACCTTGAAAGCCTGTAGATACCAGAACAGGCTGTGAAGACAGCGGAGTCTACTTTGGAGGTCTTTTAAAATAGGATAACTTGTCTTCACTCTGTAATGGTCTGGAATGACAGTCTGTAAAAAAAAAAAAAAAAAAAAAGAAAGGAAAACATGACAACCACAAAGCTCTTAATTTGCACCAACTCTTGATCTGAAGCTGTTGTAGATTTGCTTCAAGTCCTCACATTCTTTGATTTCCTGTACAATATTAAACACATATTGAAGATGCTTTGCAGCACCCAGATACTGGAGCTCCAGCGTAGAGGAAGGAAATGAATATTTGGCAGGAAAATCCCAGGGACACAACTTTGTTTGGAACATTATGTCTACCACACAAATGGAGGTGAAAATTCACCTCTGAGGGGCTGATAGGAGTTTTCCCCATTAAGTAACCTCTTCCCTCCATTTAATTGTGAGGAAGTTTGTAGCCTCTGCATCCTCTCGCCAGGCTCTGTCCTCGTTTCCTCACCTCTTTTGTAATCTAGGTTCCAAGACTTCCAGAAGACTCTCTTGATGGGTCTTTACTCCCCTATTCCTGCTTTAACAGAGGCACATGGAGGCAGGAAGTGGGACGAGGAAGGCAGCTGAGAGGCGGTCAGGGGACACTGACCCGAGACTCCCCTTCACTCCCTCTGCCTTCTCCAGCCATACCCTCAGATCTGTGTCTATACTTGGCTGTGTTTTCTGAACCCAATTAATGACATGGGATCTGACAAGGACAAGTGTACTTATGGGCAAAGTGGATGCAGTGTACTTGAGACTGGTTCTGTCCCAGGGAACTGGGAATCCCAGTGATGGGTCACACACAGATCTCCTAACTCAAAAATCGGGTGCCTGCCAATTTACTTCTTTAGACCTTGTCTGTGTGGCAAGGATGTCACATACAAACAAATTCATGTGTAGATGAGGCCATGCCAGTCATGACTTAGGGACATCAAATAGTGTGAGAGCTATTTGAGGATGTTGGGCAGCCCTGGAAATGCTATCTTTGATAGTGTCCCCACCATCCCAATTGCAGTAAAAGGGCCTTCCACCTCCTTGGAAAGTACATGGGTGCTGCAGTTGACATCATATAATGTTTAATGTGCTTAAACATTTACTGAATTGTATTTATTCTGTTTGAGTGACAGTATTTTTTTTTTCAGGTCTTAAATGTTTCTTAGGACATTCAAAATTACTCTGCCTGTAGATCCGATGGATAAAATGTCCTAGGCATTGAACACTGGCTTTGAGGACTCAACATGAAAAATAAAGTATGCATACTCCTTTAGCATATGCTCTGCAGTCCAAATGTAAGCATGACCTTAAAATGTACTTTTGTGGTGAGGAGAGGACAGTGGTGCTGCTGAGAGAAGGAAGAGTCTCAAAATTTCCAGCGAAGGGAAATTACTCCACTCATCCTGTTTTCCTTGGGAGTGAATGGAAAGCAATCATGTTAATTAAAGGGGAGCAAATGTCCTTAGGTTTGCCTTTATTTGGGGAATACTTTCTGTTTTACTTTTGGGGATTCTTCCTAAAATGTCCCTTTAGGGCTGCTTCCCCATCGATAGGGGTCTATGACTTTGGTGCTATGGTTCCCTCATCACAAGTCTTCCACTATGAAGGTTTCCAGGACCCCCACTGTAGGTGTGAGACTTTCCATTTGTAAGGAATGGAGGGGAGTAGTCAGTTGAACTTTGATGGTGGGCATTCACATTCATGGTAAGGATACACAAGAAAAGTGAGGAGTGCTGTTTTGTTTCAGCAAGTGCAGTTACCCACTTGACAAACATTTGTTGAGTCCCGACTGTGTGATGACCGTGTGGTAGGAGAGAACACGACAGATAAGGTTCCTGCTTGCATGGAGCTTGGCTGTTTGATAGATAGTAAACAAAGGGCATAAATAAACGAGGTGATTTCAGATGGTGGTAAGCGCTATGAAGAAAAGAATCTGGTGACGTGGTAAAGAGGGATAGGGAGAAGAATGTGAGATGGTTCAGAAAGACTTCCTAAGAAGTAGCATTGTAGCCAAGCCTTGAGAGTGCTAAATGAGCCAGCTGGGAAGAGGTCTGGGGGCAGGATTTTCCAGGCATAGGAAAGTACTGGCCAAGCCCCTTAAGCGAAAGCTTTGGCAAGTTTTAGGAACACAGCGAAGGCCAGTGGGGCAGGAGCAAAGGGAGCAAGGGTGAATGATGGAAGATGAAGTCAGACCCAGCGAAAACCAGAATGTGTTCACCATTGCGCCCAATGGTCGCTCTGGTGCTCCAGACATCTTGTCCCCACAGAATTGAAATCCGTTTCTTTCTACTCCATTGACTGTCACCCTCATGACTCAGTAGCTTTTTGAATGAGCTTCTCTCTTTCACTGCCTCATCATCAGCATCTTTCTGCTTCTCTATCCCTCTCTCAATTCATTTTGCTTTAAAAATTCCCAAGGGTGGGGATCTGGGTATGTTGGTTAATACTATTTAATAAGAAGTGGTCCTATTGGTCAGAGTCTCACACTAGGCTTTCTCATTGGCTGCTGGTCTCCCTTAGGTCCAGCTTCCCTGGCCTGGACTCCTGGTTCAATCAGTTGCGGCCAAGGTGTAATGAGCTAGAGCTTGGCAGCTTATTTTGAAGGAAAACTGTAATGACTACTTTCATCAGGATCAAGTTGTGTATTGTGTACTGGGTCAAAATTAAAGAGACGGACAAAATTCTTAGAGGTAGGTTATATATCATCACCTTGCAGGCTACAAACCTGATGGGGCTTTTTACAAAGGGCTTAGTTCTTAGCTACTCACTGAACCTTCCTCAGAGACCACTGAGTCTGATCCTTTACCATCCAGATCTAAACACTTAGAAGTCAGCTGTCCAGTGTAACCTCTTCCTATTGGCTTTTTCTTTCTGCCAATTGTATCTTTCATCCCCACATGCATTTATGCTGCGTCCTTGCCATTTTCTTTCTCCTGGACTTTCTTTCTGGACTGATTGTGTGGATGGCTTCAACATATAACAGAGCAGAAGCACTTTATGTAAGAGAACTGCAGCTTCCACCTGTTGGAACACCTCTTCATGGAACCCAGATACCATGCTGCAAGGAAGCCCAGTTAGCCATGTGAGAAACCAAACTGGATAATGGAGGCCTCCAACCAGCAACTCCAGCTGAGCTCCCAGCCTGACAGCCAGCACCAACTGCCATTTATGTGAGTGAAGCCATTTAGGGCCTTCTAACCATCCCAGTGCTGCAGCCAACCTTAGTTTAGTATACACACACCTTACCCCTGCCAAACCCAGGGAGGTATACAATGCTGGGTCAACCCACAGAACTGTGAGAAATAGCAAACTGTTTTCTTCAAAGTCCCTAAGCTTTAGTGTGGTTATATGAAGTGATAGTTAACCTTGTAAGGGACAGCAAGTAGATTACACTGAATGCATCATATTTGGCCTTATAGAACCTCAGAATTCAAGGGCTGTAGGCCTATGAAAATTGAAAATGAAATTTTCATTTTACTTGATAATTGCTTCTTTGGAGAATCAATAGAAGAGACTTTCTATCCTAATGACAAGCAGCCGAGGCCACCCTGGACCCTATTGTGGTGGTGGAGATTTAGGGAGAGACTGCAGGCATAGCAAGGTGGGGAAGGGAGGGAGCTGGAGTAAATTCAGGTGTAGATAGGTAAGATTGAGTCTGTGACATTTTACTCAGAAGGTTCAGAATTTGGCATTGTTGTTTCCTGTAGAATGAGGGAAGTTCACATGGATATTATTTATTATTCAGATGCTAATTCTTTGGATGGTGAAATGAAAAACCTCCTGCTTTCTCTCTCCCCTTTCGTTTCACTTTCTGCTTTGCTTTCCTTTGCTCATACTATTCCTTTTTTCCTTCTTTTTGAAGGGAAGAAACAGCAGCAATGTCCAAACCTGTTTTTGTGCTCCAGCCTGAAATTCAAATTTGGTCCTTACCCAAAGTCAATATTTTGGGAGAAGTTTGAACTAAGTCATTCATGCAATCTTGGGTTTCAAATATGAAAAATCCCTACAGTTTTCTACTTAAAAAGAAATAAAAAGTCTGAAAACGCTGTACCAAAAAGCTATCAACCATTGGAGGCTGTCAACTTCAAACTTGGCAGGAAAAAATAATCACCAAAGGAGGAAATTCAAGTCAAGTGTGGCCAAAGCTTGTAATGTGTTAAAGGCACGTAGACCAGAGCTCATGCAGGGTATTGGCAGGTGAAACCCTGCACTGCAACTGACCTGTCACTGTGCAGGAACCTCTAGACAGGGGCCTCTTGTTTGGATAATTGTGGTGATCTCATTAATTGGTCTCCCTGATTCAAGTCTGTATCTTTTTAAAATCACAAATCTGATCAGGTCATTTTCAGTGACTGCCCGTTGTCCTCAGGATGAATCAGTACTTCTCAGCAGGACTTAAGAATTGACAGCCATGTTCCAGCTATGATTCTCTCTCTGGCCACATCTCTGGTCACACCCAAACTCACACCCCTTTCCTCAGTCACACTGAGCTTCATGATGTTCCAACAATGTTCATTGCTCTCCAGCATAAGTCTCTGTACATGCTGTTCTTTCTCCTGGAACTGCACCTCATTCCCAACTTATCTGTCCACCAAGAATCATTTCAGATGTCACCTCTTCCAGGAAGGACTAGAAATACCCCAGCTGAATTCCCACAGCATCTGGGAATTTATCATGTTGTATAATAATAATCAGCTTACACATATATCTCTGTTACTAAACTGTTAACTCCCTAAGGTCAGTTACCATGCTATATTTAATTTTTTAATTCTTAAAACCTAACACATAGTGCCTGGCTTATAATAGATGCTCAATAAACCATTTTGAATAAAAAATTAATGAATGCCCCTGAACCCCACCTACATTTTTGCATCATGGGGAGAAACCAGAGGGATGTAGGGTAGCAGGGCTTTGAGGTGACCACAGAGTCCAGACACTGAGACCAGAAGACAATTTTATGTTCATGTCATAGTTTTGCCAGGAATTAATTCTTCCCCGAAAAATGTCTCCCATGAGAACCTACACCCACAGCCACTCAACAGGACAGCGTTCTTGTTTTTTGAAGTCTTGCTACAAGGGACTCTGTCGCAAAGAATTGGAATTTACTCATTTAATTAACAAAGATATTCTGAGCTTCAGCTGTGCCAGGACTTGTACATATAGAAACATGAAGGCAACATGACTTGTTTTTCTCAAGGAGCTTATAGAGTGGTGGACAATGGGTAACAGGATTTGGTTTTGATTTGACGCTAGTCTGGGGGAGGGCCTCCTCATTTACTGGGGACTCAGTGGACCAGTGTTAATTCTGCTCTAAAAAAAATTAAAATTTTTTTTCTAGGAGAGAAAATTAAAGCTCACCCAAGAAAACAAATACAGATGATGTATCTCATCATGGAAACAAAAGGTTTTGTTTCCATGATGAGATATGATACATTAACAAATAAATAAGACACCAGATGCAGATACTTAGAAATCAGGAAATTCATCATGTGCTTCCTGTATATATAACTCAGTCACAAGGATGGAACAGACTTTTCTGCTTAAAGACTGAATATGTACCTAAAATCCTTGAGGATTATGGTCCAAATTCTGTTTGTGGGATAAAATGTCCTCGAGTGAGATGTTTAGTATGGGAATGGGAGATGGTGAGAGCCTAAAATTGGTCTTTTGTTCTCTAGATCAAGCCCAGAACTGATGCTGGGAAGGATTTTATTATGTAAACAACATCAATAACTGGAACTATGTCAGTGGATCACAGGAATATAAGTTAGATATCACAGGGCAGAATTCCACCTAAAGTCATTGCAAGGAGAGCAGAAAAATATGCCCCAAATTCTCCTCTGAATGCCATCCACCTAGTCACCTATCCAGTCTGAAATATCTACTCACTTTTGCTTTCTTCTCAAAGTTAAACTTCTGATATCTAGAAATGTACTTAAAAGGGGAACCTGAGGAAAGTTATTTGCTTTCTAATAATATTGTAAATTATTGACTGTAATTATTCCCTCACTCTGTCCACACCCTTTGCCATCTACATTTACTATCTATGTTTGTACTTCCCTGACCTAGACTTGTGCTTTGGCCAATGGAATATGAGTAAAAGTGATAATATGTCAGGTTTTGAGTCTTTGTCTTAAGTCACAGTACTTGATTCTGTGTACCTCTCTTGCATCTCTGCCATTAATATGAGAAGAGCTTGTCCTGGGTAGCTTCTGCCTCCTAGTAATGATGGACACACACAGAGTAGACATGAGCTCAAAATCAAATGAGGAGCCAAGCCCAGGTATATCTTCAACTTGATTCAGAGACATCTAGCTAAAGCTAGACTAGATTAGCAGAACCACAGCCAACTTTTGAACATACAAGCAAGAATTAATGATTGTTGTTTAAGTCACTCAGTTTTGTTACCCAACAATAACTGGCTGCTACAAATAATAATAATAATAACAATAATAATAATAATAATAGCCAACTTGCCTATAACTTAACCAAGATCATTTAGCTAGTGACCAATGCAGATGGAATTCAAATCTGGCTCTAAATTCCATGCTCTTAATCACTTCCTTATATGACCTTGAGAAATGATCCTAGTTAATACTTGGGTGAGTTGTTTTCAGGCAGAGATTTTTATAAAGAGAAGATGAGAAAATACATAAATTTCTTTTTACATGGATTACAGAGAAGAGAGCTATAAGTCATACCAGAATAATTCACTCATAAGAAAATTCAGTCAGGTTCCCCAGATCTGACAGAAAGCATATTAAAATAGAAAACTAGAAGAAAGCAGGATTCAGGATTTAAAAATAGCAGGCCATAAAAAATAAGGATGAAGGGCTGCCCAGTGTGACCACTATCATGCCAGAATTTGTCTGCCATTTACTAGCTTTGTGGTCTTCTCTGTGCCTCAGCTTTTCATCTATGAAATAGTAATAATAAAAGTAACTACTTCCTCCGACTGTTTAGAGGAGTGAACGAGTTAGTGTGTGTCAAGTGCTGGGAACAGTGTCTGGCACATTGTAAGCAGTGTATGCACGTTAGCTTAGTGGTTCCTCTAGGAGGAAGCACCATGCTTACCATCTGCCCGGTATCTCTGACTCCACCACTGTGACGCTTTTGTAATGTGTCAACTTAGCTACTAGAACTACATTTCCCAGAATTCCTTCCCTATATGGTCTAGATAGAATTGCCATATGAAGAATCTGCATGAGATTTGGAAGGTGAATGTGGAGCATCAGCCATCACTGTCTGGAGGTCAGTGTCAGGCACAAGGGGCTGCTGCAGCTTCACTCGTCCTGGACCTGCACAGGACAGCAGCTGGGCCTGCACCTCCTCTCCTCCTTCTGGACCTCCTCCTGTAGCTGCTCTGGCCAGGTATATGTGTCGCTCCATGATGGAGGATCCAGCTTGCAGGTCACCCATGTGGTTGAGATTGAAATGGCAGAAGACAGATAGGGCTTGGAGTTGGTCCCATGGATTTCAGTTGGGCCTCATGGAATCCCGTTTGTCTTCACAGATTTTAGTGCTCCTTGCTTTTCTGCACTTCACGTCCAGCTTTCCATCCAAAAGGCCTGGCCTGCTGACCCATAGCAACTTCAGGATTGGCCCACCAAATGCAGAGGGATCAGCCTAGCACAGACATCTCCACGAGCTCCCACCATGACCCAAGGTCTAATCTCTATTGCAGATCTGTGTTTTTCTACATCACTCATGGTGGTCATTTGGCCCTGATTGAATCTTGGCTGATACATCCCTCACCCCATTACCTTGTGAGCTGGATATAAGACAGTGGTAGCATGGGAAGCTCAGGGTTCTGTGGAACACATTTTGCATTTATCATAACTTTAAGCATTTTGGATCCCAACTACCACCCTTTGCCTTCTCACTATTTTCCCAGAACTTCTCTGTGGGAGGACTTTGAGCAATAAGGAAAGAATATTGACTGCTGAAATCTCCACAGAAAAAATATCCAATTTCTGGCTTCAGCACAGGGGTGGGTGGGGTTAACCACAGATTTGTCATCAGGTTTTAAAATCAAAGCAGTAAGATTTTCCTAAAAATAAATGAAGAAGAAAAAAAGAATTCTATTTACCTCAATATTGCTGTTTTCACAATATCTGAGAACAAGTTGTACAGAGTAATACAAATGCTAAGAAGGTGGGTCCGAATGAAATACAGAATTCATAAGAGGATGTTGTTACTCAGAGGAAAGGCAGCCCAGTGTGCTTCGAGATGGTATTGCAGCAATGAAAACAAGCTCAATGTTCATGTCAGATAAACATGAGTCACAGCTCTGGAAGGTTAGCAAGTGACTCATCTTCAGGACTGGGCACTTAGTGAAGACAACTGTTTACCTCAGCCCTGCGGTTGTGGACACAAACATTCTTTTCTTCCCTTGTGACTGGGTCACTGGGAGATGCTGGTGCAGCCACGTGCATCGGCACCCCAGCTTCCACCACACAGACGCTCACCTCTCCTGCCCCATGATGCCTTCCACTCTCTGCTCTCAGCCTTTCACTGTCCTTAGGGGTGGAAATTCTCTAAAATCAATGGGTTTCCTGGTAAATGGGGGAGAAAATACTTCAGAGCCTCTCCTTGCAAGGAGGGGCCATTGTTAGGAACTTTTGGGCTGACATGCTGTGGCTGAGTCCAGGGGGCAACAAAGAACAGACCAGTTTCAAACTTGGTCAGCTAGCCAAAAAAAAAAAAGGAGCTAAAGGGAGTGTAGAGACTCTGGTGGAGGCAGGGCAGAGCCAGAGTCAGGGAGAGGATCCTCCCCTGTCAGTGGGTGGTAGTGAGGACTGGAGTCAGGGCCACAGCAAGGTCAGGGATGGAGGAATGGAGGAGAATTCATGCAGGAGAAGCTTGGCTGGAGCTGTAGTGAATCAGAGGGGGCATCACCAGCAGGGCTCTGGCTAGTTGCACTATTGTCCTTTTCTGCCTTGTCTGAGTTGTTTTGTTACCAGAACCCAGAGTGTCTACTGCTGTAGCCATAGAGGCTGACTGCTCAGGAAGCAGGGTGGCAGTGGAGGCATGTCATCCGGAGAAACACACATCCTTGCACCAGGACACATGAACAACAATGTCCACAGCGGCATTGCTCATAACAGCTCCAAGTGAGAAATAGCCAAATGACATCAGCCTCGGAGGTGCTGAATTTATAAGTAAGCTGGCTGTTTATACAGTGGAATAAATACTATCTTCATTTCCTAGGGCTGTCATAACAAATTAGTGCAAACCAGTGGCTTAAAATAACAGAAATTTATCATTTCACAATTGAGGAGGCTAGAAGGCTCAAATCAAGGTGTGAGGAGGTTGTTTCCTTCTGGAGGCTCTCAGGGAGAACCTGCTCCATGCCTGTCTCCCAGCTTCTGGTCTTTGCCAGCAATCCTTGGCATCCCCTGGCTTGTAGCTGTCATCACTCCCATCTCTGCCCCCCTCTTCACATGGTGTTCTCCTTGTTTTCTCTCAGTGTCTTCACATGAACATCTTATAAGGACAACAGTCACTAGACTTAGGGCCCACCCTAATCCAGTATGAGTCATTTTAACTGATTACATCTGCAAAGGTCCAAATGAGGACCAAATGAGGTTTCCAAATGAGGTCACATTCTGAGGTTCTATGTGAATGTGAATTTTTGGGGGGACACTATGCAACCAGTGCAAATACTATACAACCATGAAAATGAATGAACTACAGCTGCATGCAGCAACATGGTGAAACACAGACATGATATTCAGGAACAAAAGTTAGGTGCCAAAGAGTGTGTACTGTGGTGTTACACTAGGCGATTCAAAGTCAGGGAGAGTTAAACTGTAGTGCTTAGGAATGCATACTTTGTGATACACAGGATATATGTATCATAATGAAAAGCAGGTAAATGATTCCCATAAAAGGCAGGATAGGGGTTACCTTTAGGAGGGAAAGGAGTATGAGAGGGGTTCCTGGGATGCTGGAATGTTCTCTTTCTTCACATGGCTGGTGGTTGCAAGAGTGTTCATTTTTTGATATTTCATGAAGCGGTTTTATTTTCTGTACCTGCTATTTTTCACAATAGAGCAAGGGGGTGACAGGTAACCTGCAGTTCCGGGTTCTGGCACCAGTTACTGAGTTTTGGGTAAGTTGTCTCCCTGGACCTCGGTTTCCTCATCCATAAAATGAGGAGGCTGGAGACAATGCTCTCCAAGCTCATTAAAATATAACTCATTTAATTCTCCAGGCATTTCTCAAAGAGAGGAGGACCCCCCTCTCTTTGTAAACATTATGTTTACAAAAAAGGAAACTCTTGAGAGAGTCACCGTAACTTAGTTAGACTTTGAAACCAGAAGAACCTGGAGTTAAGAGGTAGAGGTGAAGTGCAGGGGGACCCAGTGATGACAAAGGGGTTTTCAGATCATTCTGTCGTAAGGAGCAATTCAAGAGAAGAGGTGGGTTTGAGGTGAGGTGGGGTTGGGTAGACAAGCTTCATTGTGGAGACACTGTTGGAAGTGAGATGTTGGTGGGATACTATGTGGAGAGTCTGCTAGGCTGGAGCAAGTGCTGGGCTCAGCCAGGTCTGGACTAAGCATGGACAACTTGAAATCAAGTCCTCTGCTTCATGGCCTGGGATGGGTCTCACTTTACTCTGTCCTTACTGGGATTGTTATTCGTAGTGGCTTGACTTTGGAATACCGTGTCAACCCTTCTTCCATCCTGATTTCTCTCTGGACTTGCACTTCTCACCAGTGGGCTGTCACTGGTTCTTGGTCAGTGACATACGAGATTTACGACTTCTTTGGAGCTAACTTTATGTGTAGGTCATCTAAATGGTAAACCTCAAATGTCTCACTGCCTGGAATCCCATCACAAGGAATGATATCCTTTAGATCCAGCATTCCTCTCCCCATGGCCTTTTCAAAAATAAATGCCAATGCCCGCGAGAGGCTAAACAGAGTAATTCTTCAGCCTTTAGTAGATTAACATCTTACATGTTTTCTTCTGTGACAGGAGGGTGAGATAGAGGAAAACACTGGCATCTGAGCAGTAGGGGGTGGTGGGCAGCGAAAGGGACCAATAATCTGTGTTCAAAAGGCAGGCTAGGGCAGAGGGGATACATTTCATATATGTTAATATCCTGAAAATTTTCTGACAATGTACAGCTCCTATCTCTTCTCATGTACAGTGAGTCCTCATGTAACATTTCTGATAGGTTCTTGGAAACGTCAACTTTAAATGAAACCAATCAATAGATGAATTGAAATAAATGAGTTAATTAAGTTCCTATGGCATATTTCTGGTCACAAAAACATCACCTATTGATGGGAGTATAAATTAGTTCAACCATTGTGGAAGACAGTGTGGCGATTCCTCAAGGATCTAGAAATAGAAATACCATTTGACCCAGCAATCCCATTATTGGGTATATACCCACAGGATTGTAAATCATTCTGTTATAAAGACACATGTACACGTATGTTCCTTGTGGCACTGTTTACAATAGCAAAGACCTGGAATCAACCCAAATGTCCATCAAAGATAGACTGAACAAAAAAATGTGGCATGTATACACCATGAAATACTATTCAGCTATAAAAAAGGATTCACATGAGTGAATCTGGAAACCGTCATTCTCAGCAAACTGACACAGGAACAGAATAGCAAATACCACATCTTCTCTCTCATAGGTGAGTGTTGAACAGTGAGAACACGTGAACACAGGGAGGGGAACATCACACACTGTGGTCTGTTGTGGGGGTGCTAAGGGAGGGACAGCAGGGGGTGGGGAGGTTGGGGAGGGATAACATGGGGAGAAATGCCAGATATAGGTGATGGGGGGAAGGAGGCAGCAAACCACCTGCCATGTGTGTACCTATGCAGCAATCCTGCATGATCTGCACATGTGCCCCAGAATCTAAAGTACAATTAAAAATAATAATAAAATAAAAATTTAAAAAGATGTTTAATTTAAAATGACAAACTTAAAGCTATTAAAAAATGAAAAAAATCACCAAACTTCTAAATAAAGACCAAAATAGTTTTAATATTAAACATTGAAATAAATGCAAGCTATACATAGATGTTAGAAAGATTAATAAAAACAAGTAAGGTCATTATTTATCAAATTCTTTGTGGAATCAGTGAGTGATGGCAGCGACTGTTGTTGGTAGGTTAAATCAATGAATAAATGCTTGCAAGGCAAAGAAAAGTTTCAGGAGCACCTCCTTCCACCACACAGTTCCAAAACAAGCCATCACAAATATGGCAGGCTTGCTGGGTGCTTTTGTCTCCCATCATTTATAGTTGCACATTTGTATAATTATTGTAGACATTACAAATTTTTATTTTATAGTCATTTGTATCTATTCATTCATTCTTCTCTCAACCCACTTATTCCAGTTCAGCACTGTGGGTGGCCAGGGCCTCTCCTGGCAGTTCAGGGCACATGGCAGGAACCAGCCCTGGACAGAACACCATTGCATGGCAGGATGCATGCACACACACACGGTCTCACTCATGCTGGAGCCATGTAGACATGCCATTTCACCTCATGTGTGCCCCTTTACAATGTGGGGGGAAGCTGGGGTACCCAGAGAAAACCCACAAGGACATGGGAAGGATGTGCTAACCCCATGCAGACAGTGGCCCTGGCAGGGAGTCCTATTTTTTCCCTCATCACCATTATGATGAAATGACATTGAACAAAATGAATTGTTCGAAGACCTGATATACTCACTAGACTGGAGGGAAAGGCCTACTATATGCAAATATCAGGAGGCTATTTACAAACATTAATTCATACAAACCTCAGAACAACCCATTTCACAATGAGAAAAGAGCATCTCAGAAGGGACCACTTGCTCAACCAATGAGTAGGGGGTAGCGGAGCACAGTGGTGAAGCATCAGCTGTGGTGGGTTCAAATCCCTGCTTACCAGCCAAGCGACCTTAGGAGAGTTACTCAACTTCCTTCTGAAACCGTTTCCTCCTCATCCTCTTAGGGTTGGTGGGGATGATTAAATGGGATGATTAAATATGAAGGGATCAATGCTCTGTAAACTTTAATTGTACTCTTAACCTTGCTAGGCAGAGGGTAGGCCCTGTGGGTACAAAGACATCAGCACAGGCTAGGCGTGGTGGCTCATACCTGTAATCCCAGCACTTTGGGAGGCCATGGTAGGGGGATCATCCGAGGTTAGGAGTTTGAGACCAGGCTGGCCAACATGGTGAAACCCTGTCTCTACTAAAAATAAAAAAATTAGCTGGGAATGGTGATGCATGCCTGTAATCCCAGTTACTGGGGAGGCTGAAGGCAGGATAATTTCTTGAACCCAGGAGGCAGAGGTTGCAGTGAGGTGAGATTGTGCCATTGCACTCCAGCCTCGGTGACAGAGTAAGACTCCATCTCAAAACAAACAAACAAACAAACAAACAAACAAACAAACAAACAAAAAAACACACATCAGCAACAAGATGTCTCCTCCTGTCCCTCCAAACAGACAACGGGGTGTCCCAGATTAGCACAAACTGGGATTTGGAGTCTGGCTATTTGTGGAACTGGTGTTTGTGATTTTGGGCATCTATTCTTGAATCAATAGGCATGAGACCTTTTGTGTTTTGATGGAAGGAGGAGAGATGAATTTCTTTGGAAGGGCTGAGAGAGAGGGGCTTGGAGATGGACTGGAGTGTCTGGGGGACATGAATTGTAGAGGCTAGGCCAGAACCAGCCTCACGCTCCCTTTACCACTTGCCCTTGGAGGGAGAGATGCACAGGTTAAGAGCATCTTATTTCCTCCTCTTTCTTCTCTGGACCAGCAGGAAGAGTGTCTAGAGCCAGGATCTGTACTTCCAGATGCCTGCCATACCCTCCAGCCCCCAGCTCCACCCTAGTGTGAAAGGAAAGGCCAGCTGGCACCATCAATAGCTAGCTTGTCAGCAGCAAAACAACCATCCCATTGATCAAGGAGGCTGATTTTCTGCCAAACACTGGGAAGGCTTCAGTGCACATTCTGGTCAATCCCAACTGATTCTGGGCTTGCAGTTCTTGCTAGATTCTTCCCTCCCTGTTTATTTGGTTCTATAAATGTGGAATGCATCTATTTGAAATCTGGACACCTAGATCTGGATGGGCTGTCAGGCTGGACTGAAGGAGTCCTCTTCAAAGATCATCCTTCATGGCTGGAAGGAAACTGAATAAAAAAGTTGAGGTCTGGCTGAGTGTGATGGCTCATGCCTGTAATCTCAGCACTTTGGGAGGCCAAGGCGGGGGATCACCTGAGGTCAGAAGTTTGAGACCAGCCTGACCAATATGGTGAAACCTCGTCTCTATTAAAAATACAATAATTAGCTGGGCATGGTGTGCATCCCTGTAATCCCATCTACTCAGGAGGCTGAGGCAGGAGAATCACTTGAACCTGGGAGGCAGATGTTGCAGTGAGCAAAGATCAACCACTGCCCTCAAGCCTGGGTGACAGAGTGAGACTACGAGACTCCGTCTCAAAAAAAAAGTGAGGTCTAGCCTCTGCTGGAGGCCTTGGGGCAGAAGACAGGGCTTACATGGTTGGCCAGCCCTCCTGCTCAGCCTCTGTGCTTCCTATGCATGTCACTTCTGCTTGGATGTCCAGAAATTTCTAAAGCACTCTTTCAGGATTGTGTTCAGACACTTTAGGGAGGCCTATGGGATGCCAGTTTCATGTGTGCTCTTGGAGTGCAGTGATGAACTGGGGGGTTGCTGACACTTCACCTGATGAAACAATCCCCTTGCCTGGAGACTGCCTTGCTTAGCTCTGTCAGGGGTGTGTTTTTCCATCCTCCTGGGTGTGAACTTCTGGGGTTAGTTTTGTGTCACTTTGGATCTTGGTGAAACAACGTGCAAAGGGAAGATTAATGGAAAAACTCCCCTCCCAAATGCCTGGAAAATATGTTCCCCTTTTCAGCATGAGAACTAAGAGGAGTGTCAGCTGAATGGTCTGAAGAGAAGAGGAAGTTAATGTTCTCTGTCTTAAATCAGGCTCCTTCTCTGCCCTTTTTACTGGGTCCCTCCCCTGGGTAGGACTTCACTTTTTTTCCCTCTAATGGTCTCTGCTGGACCTCAGAGGTATCAAGTCTGTCAGCAACTGACTTGTGTTCAGCCCCCATCCTGTGCTAGTCTTAGGCAGGCTGCTCTCTTGACAGCTGATCTGTGGGACAAGCCTGCATGGAAGATGAAAGTGACTTTATTTTACATATTAGGAAATTGAGGCTCAGGGAATTAATATTCTTCCTGGAGGTCACACAGCAGCTAGATGATGAAGCTGAAATTCAGATCTATTCTCTGTGGGTTCTTCCTGTAATGCTGCATGATGCAAGTTCCTGGCATAGGGCCTGGCACACTGCAAAGCTCACACTTGTGAGAAAATGAAAGAAGAAAGGAGCCTGTGAATGGAGGCCTCTGTAGGCTGCATGAGCTGCGCTGACGTCATTTTAACATTTTTACTTCTTGTGAGGCCTTCTCATCACAGTGCCTCTGTTTCCTTATCAGCATAACTGACGGGAAAATGGTTGTTCCTGCCTGTGACTCTGGTTGGTGGGAGATTGTGAGGGAACAAGGAGGACTTATGAGTTAGGATAGTGAAGCCACTTAGCTGACAGTGTGACCTCATGAAGAATACCTTACATCTCTGAACCAACACAAAAGGCGAGTAGTCCCTTCATCTTGATATTTTTGTAAAGATTAAATGAATGTATGAATGGATGCATATGGTAAATAAATAATTAAATGCAAAGATTAGATACCAGATGTATTTAGGAAAGCCTCTAGTACATGGTGGTGCTTAGTCATCATTTTGTTTTGGTTTATTTTAAAAACTTTAATTCAGGGAGTCTTGTGCCTGGGAGGGGGAGGCATCTCACGGTATGGACATTTTGCTTGGCAGTGCATTTGTCTGGGAATTGGTCCACAGCCTTTATTTGATTCTCAGAAAAGGGTTCATGACCTCAACATGCTTAAGAACCACTGCAGTTGAATTTGATTTTTGACCCATGGTTAAAAACCACTGAACTAAGAATATATTGTGTCTGCATGTTTTTGGAATTATGCTGGGGGCTATTTAAAACAAAACAAGGAGAACATGAGGAATCTTTTCCTTTTCATATTTTAAATATGGTCAAACTTGTAAGTAGATGCACTGACAGAGGTATGCTCTTTGAAAGGAGAAGATGCGTGACTGAATTAGGTACATATATAGATCAATATCAGAGGTAATGTTTGAGGGGAGAATGCAGAAAAAATAGTTAAATATTCCCTAATAGTATTAAAGCAATAGATATTAGCTTTTCTATTTTAACTTTTCTTCCAAGAGTGTATCTAATAGCCAGCTATTATTGGGCACTTACTAGCGTCAGGGAGTGGGTGGTTTGTTCTAAATGTTTAATCCTGTTTTAATTCTTATGACCACGCTATGGAGTAGACACAAGCACAGGCATCGCTCCATATCCACGGGGAATTTGTTCCAGAACTCCCCATGGATACCGAAATTTATGAACACACAAGTCCCTTATATAAAATAGCATAATATTTGCATACAACCCACACACATCCTCCTGAGTACTTTAAATCATCTCTAGATTACTTATAATACCTAAAACGATGCTTACACATCACTTCATTTGCATGAATTCAACATAGTATTCAACATGCAGCAAACTCAAGATTTGCTTTTGGAACTTTGCAGATTTTTTTCCCCTAATATTTTCCATTTGTGGTTTGTTGAATCCATGGATGTCAAACCCATGGATACAGAGGGTCAACTGTATTATGTCTATTTTATTTCCGAGGAAGGTGTGATTCAGAGAGGTTAGATAACTTGCCCAGGTTGCACAGCTAGTAAACAGCAGTTCTCAAAATCATGAGTTGTCTGGGACTTACCTTTGACAACGCCCTTATTCCTTTGGCATCTTTCTCAACCCCGAGTAGTGAGTGCATCAGTTAAGATGGTTTTGGCTAAAAGTAACAGAAATCCTCAGCTCAAGATGTATCTTAAAAATAGGGAATTTTATTTTGTGATATAACAGATGGAGAGGTTCAGCCGCCTTCAGGTAGGATATACCTAGGCTCTGCTTCATTTCTTTCTTGATTCTGCTCACCTCTTTGAGCTAGTGTTGACCACAGGGGTGAGCAAGGTGTCTGAGGCACATTTAGAAATGTCTAGATGAAGAGCTGGGGATGGTCTCATCTTGTGTCTCCATAGGAAGAAGAAGATAGTTCCCAGAAGGCTCAGGAAAATTGTCCTCATGTTCTGTTGCCAGGACATGGACACATGCCCATTCCTGAACCAATAACTGCTGAGGGGCATGTGCTGTGGTTTGAATGTGCGCCTCAAAAAGCATATGTTGGAAACATAATTCCCAGTGTCACAGTGTTGGGAGGTGGGGCCTGATGAGAGTTGAGTAGGCCATGAGGGTGGCGTAAATGGATTCATGCAGTTATTATAGGAGTGGGTTTGTTATAGAAGGGCAAGTTCAGACCCTTGTTACTCTCTCTCTCTTTCTCTCTCTTTGCTTTTCTGCCATGTGATGCTTTCTGCCATGTTATGACAGCAAGAAGGCCCTTGCCAGTGCCTTCTGCTTGATCTTGGACTTTCAAGCTTCCAGAGCTGTGAGAAATAAATTTCTGTTCATTATAAATTATACAGTCTATGGTATTGTCTTACAGCAGCACAAAACAGACTAAACAGGATTGGAATTGCCATGACAGGTTTATCAACGAAGTGGAGGTTGAACGAATGTTGGAGAGTCAACCCTATAAAGTAGGAGATCTTCAAAACAAGGAGTTTGGGGGTGCTGGTCTAGCTCGTTGGCCTTTCCTGATCGTGCCTCAGTTTCTTCATTTGTATAACAACTCTAATAGCATCTACCTCATGAGCTGTCCTAAGGATTGAATGAGATATTTGTCCAGATGATATTTGTTTTTCTTTTGGTAAGTTACCCAAATGCTACCACAAGGAAACTGCATAATTTGATAGGAAGGTTGAAAGAAGTCCCCTGTCCTCTCCCTGTGCTTAAGTGAGCATGTGACTCAGGACAAGTCAGTTAGACTCTTTTTATGGAAATTTGAATATTTTCAGCAGAGAGAAAATAACCCTTGAGAATGACTGGAGTTGATTCATCCTGTTGGGGGCAGACTGAAGAGGCCAGAGGCCAGCGCTCAGTTCCTTCTCCTGAGAGTCCCAGTACCACTGTGAGTCCTGTCCTTTCTCCGTTCTGTGGGCTTCTCAATGTTTTTTTGGTCTTAGCTTGGGTTCCCTAGAAACAGAGCCTGAGGGAAATTCTTGTCATATGATTTATTGATGCCCTTGAAAGAAATCATAAAAAAGTGAGGGAAACAGAATAGGATGAGAGAAAAAGCTAAGTAAAGATGTTATCTCAGCTGGAGTCTGGCCTCCGCCTGAGAGGCTGTGGGTTCGTCAGAGTAAGTTCTGCCTTCGGGCAAAGTGGTTGGCTCTTAAAATATCCCATATCAATCCAATGGGAGGTGAAGGGTGAGCCCCCAGATGAGTGGACTCTTGTTGGCAGAGGGCAGTTTTCTGAAGAAGGGGGCAGTTGTGCACTGTTTGTAACCAATGCTCGCAGCGGCTGGTGGATGAGTGCCCCAAAGGTAAGAAGGATCCGGCTGAAGCACAAATAGCAACTATTAAAATTCCCAGTGTCTCCTTTTCTGCTTGAATTAGCCAGAATCAGTTTCTGTGGTTTGTGATCAGAGTGTCCTGACGAATGCATTCTGTAGAGTGCTGGTAGTTATTATTATTATCGATACTATTGCTGTTATTATTATTAGCCACGACTCCCTGACTCTGCTGAGAAGGTCTGTAGATTCTAAAGAATGAGGGATGAAGAGCCTACTATAGATCTTGTGTAAAATATATAATTAGTTCAGCATCAGACTACTCTTTTTAAGGGAAAAGTTACAGGGAAAGTATGAAACGTTTGGAGTTGGTTTCTCAAAATTCTACTGATTTTTAATTAGAAAGAAAAATAGAACTGCAAAAGGAGACTGAGTGAGCATTGGCTCTGAAGCAACCCCCTCAAGTCCCCTCTCATGCATAATTTAATTAAATGATAGAACGTATTCTTTTAAGTGGAAAGTTTATCTGTTTGAATTCTGATCAAACAGCAGTACCCTGGACCTCATGTCCAAGGAAGTAAGAAATTGAAACATACATTTTATTTGATGCCTGAAGTACATTATCTACTCTGCAAATATGTTATTTGAAAATTCCAAAGTTTCTCTTACCAGATATTGCTTTTTCCCCCAACTGCATTTCATTCAGAAACACTCGACATGCCAGGCTTTCTGCTAAGCAAATTTGAAAATGCTTAGTTGAATCACTGTGATTGAGCCTTAGATGAGCTTACAGACTAGAAAAGGAAGTCTGAACATAAATACATATCTCACAGAAGAAAGCACTGCATGTGCTACTGAAGAGGGATACAGACAAAAAGGCTCCACAGGTTCAGAGGAGGTTTGGGAGACTTTCAGTGAGGGGCTTATGAAGGCATCAAGTGGTATCTGCATGGTACTGTGCATGGGCAAATGGCTGGAGTTTAGGCGTTCAGAGATGGGCCATTCACAGGGGCGGGAACAGCATCAGCAAAGACATCAAGGCAGGAAATATGTTTGGGAAGCATCAGGTGGCTTGGCTCAGCAAGTAGCCCTCTGAATATAAACATGACACTCCTGAGACACCTACTAGAATGGCTTGCTCACCGATTGCAGGTCCAGCTGAGACACTCATGTCCACTGTCTGCTGTCTGTCATGATGGAGGACAAGCAAACATCAGGCAGGGAAAGATGCAGGAATGTAAGATCTAGGGGCAGTGGGAGGGTGAAAGAGTCTTTAGGGTTTTTCCTGAGGAGGTAACGAATTTGGCCCATGATGCAGGAGCCAAGTCAGGGGTGGTTTTAACAGGAGATTTTAAGACCCAAGCAAAGTGGAGAGCAATATGCCAGGTGTTGGAAACTAGGGAGCATGCTATGGCGTCCTGATAAACTCTCCTGGGACCATCTTTGGGAGATCATACCTCTAGGTGTCAAGGTCTAGGATAGGCATAGAGCTACAGAACAGGTTTTAATCCATTAAAGCTAAGAGCTCTGTGGTACTGAGACCCATCAGGACAGTTCCTCCTGCAACCAACCCAGCTGGCCAGCCCAGGCTTACCTAAAGGTCTGTGGAGTATCCCAGGGGCTTTTCTGTTGTCAGTTGCTGAAATGCAAACTTGACTATCTGAGCAGGCTATACAGCCTCTCTGTCTCTGTTTCTCACCTGGAACACAGGATGAATAACAAGATCTACTTCATAGAACTGTGTGGGTGAGGTAAGTTAATACAAAGATACAACTTAGCACAGTGTGTGTCGATCCTTCTATTTATGTATCAACTCTAAATTCCAGTGGGGTAGCTGCAAGCCAGATGGTCAAGAGCAGGGAGTCAGAGTGACAGGACACATCTCCCAGGAATGGAGCATCCTGGGTACCACTGGAGACAGCCAGTACCACAGGCCAGCCTGCTACCTGGTGCTGGAGAGCAGAAGGCCACTCCCCAGCAGAGACCTGAGGCCACACTACCATCATCACATGGAAACTCCCATCTTGAATCCAGGCATGGAATTAATATGTGCACAGGGAATGAAAAAAATATTAGTCTCTTGCCCCTCTTTTCAGTACCATCACATCTAGAGGGCTCTTCCCTGCAGCACCAGCTCCTTTTCAACTGTGTGAGGAAATGGAATGGTTTTCTGGAAAGATTCTCGTGAAGAGGAAAATCTTTTTAGAAGAGAGATGATAAAACAATAGATGGGGAAGCATCTGAAGTGGAAAGACCTTGAATAGCGAAGGATCCAGGTTTCCAGATGGTATCCTTGGGGCTGCCAGGACCAACAGAGAGGGAATGAATGTGCTGTCAAAGGAGATTTGTCTGTTTGAGCAGCTACAAAGAGGAAGGCACTGACATCACTAATGGGAAGTGAGAGGAAGCAGGAAGGGGGCCCAGTGATGCTTTCGGATGACTGTCTTATTGACTGCGGTTGACAGGATTGCTTGCAGCCCCAAGCCTCAAATCTCAGGATTTCAGAAATGCACAAGCTGGGCTGGACACCGACCTACTTCTTATGGTCTATTTTCCTCCTGAGATATTTGTCTGCTCTTGAGCTGACATATTCCTTTCCAGAGCCCTCGAGGTAATAGTACATAAAGCAAAATGCTCACTAAATCAAAGACATCTATGCTCTCTGTTATTATAAGGAATTGGTATTTAATTTTACATCTCTTCTGGCCCACTCCATATTCTCAAATCAGAGGTATATAATTAGGGAGGCCATACCTTCAGGTATGGAAAGCCTGTCTTTGTGTCAGTTGTCCTGGCATAATTATTAAGTGTCCCCTCTCTTTTCTCTCTCACAGGTGTCCTAGTTTGGTCCATAAATTATGTGATCACCCGTCTTAGTTTAAATTCCCTCAGCAGCTGACAGTGAGACATTTTGATTCATTTAGTAGCTTCTGCCAGAGCAGCTTCCCCTCTCCTCTTTACCTATTCCCATAGTCAAGACTATGTTTGCAAGTGGCATGAGCCCTACTTGACCACCACTAGGGAAAAGAAGAAAATAATTGGCTCAGTGCAGTCACCTTAGGGAAAGCAGAGGTCCACTGAGCTTCTGAGACAACTGGAACCAAGTTCTCCAATGTCACCAGCACTGTCTTGTTCTGTTTCTAATCCCAGCTGCCTTTTCTCAGCCTAACTCCTCCTAAAGCAGGATTCATGGCCACCAGTAGCTTTTTCTCACATCTCATGTGAGCAGGACTTGTGTCTGTCTGTTCGTTCCAAGCTGGGTGTGTGTTTTGTTTTTAAGAATTCTAATTGTCTAGAATTGGATTCTGTGTCCACTCTAGTAGCTAAAGTGGACAATGCTAACATTGGCAGCCTCACCCAGAATAATCCCCAATGATTGGAATGGGAAGGGGCATTTTCCAAAAGAAAAGAGGACACATTTCCAGAAGGGTAAGGGAGAAGTGCTGAGCTGATATGGCAACTTGTTTACGTAATTTTGCCTTTTTCTGAAATCCCAATTCCTCCATGAAGCCTTTTCTGGCATCCTAGCCCTGGGTATTCTTTCCCTACTCTGAAGGCCATCACATTTCTTGGCTGTGATGCTTATTTGTCATTGAGTCTTAAACTGTCTTACCCCATCTCTTCTGTTATTAAAAGGCATTGCTACTTTATGATTTATCTCTTTATTTTGAATGATTCACCTATTTAGATTATTTTCTCTTTAGCTTGGCTGTTGTCAGGCTGTAGGATTGTGTCTTAGGTTACTTTTTATCCCATAAGTGATCCAAACAGGAGGCTTTTCCCAGACTGGGCTTGAAAATAGTTTGTCTGTTTGATTTGGTTCCTACTGGGCTGTTATCCATGCTGAACACATATCGACCTGGGAGGTCTGGTGGAGAAAAAGTCCTGTGCTGAGAGTCAGGAGACCTGGTTTCTGATTCTCACATGAGCCATGAGACACAGGCCAGATCATAACTTTCTATTTTATAGACTTTTCCATCTGTGAAATGATGGCAAAAAAAAGTGCCCTAACTCTTAGGATTCTTGTGAGAACACACTGGGAGCAATCAAAAGAAAAGTGCTATGTAAATGTAAGGTATGTTTATTCATATTGATAATTCAAATAGAGAACTCAGATAGTCCCAATAAGGAATCATTTTCAAGTAGAGTTCTTGCTACCAAGTTTGCATTTACACAGTTGTTTCCCTCCCTAGATAAAACCACCTCATCTGCTGGAAACTGAACCCGTGGTTAAGCCAACCATTTAATTAACTTATAAAAGCTTTGTGGAACTCTAAAGAAAATATAATAGTAAATTGGTTTCCAAAACTCTCTAATAGGAAAATTCATTTCTTTCATCCCATGTGGCAAAGTATGACTTTACTGTTACATGGCTTTTTTTTTTTTTTTTGGTTGTTTGTTTAATTTCAATAATGAAGTGTTGATGTAATGTTCTTTTAAAACATCAATGTTTTCTTTCTCCTACTGCTAAAGAGTCTAGACTCTAATTCTCTTCTTTTAGTCAAGCTGCAGAAATCCAGTTCAAATGTACTCACTACCTTATGTGTACCAGATACATGTAAGGACTGGGCAATAGGGTTTATAGTGTCAATAGGGGTCTACTGGGTCAAAAGGATCTTAAGGAGCATCCAGTCAAATAGGGAAGACAAATGATAAACAATCCATTATAATTATATCTACAATTATGCATGTAACAATTCTCTAAAGCAGTATAAGAGTCAGGGTAGGTTAGCTGATATAACAAACAGCCCCAATTTTCAGTGTCTTAACATAGTAAAAGGTTATTTCTTACTCATACGAAGTCTAATATGCTTGTTCCTGGTTGGATGTCTCTCTACCAAATGGGGACACAAGGATCCAGGCGTATTCTGTCCTCTGATGCCACCATCTTCAACTTGTGGCCTGTAAGGTCACCATGAAAAGGGATAATAGCCTGGGTAAAGCACATGGGACACTTAGCCATCTTAATCTGATAGTGACACACATGACCTCTGCTTATATTCCATTGGCCACATAGGTCCATCTAATTTCATGGACCAACTGAGATGCTGGGCAGCTGCTTCTCAGCCACAATAACACTATTCAAAAGGGACACATCTCTTAGGTGGATGATTAGCTGCCTCTGCCACTAGTAATGCTATTTTTACAAGTGATAAAAATTGAGGGGCTAAGTAACTTCCCCAAGGTCATACAGCTGGTATGTTGAGAAACCAGATTTAAATCCAGTTTGTTTGCCCCAAAGCTCATGCTCTCCTCACTCCATCACACTAACTTCCTTACCATGACTATGTGACAGACTCCGGCCATGGTTGGGCTCTATCTGCATGATCTGCCCATTGAACCTGTTTTTCCTGGTTTGGGCCTCTAGAAAGCTGGTCCTGCTGCTGCCTTAACTTTCTGGCCTGATTTTCTTCACAGCTCTTGGCTGTGATTGGGTCTTGTTAGTTTTCCTCAACTCTTTCCTCCAGGTGCACTCTCAGCACTGGACAAAGTTTCCATCTTTGTGACACAGAAAATCAAGAAATAGGACTAGAGCTTTTTACAATTGCTGTTTGAAGAAGATAGCAGCCATTTGCCTATATAACTTCAGGCACTTTTAGCTATAAAAACTAGTTGTATCATTTTATGGTTCCATTTCCTCCAGGCTAGTAAGTGGTCAGTTTCAAAGAACAGACAGAGCTTTAGGAATTTAGATGGAAGAGACAATTCTGGGTTTGAAAAATGGAGCCAATTCATTTTGTGAGCATAAATATGTACATGAGGCTCCAATCAGAAGAAACAGGACAGATTTGTATAATGAACTCTCCAGCTAGCCCATCCTGACTCAAACACTGTTTTAAGCTTTGGATGGACCACAGCAAAGGGCTGTGCTCACACTTACCCTGCCTGTTTCAGATGTATGAAACATCAGCCCCATCCACAAAACCCTGATTACATTGAATTCCAGTCCCTATGGCTGCAAAACAAATTACCTTCAAACTTAGTTTAAATAACCATGTATTATGCTCATAGATGTGTGGACTAATAATTCAAACTGGTAGGGACAGTTTGTATTTTTTTTTTTTTTTTTTCTAATTTCTGGGGCCTCATTGAAAGACTCAGCAGCTGAGGGTTGAGATGTCTGAAAGCTTATTCACTCACAAGTCTGATGGTTAATGATGGCTATTGGTTGCGGGGGGTCTCACTTCCCCTTTACATGGGCCTCTGTGTGTGTCTTTCTATGTGAGCTAGTTGGGCTTCCTTGCAAGCATGGTGGCTGGATTCCCAGGATGGACATCTTTAGAGAAAAAAGAGAGTCAAGTATAGAGGTATGTTGTCTTTTCTCAGCTGTCCTTAGAATTCACGGAGCATTGATTCTGTCACATTTTATTCACTGAGGCAGTCACAAAGTTCTCCCCAGGTTTAAGGGAAGGGAAGATAGACTCGGCCTCTTGATGGGGAGTAGCAGTGTTCTGGAAGAATGAGTAGGACTTGAAACATTGCTGTGGCTATATTTGGAAAATCTAATCTGCCATACCTTGCTTTCATTTTGATCCTTAGATCTGATTTAAGTATTAGCTATCATATATTTGGTGCCCATGTGCCAGGTACCTTATACTTAATAAATCTAATCCTGACCCCAACTCTGCGAAGTAGGTCATGTTATGCCTTTTATAAATCAGGAAACTGAGACCCAGAGAAGTTAGCTGACTTACCTAAAGACGCAGAGCTAGCAAATGGTAAAGTTAAGTTGCAAGACCAAGCCTGACCCACTCCAAATCTCATACTTTCCCCAACAGTTCCTATATGATTCCCAGCGGGATGACTCATTTCTTTAATGAAAGGAAAGTTTGGCAGGGGAAGATTGGAGTGGTGGAGATGGGGTAAAGGGAAGTTCAGACACTTTGAATTAATAGTAATTTCCATGAAGGTGCTTGTTCTAATAATTTCCACCTTCCCAAGTCTACATATACTTAGAGCCCATCAAGTCAAGCTGATGTAATCTAAAACCCTCCCTGGTTTCCAAACAGCTGTAATACATTTACTTTGGTTCTCCAGCAAGTATAAAATCTTACTGAAAGACCACAGGACTATATAATGTTAATGGGCAATGAAATCCACCCTTCTTCAGGTGGGCCAAGGAGAAACCATGGAAAGATTTTATTAGGATGACTAAAGAGTTCTTCATTCAAATCAAGATACTTTTTTTTCCCTTGAGACAGAGTCTTGCTCTGTTGCCCAGACTGGAGTGCAGTAGCATGGTGTCAGCTCCCTGCAACCTCTGCCTCCCAGGTTCAAGTGATTCTCCTGACTCAGCCTCCTGAGTAGCTGCGATTACAGACATGTGACATCATGCCTGGCTAATTTTTGTATATGTAGTAGAGACAGGGTTTCACCATGTTGGCCAAGCTGGTCTTGAAATTCTGCCCTCATGATATGCCTGCCTCGGCCTCCCAAAGTGCTGGGATTACAGGTGTTAGCCACCCAGCCTAAATCAAGATACTTTTGAGAGTAAAAAGTGATGCTGTCACAAGTCATTGACCCTGACATAATTAGTATTCTTTTGTTACTATATTGATATTGTAGTTGAGGTATAGTTTAATAGTAAAACATTTACTTTTTAAGAGGCTGGCACAATGATTTTTTAAATATGTACACACTCATGTAACTAACTATTCTCCAGATCAAGATATAGAACACTTCAGCACACCCCTTCTCCAGCATCATTACTATTATGCCAGTACAATGAGTGTAAACAAGTTCTGTCTTGGGCAAATAGGGATGTATAGTCATCCTCGTCATGACCAGTTCTTAACCTGGCTTCTCTGGGGCTGGGCAAGAAGGTGTTTATGCTCAGAAATGATTGATTCTCAAAATTAAGATCCAATAAAGTTTTTGTTTTGGCCCAAGCCATGGCTGAAGCATCTGGGAGGCAGGACACCAAGTCCCTAGGCTGCACAGAGCAGGAGGGGCCTGGATCTGGCCCATGAAACCACTTTTTTCCTTCTAGGCCTCTGGGCCTATGATGGGAGGGGCTGCTGTGAAGGTCTCTGACGTGCCCTGGAGACATTTCCCCCATTGTGTTGGTGATTAACATTTGGGTTCTTATAATTATACAAATTTCTGCAACTGGCTTTAATTTCTCATCAGAAAAAGGATTTTTCTTTTTCTATCACATTGTCAGGCTGCAAATTTTTTGAACTTTTATGCTCTGATTCCCTTATTAAACATAATTTCCAATTTCAAACCACATCTTTGTGAGTACATAAAACTAATGCTTTTAACAGCACCCGAGTTACCTCTTGAACATTTTGCTGCTTAGAAATTTCTTCCACCAGATGCCCTAAATCATCTCTCTCAAGTTCAAAGTTCCACAAATCTCTAGGGCAGGACAAAAATGCTCCTGTCAGTCTCTTTGCTAAAACATAGCAAGAGTCACCTTTGCTCCAGTTCCCAACAAGTTCCTCCTCTTCATCTGAGACCACCTCAACCTGGACTTCATTGTCCATTTCACTATTAGCATTTTGGTTAAAGCCATTCAACAAATCTCTAGAAGTTCCAAACTTTCCCACATCTTCCTATCCTCTTCTGGGTCTTCCAAACTGTTCCAGCCTCTGCCCGTTACCCATATCCAAAGTTGCTTCCACATTTTTGGGTACCCCACTCTACCAGTACCAATTTACAGTATTAGACTGTTCTCATCCTTCTAATAAAGACATATCTGAAACTGGTTAATTTATAAAGAAAAGAGCTTTAATGGACTCATAGTTCCACTTAGCTGGGACTATGATCCCAGGCCTCACAATCATGGTGGAAGGCAAAGGAGATGCAGAGGCACATCTCACATGAGGAGAACAGTGTGGGAGAAACTGCCCTCATTTTTCAGTTATCTCCACCTGCCCCCACTCTTGACATATGGGGATTATTACAATTTGAGATGAGATTTTGGGTGGGGACACAGCCAAACCATATCACTGGTGATGTTGCTGTTGAGAGTGATGGTGGTAATGGCAGTTGTGCTGGGTGGTGGTGGTAATGATGGTGTTAATATAGGTATATATATTTTTAGAGACAGGGTCTTCCTCTGTTGCCCAGGTTGCAGTGGAGTGTCACAATCACAGCTTGCTGTAGCCTGCAACTCCTGGACTCAAATGATCCTCCTGCCTCAGCCTCCCAAATGTTGGGATTACAGGCATGAGCCACTTAACCTGGCTGATGGTGATAGTACTGGTGGCAAGATTGATGTGATGGTGGTTCTGGCAATGATGAGCTGTGTGGTGGAGGTGGTGATGGTGGTGGTGGTGATGGTAGGTGGTCTGATTGTGGTGGAGGGCAGTGAAGATGGTGGTGGTGATTAGTGGTGTTGCAGTGGTGATGGTAGGAGTAGCATGTGGTATGGTAGTGGTGGTGGAAGTGGTGGGAGGTTGTGTGTTGGAAGTGGAGGTGGCGGTGGTGGTGCTGATCATGGCTGGTGGTGAGATGGTGGTAGTGGAGGTGGTAGTATTGGTGGTGATGCTGGTTGGTGCTGATGTTGGTCATAGTTGGTAGTGGTGAAATGCAATCAATCCTTTCTCTCCTAGGGGATCCCTGGGATTCTTTTATAAATTATGCAGCTCTTCCTCAAAGCTTTGCATGCCACAGGAGGAACAACTTCCCTAGTCAAATAAAAGGTGTTTTTCCCTGGCAGGAGCTTCCCAAGCTTACATCTTCCTACCAAGGAGTTGCCCTGAAGATGAGCTCAATAGCTTTTTTGCTAAAGGAGAAGGGGAAAAAATCCCTGGTTGCTAATTCACTACTCAATTTTTGGTTAAGTCCAATCAACTCTACACAGTTTTCATTCTACTTTATGGACTCACACATCCCTTGTCAAACCCATACTTGTCCTAATGTCCCTAGTGAGTGAACCTCTTCAGGTATTAAAGACCGGGGCCCTGGGCAGGATGAAACTAATGGACAACTGTGTTGTAAGGGATCTGGTGCCTTATTGACCTCCCTCAGCACTCCCAGACTGAACCTGCAGAACAGGCTGTCTCCTGTATCTCTGACTGTAACTCCTGTCCGCTGTGTGCCAGGCACCATGCTAAGTGCTTCACATAAAGGATCTCGATGAATTCTTAGCAAAAACGGTGTGAGGGAAGCAATATTATTCCTACTATAAAGTTGAAGAGGCCAAAACTCAGAAAGGGGAAGTAACTTGCCTAAGGTCACACAGCTGACAAGTGTGTGAGTGATAAGTATGTGTAGGGAATGACCATACACATGCTTACCGTGGCTCACCTCATTATTACAATTCGCTTGATCACTGATTGAAACACCCAACAAGGACATCTTCTCTTTCTTCTTCTTTGTTTCTCTTTTTGAGACAAGGTCTCACTCCTGTCGCCCAAGCTGGAGTGCAGTGGTGTGGTCTCGGCTCACTGCAGCCTCAACTTCCTGTGCTCAGGTCTCCCACCTCAGAATCCTGAGCAGCTGGAACTGCAGGCAACTCCTAGGCTCAAGTAATCCACCTGCCTCGGCCTTTCAAAGTGTGGAGATTATAGGTGTGATCCACACACCTGACCTCTTTTTAAAAAAAACTGTAACTTTCAAGTTCAGGGATACATATACAGGTTAGTTACATAGGTAAACTGGTGTCATGGGGGCTTGTTGTACAGATTAGTTTGTCACCCAGGTATGAAGCCTAGTACCCATTAATTATTTTTCCTGATCTTCTCCCTTCTCCCACATTTCACCCTTTGATAGACCCCAGTGTGTATTTTTCTGTGTGTCTATGTGTTTTCCTCATTTAGCCCCCACTTATAAGTGAGAACATATGGTATTTGGTTTGCTGTTCCTTCATTAGTTTGCCAAGGATAATGACCTCCAGCTCCATCATGTTCCTGCAAAGGACATGATCCTATTCTTTTTATGGCTGCATTGTATTCCACAGTGTATATGTACCACACTTTTTTTTTTGTCTGTCTACCATTGATGGGTATTTAGGTTAATTCCACGTCTTTGCTATTGTGAATAGTGCTACAGTGAACATAAGCATGCATGTTTCTTTATGATAGAATGCTTTATATCCTTTTGAGTATATACCCAGTAATGGGATTGCTGAGTCAAATGATATTTCTATTTTTAGGTCTCTGAGGAATTGCCAAATTGTCTTCCACATGGCTGACCTGTTTACACTCCCACCAGCAGTATATAAGCATTTCTTTTTCTCTGCAGTCTCACCAGCCAGCACCTGTTATTTTTTTTACTTTTTATAATATCCTTTCTGACGGGTGTGAGATGGTGTCTCATTGTGGTTTTGATTTACATTTCTCCAGTGATCAGTCATGTTGAGCATTTTTTCATATGATTGATTGTTGGCCACATGTATGTCTTTAAATGTGTTTGTTTATGTCCTTTGCCCACTTTTTAATGGTTTTTTTTTCCTTGTAAACTTGAGTTCCTTATAGATGCTGGATATTAGACCTTTGTCAGATGCATCGTTTGCAAAAATGTTCTCCCATTCAGTAGGTTGTCTTTCACTCACGATAGTTTCTTTTACTGTGCAGAAGCTCTTTGGTTTAATTGAATCCAATTTGTCAATTTTTGCTTTTGTGGCAATTGCTTTTGGTGTCGTTGTCTAAGCTTTGCCTGTACTCATGTCCAGAATGGTATTGCAACAAGGACATTTTTAATCTAGCCGTGGTGCTGGAGCAATAACTGGTTTCATTTGCCCGAAGGCCCAGTGCACTAGCAGGGGTCCCTTAGAGAGGACAAAACACAGAAAGACAACAAGCTGCCACTATTAATGGGAGTTTTCAATGTCCTGTTAAAGCCAGCACCGAATTTCTGACCAAAAAGCTAAAGGGGGTATTTCCGTGACTGAAATCAAGTCGTTCAGGAACTGTTCCCATGAAAAAGCTCCCATTCCTTTTTGATCCGGGAGTGTCCCTCCAGAATAATACAGAGGAAAGCCTGGTTTGGAAAAAGTCTATGTTTTTCTATGAATTTCTATTTTAAAATAAATATCTAAAGAGCATTCAATTTGCAACATATTTGGTTAAAAGAGCTTCTCTCTCATAACAAAGCCACAGGTCTTCCTCTGGGAGCTGAGAAAAGGAGGTGTCTGCCACGTCTGGTGGCTTGGAGCCAGGTCATCTCGAAGCAAGGGCTGACGGGTAGAGCGACACACACCAGGGGCCAGTTTTAGAAAGCTGGGAAACATGGGGCTGTTTCACCCTCTCCCAGGGTAGCAGCCGTGTGGGTTTGATTCACACCCCAAGACGGGGGAACCGGGATGGCCATAGCACCTTTGGGGTGAAACCAAATATGAGACAGCCTGACCCCAAAGGAAACCTGAAGCAAGTTGCAAATTATATTTGGAAACAGTGGGTGATGGGGAGCAATCGAAGGGAAGAGCTCTTGCAGATGCAGCCACGGGACCTGAAGGTGATGCTGAACCGACTCCTGAAAGCCCTGTAATCCAGGCCGCCAAGCTGAGAGGAAAATCACAGCAAGAGACCAAGGAGTTGCCTCTATACGCCACTTGCTTTCTAACACTACAGGTGACTTAGAGCTGTTATCCTCCAGGCAAACGCCGGGGAAGATGTAATAGTCACAGCAGGGCTATGCACACGCCTGCACCTCAGCATTTTCTGGTGGTCGTGCCTGCCAACAGTGTTATGAGGAGGAAGCTGGAGAGCGGGAGGTGCAGGAAGGGACTGGCTCTGAACCCCAAGGCCTCTGAGAGCAGATGGCCAGGAGGGACCTGGAGCCTTGGAGGCTTTCTGCAAGGTCTGTAAGCACTTGGTACCTGCTTCTCCCTCTCCAAGGAGAAGAAGCAGATGATGGGGACAGCATTTAGAGGCCTGCTCAAGTCTTGTCCCTGGGAGAATTGAGAAGGTCTGGAGGAGCCAGGAGCCAGCGAGGGGCAGGGGCTGTTTCCTTAGTAACATCTCTGTTGTGGCAACAGCGGGACAGTGTCCCTGCCTTTACGTCTCCCTGTAGAGCTGTGGCAAGCCCTTCCCAGTGTGCCAGTGGAAACTGCACTAATGATTTGGTTTTCCCAAAGACTTTGCCATGAGTTTCTCAGGCTGGGAAGGAAAGGGCAGGCTGGACCTAACTTGATAATAGGGACCTTAGGCGCTAGAATGAAGGTACCAAAAACATGGCAGAGAAAGATATGGAGTACATTTCACTGCCATCAAAAAAAAACATGGCAGGGCGCCTTGTATTCTTAGGCCATTTTACTGCCACTTTTTCACATTTTACTATACTTTACGGTAGAAAGGTATTCAACCCAGTTGATCTTCCTCCATATGTCATCCTGGAATTATTCTTTTGCTTTTTGATTCATTCAATGACTATTGACAGATTGCCTGGGAACTTGCTAGATGCTAGGGATATTGTATCATAAAAACTGATATTTACTGAGTGCATCATTGTCCTTATGCTGCAGATAGGAAAACTGAGGAACAGAGGTCGCTATGGCAGGGACACTGAGATCTGTCTCCTGTTCTTGGGAGCTTATATTTTGGTAGCAAAGATGGACATCAAACAAATGATTACATAGTTATTTAATTGTCACTGTGATGAATGTTACAAAGGAGATGGGCGTTTGCCACGGTCTTGGGAAAAGGTGTGAAAAGGGACTGGGAAATGACAAGAAGAACTGAAGACAAGTCTTCTGAGTTTTCTTCTGAAGAACCCAGAGATGAGGCCGGGAATGGAGGAAGGCACGAGAGGCTGTGAGGGCTTGAAGTTCCAGGACCACTCACAGGTGCCTGAGGTGCCTCTCCTGCTCAAGCCTAGTCCTGACGTTGACCAAAGATGATGAAGTAAAGAAGTTTTCTCAGGAACACTTGAGTGTATGAGTTTGAGGTTAAGATTGTCCACGGTGTTACGGAGAAGGAGTAATTGCAGTGGTGACTACCTTGAGGTGAGAGGGAGGTGTTGGCTCTATATGGGAGCAGGGATACTTTATCCATTTTAGTGGAGGGAAGGTTGAAGAGACAGATGCAGACGAACTGGGAGATTTGGTGGAGGGAAGATGGGAGTGTTTCTGTCTGATTGCTTTTTCCATTTTCTCAGTAAAATATCGGACAAGATGCTCATCTGGGAGTGAAGCAAGAGGAAGGGATGTGGGCAGTTTGAGGATGGAAGAGAAAGCTCCCGATGGTTGCACTGAGGAGTGGTGGGGTCTGCCTCTGCAGTGTGGCAGGCTCTCTGGGCAGGGCCCCCTTGAGAACTGTGGTCATAATGAATTAAGTGTGAGACCAGCTGGCATTTTTTGTGAGACCAGTTATGTACGCATTTTTCTCGAACAGGAATCTGCTGCTCAGGTGGAGGTATGGAGTGGGTGGAGGGTTGGGTTTAATCCAAGTTGAGGTTGAATCAGGTGAGCATATGAGAGAAAGAGAGGGGCAAGGGGGTGGGGAATTGCTGGACGGTGAGTGGAACGATGGGGGGAAAGGAGGGTTAGGACTGAAAGGGGCTAATGGAGAAGGAAACAGTGGCTTCTGGATTGAAGGTCTCTGTGAAGATGCAGGCTTACTGGGTTGGAATGCACTGTCGGAGTAGGGTGAGTGGAAAGTTTTATGAGTTAGTGCTTTTATTAGTGGTGACAAGGTCAGGAGAATGATAACGGTGAGGATAGCTGTGGGGCATTGGGAGGAAAGTGAAATGGAGGTGAGGAAGTGAAAGAACAGCAGAGCCAGGGTAAAGAGAAATATAGGAAGTCAGGCGCCAGGAGCTCCCATGATTCAGGGGATCACTTGAGGGCTGTCAGAGGACAGGACCAGAAATGAATTGGAGTGGTGTAGTCAGAAGCATGAACTTCAGAGTAGCTGGGGAGTTTGAAGAGAGGAGGTTGGAATGGGAAGCAAGGAGGCCATCTGTGAGAGAACAAGAGACGCCACTTTGTGGGCTGAGGGGAGATGGTGTCTTCAGGGCAGAGTCAAGCTCCAGAGTTAGGGCAAGAGGCTCCATGAAGGCTCAGAGAAAACAGGGCAGGGCTTCAGAAACTTGGTGATGGCTAATCATGAGCTCTGAGGGGCCCAGTGGAAGAACTTGAGGGCAGAGAGGGATAGAAGATCAAGTTGGTGCACACACACAGAGCAAACACGTGAAAGTGGCCTCAGAAGCGGTAAGAGTAGATCTGAGATCCGAGACATCTGATAGTCTGAAAAATAGAGACAAACTTTTTTCGGAGGATAGGGAGGATTGCTAATGACTCTTCCGGGAATAACTTACATATCCAAAAGTAATCATTTGATCACAAACGCTGCTGGAAAACATTATGTCTTGAACTCACCTCAGCTCTCTTAAATTGTTCGGCTGTGCCCTTTTTTGTGGACTTGATCAAATTGTCATTTGGTTCCTTGACCTCCGCCCCTCCCAATCTGACACCATCAAGATCAGCATCAGGAATGAGCAGAGAGCATAGGATTTGTGGCTCTGCGTTGAAGTTACTTCATCCAGGGCGTAACTCTCTCTCAACACCCACTAGACATATCAGCCTGGACCTTTGGGTTGTGTTGCTGACCGGAAGGAGAGTTGGAGTTCTGGAGGAAGAGCTGGTGGAAATTCATCTGATCAGAGCAGTCAAGGCCACGCCCCACCTCCCCTTACCCAGCCATTTGCCTCCTCCCATGCAAGTTCATTTTTCCGGAATATCTTTCCCTAACAAAAAAGAGAGGAAGCAGTGGAGGAATTTTAATTCAAGATCTCAAGCCTATTTTTATGATTTTATGATTATTCCTCCTTGTCTCGAATCGGCCCATTTGTCTTGGGGGCAGGGAGCGCTGCCCTGCAGTGAAAGGATCCATGTTGGAAGTGTGAGGGGAAGAGCCCTGACATAAACCAAACCGTTTTGCTGGGGCAGCAGGTGTGCTGTGGCAGTCAGCTTTGTGAGGGACTCAGAACTACTGCCAACTTAGTCACAAGGAAAATGCATATGAAGAAAAACAGGTAAAGTAATGGAAATCCTAAGTGCAATAAAAACACAAGGATCCAACAAACTGGGTCCAGAAGCAGCACCCAAGCCCATCTTACACCCTCAGTGCCTTCCACAGCAGCTGTTTGTGGAGTTCCATGGGAAAGAGAGTATAAAGATGAGTGCAGTATGCGTGTTCCTCAAATGAATGTCTTGAAGGGACACATTGCAGAGTCCTTCAAGTTTTAAAATGCCATCAGCTAGAGTGACCCTAGTGAGTGGTTACCCCTGGCATTTAAGAGTGCACACGGGTGTTCGTGCACACGCACCCCTGCCTCCATGCACACTTGTCAAAGCAGTAGAGGCAAAGCCTGCCAAATGTGTGACTCATTTAGCCTGAGCTCTTGGCCTAATCCTAGGTTGGTTTTTGGATGAAATATAAACTTATTTGCTGGAATAAGATCAAACATTTCTAGGTTTGGTATTCTGTAACTTTAACAGCAAATTCTTGAGTTTAGCATGTGTGGAAGGAGGAGGGAGAATCTGAGAGGAGGGAAACTGGTTTTAATAATCTTACTTTTCTTTAGCAACTTGCAGCTTACAAAGATCTTTTATCCAAGTTTGTCATTGACCCTCTGAAGATCCCTATTGGGTAGGTAATTTCACATCATCTTTATACATGAAGAAACTGAGATGCCAAGAGTGAAAATCCCTGCAGATCCAGGGAAAGGCTGAGGTCCTTAGACTCACTGACTTTCCCCTTAATGATGGAAAGATCAAGTACAATGAGTTTTTTTTAAGACAGTAACCAAACCTTGTACCTGGAGAAACACCACAGAAGCGTGTGCCTGAGTCAGTGACCTTTACCTAGGCCATTTTACATAAATGCCATTGCTCCTTGCTGGAAACTCTTCATTTGATTCTAGAAAGCATGTAAATAACAGGCCGTGGATCTGAGCCAGAAGCTCAGCGGGCCCTGTAAGAGACTTCATTTTAGAAGTCTTCATGCTCTTCCCCATAAGAGCATTCTAAGAAGGGGTCAATTGCTAAATGTATGAAGGAACCAACTTAAATCAGCTGAAACAGACTAAATAAATCTTAAGTCTTCAAATCAAGTGGCTTCCAATTGTGCCTGGACCACCACCCTTCAGAATTAGGACCCCTGTACCTCTCCACAGATTGCATCCTCCGGAATTGTCCCCAGTTCTTGGGGTGAAGAGGTAGCATGCCAGCGCCTCGCCACAGCATGTCCGTGACTAAGGGCACATCTCTGAGTGCTCTCAGCTGTCCATTTGGCTTCCCAAGACAGTTCAACCCTTTGGCTGCACAGACCTTGGCCATGGGCCATCCTGGGAACTGACCGATCATGGATAAAGGCAAGTCTTGCTATGGAATGGAAGTAATTTAAATTAAAAGCTGCCCTGTGGGGGAAAACCCTATGATTCCTCCCAGACAGAAAAACATCTTCTAAATCTGTGACTTCATTCTCAGTGACTGGCTTTATTCTTTTCTTGATTCCTTTTGTTTTATCTGCGATCTAGGCAGTAACACACCATCATATCTGCATCCTAATGACAGAAAGCGTGGAAGGGGTAAAGAGGAGACAGGGAAGGACTAGGCAGATGGCCCCAGACAAATGGGTGAGTTTTGGGGAAGCTGGAGTGGAGATCAGGACCTGAGGCTGAGGCACGTGATGGAGTCTCATTGATGGAGGAAGCCTCGCAGAGGCAAGGGTGGCACTCAGATGCCCAGGGCTCACATCAATACCAGGGAGTGACTGCTAGGAATCACCTGGTGGTCACTGAAAAGCTGCTGACACCCTGGTTTCCGTGGCTGGGCAGGAGTTGGCCTGCTGATGGTTGGCCTGGAATTCTAGTGGCTGAACGGGGCTAGGTAGAGGAAAGGGCTGAGAAATGTAGAAGATAAAATAACCATCTCACTTCTCTAGAAGTACATGGCAGTGTTATAACAGCAGGCCTTGCCTGGCCCTGCTTTCTCAGAGTGCAGGGTGAAGTTGTCTTCCAGGGATGGGGCTGACACCGTGGCCTGGAAGAATGACTGCAGGAGTAGAGAAGGAGGCAGTGGGTGTACAGATAGGGCAGGGAACCTAGGTTAGATAGGGATAGACTTTTCCTCGTCAGCAATTGTTATGCTCATTGGCTATGATTAACTCTGGGACAGGAAATATGTAATATGGAGCTGCTGACATGCTGAAACGCTGAGATCGTGGTGCAGGCAGACAGAAATGAAATCTGGGATACAGGGAGGAACTGGTAGCCGAATTTCCATGTAACTGGTTCAATATGGGAGAGGTTTCAGAAGGCCAACATCCAGATTTTTAAACAATTCAGGTCACCTAGATGCTTCTTCTGTTAAAGTCGCTGGGAGCCCAGCAGTCCCTGTTCTCTACTCTCAACCGCCACTCCACTCAGGCTGGTGACCACAGGACACCACAAGTCATCTGCCTTCAGACCTGCCTCCGGCTCCCCCTGCCGCAGCCCGCCTTTTTCTCATTCCACCTCCATCTCCAGGGTGGCTCATCTACAAGGCTCAACTCGAGCCCCCATCTCCTTTTACAAACTTTCTGCCTCAGTTTCACATTTTTACCCATCATTATGTGGGTAAAAATTACTATGTATTTTATTGGGAGAGGAAAAATGAGGCAAAGTGCCCATTAAACACCAAAGGGCTATACAATATGAAAAAGTTACATTTTATTAATAGTCATAATCACAAGAATATATTCTATTTTATGTAATAATATGAATAATCAACATTGTATATTATTTTGTAACAATGTTTCACTTGCATTAGCCTTATCTTCTCTGCCAGCTGGTGAACTCCTTGAGGGAAGGGATTCTGTCTTCTTTTAGTAAACATTGTTGCTTCTGCCAACACATTGCTGAGTGAAGGTAAGTGCCAGATCGGTTGATTGACTGATTTCTGCTTGATCAGAAAACCCGCTTTGCAGATAAGAGAGAGAACAGGAGTCCAAGAGATTCCTAACAATGCTATTCAGGAGGTTGGCTCGTTCTCCTAACAATGTGATTGCCCTCTCATTGCCCTACATAAGAAATCCCAGCCTGCAATCCAGCTTGGAAGCTTGGCTCCAGAAGCCAGTGTCTCAAGAGGAAGGTGGAACATTATGATCTTTAATGATCCAACCTCAGAAGTCACATAGCATCACTCTGCATAGTCTATTGGTTGAGGCAGTCATAGAGTTCCACCCTGGTCTGATGCAAGGGAACATAGACCGCCTCCCCACCCCCATTTCTTGTTGAAGATGGGAAGTGGCAAGGCTCTAGAAAAGAGTTTGGCAAACTGTTTCTTAAAGAGAAGGATAGTGAATATTTTAGACTAGCATGTCATACAGTCTCTTGCGACTATTCAACTCTGCTGTTATAGTGTGAAAACAGCCATAGACAAAATGGGCATAGCCGTGTTCCATGGCCAACCTGGACAAATAAAAAAAACTTTAATTCTAAAAACAGGCAGCTGGTTCACAGGCCAGAGCTTGCCAGCCCCTGTTATAGAAGAATATGTCCAATTAAAGATGTTGTATTTTTAAAAATACAATCTACCCTCTGCTCAGAGAGAGATAATACTTTTATAACATATGAATGTCACAGGTATTAAAAAATTCCTCTAAGTAAGAGATGAGGCTGCCTCACAGAACCTTGGGATGCTTAAATGACTTCTCACCATTTTACCATGTCAAGGAGACATCACAAATCCAGCTGAAAGCTTTTTAAGCCAATGAAACCCTTCTCCCATTTCATTTCCCACTCCCTTCCTGTCAACATATTATCCTAAAACATTATCAGGTGAGAATGAAGGAGCCTATGCCACCTTTGCTCCCAGTGTGGCAGTCTTTTGTCTTTGGGCGCCCTGGGAGTCTGTTCTTCCTCTCTGGGCTCCTGGCATCCTATGACCTTCACCTGCCAGCCAAGAACCCTCGTTCTGGAATTTACTCAACATCTCAGCACCAGCAGGATTGCTTATGTCCTTCCATGAATGTAGAGTCAGACAAATACCAAAACTGTATGATCTCGGCTCATTGCAACGTCTGCCTCCCAGGCTTAAGCGATTCTCCTGCCTCAGCCTCTCCAGGAGCTGGGATTATAGGCACATGCCACCAGGCCTGGCTGATTTTTGTACTTTTAGTAGAGACAGGGTTTCTCCATGTTGGCCAGGCTGGTCTTGAACTCCTGACCTAAAGTGATCTGCCCGCCTCAGCCTCCCAAAGTGCTGGAATTACAGGCATGAGTCACCATGCTCAGCTGTAGAAGTTAAATATTTAAAGGCTGAAAAGCAATGCTGGCTGTCTGTCACCAGCTTGTCAGGGAATGTAAGGTGTTGCCGGTCATCTTGTCTAACTTAGACAGAAAAGTGGCAAAAGGGCGGCCAGTGCAGAACCCTCCAGGTTCCTTTGCTAAGCCCCTTGCTGGATTGCCATAGCTCCCTGATTACCATCAAGTGTGTAATCTCCCTTACACAGTGGCTTGCCAGTGCTGAATGCTCAGCTCTGATCCGTCACCTCAGTTCCCTCCATCTGTTTAAAATGCTGCTAGTTCTGTTTTCCATATTCTTATTCTCCCATCCTTCCTCTCTCTTTTATACCAGTGTGTGTGTGCACACATGCACACATACATACACACTTACTCTTTTAACACATCTCTTACACAGAATGAATAGAGCCAGAGGCCTTATGACTACAGCTTAACCCACATGAACTGGCAGGAACTGATTTTTTTTGAAAGCCCTGAGGTTGAGATTGTTCTATTGCTTAACACAGACCACAAATAGTGTTCTTATGAATACACAGGTTGGAGGTCTCATGCCAGGATAAGTCCTGACTCCCCTGAGCCCTCCTGGCCACTGGACCACACTTCAGTGATGGAGTGTGGGCAGGGGTCCTGGAAAACCCTCTGACCACTGTGTTTGAGCTGGCCCACAGGAGAAGGAATGCTGGAACCACAACTCCCCTACGAACTTGGGAGTTTATCTTCTTCCCTGTGGTTTGTCTTTTCCCCCTCCCACAGAAGTTTTCTGTGACAAACTGATTTCCTTATTGAATTAAATACATTTTTATCCATCTGATTATGCTGGAAAATTGTATGCAGAACAGAAAATATCCTGCAGTTCCTTCCTACATAAGCCTGTGTGTGAATGGATCCTGCAAGAATGAAAACGTTGAGCTTTTTTTTCCTGTGGGCTCTTGGTACGGTTTTATAGGTACTGGGGTCTGGATCTAGAACACAATTCAATTGCAAACCAGTGTACCATGCTTTCTGTGTAGCAGCCATGCCCCATATCCTGCCTGTGACTTATTCCCCCATTAGATTTCACTTCTAGATGGCAACGACTTACTATAGCATTTGATGTAGGCCTGAGAAGCAGGCACTGATGTTGGACTGAAGGAAAAGCACCTTTGTTCGGGGGCATGATGGATGGGAGTAGGTCAGAACATAGCTCCTTTTCCCAGGGTTGCCAGATGCCAACCCTTGGACTTGAACTGCCCAGCCTCCAGAATCATGAGCCAATAAACTTCTGCTCATTATACATTACCCAGTGTGTGGTATTCTGTTGTAACAGCACAGTATCTCTCTGTGCCCCTGAGAGATACTGTTACCTGGTGCAGCGGGAATCCCACACACAGTGGGAGAGCCAGTCACAATGACTTTTTGCCCTAGTGACTGGAGGAAGGCCCCAAAGACTCCATGTTGTGCCATCAACTGTTTAATTACCAAATTAAGGGAGGAGTTGTCCAGGGTGTCTTAGGGGAGAACTGAGGTTTCCTGGATGGTGGTGGGGATCTTAGCAACTGGGGTTAGCAATGGCCTACCAATCAATATAGAAGCATTTCAATGTTTTAACAGCTAGTTTGGCTGTATTATTGAGTTTCACCTGAATAGTAGTTCTGCTTGGACATGCCTTGTGTATCGGGCCAGGGTTGATGGTTATGAATTTTCCTGCTCACCACATGGTAATCCCTAGATTATTCTGAAAGCTCCAACAAATCACTTAAGCTCAGTTACTAAGATGCACCCAAAGCCAAACCCAGAAGTACAAAGCACAAAGATGGTGGAAATGGATCTGGAGAGTAGTGGCAAGAACTGCCCACTTCCCTGAGCAAAGTGGTGGCATCTAGTAGTAGGGAGGGTGGCTGTGTTGAGTGTCCACAGTGTGACAAATGTCTTCAGAACCTGCAGTCCATGAAACTGAAGTCTGAATCCTTGTAAGTTCCTCAGCATCTATAAACCTCTGAAAAATTGACATAATTATAATACCTCATGGAAAGTCACAAGTAGAAGTGAAAATTTTAGCCAAAAGGAAAGCTGAGTCTGAGTTCTTCCACTGGGTTGTCAAAATGTCCCACAGGATTCATCAGGGCTCTGATTTGATTCCAGGTGATCAAATGGTTTGGCTGTGTTCCCACCCAAATCTTGACTTGAATTATATCTCGTAGAATTCCGACATGTTGGGTAGGGACCGGGAAGGACGTAATTGAATCACGGGGGCCGGCCTTTCCCATGCTATTCTCATGATAGTGAATAAGTCCCAGGAGATCTGATGGGTTTATCAGGGGTTTCCACTTTTGTGACTTCCTCATTTTCTCTTTGTGCTGCCACATAAGAAGTGCCTTTGGGGCCAGGCACGGTGGCTCATGCCTGTAATCCCAGCACTTTGAGAGGCCAAGGTGGGTGAATCACCTGAGGTCAGGAGTTTGAGACCAGCCTGGCCAAGATGGTGAAACCCTGTCTCTACTAAGAATATAAAAATTATCTAGGTGTGGTGGCACATGCCTATAATCACAGCTACTCAGGTGGCTGAGGCAGGAGACTTCCTGGGTGGTGGAGGTTGCAGTGAGTAAGCCAAGATGGAGCCATTGCACTCCAGCCTGGCTGACAAGGGTGAGACTCTGTTTCAAAAAAAAAGGAGTGCCTTTGGCCTCCCGCCATGATTCTGAAGCCTCCCCAGCCATGTGGAACCATAAGTCCAATTAAACTTCTTTTTCTTCCCAGTCTTGGATATGTCCTTATCAGCAGCATGAAAACAAACTGATACACTAGTAATGTAATCTAAGTCCAGGAACAGGGAGTTCAGGGAGGAGACATCAATCTGCAAATACTGGAAAAGAGTGTTATCTTTAAGATAATGAAGTAGCATTCTGGAGTTTATCAATGTCTTTCGAGTTTGATTAGTGCTATGGTTTGAATGTGTCTCCCAAAGTCCATGTGTGGAGGACTTGGTCCCCAGTGTGGTACTGTTGGGAGGTGGGGCCTAATGGAAGGTGTTTGGGATATGGGGACACCACCCTCATGCGTGGATTAATGTTATTATCTCAGTAGTAGTTTCCCTATAAAAGGACAAGTTTGGCCCCTCTTGTTCTCTCTTTCTCTCTCCCCCACTCTTTTTGCTTTTCTACCATGGAATGATACAGCAAGAAAGCCTTTGGCAGATGCCAGCCCTTGGACTTGGACTTCCCAGTCTCCAGAATCATGAGCCAATAAATTTCTGCTCAATATTAATTAGCCAGTGTGTAGTATTCTGTTGTAACAGCATAACACACACTAAAACAGTAAGAACCAATTTCCCAGCCCGTGATTATCTCCAGGTGTTTCAACAAAATTAGATTTCTGAACATGCAAAGTTTGGAACCAATACCACAGGTGACTTCGTGAAAGTGTGGACCATTCTCTAAAACCAACTTACAAAGCCAACTCATATTGGAACGTATGTCTCTACCTCTCTAATACTTTCTCTTCCCTCTTTTTCCTCTCTCTTATTCCATTTTGCACTTTTTTTCTTTCTTCTTCATTTTCACAATGGACTGTTTGTGTCCCTTTCAAATTCTTATGTTGAAATTCTAACCCTCAGTGTGATGATATTTGGAGGCAGGGCCTTTGGGAGGTAAGGGGAATTAAGAAACAATTAGGTCATGAGAATAGAGCTCTCATGAATAGGCTCTAATAAAAGAGACCCCAGACAGTTTTTTTGTCCTCTGTCTGCCTTATGAGGTGATATGGTTTGGCTCGTGTCCCCGCCCAAATCTCATCTTGTAGGTCCCATAATTCCCACATGTTGTGAGAGGGACCCAGTGGGAGATGACTGACTCATGAGGGCAGGTCTTTCCCATGCCGTTCTCAGATTAGGGAATGGGTCTCATGAGATCTGATGGTTTTGAAAATGGGGGTTTCTGTGCACAAGATCTCTCTTTGCCAGCTGCCATCCATGTAAGATGTGACTTGCTCCTCCTTGTCTTCTACCATGATTGTGATGCCTCCCCAGTCATGTGGAACTGTAAGTCCAATAAACCTCTTCCTTTTTTAAATTGCCCAGTCTTGGGAATGTCTTTATTGGCAATGTGAAAATGGACTAATTAGAAGTGAGCAGTCTCCAACCTGGAGGAGGACTCTCACCAGAACCTCACCATGCTGGCACCCTGATATTGGATTTCTCAGCTCCAGAACTGTGAGAAATAAATTTCTGTTGTTTATATATCACTCAATCTATGGTACTTTGTTAGAGTAGCTCAAACTGGCTAAGACAATCCTCTTTATTGCTTCATCCTTTTTCTCCTTTTGCTATGTTTTATTTATCATTGGGAGCCTTTATTAATATATTTTCTTCCTGTGCCTCATCCTTCTGTTCACTCTCTTTTTCCTTCTTTTTTTTTTCTGAGGCAGAATCACATTCTGTCACCCAGGCTGGAGTGCAGTGGCACGATCTTGGCTCACCACAGCCTTGACCTCCAGGGCTCAAGTGATCTCCCAACCTCAGCCTCTCAAGAAGCTGGGACTACAGGTGCACACCATCATGCCCAGCTAATTTTTGTTATGTTTTGTAGAGATGAGGTTTCACCATGTTGCTCAGGCTGGTCTTGAACTCCTGAGCTCATCCACCTCAGCCTCCCACAGTGCTGGGATTACTTCTTCAAGTGTGTTATTACTTTAGATGAGCTCAAATGTAATATCTCAAGTGGTGGCAATTATATTTAAGAAGCAGTTTGGTAAGGGGAATTCACCCCAACTCCACCAGCTGAAGCACTCAGATTCCTCTGGAGACAACGTAGAAACACCAAGGCATCAGAGAGTAAGAGACTCAACAAGTGTCCAGCACAGGCCTGAGGAAAGACCTGGGTCTCCAGCACCACCCTGCACTATCACTCATTAGGTCTCCCTCCCAGAGATCCCTCAGCAGTTTTCATTTCCTTCTTCCTCTGATTCCACATTTGCCAGGCTTATAATAAACGTCATTGTTGAGGGACATCAGTATTGGGAAAGTGGAAGTCCTGGTCATGGGATAGGAATCATCCAGTCCTTGGTGGAGGGAGATTCTCTCTGCCAAAGATGTCCAGATTTAGTTTACATCATTGTCTTCCTGCATCTGTTCATTTTGGAGCACCGACCTATTTGAGTTCTTGAAAGTCAGCAAGACTAAAGACCACTCACTGACCAGTGGCAGGTTCGCCAAGACTAGGTCATCCTGGAGGCCTCATGGTAGGCGGCAGGCAGGCCTGCAGGCAGTCTGGACACTTCCCTTTGTATTCAGCGCCCCATGAGGATGTGTGTAATTGCAACATTCTGGAAGCTGTAAAAATCCTCAGGACTAAGCAAACTGTGATAGGGATGGCCTAGTTCACAGGTGCTCCCCAAGAAGAGCAGATGGAGAGGTGTCTTACAAATAAGAAATTTGACTGTTATGACAACTGCGTAGCAGCAGGAAAGCATCTGACATGGTGTTAACAGACTAAATGATAATGACACATAATTAAATAGCACTGAGTTGTATGTGGGCATCAAGATCAAGGCTGGAAGAGTGGAGATGTGAAAACATAGACGGTTGATTATTACGTTCTGAGTGAAAATGTTTTAAAAACTTTAAGTTTCTGCCGGGCGCGGTGGCTCACGCCTATAATCCCAGCACTTTGGGAGGCCGAGGCAGGTGGATCACGAGGTCAAGTGGTCGAGACCATCCTGGTCAACATGGTGAAACCCCGTCTCTACTAAAAATACAAATATTAGCTGGGCATGGTGGTGCGTGCCTGTAGTCCCAGCTACTCGGGAGGCTGAGGCAGGAGAATTGCTTGAACCCAGAAGGCGGTGAGCCGAGATCGTGCCATTGCACGCCAGTCTGGGTAACAACAGCAAAACTCTGTCTCAAAAAGAAAAAATAAAAACGCCGGAGGTCGTGGCGCTCGCGAAGGCGAGGTCATGAGTTCAAGGCTAACCTGAGCAACCTTATAAGCTCAAACTGATTGGCAAAATAAATAAATAAAAATAAAAACTTTAAGTTTTGTAATAGCCAGTTTTCACTATTATAATACTGCATGACAGATAACCCCCAGACTCTTAATAGCTTATAACAACCAATGTTTATTTCTTGCCAACTGATTTGCAGGTTGATCATAGGCCAGATGTGGGTCAGCATGACTAGGCTGTACCCAAGACTTTAAGTTAGATTCAGGTCTGCTCCATGTATCTTCCTTCTGAGACTGCTCACAAACACCAACATGACCTGGGCCATAACTTTCTCTTAGCAGAGATCCTAAGATTAAGAGGGGCAAGTGAAGACATGCGATATCTCTTAAGCTGTCTTCCTAGATCTGGAGTGTGTCACTTCTGCTCACATTCCCCCGGCCAAAGCCAGCTATGACGAAGCCCACAGTCAGTGGGATAAGGAAGTATACTCCATTAAGGGAAATTGTTGAGTTGTGTCCCCTAAACTTCACATGTTGAAGTCCTTACCCCGAGTACCTCATGATATGACCTTGTTTGGAGACAGAATCTTTACAGAGATAATCAACTTAAAAAGAGGTTATCAAAGTAGTTCCTAATCCAACATGACTGGTGTCTGTCCTTATAACAGGAAGAAATTTGGACATAAAGACAGAAAGGGAAGACAGTGTGAAGACTTAAGGAGGAGATGGCCATTTACAAGTCAGAGAGAGAGAGCTGGATTCTTCTCTCACAGCCCTCAGGTGTAACCAACCCCCGCAACACCTTGATGTCAGACTTCAGCCTGTAAAGCTGGGAAAAATAAATGTCTTTTGTTTAGGTCACTCTAGCAAACTAATACAGAAGGTTGGTAAGAAAAGGAAAGGAAGGGAGAGTTAAGGACAGATAATGCAGTCTATGATGATGTTATTCTGCTACTCATTCTTAGAATTTAATTTCATATAGTGGGCCAGGTGTGGTGGTACATGCTTATAATCCCAGCATTTTGAGAGGCCAAAGCATGTGGATCACCTGAGGTAGTGGGCTGGGTGTGGTGGCGCATGCCTATAATCCCACCATTTTGGGAGGCCAAAGCTTGTGGATCACCTGAGGTCATGAGTTCAAGACCAGCCTGACCAACATGGAGAAACCCCATCTCTACTAATAATACAAAGTTAGCCGGGCGTGGTGGCACATGCCTGTAATCCCAGCTACTTGGGAGGCTAAGGCAGGAGAATTGCTTCAACCTGGGACGAGGAGGTTGTGGTGAGCCAAGATCACGCCATTGCACTCCACTCTGGGCAACAAGAGCAAAACTCCATCTAAAAAATAAATAAATAAATTTAACATAGTAAAGAATTCATTGAAAGTTCTTTTCTCATTAATAATACATCTATAACAACAATCACAACAGCAACAATTAATCAAATAAAACTCAAGCACTACTATATGCCAGGCATTGTTCTAAGGTCTGTCTATAAATAAATGTATTTAATCCTTAAAACAAAATAGTGTCTACGAGGTAGGAACTATTGTTATGTCCAGCTTAAAAGATGAACAAGTCGAGACCTTGTTACTGGTAGTGAGGCATGAATGGGGCAGGATAGGGCCCCCACCCACTAGAAATGTTAGGTGATGGTGGGACTTACCTCATTGCCTCTCTAAAAATGACAATTTGGCAGCACCACTGAGAGGCCATTTCCTGAAGCTTCACACCTGTTAACATCAAAATGTTAATTGAATGCAGGCTCCAGGGAGAAGCAGCTTCCTGGGCATGCGTGTTAAGAGACAAAAATGGTCACCTGTGATCTTTGGGAGGCACACACCACCAGAAAAGGGAAGAAAGCTTCAGATGGGCACGTGGATAACTCCCTAAACCTACAGGCGCTCAATTCCCAAGGGTAAGGAAAGCACTGGGCACTCGGAAAGTCCACGCTGAGAGGATCATGGGAAAGAGGTGAGCCTAAAATCAAGGTTAAAGGCCCTTTTTTTTTGCTGTCTTCTTTTGCTCTCTTTTCCCTCTAGGACCTTCAGGTGCCTGCTTTGGTCTCTTTCAAACAAATTTTCCTTTCTTTCTTGTTCCTAAGCCTTTTTAGTAAACTTTCACTCCTGCTCTGAAACTTGCCTCGTTCTCCTTTACTGCTTTATGCTCCTCAGCTGAATTCTGTCTTTGGTGTAGGCAAGGACTGAAGTTGCCGTGGATGCATATGGATTCACTGCTGGTCATGTTGGGTAACTCAGATCTCTTTCACCAGCAACAGCCCAGAGAAGCTAAGCCACTTGCCAAAGCTCACACAGCGCCGTGGCAGAGCAGGGATATATCCCAAAAGAGTTCTATTTGCAGAGCCTGAGCCCTAATCATTATGCTATACACCATCTCTCATAGTCAATACTGTATTTTCTCCAATACATTTGAATGATTGTCCACATCAGGCAGACAAGTTTATTTCTTATAGTCTGCAATCTTATGTGATCTGGCTCCTGCAGACCTCCTTGGCCTCACCTCAAATCACTCTGTTCTTCACTTCAGGCACATTGATCTTGTTCTTAAACATGCCAAACTTGGCCCTGCCTTTGCTTAAAGCCTTTGCATTTGCTGTTTTTCCTTCCTGGAATACCCTTCCCCCAGATCTCTGCTGGATGCATTTTTTTTTTAGATGGATTTTTGCTCTTGTTGCCCAGGCTGGAGTGCAATGTTGCAATCTTGGCTCACCACAACCTCCGCCTCCTGGGTTCAAGCAATTCTCCTGCCTCAGCCCCTCTGAGTAGCTGGGATTACAGGTAAGTGCCACCACACCCGGTTAATTTTGTATTTTTAGTGGAGACAGGGTTTCTCCATGTTGATCAGGCTTGTCTTGAACTCCTGACCTCAGGTGATCTGCCCGCCTCAGCCTCCCAAGGGGCTGGGATTACAGGCGTGAGCCACTGTGCATCTTTTTATTGTTCCAGTCTCAGTTTAAATGGGATTATTTTCTAGAGAGGTCTTTTCCAACCACCTGTCAAAGCAGCTAACCCCACCCTAGCTACTCTTTATCTTATCTCATTTCCTTTTTTTGTATGGCTGTTATCAATATCTGGAGTTATCTTTTAAAATTTACTGTTTACTTGTTCATTTTCTATCTTGTTCATGACTGTAGTCTCAGTACATAGAGTGGATGATGGCAGAGAATAAGTATTTGTTGAGTAAATGGATAAGTTCTCACTCTTTCATGACATTAGGTGAACTTTCCAGAAGTACCCAGTCTCAAGTCTCCCTCTATCTTCCAGACAGTACAAGGAAATCTGAAGACATATAATCCACACAGAGGCAGAAAGATGCTACTGAAGCCCAATTTATGTCCAATAAGACACAGACTTTGAGTTTTAGTCATTGTGGTTGAAGGCAAATGGGGTCATCCATTCTAGGAAAGAAGAAAGAGCAGATGGGAAATAGTCATACAAGATGCATGGAGAACAGATAGAGTCGAACTTCCATAACTTTGGCTTCACAGTAATTATTTACTGTATTGGATGAGGTTGGACAAATCTGAGCCTGTCCAGAGAAGATGCTACTTGAGTTATCTGTGTTTGGATTAGATATGGGCAGCCAGACCGTCTGGAGAGGTTTAGGGCTCAGCACCAAGGCTCTGATCTTTACTCAGCTGCAAGCACCTCATTGCCCTGCCACCTCTGCTTCATGGGCTGGAGGTCTGTCCTCTTGCAATAATGTGGGAAGAACTGGACACTGGGTCAGTTTCTACTATTTTTTTTAATGAAACCATCCAGTGTAATGAGCTGGAGGATAAATAACCATACCTCTGAAGTACAGCTTTGACTGTAGTCCAGTGTCTGGGCTGACTCTGAAACATCTCAGATTGTGTATCCTGAGACTGTGCTGGCTGATGTCCTGGCCACAAGCATTCCATCCCACATCCCAGGCATCTGAGCAAAGCTGCTTCCTGTATGGGGAGGTAGAGGATTTGATGGGTTAGTTGAAACTAAAATGTCTGCAACCCTAGATCCTGCCTCTGTTTTGGAGTGACTTGTTAGACAGGAGGGTCACTAGTAATTCAGGGCACCTTTCCTCAAAGAACTCAAGATTCGTGGCAGAATTTGAAAAATCTTGAGGTTTGATCTTGATGGAAGACTAGAGACTGAAAAGTAGATGATCTACTTAACTTTATGCAGAGAACAAATGTATCCGCTTTTTTTTCTTTAAGTTCTGGGATATGTGTGCAGTATGTGCAGGTTTGTCACATAGATAAACATGTGTCACGGTGGTTTGCTGCACCTATCAACACATCACCTAGGTATTAAGCCTGGCATCCATTAGCTATTTTTCCCGAATTGCATTCACTTTTTGAGATGGCCAGAACCAGGCATGGGGAAGGAAAGGTGAGAGTTTTGGACTCCTATCTTTGTCGGTGTGAAAGGCTCCCCTCTGGTAGAAGGCACTTAGGAATCACTGACTGTTCCCGCAACCTAGAGAAATTCACTCAAGATTTCTTAAGTCCAAGAAACATTTTTCTGGATCAGGGCGACATTTCTCATTCTGTGAGGAATGCTGTTGACATTAGCAGGCACTCGTCTCTCTGTACCTACAATCATTTTTAAATGTTTAATGAAGTTTTATGTGCTTAAAACTTTTTATTGAACTATACACACAGAAAACTGCATATCCCAAGTGCTCAGGTTGACGAGTTTTCACAAACTAAACACACATAATTGGCATCAGACCAAGAAACAGAATATTGTCACATCTCAGAAGTCCTGCTTATCCCTGCTTTCACTCACTGTCTCCAATACTAACCAGCTATCCTGACATCTAACAGCATGGATTAATTTCACCTATTTTTACATTGGCTTCTTTCGTTCAATATTTTACTTGTGAGATTCATCCATGTTTCTGTATATAGCAGTAATTTACTCATTCTCACTGTTACAGAGTATTCCATTGTGTGAATATACCACCGTTTATTTATCCATCCTACTATTGATGGACAGTTGGGTTGTTTCCAGTTTGAAGCTATTACAGGCATAGTTCTGTAAATATCCAAGTACGCATCTCTTCATCCATATATGGAATATATGAGGAGTAGTATTGTTTGGTCATATGATAAATGCATGTTTAATTTTATAGGAAACTGCCAAACTGTTTTCCACAGAAGTTGTCCCATTTTGTATTCCCACTAGCAGTGCATCACTAACACTTGATAGTGTCTGTGTTTCCATTTTAGCAACTATTGTGGATACCGAGTGGAAACTAGACTCACTATTTTTTACTCTACCTGTCCTTTAGTCTTCCTTCTATGTCTCTATTTTTCTGTAAACTGTCCTTCTCTGCTTTCCTTTCCAGCTGGAGGAAACCGTGGCTTCACCACACTTCCTAATAGTTTACATCATTAATCCAGCTGAGACCAGCTCAGTCAGAAATAGACATTTCTTAGTATCAATTCCAAAATGAGTGAAAGGAAATCTGATCCACTTGGATTACGTTAAGAGCGGATTGTGGACCCCTCAGCTCCCCGCAACCATATATTGAAGGCTTAACCTCCAATGTGACATTTTTAAAGATGTGTCCTTTAGGATAGATGGGGTTGGTATCCTTATAATAAGAGGAGGAGACAGCTGAAAGCTCTTCCTCCACACATAGAGGAAAGCAATGTGAGGACATGGCAAGAAGGTGTCAGTCAACAAGCCCGGAAAGGAGGTCTTACCAAAAACTAATTATGATGGCATCTTGATCTTGGACTTCTAATATCCAGAGCTGTGGGAAAATAAATGTCTGTTGTTTAAGCTGCCCAGCCTGTGGTATTTTGCCGTGACAACCAGAACAGATTAATACAGGCCAGGTGGTTGCACATGAGCCAGTCAGTTGCAGTGGGGCTGGGTCAAGGTCTCCAAATATGACTCCTGGGAGAGCACACTGGGAGCAAGTAGATGGCTGGTTCTTAAGCAGGGGCCAGGAAGGTATCCCAATAATCATCTTTTATACAAACCTTTAAAAGAGACTACCTCACTAAATGGCCTATGAGCTAACTGGGGGACCTCAGTAATCAAAGGGACATTTTACTCAGTCATTTAACAAGTATTTATGAGACTTCACTGTGTGTTAGGCACTGTACTCAGTGCTCAAGATACTGCAATGACTGAGTCTGAAAAGCCTTTGCCCTCAAGGAACAAAGCATGGCTGATGAGCAGATGTCTGATATTTCAAAGTCATTCATGTCAAGATAAATGTATTCTGCCTCCTCTTTACACTGCTATTAATTTTATTTTTTATTAGGCTTCCATTTGATGATAAATAATGTACCTCAACTGAAATCTTAACCACTGCTCAATTTCCTGCTGAATTAGCAAATCTGTTCCTTTCTACTCCTAATAATAACATTTAGGACTTTGTAAGGTGTTACTACATGGCAAGCATTTTTCTGATTGCTTTATATACACTGACTCATTTAATTTTCATAAAAGCCTAATATAGTAAGTACTTTTATTATTATCTCCATTTTATAGCTATGAACTTCAAATGTGCCCTTATTGTTACTGCCAATCACACTATATTTTCTAATCCACACTATATTTTCTAATCCATTTACTTTCCTACCCAATGACTTCACATCCTTTTCTGTCCCTTCAAACCTTCAGTTCCACCCCGCTATGTCCTAATCCTTAGCTGATGACCTTGTTTCCAACTTCACAGTCCAAGAAGAGCTTCCACAAACTCCCACAACTACATCTATCTACCCACCTGCCAGCATCTGCCTTCCTGCCTAATAATGAGATAGATGATCTGTGCTCCTGTGGAAAGAAATCTCTCCATCCATATAGAAATTTCCAATCATTTTCTTCTATTCAAGAACCTTATCCCTATCATTTGTCACTTTCTCCTCTGTATTGCTAACTTTTCACTAGCTTATGGATCATTCCCATTTATAAAAATATGCTGTATTAATCTGTTCTCATGCTGCTACGAAGAAATACCTGAGACTGGGTAATTTATAAAGAAAAGACGTTTAATTGACTCACAGTTCCACATGGCTGGGGAGGCCTCAGGAAACTTACAATCATGCTGGAGGGCACCTCTTCACATGGCAGGAGAGAGAATGAGTGCCGAGTAAAGGGAGAGGCCTCTTACAAAGCCGTCAGATCTCATGAGAGCTCACTCACTATGACGAAAATGGCATGGGGGAAACCACTTCCGTGATTCAATTATCTCTACCTGGTACCATCCTTGACACATGAGAATATTATAACTCGAAGTGAGATTTGGGTGGGGACACAGAGCCAAAACACATCATATGCTGTGTTCTTCCATATTAAAAAAGTTCTTCAACTATATTTTCTTTGTTTCTCTTTGCAGCAGAATTTGAAAGATGTTTCTAAACTCAGTAGCAAACTCCTCTGCTCCCATTCTTTCTCGTGATCACTCTAAACAGGATATTGCCCCTACCACTAAACTAAAAGTGTGCTTGTTCTCTATGTTGTTAAATACAATCCTTGGTTCTCCATCCTCGATGAGACTTGACCCATTGGCAGCATTGGCACGGCTGATAATTCCTTCCACCCTCTTGATACCATTTCTATATGTGGATTCCAGACCCTCCCACTCTTCTGGTTTCTTCCCATCTCTCTGCTTGCTCTTTTTCATGTTCCCATGCTCCTTCTGCCTCTTCTCTCTCACCTTTGACATGGAGTGCCTTAGGGCTCCATCTTTGGTCCTTTCTTCTCTCTACATGCATGCTCTTGGTGATCTCATGCAATCTCACAGTCTTTGAAAACCACCTATACATCAACAGCTCACTAGTTTACATACCCAAACCAAACCACAAACCATCTCTCCTCCAAACTTTAGAGGTATATAGACACACGTCTTATCAACTTCTCCACTTGGATGTCTAATAGACATCTTAGACATAACATGTATGAAACTGATTTCTGAGGCCATGGCAGTAATATATGGTCACAGCCATCTTGTGACTATGAGGAGGGCTGGCATGAAGTCAATGCCAACATGTTGAGAATGGCAGAGTAGAAGATGAAAGAGTCAGTGTTCTTGAAGACACATTTGAGCCACTCTAATAACCAACCTAATGGCTGTTCTAATTCTGGGCTTCTTGGTTTTTGAGATCACAAATTATTTTTCAGTTGGATTTTCTGTTACTTGTGGTTACAGTCAGCCTAATTATATCACACAAACTGGAGGACAATCTAATGGAGAAATCAATATTGTTCCCTGGTTGTATTCCTTACACATTTGCCCATCAAGAGACTAGAGACAATTAAAAGAATGGGAACATTAAAAAATTCATCTGTAGGAAAAAGTATCTGTTTCCCCATCAAGAGGCTAGAGATAATGAAAGTAACGGTGGAGACATTAAAAAAATTGCCTATAGGAAGCACCCTGAGATTTCCTAGGGCGACTTTTTTTCTTCTCGAGGAAAGATATCTTTTTCTTTATTTCCTTTACTAACATAATGCTGCCGGTTAATGGGATGAGTTCACGTCAAGGGTGTGGCCAGTGTAGTGGGTGTGTAATGAGACTGGTGTAATTCTGGACTGGGAATTTCATATATGAATAAAGATTTATTCCAAACTTAATTTTCAAACACTCCCACTCTGTAGGTGAGTGAGTATACGAGGAGTTCTAAGTATCAAAGTTAGGGGTTAAGTTCTGAGGCTGGAGGCCAGTGGTATGATTCGAGAAAATTATATAACCACTAGCTTTGGAAATAGACATTGTTGAGGAACTATAAAGATATGAAAATAGTTTAAGACAGCAATGCCTGGACACTGTTACAACTTTTCTGGAAGGCAGTTTGGCAATGTGTATTAAAGTCATCAGCAGTGATCACATCTTTTAACTCAGTGATCACATCTTTTCACTTTATTGGAATCTAGAACAAGGAAATAATCCTAATGAGGAAGAGTGACATCATACCTACCCCGGTTTCTTGGGTCCACTCCTCCGTGTTGTTCAGTTAGAGCTGTTCTAGGCTAATTTGACAGCACATGTTACCACGGTAGGTGGAAGACAAACAGTAAGAGGGCCTTAAGAAACTGTTAGGAGGAAAATCCATTTCTCATTTGAATCCACATTTTGTTTTCTTGGGAAAAAATGCCTGTTTGCTGTGGTGAAGTGTGCTTTCAATTAGGTAGCTCAGAGGAACCTGGCTGGAACTCTTATAACTGAAAAGGCTAAACTAGACGGTAAATAGTCTCTTCTGCAGAGTTACAAGACCAGGACCCTCCCGACCTCACTTTGGGGTCTTTGACTCCTGGGCATAGCAACTTCCATTAATATCTGACAAATCTGAGGCAGCAGGGTCTGGAAGACACAAGAAGAGACTGGGGGCTGGGGAGGTGGGAGAGGCGGGATGCCTTTCTTCTCCAAGCCACCTTCCAGTCATGCTGCTTGATGGCTCCAGAAGCTTTCCATTGTTTTCTGTGCAGCTTCTCACATCTTATCTGGAATATTTCTATGGCCAGATAGGTTCCTACCTCACCTTCTCAGTTTTCCCTCAACTTCCTGGGAAAGTTCGAAAAGTCCTTCCCTCTTACTTTAGATGCATATACAACATTGCAGCTTATCACAAGCTTCAAGGAGATTTGGAGCTTTTGAGTCTCCCTCCATGTCACTTCCCATTCGCTGCCTGGTATTCCTGCTGGTAGGATAATACAACATTAGGGATTGGCATTGACTGGGGTGAGTGTTGAATTAAAGACCAATAGGCACAAACATCTGGGAGATCAAGAAACCTTAGCTCAGGAGACACAAGGAATGAAAAACAACTCTTGTCGACTCAAGAAAGAGGAACTCTTAACACATTAGGAAGGGTATCTTTCCCCACCAGTTCCCGAAGAAGAAGGTATGTGGAAGACACTGGACATCTGTGCACTGGACAGAGCCTCCAAACCGGCCCACTTACCCTCCGTACAGCATTCTCCAGACTCATCTGTGGCAAAGCAGCCAGCATTTAGGCCACCACAAAGCTGTGTTGGTCAGGACCATACCCCCCTTCTCAAAGGTCTCAGGTTTCTGCTAGGAAGTAACAGACTTCCTTCATTCCCTGCCCTGGCCAGCTTCCCATCCGCCACAGAGCCGACAACCTGGGTTATACACAACATCCCCAGGATTTCCTCCTAGGATGTTCTGCCCCACAGATTTAACACATACATCTCCTCCACGGGGTTGGCAGTGAGTCTTGAAAAACAGGGTTTGAAGAAATGCACAGTAGAGCTGCAATAAATTGCATCCACAAATGGAGACCAAGTCAGGAAAAGAGAAGACACTCAGAAAAGAACTAGTGTAAATTTATGTAAGTGGAGGACAGTGGCCTTTTCAGAAGCCTTCAGAAGGATATAGGATATAGCCTCACCAATCCAGCAACTCTTAGACTTGGAAAGAATAAAGTGTGTGAAAGTGCCTGAGCAGCGTCTGGCACATTGTAGGTGCTCAATAAATGCGAACACTTTTGGATCTCTTCTTCCAGTCCAAAATGCATCTGAGCTGTAAATAATTTTGGGCCTCTCTGATAGGATCTTCTTTTCTTATAATGAATATAAATATATTTTCCTGTAGCTTCCTCTTATTATGTCTATTTCTGGAGCTTTGACAGAATAAGCCTTATCTCCTTTCACCATGATGTACTTTAAGACATTTGAAGGCAGGCGTTTTGTTTCCCAAATATTCTCTTCAAGATAAAGCTCCTCAAGGAACAATTCTGCTTATGACCTGCTTTTGAGGCATTCGTCAGCCTATTCACTGCTTCTGAATGCACTTGTGTTTGTCACTGTCCTTCTGAAAGGTGACCATGAATTGGCTACTATCCTGGAGGAAAGGGAGGCTTAAACAGCACAGACAAAGCAGGCCTACCACATTTTCTCATTGTCCTTCATGCAAGCTGATGTTAAATTTACTTCCTTGTCTAGCTTTTCAGAAACAATGTTAGCATGATAATTTGCACTATCTTGCTATCTATGAAAATCTTTGCAGATTTTTAAACTATTTTTTTTTGCATTTTAGGTGGAGATTACAAATTGTTCACCAAAATCTGTTCTCCGTTCTTCCATGGTAGTTGGGTACATGGCTGGTAAGCTAGAAATTACATTTCCCAGCCTTCCTTGCAGCCAGATGTGGTCATGTGACTACATTCTTGCTGGCTGAACATAAGTGAAAATGACACATGAAATTTCAAGTTTAAGCCTTTAAATATAGTCTGCGTACTCCTCCATGTGCTTTTCCTCTTTCAAAGGCTGTAATCTGAACAGACCTGTAACCAGGCTCCAAACACACAAGTGAAGACATTATTCTAGGGGTTCCTAGAACCACAAGCCAAAGGAGATGAAACCCTGGATGGTCAGTGGAGTGGAGCACTGACCAACCAGGACCTTCCACACTGAAATTTGTATTAATCAGCTAATGGTATAATAAGGTTGTGTAACAAACAACTTCAAATGTCAGTGACATACAAAACCCACCATTTATCCTCATGCTTAAGGGTCTGCAGGTCAGCTGTGGTTTGGCTAATCAGGCTGGGTTTTGCTGGTGTCTCTCTACACTCTGCTCCACGTGTCTTTTCTCTCTGGGCCAACAGCTGCAGAGGGCAGAGTCTTCTTTTGGCAGATCATTGGAGCCAAAGAAGATGGACAAAAATGTGATATCCGCTAGTGAACAGCTTATAGATTTTATTTTCTGCAGTCCTCTAGCACCTTATTACTTGTCAGTGGTCCTTAAAAATTATTGAATGTGGTTTAGCAGTCTCATTTTTCATTTTCTCAGAAGAGATCTGTAATTTCTTCACTGATTTAGATCTTAGTCTTTCAGCATCCCAATTCCAGAGTCACAGGAGAGAATCTTATTGGGCCAGCTCAGGGAATAGATTAATTTCTGCCTAGGCCAGGCATTTACTCTGTTCCAATCATCTGTGGGCACAAAAATAGGATCCTAAAATAAAAACATGATGTTCTTATGCTGTTAATAAAGACATATCCAAGACTGAGTAGTTTATAGGGAAAAAGAGGTTTAATGGACTCACAGTTCCACATGGCTGAGGAGACCTTACAATCATGGTGGAAGGCAGAGGAGCAAAGTCACATCTTACATGGTGGCAGACAAGAGGGAGAGCATGTGCAGGGGAACTCCCCTTATAAAACCATCAGATCTTGTGAGACTTATTCACTATCATGAGAACAGCATGGGAAGGGCCTGCTCCTATGACTTAATTACCTCCCACCAGGTCTTTCCCATGACACACAGGAATTATGGGAGCTACAATTCAAGATTTGAGTAGGCATACAGCCAAACCATATCACATGACAACCTGAACTCATTTATTCAGCAAGGTCTGTGGATGAGAGGCAATTTCAAAGAGTAGGATGGGGCTTGCTATGTACTCCAATCATGCTGAGTTTCTGGAACTGCAAATCAAGGACCAGATATTGGGTTACACATCCCTGCCTAATCACTGGCAACTGGGAAGGCAGCCTGCGAGCTACCATGCTCTCTTGTGGTAGACTGCTACATTGGTGGCCTCCAATGAACCACATCTCTTGGTATTTACACTCTGTGTACTCACTTCCCACACTGACTCTGTACTTGACCATGGGACTTGCTTTGGCTAACGAGACACTAGCCAATGATGCCAGTGGAGGCTTGGTATAGGATTGTACATTGGGGATTGCTGTCTTGAGATGCTTCTTCTTGGAAGCCAGTGCTATGCTCTAAAAAAAGCTTAGATTAAACTTTTGAATGATGAGAGATCCTGGAGGATGAGATGCTCTCTGGATGTCTCAGACTCAGCCAAGCTCCCAGCCGAATGTAGCTCATGAGTGATAGCTATGCCATGTGAAACTGAAGAATGAGTCAGTTGATACAAGTGAGTTCAAAGACTAATGAGAAATGATAAATTGCTGCGGTTTTAAGTCACTATATTTTGGGGTAGTTTAGGAGGCCATAATAGATAACTGAAATACTTCCCCTCTCTAAAATGTCCATGGTGCCAAAACCCATCTGGAAATACAGATGTCTGGCCCAGAATCCTTGGAGAAAATTTTTTGGCACTGAGAATGTATCCAAAGGACCCCAGAAATGGAATCTGGAGAGGTCTTCTTTTTCTCCTTTTCTGGAAATTAAACTTACTTTCCCGAATGCTGAAAATAAAAAGGAATCCTTAAACCGTGAAGCATAAGAATGTTCTATTAACTAGCCAGATAAGGACAGACTGTCACACAGTGCCCCACACTCTTCTCTGCTATACCCTGTCTTTTTCTCAATAAAATACATCCACATCAAGGGAAAGCCATAGATTCTTCTAGTCCTCCTTAGACACCAAGAGAGAAAACTCCCTTTAAGTACCTCCTGTTTCATTGCCCAATCTCCTGTGGGGTGTTCCAGTGTGTGACGGGTTGTATGTCCTTAAAGACTGAAGGGAAAATGTTTCTGGTTAATGCCAGAGATGACTCAGAGGAGTAAAAATTACCATCTTCTGAGTTCATGGAAATAGTAGTTGGTATGACATCTCAGAATTATTTTGGGTTTGTCCCTGGCTAAAGGCAATATGATCCCTTAGGAGTCTCAGTTGCTTACTGATTCCATAACCTCACTTGGAATGTGTTGTTCCAAGAATTGTCTACATGCACCGAGAGATTTATATTCTAAAGCACCAAGATCAGCATTTACAATCTCTGCTCTTTCAGCATATGTCACTGAGAAAACCCTAAACTTTGCCAAACAAGTTTTCATTCATGCATTCAACAAATATTTTACTGAATGGCCACCCTGACTGGGTATCCAGCAGGGTATTGTATATACAGTGGCCTAGCGGATACTTTGTTTGGGGATTTCTAGCATTCATTCCCATGAACCATCCCGCTTCCCCCGCCAAACATCTGCTCCCCTTTGAAGAGTGAACTAAGCAAATTTGTTTTTCTTTTTTTTCTTTTTTTCTTTTTTAGAGTATTATTTCTTTCCTTCTGGATCCATTCTAATGAGGCTTCTCTACCTCCTCAAACCAAGAATGCTCACTGTGATCCCAGCCAGGTCAGTTGAATGCTCTCTCTGTGAATTTAACATCAAAACAGATTGATAAAGACTCTGAAAACAAGTTTCGATTTGGGGATTCCCATGCCCAATGAGATGGCTTTTCTGTTTCAGAAACAACAGAAAATAGATTTTAGAGCTTCCTTGTTCCTGTTTGTTTCCAAGCAGTGTTTTCTGCCCTGACTATAAACTACGGATGTCCTTCCAACGGAGTCCTTTTTTATTAGATTACCCAGACCAATTGCTGTTGCTTGCACCAAAACACCCGAAATAATATAAGAGATGAATGAAACAGACATGATTCCAGCTTTCAGAGCCTGCCAATTTGGTTGGATAGACAGACACTAAACAAATAAAAAATATGTCATTATAAATTGTTGTAAAATAAATCAATGGTGTACTATGAAAGAGAATAAGAGGGTAATCTAATTGAGATTATGGGGCCACTGGGCACCTAACTGAGATCTGAAGGATGAGCAGACAAAGAGTGGAGGGAAAGGGTCTTCCTGGCAGAGGGCAGAGAACAAACAAAGACCCTGAGGCAGGCAGAAGGTCATTGCATTCCAGGAACTAGTGGAGGCTGGGTCTGCCAGAGGAGTGGCATGAGCTGAGGCAGGAGGGGTGGGCTTGGGCCTGAGCGTGCAAGTCTGACAGTTTATGGATATAATTTCAATTTGCTTTCAAAACAATAGGAACAAACCATCAGAAAGTTATAAGTCCAGCAATGGCACAATCTAATTAGATTTTAAAACAGCCCCTCTTGCTACCGTATACAGAATTGGCTTGTGGGGCAGACATAGAAAGTAATTGAGAGGTCTGGGAAGGATATGAAATGGCTTAGGCTAGGGTGGTAGCAAAGGAGAGGAGAAAGCAAAGTCCTATTGGGATGTAGAGGCACGAGTTGGCGAACCCACTGCTTCAGAGCCTGCCTGCCTTGTGGGCGGGGACGTGGTCCTGCTCATTTCTACATCTCTTGAAATACCTAAATAACTTGTGCATCTATAGAATCATACAATTAATGAAATGTTTCTGTGTCCAGATCTCACTTGACCCTTGCAGCAATCCTGAGGGGTTGCTGAAAACAGAGTAGCTAAGGCTAGAGGAAGAAGTTAATTGGCAATGGTATACACAGTTGGTAATAACCATGCCAGGACTCGCATCCTACTTCTGTCGTTATAGCTTGCTGCCCAGCTCAGTGTCCACCCCCAGAAATGTTTGCAGATCTGAAAATGAACTGAGATCCTCTCCACTGCCCTCTGGGGTCCATTTGTTGTTCCACTGATGAACCTGGGCTCTCTAATATGGTCCTAGAAGCTCATTTGCGTCGGGTTCCGTTTCTCACCCTGTGGCTTATGTAACCACTGGCAGGCTTTGGCCAGCACACGCCAAAGGCTACATGACCCCTGGGGCTCCTAAAGGGTCATATTGCCTTCAGCCAGGGACAAACCGAAAATATTTCTGAGATGTCATACCCAGTGCTATTTGTCCAAATCATACATTCCTATCACCTTTTCTCTCACTCTGCCTGGATCTCCTTGAACGTTCTCTCAATCATTTCTGTCACTTTCCCTGGAAAGCCTACTCCCTTCTGGATAAGTGTCTGGACTGACAGCATCAGTATCACTTGACAACTTGTTTGAAATAGAAAGTCTCAGGCCCCACCCCAGACCCACTGAAAGAAAATCTGGGGGTGGCCCTGCCATCAGTGCTTTAATAAGCCTGCGAAGTGATTTCAACGCGGACAAAAGTTTGGGAAACACCAGCCTAAATCTTTCTAGGAGCAACCTCTCAGGCTTCAGACAGCTGGGCTCAGTTAAAGATGTGTTTTATATGAACCCATGTCAGGGGCTGAAGTGTCTGATGGATCTTACCCAAGCTCTGGATGAAAGATGGTGACAGCTCAAAGCTGAAGAATCTTTTTTTTTTTTTTGAGACCGAGTCTCACACTGTCACCCAGGCTGTAGTGCAGTGGCCCAATCTCGGCTCACTGCTATCTCCGCCTCCTGTGTTCAAGCAATTCCTCTGCCTCAGCCTCCCGCGTAGCTGGGACTACAGGCATGCACTACCATGCCCAGCTAATTTTTGTATTTTTAGTAGAGTTGGGGTTTTACCATGTTGGCCAGAATGGTCTCAATCTCCTGAACTCTGATCCACCCGCCTCAGCCTCCCAAAGTGCTGGGATTACAGATGTGAGCCGCTGCACCTGGCCAAAGCTGGGGAATCTCATAAAGCTATACAGGGTCTTTGCAGGATCATTCTCTGCTGATCTTTAACCCACTTCTTGTGTGGACTGAATCAGATCTTGAAGGAGGAAAGGGAGTTAAGGTGTTAAAAGGGAGTTGCCCAGCCTTTCTTGCCTTTGCCCTTTGCATTCATGTGTCTGTTGCCCATCAAACATGAAAACTATCTAGAGCCAGGTTGGCTCAGGCTAACCGATCCCTTCTTGGAGACAGGGATCAGTGAGATAGGTAAACGATTACAGGTAGCCCTGATAAGTTCCATAGTGTGGGTGCATATTCGTTTGCTTTACTAACAACATACTATAGGCTGAGTGGCTTAAATAACAAATTTATTTTCTCACAGTTCTGGAGGCCAGAAGTCCACAATCAAGGTATAGAAAGGGTTAGTTTCTCCTGAAACCCCTCTCGTTGGCTTGTGAATGGCCACTTTCTGTCTGTGTCCTCTTCACGTGGTCTTTTCACTGTGTGTATACCCCTGCTGTCTCTTTTTGTGACACCTCTCCTAATCTCCTCTGCTTGTAAAGACACCAGTCATATTGAATTGACGCCCTCACATATGACTTCATTTCGCTTTAATTATCTCTTTAAAGGTCTGCAAGTATGAGTTTATCTGTTTATTTGGAGACAGGGTCTCGCTCTGTCACCCAGGCTAGAATGCAGTGCTGTGATCACTGTTCATTGCAGCTTTGACCTCCCAGGCTTAGGGGATTCTCCTCCCTCAGCCTCTCGAGTAGCTGGGACCACAGGTGTGCACCATCACACCCAGTTAATTTTTTAAAAATTTTGGTAGAGATGAGGTATCACTATGTTGCCTAGGCTAATCTCAAACTTCTGGGCTCAAGAGATCTTCCCACCTCGGCCTCCCAAAGGGTTGGGATTATAGGCAAGAGCCACCATGCCTAGCCTCTATGCAAGTTTATAATCTATATGAGATATGTATGTGTACATATGTGTGTGTATGTGTATATACACATAACATACATACCTCACATAGATTGTATTCTTACGTCCTAAAACAACTCATTCTAGTAGATTTTATATATATATATTTAGTTATTATTATTTTGAGACAGAGTCTACCTCTGTTGCCCAGGCTGGAATGCAGTGGCATGATCTTGGCTCACTACAACCTCCACCTCCCAGGTCTAAGTGATTCTCCTACCTCAGTCTCTGGAGTAGCTGGGATTATAGGCGTGTACCACCACACTCGGCTAATTTATTATTTTTAGTAGAGATGGGGTTTTGCCATATTGGCCAGGCTGGTCTCGAACTCCTGACCTCAGGTGATCCACCCATCTCCCAAAGTGCTGGGATTACAGGCACAAGCCGCCACACCTGGCCAGGTTACATATTTTTTATTTTACAAAAGAAACATGACCTTCAGAAGTGATAAGTGACTCTCCTGGAGCCATCTCACTAACTAGTGCCAGAGCTGGGATGCAGATTCCATTCAGCTGCCCCAGAGCTGAGCTTCTCGCCCTCCACTGCCTGGCCCTGCCACTACCACCCTCTGATCATCTCCCATCAGCACTCCCAGAGCACGACTCACCTGACCTCAGCTGGGGATGTGGGCATTGAGTGACTCTAATGTCTTGGTTCCCTGCATATGTCCATGAGTGACTACAAAAATGCTGCACATACTGATTTGGGGGTTATAAATAAATGTTAGGGAGGAGGTGAATTTGCAGATACAGAACCTGTGAATAATTACGATCAGCTGTACATTCTTCCTATTCTCCATGAGATCATAGCCTCCCCTTCTTTCCATCCTTGCCCTTTTCTCCCCACAATTTATGTTATCAGGGCTCTGAGTTTTTCCAGAGTCACTAAGTAAAAAGCCTCTCCCAAAACTCATCAAAACATACATCTATACAGGCTAATGACAGCCCTAAGGAGCCAGACGGACATGCATGTGTGGACATACGGAGCCACATTTGATCTTTGTGGGCCCAGCCGGTAGCATTCCTCATGGCTTTGTGAGGACCTTGAACACAGGGCAGATCATGAGACTGTTTCTGGGCCACGTTTTATACGGTTTCAGAATAAATAGGGAAAAGGAAGTACCAATTTATGGCAAGGGAATTAGGCGGCACGGAAGATGACTAAAGGTGGTCTGCTCAAAATGAACAGGAAGTTCTGCTAGGGCAGAATAATTATTGCGGAATTTGGGGAAATAAAAAGATGCGCAAGTACCTGTATCTTGAAAAATTGTATTGTAATTTACCATTATTGTGTATCGTGCTTCTTCAATCCCAGTCTCTTTTCACAATAGAATATTAATTTTTTCTATTTGATGGGGATTAAAATGCCTTTTTGTCATGTCTTTTTTGACCTAGACTCAGACCATCATTTCTCCAGTATTACTGGTTACATTACATGGGCCTGTTCGGTGGGAGAGGAGACCACACCGAACATGGGAACCAGGATGAGAGAATCATGGGAGGTCATCCTGGAGGCTCAGCTGCCAGGTGAGTTACTGCCTTGCTCAAGAACTGTCACTTGTCCTTAGTGCCTGGCTGTAAGGCACAAATTCAGAACTTAACAGATCCTCTTTCTTTAAGTCCACTTCTCTAAGCCCCACTTCTCTGTCTTACAAGGTTTACAGGCTGCTTACAGGTTTACACACAATATGTCCCTCCCCGCCTTTGACTATGCCACTGCCCTAGCTTGAAGCATTCTTCCTCCTCATTTCACCATGCCAAGGTCATCTAGCTCTGGGTAGCATTCTGGATGGGAGTAGGGATATCTGGAAGCCTTCCAAGAGATAATAACCTAATGAAAGAGGAAGCCAGGCTCCCGGATGTCTTCCAGTGATGATTCTCGGAGGTCTAAGAAAAGGGCCAATCCAGAAAGCCGCTGTAGGGGACAGGGGAAGGAGGCTTCTTTCACTCAGATTTGTCCTTAGCTAAGTCCTCGTGGGTTTATATTGGAATTCTGGAGGAGAATGAGAAGCTGGGAGCAAGGAAGCATTCCAAAAGCTACTCTCCCACTTATACTGCGAGCCATAAAGCTAAAAGCTGCATGGTGCTGGCTCTCATGTGACAAAGTGTGATGAAAACAGGGAGACAGAGTGATAGAGATTCTCAAGGCATCACAGTCACCAGCAAGGAGAGCCCAGCTCAGTGCAGACTCCTGGAAACACCCTCACAGGCGTCATGGCCATCAGCAACCCCAGTCCTCCTCCGACTGGGGAACATGGTGGCTGCCACAGATGGCCAAGAGAACTTTCCTAAGAATACATCTGAGTCACTCACTGTGTGCTCCCAGAAGTGATTGCCTTGCAGGAGGCTGGAGGTCCTGCAAGAGCAAGCCTGGGTGAGACCTAAACAATTGTGGGTCTTTGTAACTTATGTGACTCCACTGTACTACTGGCACAGCCCCCATCATTTCTCCTATGGGGCTGAGAGTGAGTGCAACCCCTCCCCTTGGTGGAGCTTCCAAAGGCTTCAGAAAAACAGGTGAATTGTGAGTTAAGTCCTTGCCCATTTAATTTCAGTAAATAGAGAAACTCATCCCCTGCAACCTCCGCTAACCAAACCACTCAGAGTGGATCCCCTGTGTTGCTGACTGGGAGGAAGAAAGGTTTGCTTGGTAAAAGGAATTATTTCTCAAGGGCAGGGGTAAAAAGGGGAGGAAAAGTATACCTTTATCTCTGTAAGCAAAGGTGGAAAACAGGGGGTATGACATTTCTTTGTATCATTGAAGATAAAATCAACATCTTAATTTATCATCACCCTCATAGACATTGAGAAGGCTGGGATAACACTGAGTCCTTGGCCTCTAAGAGGTTTTAATCTGGTAGAGGAATTCTTAAAACAGCATCAGCTCAGTCAGAGCCAAAGCAGGGTCAGGCGGGAGGATGAGGAAGGAAGTGCTGAGGACTCAGACAGCAAAGATGTTAGAGTTCCCAAGAGGGGCCATCACCGAGGGCCAGATTCAGGGGACTTTGGGGGAAGGGTCACAGGGGCTGCAACTTGGGGGAGGTTTGGCACAAGGGGTTTAATGTGAGGGAGAGGAAGACAGGGAAAGGCATTCTGGACCTCACAGGTCAAGTTATAAAAGTTTCCCTAAAATCTCTGCTGATGTCTGGGACATGATCAGCCAAGACCTTTCTTTTGCTGGGAGGGTGCAAATACCAGGTCCAGCCCAGAGTGAAAACAGCTGTGCATCTCTCATGTGTCCCACCCCTCCCCCGTGTTTCCGTTAACTCATCTGCATGTCGTTCAATGACAATTATGCTTTCTGGTTCCTCACCTATTCAAACCCTCAGACTGAAATGGCAAATACAATAAATCTCCACGGTGGCAACTAAATACTGCTTTTTCCTCTGCAGAAATCATGGCGCTTTGAGTCATGAAGCTCGGGATGTGAGGTTTGCTTGGGCAGATCTCCTACTGCAGGCCAGGAATGTGTCAGAAACTTGCCTTAGAGAGAACACTGTCTTCAGATGCTACAGAGCAGTGTGGTGACCAGTAGAAACTCCACACTTGATGAGTGGCAAATGGGACAGGTAGGCAGCACCAAGTGGAGTCTTGGGAGGACAGCAAGTGAAGCAGGAATGGCTGCAAACAAACCTCTTGAACACCGAACTGGGAAGGAAGGGGTGATTTATTTGGCCAGGAGCTGCAGCAGGCGCGGGCGTGAGTGTCCCAATGGCTGAGCTCCCCAACAAAGAAAATCCTCGCCCTTTTCAAGGCTTAGGACTCTGGGAATTACACCTGAAAAGGTCTTGATCCATAGGGTATGTGACTAGGTGGGGGAATGACCGTGTTTAAGTGAAAACAATGCCTTCGGGGAAGATTCCTCCAACAGTGCCTGTGATTTACAGGCGTGTGATTAGGGTGGCTTGCCTGGGTCTGCCAGCCTGGACTTCTCCTGTTGAAATGCAATGTAGAAGTCTAGGGGGAAGGGCTCTTAGAAGCTTAGGAGGGTTGGAGGGTTAAGGGTCTCCTTCTTCACAAGGACCAGGCACAAGGAAATGGTGTCACCTTTACCGGTTCCTTATTTTCCAGTGGCACTTCCAGGTCTAGAGGTGGAGTTGCTGCCTCTGATTAACCAGCCCCAGGGCACTGCATCATGCCTGTGCCTTCCCTAAACATTAAAAAAAAAAAAGTATTAATTCTCCTCATATTAAGGGGGAAAATAGCCAGGTTTTTGAAAGACTCAGGATGAGCAGTAGAAAACTATCTTCCAGTGGCAGCCAAAGAAAGCATGGTTGATCCTCGGTCTGGACTCATTGCTTGGAGGGCAAAGATGGTGTTAGTTTTCTCTTTGTAAGATCAAGGGCCAGCAGCCAAACCAGCCGGGCAACCCACCAAATACTTTATTTAGTAGTCAGACTCTGGCTGCAGATTCGTACCTAACCTGGCCAAGGGAAAGGCAGAAGGGAGTGAGTGTTTGTCCAGGCTCAGCAGGCGGTAAGTAGTACATGCTGTGTGCTCTGGGAGAGCTGCAGGCCTTGCTACGAGGATACCTGACTGGAAGGTTTGCTCTATTACGACAGCCTTTCATCTTGTGAATTATAATGGAATGAAATGTCCCACAGGCCTTGCTGGTTTTGCCATGGTTCCTTCTTCCTGCCCGGGGTCTTTAAGTGTTGTCCTTCCACTTGGAATATTTTTCCCTGTTCTTCACTTGCATAGCATCTGCTTAGCCTTCAGGTCTCAAGCAAATGTTACTTCCTCAGTGAGTTCTGTTGGACTAATCAACTGGGAATGTGTTTGACTGCAAGTGAGAGAAAACTCAACTTCTCAAGCTTAAACGAGTAGTGTTTATTTTTCTAACTTGAGAGGCAGGCAGAGGTACAGAGTGGAGGCTGATGATGCAGCCTGACGATGTTGTCAGGAACCAGTCTCTTCCTGTCTTTCCATCCCTCTGTCCCTATGGTACTTGGCATGCTGCCTCATGGTTGCAAGATAGCTGCCATGCCTCTAGGCATTACGTCTACACTTCAGTCCGGAAGAAGAGGAAAGGACAAAGAAGAAAAGAGAAAGAACAAAGGCTATTACAGCTAGGTCTATTTTTTTTTTTATCAGAAAAGCAAAATATTTTAGGAAGGCCTAATTAACAGACTTTGGCTTTCATTTTGTTGGCCAGAAATAGAGTACATGGCCTCTCCACAACCAGTCACTGGTCAAGGGAAATGAGAGTTCAAAGACTGCTTAGAAGCACTTTAAGTCATTCCGTGAGCTGGATAAAGGCCTGAACGCTCCAAGACAAAAGGATCTCTAGGTACCTGAAATAATCAGGGTTGTGTTAGCAACAGATGTCTGTTACATCCTCCTTGGCTAGCCAACGAAAGGAGCCCTTATACTCTGAAAGCCCTTGTGCAATTTGCCATTATATGTTCATTTATGTGTTTATTTGTATGATGCCTAAATGCAGCGCTAGACTTAAGGCTGCAGGAGGGAAGATGCTATAAATGCTTTCTTCCCTATTCAACACCGAGCATAGCACTGAGCATACGGTAAGCTCTACAGGCATCTTTATTGAACCAGTAAAAGAAACAGGATAAGTGTGGTGGTTCACACCTGTAATCCTAGCACTTTCAGAGGCCAAGGTAGGAGGATTGCTTCGGGCTTAGTGTCCAGGCCAGGAGTTAGAGGCTGGCTTGGGCAACATAGGGAGATCCCATCTCTACAAAAAATACAATGCAGCCATAAAAAACGATGAGTTCGTGTTCTTTGTAGGGACGTGGATGAATCTGGAAACCATAATTCTCAGCAAACCGACACGAGAACAGAAAACCAAATACTGCAAGTTCTCACTCATAGGCAGGTGACAAACAATGAGAACACACAGGCACAGGAGGGGAACATCACACACTGGGGTCTGTTGGGGTATTGGGGGCTGGGGAGGGACAGCAGGGGCAGAGAGGTTGGGGAGGGATAACACTGGGAGAAATACCTGATGTAGGTGACGGGGGGCGGGGGATGGAGACAGCAAACCACCATGGCATGCGTGTACCTATGCAACAATCCTGCAATATCTGCACATGTACCCCAGAACTTAAAGTACAATTTAAAAAATACAAGGATTGGCTGGGCTTGTTGGTACACACTTGTCGTCCCAGCTACTCAGGAGACTGAGGCAGGAAGATGGCTGGAACCCAGCAGTTGAGGCTGCAGTGAGCTGTGATTACATCACTGTGCTCCAGCCTGGGCAACACAGTGAAACCTGTCTCAAAAAAGAGTCCTTGCTACAGGGGTCATCCAGTAAGCACAGAAATAGCTGAAAGAGCTGCTGTGACGGGACCTCCTTCTTTCCGATGACAGCCCTTGATGTTGCGGTCAGAGAATTCTTCCTAATGTTGATCTCACTGCCGGTCATTTCCACACTTACGAGCTAAATTGTGTCCCCACAAAATTCCTATTTTGAAGTCCTGACTCCCAGTGTTTTAGCTTCAGAACATGACTGTATTTGAAGATGGGGTCTTTAAAGAGGTAATCAAGGTTAAATGAGGTCACTGGGGTGGGCCCCAGGCCCCACCCCAATCTGACTGGTATCAAATAGGATATGAAGACAGAGACCAGCCTACAGGGAAGACAGCCACGGCAAACTGGGCAGGAAGGCTCAGAGGAAACCAGCTCTCCTGAGACCTTCACCTTGAAGGAAACCCTTAATCACCCTTAAGTATCTAAGACCACCTCCCCCTTGACTTCCACATTGCATTTCAATAGGAGAAGTAAAGGCTGGCAGACCGGGCACCACCTTTAATCGCCCTCCTATAGATGGCAGGCGTGGTGTGGAGGAGTCTTCCCGGAAGGCATTGCTTTTACTTAAACACGATCAAACCCTCACCCAAGTCACATACCCCACGCCTACTCCATGGACCGAGACCCTTTCACATGTAATTTCTAGAGCTGTAAGCCTTTAAAAGGGCAGGGATTTTCTTTGTTAGGAGAGCTGGGCTATTTGGGGCATTCAGACCCTCCGCCAGCTCCCGGCTGAATAAATCACCGCTTCCTTCCCAGTCAGTGTTGAGAGGTTTTGTCTGTGGGCTGTCCTACAACAATCTGAGATGGCTACCTTCCAGAAAAGCAAGAAAATCAATGTGTGTTGTTGAAGTCACCTGGTCTGGAAGACTCTGGTGGCAGCCCCTGAAGACAAGTGCAGCCCCTCTCCACTGCCGGCCATCACATACTTCAAGACACCCATCAGACTGGTTCTGCAAAGTCTTTTTTTTGTTGAGTACATTTTCTAGCAGGGAACCAAGTCAGCTCCCCTCTAAACTTGTGTCCTTTTTGTTTATCAAAGCAGCCGAATGGAAGATAGGCAGGGGTTTAATTTGCTTGCGTGCAAGTTTCTTTCCCTGAGGCAATAGTGTCACTTTGCATTCTTGGTCTTTCCTTGGATTGGTGATAGTAGAACAGTCTCACTTGGGTTTTCTTCCAGAGCATGCGTGTTTTAACATCCTCCAATTCTTATAAGCAAATAATAGCCAGATGTGATTCATTCTTGCCGGACAATGTTGATACTTAGAATGGATTTATGTAAGTGTCTCTGAATACAACAAATGTTCCTTTGTTAGTGATTTGTGGTAGCTAATGTCATAATAGTGATCTCACGTCAGCAAGATACTGGCTGTCCCCTGGTGAGTAGTGTGTTAGTCAGCAACCACTACAATATACCGCACACAAACTACTTAAACCTTGTCTTAATGCCTGTGGGTTGACTAAGGCAGCTCTGCTTTCAGCTGAGCCTCAAGCTCCTGTTTGCTTCACATCTCTCATTCTTGACCCAAGATTTGTGGCAGTGGTGACCTGGAGCATAATCTTCTCATGATGGAGGTTAGAGTCTCCCAGAGGGGAAGGCAGAAATACGATGGCCCTGAAAATATAGGCTTGGAGTGAGCATCTTTTCACTTCCACTCACATTTCATTGGCTAAGCAGTCACAAGAACAAGCCCAACATGAATGTGTCTGGGGCTGTCCTTCCTCCAGGGAGGCGCGATGAAAGGAGTGAATATTTGTTCAACAGTAATCTAGTCTACCGCAGGCAGTCAGGGGAGGCCTGGGGTAGAGGGCGTCAGCCTGGGAAGGCCCTTACCCCAGGACTAGGCATCTCTCAAGTAGTGGGGAGACCTCAGGGAAGTTAGGAGTGGTTGGATCTAAAGAATGAAGCAATCGTTTTTCACAAGATAGCGCCGAAAGCAAAGAAGGAAGCTCCTGCCCCTCCTAAAGCCGAAGCCAAAGCGAAGGCTTTAAAGGCCAAGAAGGTAGTGTTGAAAGGTGCCCACAGCCACAAAAAAAAGAACATCCACACGTCACCCACCTTCCGGCGGCCCAAAACACTGCGACTCCGGAGGCAGCCCAAATATCCTCGGAAGAGCACCCCCAGGAGAAACAAACTTGACCACTCTGCTATCATCAGGTTTCCGATGACCACAGAGTCTGCCATGAAGAAGACAGAAGACAACCACACACTTGTGTTCACTGTGGGTGTTAAAGCCAACAGGCACCAGATCAAACAGGCTGTGAAGAAGCTCTATGACATTGAGGTAGCCAAGGTCAGCACCCTGATTCGGCCTGATGGAGAGAAGAAGGCATGTGTTCAACTGGCTCCTCATTATGATGCTTTGGATGTTACCAACAAAATTGGGATCATCTAAACTGAGTCCAGCTGGCTAATTCTAAATATATGTATATCTTTTCACCATTAAAAAAAAAAAAGAATGAAGCAATCCTTAACCTTGGGAGGGTCCAGGGTTAGAGCCTGAGTATTCAGAACAGTGATGAATCAAAAGGCCAATGGTGTATCCAAGAGCAGGAGCCTGAGGAAAGACAGGAATGCATTCAGGATTGTGCTCTGGGGAACCCGCAGCGTTTTGGAAGGACCTGCTGGTGTGAAGATGTACATACCTGCTGGAAGATCCCAGGTCGGGAGGTTATACAGAGTACTCTCGAGGTGCTTCCCTACTTCTCTCTTCATATAGTTCTTTTCATATTTACCCTCCTCTCTGGGGCCCACTTTTTCTCCCTCTTGCTCAGCCCTGCTTTCAGACCATATCCCTTCTTCACTCATCCATGCCTCTTCCCACAAAAATGTCCACAGGGCCTTCCATACTGAGACTCTCAGGCATCCTTTGGAGAAACTGATCAACTTGCAATTTGCGTGAATGAAACTACATGGGTGGCTGATTTGTAACTCTATCCTTACTTGGAAGCTGAGGATGCAGAGACCCTCAGAGTAACTAGCTTGCAGAGGCTTTCTGAGTCCTAATATCAGTTAGAGTAAGGCTGGGACCACCACTTTGGTTTGGGGGTTTATCAGTTCTAGTACTGATGACATATCATTTTAAAGTTCACTGGCTTGAAACAACTGTGTATTATTTCTCATGAATATGTATACGGGTCAGCTTGGGGTCAGGGACTATAGGTTACACTCAGCTGTGTGGCTGTACCAGGCTCTGTTGGGCTCACTCACGCACGACCAACTGGGGCTAGACAGATCTAGGATGGACCTGGAAAGTGCCCTGCTCCACACATCTCTTTCTCTTCCTGGACTGATGGGCTGGCCCGAGTGTGCCTTTCCCAAGGCAGTCACAGAAGTGCACGAGAACGGCAGAAGTGCTTTCAAGGCCTCTTGAGGCCTACACTCAGAATCGGCATACTGTCTGTCATTCAGAGGTCTCCAAGACTCCCTGTAAGTTCACTGATTCAGTAGAAGGACTCAGAACACAGCAAAGCTGTTATACTCATGGTTACAGTTTACTATAGGAAAATGATACGGATTAAATCAGCCATGGAAAAAGGGTGCATAGGAGACAGCAGGTGCTGACTTCCAGCTGTCCTCTCCCGGTGGAGTTTCACAGTCAGGGCTTCATTCTCCCAGAAGGGATGTATGGCAACATACAGGGAACACTGCCACCCAGGGAAGCCCACGCCAACCTTAGTGTGTAGGGTTCTTATTGGGGTCTGGTCACATAGTCATGGCTGACTGCCCATGTGGTGGGCCTTAGTTTCCAGCTTCTTCAGAGGTCACGTGGATACTATGTGGCTCACAACCCCCGCCATAAATCTCACTTCGTGTAGACTACATGACATGACCCACAGCCTCCAGGTAAACAATGACATTCTTATCAGGCTGTCACAGGCCAAAACTTGCCTTGGAATGGGCAGGTTTGGACCACCCAGGCAAGCTGAGTTAATCCTTCATTGCACAGCGTCCTTCTGCCACCTCCTGTTGGAGGCACAGCTGACGCGGCTGAATCCAGGCAGACTGGGAGGGCACTACAGTCACAAAGCAAAGGGCGTGGATTCAGAGAGAGGTGGTGATCTGGGCCATTAATGTAATTCACCATGAAGGCCCCACCTGGGGTGAGGTGTGGGCTAGCACGTGGGCAGCCACAGGTGGCCCATCTTAGTCTTATGGTTGCTGGGACATAATGTGTATTCACACCTCTGTGTTGTGCTGTTCTCCACCTTCTCACAACCTCTCATTTATCTAGAAAGTTCCAACTCAAATTTCAAGACTTTCTTCCCCTGTGAGGCCTTCCCTGAACACCGGCCCAGCAAAGACCGGGTTCTCCTCATGAACAGATGATGATGAGACTAATGATCATGGTTTGACCTTGTCTAATGCTTTGAGGTGGGGAGACAGCTCATTTGTCTCCTTTCTGATTCTTTGTCTGTCTCCTGCTCCTGACCATCCGCAAACTCAGTTTCACCTGGGATAATGATTTACTCAGCTTCAGGTTTGCTTCGGAGACTCCCAGGCCCAGCCGCCTGGTTGCATTCCTGGCCAAGGCCTGTTCTCTGCCCAGAGTGGAAAGCGCAGAGAGATGTTTTCTTCTAAGTGCTGTTTCCAGTCCTCAGTTGTCACATTCCCCACTCGATTCTTCTCCTCCCCTATGCGGAGGCTATTTCCACTGCAGCACGAAATTAGTTCGAAGTCTGTTGATATTCACTTGGGGTGGCTGGAAAAATCTTAAAGATATATTAGGAAAAGCTATAGTTCAGTTTCAAACCTTTTGGAAGGTCAAAAGGTTTTATTGGGGCAGGCCAAAGAAGGCCGGACGGTCCATTAATTTAGGGAGAAGATGGGGACGTTGTTAAGAAGCTTTCCTAGTTAAAGTCTGTTTACCCCACATCCCTTTGTCTCTGTTTACTCATGTTAATTTTGTGCCACCCTCTCGGGGAGATCAAAAGGGAATTACCTGTTAATAGTGTTTACTCTGGCCCGGAACCTAAAGCTTTTATGATTCGTAAAATCACTCTTTCAATCATGTTAATTAGCCACAAGTGTGTTAACTTAGAACCTCTGTTGTAAAATATTGACTGAATCAATGTGTGGATGGACAGAGGGTCTTGGTCAATTGGTTGCATTTTGCTCTCTTTTTTTTTTTTAATTGAGATAGTTTCACTCTTGTTGCCCAGGCTCACTGCAACTTCCACCTCTTGGGTTCAAGCGATTCTCCTTCCTGAGCCTCCCGAGTAGCTGGGATTATAGACATGCACCACCACACCCAGCTAATTTTGTATTTTTAGTAGAGACGGGGTTTCTCCATGTTGGTCAGGCTGGTCTCGAACTCCTGTTGATCCACAAACTTCGGCCTCCCAAAGTGCTGGGATTGGAGGCATGAGCCACCATGCCTGGCTGCATTTTGCCCTCTGAAAGCAGCCAACATCCATCCCTAGCCCACTTGAATCACTGTAATGGTGTGAGAGTACATTCATTCATACTTCTTCGAGTCAGGGTCTGCAGGCCAGACCTCTGCAGGTGGTGGTGGTCGACATCTCAGGACCCCTTACAATCCAAGCTCCGTTTCCCAGGCTTGCAAAATGCTTTACGAGCAAAGATAATGCCTTCTCCTTGGTGCCCAGGCTGTGGAGGTCGGGGAGCATTTCGTATGATCTGAATCCCAGCAACTCCTGGGCCTGTCTCAAAGCAAAACCAAGTCACCTGATTATTTTATCTGACCCTGAAGATGTCTACTGCCTCTTCCCAAATGTTACCCACTCCATGAAACCTACCTTAATCCCTTAGTGGGAAGGATTCCTCTCCAGTCTGAAATATTATATCTCCAACCACATTCTTCCTACTATTAATTCCTTTTCTGTACGGGCCCATGTCACCCACCATGTTGTAGGTAATCTAAGGCCAGGAACCATATCTGTTCCCTGCATGAGACCCAAGGCTTAGGGCACAGTGGGTCTCCTGTAAATGTTTCCTCAGTAACTGTTCAGTGATAGCTGGTGGATGGCCTGAAGCAGCCTCAGTCCCTAAAAGTCAAACTGGGAAGAGAAAGAAGAGGTCAGATGATCGCTATGTCCAACCCATTCCTGCAGGTCCAGAGCCGAGGGGCAGGGGAGGCCACTCGATGGGGATGCTGAGGCTGAGAGGGGGAGTCACAATGCCAGGGGAGTGGCCGGTCGGGAAATAGGGAACTCAACTTGACAGTGGGGATTTGATTTAGTCACCTTTATGTCTCAGGACTTAGTGAAACACCACCCACCAAGAAATAGCAGGACCAAACAAAGCTGTGAGTGAGGAGCAGGTGGCAAGTTGGAGGCCAGAGGAGCAGGTAAAATCAGGCACTGAAATTATAGCTAGGACTAAAGCAAGTGGTTTCTTTAATTTTTAAAATTTTTCATTATTATGATTACTTAATCATGTATATATTTATAGGGTACATGCAATATTTTGAAATAGACATGCAGTGTGTAATGTAATCACATCAGGGTGATTGAGAGTATTCATAAAAAGATCTTAAAAGGCTGAAGTTGGGGATGGGATAATGGGCCTAGAGTGAATCTGGTAGGCTGCATTTTTTTTTCTGCGTCCTCCAGGGTCAGGGCTGTGGCCTTAAAGGAGCAGCCCACCTACCACCACCACCAGATTGTACCTACGTCAAAGACTTTGATAGCGTTTAGGAAGGAAGCTCTGGCTTGCCGCCATTGATACTCAGGCATCAACTCATTCATGCTGGCACCATGTTCACAAGGCCACCAGTGGCTGGGGAGGTCTTGGGAAGACCAGTCCAGTGGAAGCCCCAGTTAAAGGTAAGAGAAGCTGCTGGGTGCTCTAGAGAAGTGCTTCTCAAACCTGAATGTGAGCATGAACCACTTATGGATTTTGCTAAAAGGTTGGTTCTGGTTTGGTAGGTCTGGAGTAGGGCCTGAGATTCCACCTTCCTCTCAAGCTATCTGAGTGTTGCTGATGTTGCTGGCTCGAGGACTTTATTTGAGTAATGAGGGGCCAGACTAGCAGTGGATCTTCATGCTGGCTGCAAACAATCACCTGGTGGAGTGTTAACCAACCAAATGCCCATCAATGAGAGACTGGATAAAGCAAATATGGCACCTCCACCATGGAATACTATGCAGCCATAATAAAGGATCATGTCCTTTGCAGGGACGTGGATGAAGCTGGAAACTGTCATTCTCAGCAAACTGACACAAGAACAGAAAACTACCGCATGTTCTCACTCATAAGTGGGTGTTGAACAATGAAAACACATGGACACAGGGAGGGGAACATCACACTCCGGGGCCTGTCAGGGGTTGGGGGGCCTGGGAGAAGGATAGCAGTGGGTGGGGTGATTGGGGAGGGATGACATTAGGAGAAGTACCTAATGTAGATGACGGGAGGATGTGTGCAGCAAACCACCATGGCACATGCATACCTATGTAACAAACCTGCATGATCTGCACATGTACCCCAGAACTTAAAGTATAATGCAAAATAAATAGATAGATAGATAAATACCAATACCTATTGCCAATGGTGGGATGGCCTGCCATCGTGTGGGTGGTTCTCCAAGTGTGGTCCCTGGACCCACAGGATCAGCATCACCTGCAAACTTTTGAGAAATGCAAATCTCAGGCCTCAGCCCACACCTCCCAAATCAGAAACCGTGGGGTAGGGCTCAGCAATGTGGGTTTTAACCAGCCCTCCAAGTGCACGCTGTAGTTTGTGAACCTCTGCATGTTTTTGCATCCTAATCTGATGCAATCGGAGGTATACAGCATCACACAAAAATCATTTATGTGAGGTTCTTACTGGACATATTTGACTGAATCTAGTCATGAGGAAATCATGACTTTCTCGGGCTTCATAATGCTGTGTGGTTCTGCAGGAGAATTTCCATATGCTTCTGGGACGTGTGCTGCAACAATTAGGGGTGAAATATGTATTTTTTTGCAGCTGACTAGTGAATGGTTTGGTTAAAGGGAAACGTGTACGTGTGTGTGTGTGTGTGTGTGTAAGAGAGATGGAGCAAAATTTCACTTTGTTGATTCAAATGTGTACCTAATATTGAGGGCCTTGATTCTATGGTAGCTTTTCTTAAATGGTGGTCATAAAACCACCTGCATCAGAAGCTCTAGGCGGCTGGTTTAAAATGTAAATCCTGAATCTCATTTATGCATAGCAATCAGGATCTCTGGGGCAGGGCCTCAGGTAGGTACCGTAGAGGGTTCGGAGCTAATATTTGAGAGTCATTGTTTGAAAGTCTTTGTCAGAGAGTATTAGGTCACCAATCCAGACTGCTACAGGGTCCAGGAGGTAAACTGAACAAGTGAAGTGGCTGGTGTAAGGCTGTTGGGGCTGGTGGGGACTGCAGCAAATGACAAATCTGTGCTCATTTAAAGCTCCAGCTTCCAGCTGACTAGGAGGAGAATGTCTTGCCAGTGCTGCTCAGAGTTGCTAAATCTTTTTCTCTTTCTTTTTTCTCAAGACACATCAGAAATCTGGAGTTTTTAATGTGCAACTTCTCAATTTTAAAGTGCTGGTGACTTACTTAAAAAGTATTGAAACACCACCGAAGTGAAACAAAAATCTCTGGAGATAGAATTCAGCCTACTGACCACTTGTTTGCAATCTCTGGCATGGACTTAGCTAAGCAACCAGAGTACTGTGAGGGCCATGGTTCAAGGGGTCTCGGGCTTGTCAGAGAATTCCACAGCTTGCGCTCTGATCATGTTGCCACGTCCCTGAACAATGACTTCCTCTGCAGGAATCCTCCCAACGTTCCCCTGCTGTTAATTGACGGTGTGATGTGTCCACAGTTTCCCTTCTAGGGAGTTAGTTGGTGGAGAGAGGACTGTTTAGTGGCTAAAGCTGAGAGACACAGCATACCAAGTGTTTCTTGGCCAGCAGTGCAGAAGCCCCTGGTGCTCCAGGACATTTTCCTGGACCACAGTGTGCCTCGCTCACTGAAACCCTTACAAAACAAACAGCTGGGAAGTTGTGTGCTGAGCCCAACCTGGGGTTGGGAGAACTTGTGTGGACAGCCCTTTCATTCCAAAGGGTTTTTCCTCCTAAGCTGGGCACTTCCTGCAGCTCCCAATCCAACAACCATGTCAACCGTCCACAGATCCCAGGATATTGAGGCTTTGGTCCTGACAGTTCCCCCAGTCTATTGTATGAACTTGAAACAGTCACACCCTCTCTCTACTGCGGAAGGAGACTGCTGTCAGGGATTTTTCAGCAGCAGAACTCTTTTTAAAAAAATTCCCCTGAAGGGCTGGGCACTGTGGCTCATGCCTGTAATCCCAGCACTTTGGGAGGCTGAGGTGGGTGGATCATGAGGTCAGGCGTTCGAGACCAGCCTGGCCAACATAGTGAAACCCCTATCTCTACTAAAAATACAAAAAATTAGCCAGGCATGGTGGCAGGTGCCTGTGATCCCACCTACTTGGGAGGCTGAGGCATGAGAATCACTTGAACCTGCGAGGCAGAGGTTGCAGTGAGCCGAGATTGGGCCACTGCACTCCAGCCTGGGTGACAGTGCGAGACTCCGTCTCAGAAAAAGAAAAAAATTCTACTGAAATTTTACAGCAAAACCCCAAAATAAAATAAATGCAATAAATGCTTTCCTCAGGACGTTTAATTCTTCTAAGGTTGACTGGTACATGTCAGTGTTGACCAAACCCCTTAAACATCTATAAGGTTCCAGGAAACAGTTTGAAAATTATGGGGCTTGCTCAAGGTCTTTTTTTAAATTTTGGAAATGCCGTGTTTAAGATGTTTTTGAGCAGTTTCTTCTAGGTCTCCCATTACTTTACACCTTAACTGCAACTGCAAGGAAGTCCACCTCTCGGAGGCATTTACTGAAGCCTCCTGGTTACACAGACAGTACTAGATGCCGTAAAGGGGAATAGCCATGACCTCCATTTTAGGGTTGACCTGGGGTGGCAAAGAGGAAAGGAACCTTGGACGTATTCTAATCCTATATTTATAACCTATTCTAACCCATGGCCCTTTTCTAATAAATATAAAAATCCCACAGGCTTAGCTTTTGATGTAATTCCCACCAATGCTTTGAGAAAGCCTTTGTACAGCTTTTCCTTCTGTAAATTATATTATCAAAATAATAGATACTTTTTAATGTTCCAAACAAGAATTACACGAACGTTTTATTGACCTTGCATTTTCCAAAATATATACATGCCACTCTAAAAACATGACACATTTCCTTCACCCCCCTCCCGCTTCCCACCTCTGCCCTACTCTCATCTATTGAGGATAAGTGACTCCATTCATTCTTTCTCATTTATACTTCCGCCTGGCTTTCTTCAGCTATAAAATGTGAGGACATAATATGGAGCGAGTGGGCAGGGATTGGTGAGGATACAGGTAAAACAAAGTTGGCTTTGAGTAAATAATTGTTGAAACTGGGTGATGGGCACATAGGGATTCGTTAATTCTTTCCATTTTTATGTTACGAAATTTTCTGTAATCAAAAGGTTAACACAAAGGTAATTTCTGTAATAAAAACATTAGAATGGAGATAGTGTTACTGATTTGCGGGTGACACTGAGTATTTGACCCCGCCGCAGGCCTAGAAGCACTTTGAACAGCATCTTCGTTTGCTGCAGCCACCCCTGACCTTGGTTCCAATACCAAGCTGCCCTTCCCGACTGTAACCATTTGGGGCCATACCAGAATCTCACAATGTGCCCCCTGAAAAAAAGATAAGGAAATGCAGCAGTCCCAGCCCCCAGGCAGAGGAAGCTCCCCATACGGGGGACTTATTCCTTCACTCATCTCCTGCCAGCAGCAGATGGAGCCTGTATGGGCCATGGAAAGGCCCCGAGCACAAAGGGCTAACACACTGCCCCTGACAGGACTGGGCCTTCCCTTGGTGGGTGCTGCCCTTCAGGCCCAGGCCTGCCTGATGATTCTGGGTGTAGGTTAAAGGGACCATGAGTCTGTGGCCCCTGAGTATGTGGTAATGAGCTCAGACACCAAAAATTGAGACCTGGTTCTACTTGGCTTCTCTGTCCAGGCTGAAATGCCTCACCTGTATCCTGAGTTGTGAAGAAAAGACTTTGGGAATACTGGATGCCATTAGAGGATGGGCAGTATAGTCTCCAAGAAAAAAAAAAAAATCAGAGGCTGATACTAACTTAATCTGTGAGGCTGGGTACAGTGGCTCACACCTGTAATCCCAGCACTTTGGGAGGCTGAGGTGGGTGGATCACCAGGTCAGGAGTTCAAGACCAGCCTGGCCAACATGATGAAACCCCATCTCTAATAAAAATACAAAAAATAAGTTGGGCTTGGTGTTGGGCACGTGTAATCCCAAGTACTTGGGATGCTGAGGCAGGAGAATTGCTCGAACCCAGGAGGCAGAGGTTCATGAACCCATGAGCCAAGATCTTGCCATTGCACTCCAGCCTGGGCAATAGAGCAAGGCTCTGTCAAAAAAAGAATCTATAAGGCTCAAACATGGGGGATGGGGGGGTGAGAACAGGGCACCGAAAGGACTGACCTCTAAAATAATCTGTCTGTGACAAAATGGCTTCCAACTAATTAAACATAGAAAAACCTCTTTTAGGGAAGATAATCCTATTGGATCTACTTGCAGGATTTTTCCAGCCAGCTTCTGCCTCTTGGAGCTTCAATTAAAAGCTGTTTAGCAGATGGCAAATTCTGAGTCACAAAGTTAGACTCTTTGGCAACCATATGTGCTTTTGCTTTCCCAGGGGATCCTGGCCACATATGGCCCTGGAAGAGGTGCGAGAGCTCTTTCTTGGCACACAGTAGACAGCTCCTCTCCCAGCTTAACACACAGATGACAGGCATTCATAACCATCCACAGTGTGAGCAGGAGGGGCCTTTCAGCTAATTCAGAAACACGGGGGCCCTGGAAATCATAATGTATCAGGGCTGGAAGGGAACTGGAACAGCATCTAGTCAAACCCCTTTTTCTTAACAGAATGGGAACACTGAGCCTTGGAAGAGGTTATACAATTTGTCTAAAGTTGCCCAGCAAGAGAGAAGCAGAGTCAGGATCGGGCTTGTGTTTATTTACCATAAAAGCACTTCTCTACTCACTTGGAGGACTGTGTTCGTTGCCTGACCCTTTCCTTCTAATCCCGAGGCGCCTGAAGAGATATTTTACCAATGACCTGACAAATTTGCCAGGAGAAGGCCTTGAAAGGGCCATTCGTCCATATGTCCACCTCCTGCTTTATTGCAGGACGAAACCAGGACCCTCTGAAATGGAACTTCATCACTCCTCAGAGCTTTCTCCTACAGTTGAAGTCACAGTTTCCCTTGGGTGCTGTCAAAGAGAAACAGAACCAGACACTAAATTAAAGGTCAGGGAGACAGGCTTTATTTAGTAAAATTACAGTAGAGGAGGGAACTACTAACCTGAGCTCAATTCTATCAAAACAAAAGGTGGGAGGCTTTTTTATTTATTTATTTTTTTTTTGAGATGGAGTCTCACTCTGTCACCCAGGCTGGAATGCAGTGGCACAATCTTGGCTCACTGCAACCTCCGCCTTCTTGGTTTAAGCAATTCTCTGCCTCAGCCTCCCAAATAGCTGGGATTACAGGCACCTGCCGCCATACCTGGATCATTTTTTTTAATTTTTAGTAGACATGGGGGTTTCACCATCTTGGTCAGGCTGGTCTTGAACTCCTGACCTTGTGATCCACCCGCCTTGGCTTCCCAAAGTGCTGGGATTACTGGTGTGAGCTGCTGTGCCCAGCTGGGAGGCTTTTTCAATGCTGGAGTGTGCTTAAGGAAAAGTGCTGAAGGACGTTAAGGGGATGCTGACATGATTGGGCACCTGTGTTTCCTAACTGATGCTGATTGAGGGGAGATTTCTGGTCTCCCACAAAGACTGGGAAACAAGAAGACAAGAGACTTATCTTTCTCTTACTTTTTAAAAAATTTCATTAGAGACAGGGTGTTGCTCTGTTGCCTGGGCTAGAGTGCAGTGAACTCGCTGTAACCCTGAACTTCTGGGCTCAAGTGATCATCCTGCCCCAGTCTCTTGAGTGGCTACGACTGCAGGCACAGGTCACCATGGCTGGCTAATTTTTTAAATTCTTTTTCTAGGGACAGGGTCTCACTATGTTGCCCAGGCTGATCTTGAACATCTGGCTTCAAGGGATCCTCCATTCTTGGCCTCTCAGAGCACTGGGATTACAGGTGTGAGCCACTGCGCCTGGCCCCCTATCTTTCTGATGGTTACATTTCAAAGTGATGGCTTCCAGGTCTTTAAGAAAGACATGGGTTGTAAGAGATACACCACAAAAGGACAGAAGTAGCATTTACAACTGCAAGTTTTTGAAAGCAAATGTTTTAAGAAAAAAAAGGTCAGGGGCCTATAGTCAGGTGTTGGAACAAATAGTGAATTCTTTTGGCAGCATCGAGCTTCCTCAGGCAGGAACTTGAGAGAGCTGGAGTTCTCATCCTAGGATGTGGCCTGGAGCTGTTGGAAACTATGCCAGGGTTAGTTTGTGCTGAGAATCCTCTGCTCTCCTAGGTCAAGGTTGGGGCCTCGCTGAAAGGAGGGCTCCGCAGAGCCAGACTCAAGTTCAGTCAAGGGTAGAGTCATTGTCAGTGCTGATGACACTTCCACTGCTCTGTTAGGAAGTGATTACAGTATGTTTCCAAATTTCTCACTATAGTTTAAGCCTTTTTCTGTCCATTCCTTACTATGGCTGGAATCTGGTTCACATTCTATTTATTAAGGCTCTTTGTCTATTCACAATTGACCTGTCTCAAACTGGATTTTAAGTTGTTTGAAGGTAGGACCCACCCACATATTATATCTTTTGAAAATCTTCCATTGTACTAAGTAGCTGACTTGATCATCATTCATTGACAAAATCCTCAGATTATTTTCCATTTTCTTTTTTCTTTTCTTTTTTTTTAACACGGAGTCTTGCTCTGTCACCCAGGCTGGAGTGCAGTGGCACGATCTCGGCTCACTGCAACCTCCACCTCCCGGGTTCAAGCAATTCTCCTGCCTCAGCCTCCGAGTAGCTGGGATTATAGGGGCCTGCCACCATGCCTGGCTAATAGTTTTTTTAAAAATATGTTTAGTAGAGACGGGATTTCACCATGTTGGGCAGGCTGGTCTGAAATTCCTGACCTCAGGTGATCCACCTGCCTCAGCCTTGCAAAGTGCTGGGATTACAGGCGTGAGCCACCATACTCCACCTCTGTTTTCAATCATTCTAACCAACATTCTAGGGTGAGCCCGTAGCCTATTTCTATAACAATCTCTATGACTGTTTCCCCTGAATTCTCTTTAATATGGGGGCCAAAATAAGGCTCACCCACCCACCTCTGTATATCTAATGAGTACATTGTCTTCACCAAGATCCCCAAGAATTCAGTTCATCAAAATTTTACTGAACAGGAGCTATAGGTCCCAGGTGCTGGGGAGAAAGAGATCAATAGGTCAAGGTTCCTGCTCTCAAATACACTAGTTGGGGGGACTGATAAGTAAATCAGTGATTCCAGTACTTAGTAAGAAGCTCTGTGACAGAGGTGTGTGCACATCTGATTTAGTTTGGGTGGCAAATGGTTAGTCTCCCAGAAAAGACAGTATCGGGCTGGGCTGGGTTCCCTGGAAGCAGAGCCTGAGAGGGGAACTCTTGTATAAGTGATTTATCAAGGGAGAACTCTCAGAAGAAACCTGTAAATAAATGAGGGAATCGAGGAAGCGAAGGGGGTGAAGCTAGGCAAAGATGTGGCTTCTGTTAAAGTCTAGCTGCAGTCAGACCCAAGGGGAGACGTGAAGTGAGGACTGCACCAAAGAGCTATCCCACCTTGAGTCAAAAAGGCCAGACCTGACTATTCCTCATCAGTCAGTCATTGGCTCCAGGCTGATCCTGGGGGAGAGCACCTAATCTCCTACCTAATTGTGGGAGAGGAGGCGCCTGTTGACAGAGGGTGAGTCTCTGGAGAAGGATGTCACTTGCAGCTGTTAGAAGGCAACACTTACAGACAGCTGGAAGGATAGGAGTGCCTACCCAGCTAACAGAGATCTGAGCAGCGCGCCACCAGCCTCTAATACAACACCTGAACTAACTCTTGAAAGGTCAAGGCAGTCAAAGTTAATTATATGGGATATCTGGGAGCGGACATGGTAAGGCATTCTAGGGCAAAGTTCCAGAGGGAAGGGAGAACGTGATGCATTTGGAAAGAGCAAGAGGCTAGAGGTAGATGGGGTAGATTGAATACTGGATTTTTTGAAGGCTGTGTGTGTATGGCAGCAGTGAATATCAGTGGGCAAAGACCCCATGCCCTATCTTAAGTAATTGATGTCTGCCCTTTCCCTACCTTGCAGGAGATGAAGCTATAGTCACTGGAGAAACTGAACCGAGGATGGATGAGAGCTCCAACCAGGACACACAAGAGGATGACCAGCTGAGGTTAAGTGACATTGAGTGGCTCCAATCCACAAGGTTGTATTAGTTTCTCCTCTAGTAGTAGGAGATATTTATCAAATCTCAGGACCATTTCTTTAAAGGGGAACTTGATTTGTTCACCTGCCATCAAATGCCCCAAGAAGCCCCAACACAGTCACCTGCTGCTCTGTGATTATTTCCACAACCTGTGAGTCTCACCAGAGGCCATTAGCTAGTTCTGGCCCCGAATTCTTCTTCCTCTAGCCAGACTGGTTGCACAGGATCTTGAGCTCTCCCTGGTGCTCACAAATTGATAAATTGGTATTTTGTTCTGTTTTTCTCTTTTCTTAAGAAGTTGCTTTCTTTTGAAAAGATGGATGTTACTGTAGCCTCTCCATCCCCCAACCTCAGTCTTCCACATGTTCTCAAAAATAATAGCTAAGTGTTTTGCAACAACACTTATCAACTCTTTAAGTCTCCCACTTTGCTGGTTTGAATCTACATGACTTCAAACAATTTTTCCTCTATGGAGTGTAATTTGACACATACTTTTCCACCCATGGGAGGTGATACTTGTCTTGGTCTGTGATTACGGTAATTCTTTTATAAATATAAACTAATCAAGTTGCATGAACTAAGAACCTACTTTGAAACTAACACTTAAAGGTGCCAAAAGATTATAAAAGATTATTATTTGTTGCAAAAGTGTGTTAGTGTAGACTCCAGTGTGAGTGGGTGTGACCAAAGTAATATTGATACATGGTTGAAAGGTATAAAGTAGGTTGACAAACGCAAAATTACAAATCAGCTTCTGAACTCCACGGGTGTCGTGATCAGCAGTGTATCCTTCAACCAAAATAGTTTTTCATATCCTCAGGGAATTTTTGGCTTTCATTTTTACCTTTTTGGTATTCTCATGTACCTTTTAGGCCATTGTATGCATTCACTCACTCATGCTTTCATTCCATAATTATATTCTGAAGCGCTTCTTGCGTGGCAGACATGGTCAGGTGCTGGACATACAACAGAGGACAAGGCATTCGGGGTCCCAGCTCTCATGGATCTCACAACTCAGAAGGAGAAACAGACATTGAGCATATCATTTTAATAACATTTACAGTTGGGGCAGTTTTAAGAAATAAAAATACAGTAGTGCTCTGATGATCTATTACTGTAGCAAATCATCCCCAGACTGAGTCTTACAATGATGACAATAGATTGCATAGTATTGAGCAGTCAACAGGGATCGCTCATTCCTGCTCTACTTGGCTTTAGCTAGCATGGCTCAAAAGCAGGGTACTGACATCATTAGAAGGAAAACGCACTCACCTGTCTGGCAGTTAATGATGGCTGGCAGCTGGGACCTCAGCTGGAGCTGTCAGATGGAATACATACACTGGCTTCTCCATGTGGCCTGGGCTTCCCCACAATATGGAGGCTGAGTTCCCAGGGTGTGTATCCTGAGGATTGTGATAGAAGCCATATTCCTTTATGACTTGGACTCAAAGTCTCACATCATTGCTTCTGCCCCATTCTAGTCAATATTACAAACACAAAGTCTTGCATCATTTCAAAGGAAGGGGAAATATGCCACATCTTGGTAAGGGAATGGCAACATTTTGGAATAGCATATAGGATCAAAAGTATGGCTGTGGTGATTTTTTGAAAATACAGTTTCTCTCAAGTGTCTATGAGAAAGCTAAGAGCCTATCAGAAGGAATCAAGAAGCGGTTTTTAAGCTGGGACCTGGAAAGTGAATAAGAGTAACACAGATGAAAAGGGAAGGAGTTGGGGAGAGGAGAGAAATGTTCTAGACAGTGGATCCTGGTTTGGGATGAGCTTGGCCATAGGAAGAACTAAAAGGAAGCCAGCGTGCCTGTAACATTCTTAATAAAACGATTGAGCAAAGGTTCATAATAAAGAAGTTGCAGCAGCCTGAAAGTGCTTAGGAGGGACCTTCCAGGTACTGTCACGTAATGTCATGCTTAACCGACTTGTACGTAGTCTCTTGGTTACCTCTGCCTGCAAAACCATCTCAAACTTACTGGCATGAAGAGCAACATTGTTTATTATTATTTTCTCCCACTGTTCTGGAGGTTGACTGGGCTCAGCCAGATAGCTTTCACTTGGGGCCTCTCACATTGTGGTAGTCAGGTGGTGGCTAGGGCTGGCGTGAACTCAAAGCCTTCCTCACTCACATGTTTGGTACCTGGACTGGGAACACTCAAACAAGCGGAGCTGGACCAGCTGTTGCTGCTAAGGTGGCTCTTACTCCCACTCTCTCACTCTCTGGTCTTTCCCTGTGGTCCCTCCAGCACGGCAGCTCAAACTGAGTAGTCAAACTTCTTAGAGGGTGGCCGAGGACTCCCAGTACAGGTATCCCAGGAAAAACCAGGAGAAGCTGCATGGCCCTTTCTAACCTAGACTTGGAAATCAGGCACTGTCATTGCTGTCACATGCTATTCACTCAGGTGGTCACAAAAGCCTGCCCATTGTCAAGGGGAAGGGACACAGAGTTTTGTTTTGTTTTGTTTTTGAGGTAGAGTTTCACTGTTTTTGCCCATGCTGGAGTGCAATAACATTATCTTGGCTCACTGCAACCTCTGCCTCCCGGGTTCAAGTGATTCTCCTGCCTCAGCTTCCCGAGTAGCTGGGATTATAGATGCTCACAACCACACCCGGCTAATTTTGTATTTTAATAGAGATGGGGTTTCACCATGTTGGCCAGGCTGGTCTTGAACTCCTGGCCTCAGGTGATCCACCTGCCTCTGCCTTCCGAAGTGCTGGGATTACAGGCATGAGCCACTGGATCCAGCTGGGACATAGACTTTTTGATGATAGGAGTGTCAAAGAATTTGCAGACATGTTTTAAAACGACCACACTTAGGGTGACCATATAACTCACTGTCCAAAACAAGATGCTTTTGAGAGTCAAGGGGGGCACTTTGCAGGCATAAACTAGGACTGCCCTTGGTAAACCCAGAGATGTGGTCACCCCACTGCCATGCCCACGCAACTGAGAGCTCAAGCTCTCTCAAATTCTTTTGTCTTTCTGACATTCGTCATGTCATTTAAAAACATCCTTTACTCGTTGAAACTGGTTTTAAATGTTATTTTCTGTTTCTTGATAATTTCTTGCTTTTAGATTATGAATATTATGTTGAGGTTGCCTTTTCTTAGTGAATCTGGAACTTGAGAGCTACAAATCTTGCCCGACAATATCTTTCATGCAAGCCGGGAGAGCTGCTGGCACTGTGGATGTCAGTGCTTAGGATGCCTTCTCTCTTAGATGATAGAACTCCAAGCAGTGGAAGAATTTGCTTCAAGAAATGCTTTTTAAAACCTCACTTTTTGGCTAAGTGGTAAAACACACACACACACACACACACACACACACACACACACACACACACACAGTGATGACTCATCAGTTGAAATCAAATCCTTCATTCCAAAAAAGTGGTTTTATAAGAAGTGGGTGTTTTTTTTTCTTTTCCCAAAGGCAGACTGCATAATATTTGGTGCTTCTCTTTTCTGAGTAATTTATTCCATTTTAGTGGAAATCGACAGTTTCAGACTGGAGCCAATAACATTTATTTTCAGTGCTGTGCATGGGACCCCCCATTATCCTAGGATCTGCTTTCGCCTACAACCCTCAGGGGAGTTCAGCCATCAGACCGGTTCACACCAACACAATCCCCCTCTTCCTCCCTTCCCTCTGACCAGCTATTAACTTGTTCTTCTGAAGACCCTGAAGCAGAATAAATACCTAGAGAGAGCATTTGGAGACAGCATCCAGGTGTAAGAAAGCATGGCAAGTATTGTTTTTCAGGAGCCCCACCACAGAGTCAATCCCTATCTCCTGACCCGGGTACTCCACTCAGAAGTCTTATTCTTTTCACAGCTCTCCTTCACAGAACATTTTCTTTCTGTTGATTCTTTCCTAAGACTCTACAACTCTGAAAGAAAGCAACATAATTCATTTCTGATCCCTGAAAGCAAACATCCCATTCCATTCCATTTGTCTTCTTGGAAGTTTCCACAAATATCTTCTTGCTAGAAAACAAAAATACAAAACTTGTACTCATTTCTGTTCCAGACTGAAATACGTGGGAAACTTTTATGAGTCCCAGACTATAGTCTGGCCTTCATGAATAAGGAAGATATTTAAGAGAGATACAACAAGAGAGTTAAGACTAGGAAAATAGCTTTAGAAACTCAGATTGTAAACAGCAGCATCCAACAGCTGCTCAGATCAAGAGACTGGACTCAGGGTGACCAACTACTATGGACTGAACTAAACTACATATCTTGAAGCCCTAATCCCTGGTGTAATGGTATTATGAGACAGGGCCTTTGGAAGATGAGTTTAGATGAGGTCGTAAGGGTGAGGGGATTAGTGCCCTCATAAGAAGAGACACCAAATGCCAGACCTCTCTCTCTCTCTCTCTCTCTCTCTCTCTCTCTCTCTCTCTCTCTCTCTCTCTCTCTCTCTCTCTCTCCTCTCTCCTCTCCTCTCTCTCTCCTCTCTCCTCTCTCTCTCTCTCTTCCTCTCTCTCTCTCTCTCTCCTCTCCCCTCTCTCTCTCTTCCTCTCTCTCTCTCTCTCCCTCCTCTCTCTCTCTCTCTCTCCTCTCTCCTCTCTCCTCTCTCTCCTCTCTCCTCTCTCCTCTCTCTCCTCTCCTCTCTCTCCTCTCTCCCTCCCCGCATACCCCATTGTCTAGCATGTGAGGACACAACAAGAAGGCATCTGTTTACAAGACAGGAGGTGGGACCTCACAAGAACCCAGTTATGATGGCACCTTGAACTTGGACCTCCAGCCTCCAGAAGAGTGAGAAAATACATTTCTGTGGTTTATGCCACCTTGTTTATGGTACTCTGTTATGGCAACCTGAGCTGACTGAGACATCAGCTGTCAGTTTTCCTCGAACTGAGGATCCTGGGATGTGACGCTTCCAGTTTTCTAATCTAGAAAGTTCTGGGGACACCAGGGCAAGTTGGACTGTAATTCTCTGCCCCTGCTGCTCTGTCTCAAAGAGCCAGGGTCTGTGCTGGAATAGGAAGAGGAGGCACAGATGCCTCAGCCAGGCCTAGAGGTGAAAGCACAAAGCCAGAGGCACTGCCAGGCGTTTAGACTTCTAGGTTCAGAGGTGCTACGGAGTGCACGGGATAAAAGACTTCCAGTGATTAAAGTGGACAATGTTAACAGTGCAAAAATTTAAGGCGAAAGCCCAGTCTACAATGAAGTAATCACTTAACTTCATAAAACAAACAAATTCCACCTGAACCTCTAAAGTCTCTTTCAGGTCCTTCCCAATGAGAATCCTTGGAAATTAGGGGTGGTCTGGGCTTCTAGTTAAATCCCTGTTCCTCTCACAGGCTCTAGGACCTCTCTCTCCATCCATCTCAGTGATAGGGCATTAATTGTGCAAGCTTCCTTTTTGTCCTCACTGACGCTCCGTACCCCCACACTGCTTCAGACCAAGGGGACAAGCTCCCTGTGCTGCCTTGCACTGAAACACTTGACGGGTGGGGGTGGAAGATGGGCAGTTAATAGCATCATGGAGTCTCCTCTCCAGGTCTGTCTTCAAGAAAAAAAAAAATCCAAAAGTTGGAGAAAAGGCAGAAAGATGTGTGACCTTCACTGTCAAGCCTGCGTAATGGGTCATTTGACTTCCTAGTAGAATTATTATTTCTTCTTGATTCGTGATTTTACAGCTCTCAAAGGTTAGCTGTTGGTTTGTCAAGAACCACTAAGATACAAAGAGTTTTTATCCAATAACAGTGCAAATAATTTTTGTCCTACAGAAATAAAAATGACCTCTGTTTAAGAGAAGATAATCCCAGTTTACAGTTTTATTGCCCTAAAGAAAAATAATCAGTTTTGTATCTAATGTCAAGATCTTATGCTACAATTCTTTTTTACTAACCACACATACATCTATTTTTTAAATATGCTTGGTTCTACCATTAATGAGTTAAAATAAAACTTTTACATGTACTCATTATGTATTTGTATGAGAATCATGCTTTTTTTTTTTTTTTACATTTTTTAGAAATTAGACTTTTGGTAGTTCCTCCCACTGCACACCCATTTTCCTTTTCCTTTGAACCCACAATGATGCAGTTCTAAGTCACAAGTCCTCTTCATCCTTGTGCCCCACAAACAGAAAATCTGGCCCTCCATCAGGACTTGTGTAAGTGGCACCTTGGGGTAAAAATTATTTTAAAAGAGGAATTACTCGTTGGCAGAGTTATACATAATGGCAAAATCTGAACACTAAGAGGTCCAGAAATAGAAAATAGAAAATTCTGGTACATCAGCAGTTAATACTACACAGCTGTAAGCATGATGATCCTAAAGGTACTGCAGCAACATGGCGATGCTCAAGCTAACATTGTGAAGAAAGCAATACGTAAAGTATGAACTGGAATGAAAACATCTATTAGGAAACTTTGTTGGTTTTTTCCCAAGTTATATTTAACATGCCTTTTGTCCTTTCAATGAAAACAAAAACAAAAAAAGTAAAAGAGAAAGTTTAAAACCAGAGCAAACAGAAAATTCATGTGATACTGATATTCCATGAATAGTTATGACTGACATGGTCATGAAATTCTGGTTGAAAACTTTTGTTGAGTAACTGAAATCTCCCCAAACTCCCCCATTCTATCACCCCTCACCTCTGAGAACTTAGGAGCTCTGAGGTCACTTACAACTCTGTCATCCTACATCACCACAGTAAGGAAAGGCCAAGTCCTGTGACAGTAGATGGAGCTTGATAGGATGGAACTTGAGGGGTGGGCTTCCAGAGGTTTGTGAGGACACACAACCCAACTCTCAGACCCAGGGACAGGGATATGAGCAGCTCTGCCACAGAGCCCTGGGAGGGCTCTCACATCCCCTTTGTGGCTGTCAAGTTCCAGCCGCCTGTTCCTGCCCTCATGGCTCTGCCCCTGGTGCCAAACATACTACCTGACTTACCCAAATCCACCCATGGGCCAGAGAAACAGAATATTCAGCCACTAGAACCCAAATTGGGATGCCAGGGCCCCTACCCCTTTGGCCACCCTGTCTTCCCTCTACTCAGAGCATCCATGCCAGACCACAGAGAACTTTTCCTGACCATGGCCCAGCTGTCCTTTTGAGGACAGACCTTTCCCTCCCTGCCCTCTTAGAGAAAACCACAAAAACAAACCAGGAGCCAGCTTTGTTCCAAGGGGATGTTTTCACCCTGCTCCCACTTCATGAAGCCCTTTGGCCCAGAATACAGGCAATGGAACATTTATGAGGCTTCCCAGAGGTATCCATGCAGCAGGACCAAGTACCTGCCAGCTCCGACCCCACTTGGAGTAGCTTTTGTTTCTCTTGCAGCTGGTGTTCTTAAGCTGGCTCATCTGAGTGTGTGTATTTACAAACAGACTTTACTGTATTCCTTAAAAAACTGCTTCCTTCTGAGTTCCTGACCCAGTCTCTGTTCAGTGAGTCAGAGTTATTTGTTGTTTTATACATTGGTATATCCTTTGCTATTTTCTAAGCACAGATCCCAAGCATAAGCTCTTGATGGGCAGGGACATGGGTGACATTTCTTTACAGCCCAGCAGCTAACACAGTGCCCTGAATAGAATAAATACCTGTTGGCAAAGTGGAAACAACCCAGATGTTCATCAGTGGAAGAATGGACAGACAAATTATGGTTTGTTTGTCCAGTGAAATACTACTCGGTAATAAAAAGGAATGAACCATTGACATGCAACAACATGAATGAATTTCAAAAAGATTGCACTGAACAAAAGAAGCCAGACACAAAAGAGTGCATACTATATAATTTTGTTTGTACGAAGCTCTAGAACCAGCAATACTCATCTATATGATAGAGGTATATTATAGGCTGAATGTTGGTATGTCTCTGCCCAGATTCCTATGTTGAAGCCCTAAGCCTCTGTGTAGAAGCTTATTTGGAAATGGGGCCTCCAAGGAAGTAATTAAGGTTAAATGAGGCCCTCCTATGATTATCGTGCTTAGATGTCATTCTTTCTCTCTCCACTAGCATGTGCTAAGGAGGGCCATGAGACAGCCAAGAGAGAAGGTGGCCATCTGCAGGCCAGGAAGGGAGCCCTCACCAGAAACAGGACTGGCCAGAACCTCGAGAACTATGAAAATTAAATTTCTGTTGGTAAAAGCCACCTAGTCGATGGTATTTTATTATGGCAACATGAGGAGACTATGATCACAATAGTGGTGTCTTAGTTCAGGTTCCTATAACAAAAATACCACAGACTGAGTGGCTTTAACCATGAACATTTATTTCTCACAGTTGTGGAGGCTGAGAAGTTAGAAATCAAGGCAACAGCAGAGCCAGTGTCTGGCGAGGGCTCTCTTTCTGGTTCGTAGATGGCAGTTTTCCTGTTTAATCCTCATGTGACAGAGAGAGAGGGAGAGAGAGAGAATGCAAGGATTAGCACGTGTGGGCTGGTTTCTTTCCCTTTCCGCTAAGGGCACTGATCCCATCCTGGGAGTCCCCACCTTCACGGCCTTATCTAAAATTAATCACCTCACAAAGGCCCCTTTTCCAAATACCATCACACTGGGGATTGGGATTTCAACATACAAATTTTGGAGAAATACAAATAGTCCATAGCAAGTGGTTACATCAAGGCAAAGTGTTAGTGACTAGAAAGGGAAATTTCTAGGGGGAAGGAAATATTCTACATCCTGATAGGGCGGTGGTCACTTGGATATTTACACATATGTGCAAAAAGCATGGAGCTGTACACTTAAGACGTGTGCCTTTTACCATATATGAATTACATCTCAATAAAAAACTGAAAAACCTCCGTTGGCAAGAATGATTATTTCGTCACTGTGACTCATGCCTCCCTAACTGATCGATTTGGGATGAAGATTTATGAAGCACCCCCTGTGTACAGATTCTGGCACTAATCACAAGTATAGCAAGAGCGGGGAGAACAGCAGCAGCCTTGGTCCCTAGTTCTCAAGGAGACTTTTTCAGCTCCACAGGTAATAAGATCTGGACATTCTTAAGTCGTAGCTACTGAGCCAGATTGTACCAAATGCTAATTGCTCATCAAGAGACTTCTTGACACTGGAGAAGCCACATTTACCCCTTCGTGCTTCCACTGAGGCAGCTGTTGCCTGGCTCCTTTGAGAACCAGCCAGACCCTGGGTTGGTTCAGCTTCTGGCAAATACCACCAGCAAAAACAAAAAGTAAATGGGAAAGCCAGTGCAGAAAGTATTAATGAGATTTTGAACTGTGTGATTCTGACCTTGAGGACTCCCTGCCTCCAAGCAAAAGCAGCTGAAAAACTATTTACTCCCACATTTCACCAGTTGACTTTTTTGCATTGTGCGATGTTAAGGGAGTTGTTAGCATCTTGGGACAAAAATAAGAAATTTTCCCCAGGTGGTTCCCACTCATTTCTTTACAGGACTTTGGCAATGCCAGTGTGATATGATCAGATGCCACCTCAGAAGCATTGTAAATTTAGGGCAGGATCTACACGTTTCTTCCCAGGGAGAAAGGTGCCAATTCCTTTGGTGATGCCAGACTCTTTGCAATTAAAAAAACCCAAAAACCCAGAACTTTACTTTCATGAAATTACATTCTAGAAAAGGCAAACATGTAGCACATGTGCCACTGTCTTTTCCCTTGTGTCCTTGGCAGACATTGTTAACTGATCACCGCATTGTTAATCACTGAGCCCAGTTCCAGAATCAGTGATGTGTTGAGCTGGCTGGTACTAGCTTTTGAGAGCCAGTTGTTAAACGTGTCCATCATTAAAATCAAATTATATGAACTTATGCTTAAATGAATTATATTGAAAGCAAAGATAATGGATACTCAAAATGCCTCATTTCCTAATATTTTACCACATTTTATTATTACCTATGGTTCTGAGGTTATTTACATCCATAGAATCTGGAAATACTATATAATGATGCCCTACTCTACATCTCTTCCCAACTCCGTTTAGTGATATGGTCCTGGTAGCGTGAAGTAGGCCACAATGACACATTGTTTTACATCACAGAAATTAGCAAATGCTCCAAGTCAAAGCATCCCTTCTACCCACACTGAGAACCAGTTGTGAAACATTTAGCAGCTCACCACTGCATCAGATGACAAGACACCCTGCAGAAGGCAAAGCATGCCCACCCAAACCATGCTGCCTGTGATGCGAGAGGGAGTACTGATCCTCAGGCCTTTCCAGACAAGACTTGGCATGGAAAAATGTGCTGCTGAGCATGCGATCCAGCCACGCCTGAAGCCGAAACTGTTGTACGTGTCACCAGTGTGCGACTTACCTAGGGGCACTGTTTTCTAACTCTCAGACACCGTGTGGGCTACCAGCTTGGCCATGGAGGGGACAAGTGATTGTTTTCTCTGGAATATTCTGGAAGGGTGCCTGGAGGAGTCAGCCAAGGACAACTAGCCAAGGTAAGTCGAAATCAGAAGCAAACATGGGCATTGCAGCTGGAGGGGCTGGACAGAGGGGTGCAGCGGAGAGGCCCCCAGCCCTGAGACGAGTACAGGAAGCGGGTGAGACTCCAGAGCTGATCTGGAGGTTCTTCCCAGTTAACCTGGCCTGGCCGCTTGGGGTGGCAGAGGCTAAACGGCAGGCAGAGAGCAGGCCTAGGGCTCAAAGATCCTGCTCCCAGAATGTTAATGGAGATCCTTTTCTCTCAATTTCAGGCAGTGAAACACATGAAGGGGAAAGTGTCCACAATCTGGGCAAATGGGGGAATCATAGGCAGAACCCTTGTGGCCTGAAGCTTTGCCTCTAGGGTCAGGAACTCCAAGCTGTTCCCTTCTCAGTTTCTTCTCTTTTTTAAACTTAAAATCCACCTTGCTCTAAAACGTTCAAGCCTAATCTTCACCATGTTCCTTTAGGAACTTCTACTAAAATGCAGATTTTCAGGCTACACCTCTTGGAAATGTGATAAAGAGGTTAGGGAACTAGGCTTGGGCATTAGCCAGGCTTGTGAGCCCCTGAGATACAACCTCTTCATTTATTGTCGGTTTTTCTGCAATGGTACCCCTGGCAAAGGCAGCAGAAGCCAATTTATTGGGATGGAATGGAGGTGGAAGTGTAGCTTTGGGGCTGTGGTGGCAGGCAGGACAGGCGGCACAATTTGCGGGGCTCAGTGTCAAATGAAAATGTGGGCCCCTTGTTCAAAAATGATTAAGGATTTCAAGGCAGTGACGGCAGAGCATTAAGCCAAGCATGGGCCCTTCTGAGCCCAGGGCCTGTAAGTGACTTCACAGGTCACACACCCATGAGACTGGTTCTTGTAGCTGGTCACCAGCTGCCTGTGGGGACCTTGTACTATCTGAGTATTTATACTCCAAGGGCTGCCACCTGATTTTCAAGGACCAAGGCTGCAGAGAAAGGCAGCAAGTCCTGCCGGCCCCGTCCTGACTTGGAAGGAGAGCCTCGGTCCTGGGGGACCCAACAGAGCAGATCTTCAGGGGTTGGGGAAACTTTACTTTCTCCCAGGGCCCAGAGGCTCTAGAGCCCTGGTTGGGTCCCTGTTTGGATCTGGAGTGGATACAGAAAGGTCTCAGGGAGATAGGAACAGAAGTGAAGGAAGGAGACCCGGAATTTGGCAGCTCAGCTGCATGGGAGACCACAAGGTGATCAGGTCAACCTCCACAGAGGACCACAACCCCGCCCGGCCTCCAAACAAGCCCCGAGTGTCTCAGGTATGACTCTTACTGGTTAAGTCACCGCTTTTCACTCTAATCCTATCCTGGGGAAGAAACAGAAACAAAAACAAAAAACCAATGAGTTGCTCATCCTATTCTAGTTTGCCTGGGTCTTAGTGCTGAAAGCCCTGTGGTCTGGTAAGCCTGGCAAACAAGGATGGCTGGTCACCCTAGAAACCAGTCATGGCAAATGTCCAGAGGAGGCCTCCTTCTGAAAAGGCTGGAGTCATTCCTGTGGCCAGGCATCTCCCAAGGTTAACTAAGATCCAACCATTGGATGCAGCAGGTGCAGCTCCTTCAGCATCTCCAGGCAGGTTTTTCTCAGCATTCCCCAGGATCTTATCAGTCAGCATCAGGTGTAACGAGGGCATCTTACTAACTGTGATTGCAGTTGGTGATTGGTAACAGCTGCTTTGGGTTTTCTCCCACCTGAAAACCCCATCCATGCCCTGAGTGGTTCTCATCTCTGGCTACACATTAGAATTCCCTGGGAGGCCAGACTTTGTGGTTGTTCAAAACTCCTACATCATTCTGACACACACCCAGGGTTAAACCCCCACTGCTCTGGGGCCTAGAAAAGTGGACATTTTACTGCCCCTCTGCCCAAAACAGCATTCCGAAGTCAATCAGGCCCTGCCCAGGGTCTCCTTCAGCCCATTTCCCTGTAAGGGCAGAAAGCTTCTACATAGGCATAAATCCCAGGCTAAGCAAGTTTGCTTTGCCTTTTTTTTTTTTTTGACAGGGTCTCCTTATGTTGCCCAGGCTGGTCTGGAATTCTTGGTCTCAAGTGAGTCTCCCATCTTGGCCTCTCAAGTAATTGGAATTATAGACACGCACCATGGCACCTGGTTAAAGCAAGTTTTTTAAAACCCAAAAGAATATCAGCCCTGTTCTATTTTCTTGATTGTCAAAGCATTTGGCACTGGTTTTGATGATCAAATTAGATATTTTCTCTCCAGGTTCTTGCCATTTAAAGACTAAACCTCCGAAGGCTCCTGGTTTCACAGACAATGGCCAGGAGGCTCTATTGACCGGAATGTTCTTGCTCCGTGGATACTGTGAGTCTGATGACTAACCATGTTCCTTCCTTTACAGTGTCAATTTGTAGCTCACTTCTAGGAATTGTACAGACTTGATGACATACACTTAGTTTTCTAACTTTACTTCTGTTTTTATCTTACTTTCTGAGCCTACTTTCCCTTCAACCCCATGCACTTAGCTATTTATTTTGTCTGATTGAATTAAATGGATACAATTGCCACAAATCCTTTCAGAAGTGAAGAAAGGAATAATAAATAAACAAAATGCAAATAATAATGCTATTATTAGGCAGAGGAAGAGCTTCTGGGTTTTGAATGCAAAGCTACCTTCGCACCTCCGCGGGATGCAATGCTTTTCTCCCTGACTCACCAGAGAAAGTACTAATGCCCAACCCAGGAAGTGCCTTTCAGCCTTCTCTCTGACACTGTCTTCCGCCCTCTTCACACAATCATAGACACTTGCCTTCAAACAGCTCACTATTCTCCCCGAGCAAGGCTATCATCTGTCTACCGGTTTACAAGCTCAACTCAGGTAAGGAGAGTAATTTCACTGCTGGGGTGGAGTGCTGCCCCAGTCTGTTGTTTCAATTAATTTATTTGCAGGGTTATGAGAAGGGCTTTTTAAATCAATATGCAAATGTAATTGAAAACTGAAATCAATATTCTGAACCAAGAGCATGGGCATTTTTAACTGGAATGCAGGATAGTTGTAAGTGCCTGAAATTATGGCTTTTTGTGACTGATGCCTTGGTTCTCCATGGGGTTTTATTTGGAGATGCCAGGAACTTGGTTATTCCAAGAGCTCTCTTGTTCAGAAAGCAAGAAGGTTGTGTAGGGTGTTCAAGATGTCTTCGCTGTCTTCCAGCGGCATGACTATTCAGAGGTTCCATACTAATGGTTAAGGCAAATTCTCCATATTATAAGCAACATTTACAACTCAGTCCATGAACTGTATGCTCACTTTCCATCATAGAATCCTAGTGCTGACAATTATCTGGGGGAACATCTAATGCAACCCTTTCCTTTTATGAATAAATAAGCTTAAGGGACATGTCCGGGATCCACACAGGGAATGAGTGGCCAAGTTTGGACTGGGATTCAGTTCCTCTCACAACTCTGACCAACCCTGAATCAGGTACATAAACTTCATTTCTAGCCTCCTAAAACAGGCTTACCTGGGATTTCCTCCAGTCCTACTCTGCTTCCCACCTACTCCATATGTTCAAGGTACCCTCACGGTGCCTTCTGTGCCCCAAACCATCCGAATACACAGCCTTCTGAACCCATAATTGAACACGAGGCCTAATTGAAGGCTCCTGTAGGCAACAAGAGCTTTGTGTAGGGGAACCCAGCCCTGCCTCCTCTCCCAAGTCAGGGAAGAGTTCTACATTCTGGCCAGCTGGACACATTGCTTATTAGCAAACCACTGTCGTCAGGAGTTGTCCCCAGCCTTGCACATTGTCTCTTTCAGGGACCATCTCACATTTCCAAGAAGATTACACATGGTTTTCAAAAGCCTCCTTTAGAGACAGTCCCACCCTTGCAAATTGGGACACAGTACAAAGAACATTCAGGGAGTAAAGCCCAGCTCATGCAGCTCAGGGACTGTTGTCCTCCTTGTCTTCCTGAGACTGGAATTTCCTATGGCACCTCACCCCTCCCCTTCCAGGTGCTCCACGAGTTTAGAGAGAGGTGTTTGGTAAATTGACAGCATCTGAATCATATCAGAGTCTTAAATGCCAGGCTAAAGGTATTTTCTAGTCTTTCCCAGAAGGCTAAGATCTGAGTGCTCATCAGTTCATCTTCTCCCCTAACTACTTGGATTTTACACTGTAAATGTTCACAGATTTGTTTCTAAAGCCTCCCCATCCCAAGTGGTAGATAAAAGTGGAAGTGCTCAGGCCCCACCAAGCTGCCAAGAAGTCACGAGCTGTAGGCGTGTGACCCATTGTTTGGGTATTGAAGATTTTAGTAATGCTGGCTGCAGTGAGTTTCACACGTTCACCCTGCTGTCTCCGGCTCTGATCCAGCCTACAGAAGGGAGGCAGAAGATTTTTTAATGATGGTAAACAATGAGGTCACAGCTCAGAACAGCCCAGCCCTCCTGGCCCCAGCCAAGAAAATACATTTGTGATGGTTACAGGAGGCCTGTGGTTTGCTCTTAAGTCAAGGAATCATGGCTGGTAGGACCAGCCAGGCTGGGACTCACAAGTTAGGAGATCCACTTAAGAGCAATGGCTTGGAACTGAAGAATTCTCGCATGAGTTCCCAGGTCACTACCCTAAACTGTAATCTCTGGCACTTAATGCAGTACTTAGCATATAGTAGGTGGCCAGCAGCCCCAGCTGCCTTCCCCCCTGGGCTGTAATTTCAGAACCCAACATAGCACGTGGAACATAATTGGTAGTCAATAAATATTGGGTGAGTTATTGAATTTATAAATCAATAACTGGATGGATAGATGCATGGAAGGATAAATGGATGATTTGATGAATGTTGTTAAACTTCTACTTAAAACTATCAAGTCAAAAAACTGGATTCAGCTCCTTGTGAGGCAATTCCTTCATGGGTTGAACGCTTACTCTTACTGGCACAAAATTCTCCCACCGATTGAACCAAAATCTACCATTTTGTACCTTGCCCTTGGCAGTTCTAGTGTTCTCCTCTCTGTCCTTCTGCTCTTTCTAGAGAGACCTTTCAAAGGCAAGGCAGACCCTTTCTGCATTCTCATTCTCTTCATTAGGAGTGGAAACTAGTAAGAAACACCCTAATTTTTTAGCTGCAGAATCACAAGGGTAAACTTTAAGAAATCAGCAAGTCTTTATTCTTCTAAGACTCCCCCTGCTCTGGTTTTCCCATGCACGGGTGGAATGATTTCTCTGAAGAGTCCTAGATCTGGGATCCTTGCTCCCTGTACCAACAGCAGGCATCTCCATATCAAGATGGCAGCCACAAAACACCGAACCGCCTGGACACTTCACTGACTTTCTAGTGTGTCCATTAGCTAGGCCAACCTATATTTTCCAGAATTCTCTTTGGTATATGTTTTTAGTTAGAGTGGATGTATTTTCCCCAGTTCAGATATTTGAAAGGATCTCTTAAACTCTACAGAGTGTACTCCCATAAAGCTCTTATTTAAAGGCAACAGGGAATGAAAGAGAATGCAGGGAAGCAATGTAGGTCTGAGAGGCATTCTGCAGCACAAGGTTTGCACACAGGGGCCCAATCTTTGTGTACACGGACCATGCTGAATCTCTGGATTGAATTGCCAAGCTCTGTGCTAGGAATCTTGGCTTTAGGAGAACCCACTGCAAAGAGCTATGTGGCTCCGTAAGTAGGCAAGTTAGGCTGCTCAAACTAGTGCAGCCAGGTGCAAACCCCCAATAAGGAAGATAACACTGGGGATTGCCAGGGGAGTATCCGACCTTAAATAGTTCATCCCATGTCCCTTGTCTTGGTCAGGAGCCAAAAACCAAACACTGAAGTATCCCCAGAAATAAAAATAGAACTTTGCCAGTCATATGATTCGGCTCTGTGTTCCCACCCAAATCTCATGTTGATTTGTAATTCTCAGTGTTGGAGGTGGGGCCTGGTGGGAGGTGATTGGATAATGGCGTGGTTTTGAATGGTTTAGCACCACTGGCCCCTACTGCAGTCATGTGACAGAGTTCTCACAAGGTCTGGTTGTTTCAAAGTGCATAGCACCTCCCCCTTTACTCTGTCTCTCTCTCTCTCGTTCTCTCTCTCTCTGCTGCTTTGCCTTCTGCCATAACTAAGTTTCCTAAGGACTCTCCAGAAGCAGAAGCCTGAACAACTCATGAAACCATGAGCTGATTAAACCTCTTTCCTTTATAAACTAACCAGCATCAGGTAGGTCTTTATAGCAGTGTAAAAATGGACTAATACAGCTAGTATCTCTATGGTGGGACACAACAGAGATTCTTGGGGGATTTGAGGGCAGAGGGAAGCAAGAGTTGTTTTGCAGCTCACACATGTTGCTGATCTGCTGCCTCACCTCATTGGCAGGAGGCCACTGCTGGGCCTGCAACTGCTCTATCTTCTCCTGGATCCTCCTTCAGTTTCTGCTCTCTGGGCCAGGCATCTATGTTTAGCTCCATGACAGAGGCCCCAGCTTCTCCAAGACACCAAACTACCTGCATCAGGGGCAACAAGAAAAGACATGGGTTTTAATTAATCTTTATGGGGTTCTACCTTGTACCTATGGATTCTAGCTTATTCTTGATTTCCCCACTCTGTGTCCATCTTTCCTTCCCAACTGCATGCCCTGTAGACTTAAAGCTACAATGTCACATGTGAAGACAATAACCTTCTAGAAGCTACTTAACTAGTTCCCATAGTGAGTAAAGCCATATCTCGGTAAGAAATCTTTTAAAATATCTGTCTGTCTATCTATCTATCTATCTAATAAGTCATCTCCCAGTGGCTCTGCTTCTCTAGTTGAATTCTGACCACTGGCTGATACAGGTACTCTGCCACCTTCTGGGAACCTAGCCATTGGCATCTTCTTCCTTCTGTGTTGCAAAAAATGCCAGATGGTGGCCAATTCCCTAGGCTCTGCCTCTGTGCATGCTGCCATTCAAATTGTAAGCTCCTTCTGACAATCTCTATTTCATGTGCAGGTGGAAGCCTGGGCAGGCAGCCCTGTTCTTCACTATGGAGTAGGCTACATAGACTAGCAGATGTCAGATAGCCCAATAAACTCAGCTAATTTCTCACAAGAGGGAAAAATGCCAAAACAGTGACAAGAAATAAATGAAGAAGTCCACTAGCCATGAAAAATAGTGATTCTTGGATATTTAATAAACCTTGAGACAGGAGGGTAAGGTAAGATCACTACATAGAGACAGGAGTGTCTTGCAATATGGATTTCAGGGACAACTTCCAGGGCATCCCTTGGCACTCACAGAATGCCTCAGTGTGCACAGGATATAAATGTACATCTTCTCTGGACTCAAACCCAACAGGTGGAGCTTTGCACATCTCTTATCAGAGAAGTTGCAAATTGGCAGCCTGTGGGCTGAAGCTGGCTTGCCAACATGTTTTCTTTGAACTTAGTGGTGTTTTTAAATTTTTTGCCAACTTCCACCTGAACAACTCATGAAACCATGAGCTGATTGGGGATTTCACATTTTAAAAAACAAAATTTCCCAATTTTCTTGAAAAAATCAGAAGGTTTGGGGAGTATAGGCCTTTTTTTCTTCATGTCAAAAGTTGGCTATAGCTGAGTAACAGCTGCTCTTGTTAAACAGAGATAGGACTCTCCAGCTCATGCTGTTCCACCCAGCCTGCTTCTCTTGCTTATGTAACCTGCCTGGCTTCTGGAGGCATCTGTTTCCAAGCTCTGGTGTTCCCATCTATAGCAGATGCTGCCTGGCATCCTGCTCATATCCTTTCCCATTGTAGTAGAAACCCAGGCTGAACTTCAAACTGCCAGGATCTGCACCTTTTTGCTTTAAGATGTTCTTTGGCAGCCAGTCCCTCTCTGGTTGCTCCCCAGCAGGTCATAAGTGCACCTTCTCAGCAGTCCTCAACTGATGGGAGTTGGTGTATCAATACCCTAGCTTCCTTCCCCTTGGTTGGAATAACTCTGAGGCACATATGGTACCTGACTTTCAGAGTTTCCCAATGCTGTTAAGTTCTAGATACCCACAGTGGTAGCTGACTTGATAAAGCACTCTTTAAGGGCTGCTTTATCCTCCCTAGTCCTCCTTCACCAGTATTTTTTTTTAATTTTTACCACCTGAATAGACTATTTGTATATTTTATTGTACAGTAGTAATAATTCTTAGTAGTTATGGTATGTAAAGTTGCATAAACACTGAATTAGCAAATACTAAACAATTGTTCCTAGGAGAAATAAAGGGTTAGGTTCCTGTGAGCTTCTGGTCACAGCATTTTTGTCAGCAAATCAATAGATAACCTTGTTTTAGCTATGTCTGTGTTTAAAGAAATCCTAAATTAACATATACTATCAATTCATTAGCATTGAACTCATGGCCAACAGCATTATGACTTATGCCTAAATAAAGCTCATCTAAAATGTATTTTTTCTATAAGGCACATCACAAACTTCTTTTGCTCAGGAGCACTAGACAGCACTAAGAACTGCTCAAAAAATCAGCTATTTTACACTAAGTTAACTATATTCTACAACAAAACTCAACAATATTTATAGGAAAACAAAAATGTCCAACACTCATCAAGGTAAAATTTACAATGTCTGACATCAAATTAGAAATTACCAGGCATGCAAGAAGCAGGAACAGATGACCCATAATGAGGAGAAAAATTAACAGAAACAGAACAAGAAATGATGTGGATGATACAATTAGTAGTTAAGGACCTTTAAACTATTATACTATCCACATGTTTGAGAAAGTAGAAGAGACATTAAGCATGTTAAATAGAGACATGGAAGATATATAAAAAAGATTCAAATAGAATATATAAAGCTAGAATGTCTGAGATGAAAAATATGCTAGAATTAATAGCAAATTAGATACTATAGAAGAACAGATAAGTTGAATTGAAGACATAGCAATACAAACTATTCACGATTAATTCAGAGAAGGAAAAAAGTAAGCTAAGTCAGAGGCTTTATTAGAGTATGGGTTCTAATGGCACATCATTTGGGTCTGTCCCCAGAACCTTACTGATACATGGTGTTTGTGGCCTGCTGGGGCAGCACAGAAGGGAAAGCTGGACAAGAGACTAAGTTTCCTAGATACGGTGTGAAGCAGAAGAGTAAGACTCCCACCCAGGCTCAGGCTCCATATGTCTCCAACACTCTCTAACTTTCCTCTTTTGGGCCTTTGAGATTTAGTGGGTAGCTTCTTCTACCTGTTATATTTTAAGAATATATATTTAATTGACAAATAATAATTGTATGTATTCAATGTGACAATTTGGTGTACATATGCATTGTCTAACAATTACCACAATGAAATTAATGAAAATATCCATCACCATCTATAGTTATCATTTGTGTGTGTGTGTAGGTGTGTGTGTGCATATGTGTTGAGATCATTTAAAACCTGCTATTTAATCCAATTTCAAGTAAACAAAACAGTATCACCGACTATAGCCACCATGCCATACCTTTGATCCCCAGAACATCTTCATCTCGTAACTGAAAGTTTCTACCCTTGATCAACATCTCCCCATTACCCCCACTCACTGCCCCTGGCAACCATTTTTCTACTCTCTGCTTCTGTGATTCAGCTTTTTAAGATGAGACCACATACTTTTGAGGGATCTTCTTTTGACAAAATAGGAAAGAATGGCTATGAGAACTTCTCAGTCCTTTGCCCAATTTTTGTCCTCCTATAAACATAGCTTCTTTCTGTTTTAAGGCTTGCTACTCCTAAAACAGAATAAAGGAGAAATTTGTTTTATTTCCTAAAACAAAGGAGAAATAAATTTCTTAAATGTTACAATAAATTTCCATAGCTCTTGTTTCTTTGTTTTAAAACAGTTTTTTTAGAGATGGGGTCTTGCTATGTTGCCCAGGCTGCTCTCAAACTTCTATCCTCAAGCAGTTCTCCTGCCTCAGTCTCCCAAAGTGCTGGGGTCATGGACAAAAGCCACTGGACCTGTCTTATAGATTCTGTTTCGATTGGATGATAAAATACAAAATCAAGGATGGGTTTGCCTTTCTCAGCAGCTTCTCTGAGCTTTTTTCTTATTCCATTTTTAGAGCTATCACTGAGTGCCACAAACTGGGTAATTTATAAAGAACAGAAATTTATTGGCTCACAGTTCTGGAGGCCAGAAAGTCCAATATCAAGGTGCCGGCATGGCAGGGGCCCTCTTTCTGCATCAAAACATGGCATGAGGCACCACATGGCAAAGGGCAAAGAGACAGAGAGCAAGAAGGGGTGAACCTACTCCCATAATAGGGAACCCACTACCATGATAAAAGCTTTGGTTCACTCATGAGAGTAGAGACCACATGATCTTAACACCTCTTACAGGTTCTATTTTCCAATTCTGTCACAATGGCAATTAAATTTCAGCATGAGTTTTGAAGGAGACAAACATTCAGATCATAAGAGCCCCTTCTCAGATAATGCTAAATACAGCCTGAATCAATGCTGGGGTCCTGCACAAAAGAATATTAAAAGCTCAGTAAGACACCACTAACTTTCTTTTAATTGTAAACTATTTCAAACGTACTGAAAACTGTATAGTAGACACCCATCTATTTATATTCCAAGTTTTTAAAAAGTTGATAATTTGTCATACTTGCATCATAACTTATAATTTATATTTTGAAGTTACAGATAGAGCTAAAGCCTCCTTTCCCCCATTCTAGTCTCTTTTTTCCCTCCATTCCCAGAATTCATCCTCTCCTGAAGGTATTTTTCTTTTTAATAATTTTATATATTATATGCTTAATATGGAGTGTCATTTGATTATTACAACATTTACATAAATGATATCACACTATCCTTTTGCAATTGATTTTTTCACTCAATATTATGTTTTAGAAATTTATTTGTGTCGATTCACGAAGATTTAGTTAATTCATTCTAACTGCTTCATTTTATGATGTTACATGAACATTTAGTAATTCCCTGTGTTTTTGCTATTACAGTGCTTCAATGAACATCCTTGTAAATGTCTCCTAGTGAACATGTACAGAAGTTTCTCCCAGAAATAGAAATGCTGAGTTACAGAGTGTGTATGTCCTCCTCATTAGTGGGTATTCCCAAAATGTTCATCAAAGGACACCAATTTTCTACACTCCTAGCAGCAGCGTAGAAGCAGTCTCTTTCCTCACATCTTTAGCTGAATCAGTATTATCAGGCTTAAAAAATTTGTATCAATATCTAGACTCTATTCTGTTCCATTGATTTGTTTCTCAATTATATGCTAATGCCCCATTATTTTAATCATTATAGCTTTATAAATCTAGATATCTGCTAAGAGGGATTTACCTCCTTCTTCTTGATAATTATTTATTGTCATTTTATTCTTCTGTAAGAATTGTAGGTTAGATTGCTTGTTGTGTTAGTCTGTTTTCACACTGCTATAAAAGTACCTCCCTGAGACTGGATAATTTATAAAGGAAAGAGGTTTAATCGACTCACAGTTCCGCATGACCGAGGGAAACTTACAATTATGGCAGAAGGGAAAGAGGCACCCTCTTCACAAGTCGGCAGGAGAAAGAAGAGAAAGCAAAAGGGGACAAGCCCCTTATAAAGCCATCAGATCTCATGAAAAGTCACTTACAATCATGAGAACAGCATGAGGAAAACCATCCCTGTGATCCAGTCGCCTCCCTGCCCCTCCACAGGTGGAGATTACAGGTCCCTCCCTCAACATGTGACGATTACAGTTGGAGAGGAAATTCGGGTGGGGATGCAGAGTCAGACCCTACTCCTTGTCAAGATCTGTGGAGAGCTCAGTTAGGGTTGGAATGTAATGACAATGAATTTCTGGATGAACTTGGGAAGAATTGACATCTTTTTGACATTGAGTCTTTCTATCCAGGCTCATCCTATGTCTCTCCAGGTTTACTTTTATTCCTTCATTAAATTTTATAGTTTTCCCATATATTTTATGATATTTATTACCGGGTACTTAGAATTTTTGTTGCTAAAATGCCATTTTCACTTATCAGAAAGGTGAAGATCAAAAAGATTAATAATACTCTCCACTGGTAAGATTATAGGAAAATGGACAATCTCATATTTTATTATGTAAGTGGTATAAATTAACACAGCCTCTTTGGAGTATAATTTTTAATAGCTCTAAACATTTTTTTTTTTTTGAGACAAAGTCTCACCTGTCGCCCAAGCTGGAGTGCAGTGTCGCAATCTTGGTTCACTGCAACTTCCATCTCCCAGGTTCAAGCAATTATTTTGCCTTAGCCTCCCGAGTAGCTGGGATTACAGGTGCGTGCCACCACGCCTGGCTAATTTTTTTTTTTTTTTTGTATTTTTAGTAGAGACGGGGTTTGACCGTGTTAGCCAGGATAGTCTCGATTTCCCGACCTCGTGATCCACCCACCTTGACGCCCCAAAGTGCTGAGATTAAAGGCGTGAGCCACCGTGTCTGGCTAGCTCTAAACTTTTTAATGCATACATTATTTGAGAAATTTCATTTCTAGAAATTATTCACAAATAAATGCACAAATATGTGAAAGTTTGTGTGTGTTATATTAAGGCAGTATTATTCTAAAAGTATAAAATTGGCAACAACCTAAATGTGCATCAGTAGCTTGACTAAATCAGTCATTGATTAGTTTTTCCTTTCAATACAACATTACACAGCCATTAAATAGAATGAGGCAGGTTTATAAATGTTATATGAAAAAATGTGCAAGATTGTAATTTTTTTCTTTTTTGTTTGCTTTAGATTTAATTGCTCTTATTTTCCCAGTGTCTTAAAGGAAGTAGGGTAGGTTATTCATTAGAAATTTTTCTTCTTTTTTAATATAAGCATTTGCAGCTATAAATTTCCCTGTAATACTGCTTTAGCTACATTCCATAAGTTTTAGCATGTTGTGTGTTCATTTTCATTGATTTCAAAGTATTCTCTAGGTTCTCATGTGATTTCTTCTTTGACCCATTAGTTATTAGGAGTATGTTGTTTAGTTTTCAAATATTTGTGAATTTCTCAAATTTCTTTCTGGCATTGATTTCTATTTCATTCTATTTTGGTTGGAGAACACACTTTGTATAGTTTAAATCCTTTTAGAGTTGCTGAGATTGTTTAGTGGTTTCATGTATGATCTCTCCTGGAGAACGTACACTAAGGAAGAGTGTGTATTTTACTATTGATGGGTGGAAGACAGAGATAGCTCTTAAAATCTCCTCCTCTCATATCTTACCCTGTCTTCCCTACAGTTATTTCAAAGCATCTCACCCTCTAGCTTGAAATCTCTTCCTCTCATGCCCAGTCCATAGAGCATTCTTTGTTCTTCTCCTTCTTCATCCTCCCTCTTACCTCTTTGTTATATAATCAACTTAGCCTCTCCTATGGTGGCTTCTCCTCCTCTTCTTCCTTCTCCTTGTTCTCCATGTTTTCATTATTCAGATTCTTCTAGAACAACATAGAACCTGAGAACTGACCCTGACATAAGAATTCATCCCTTTTCCCCATGCCTATTTAATTTAATCTCTCTTTACCCATTTTCCTGAACCTGCATTGCAAAAAGCACAGGAACCAGCCTGGCAAGGGGAGAACTATTATCAATATGGTCAGAACACTGGAGTTAAAATGAGCTGGTGAAGACATATTTTCCTTCTACATCCACCTTCCATGGATCACAGACCCCACAGGAGATCCTTGTAAACAAAGTCTTAATCATAGCAGGATTATCTTCCTGTCTCAAAGTCTCCCACCATAAATTCCTTCTCAGCCCTCTGTGTACCTAACAGAAACAAATGTAAAGCTTTGATAGTGGCAGCCTCAAAGTTGGAATCAATTTAGCTTTAATTCATTATTAATACTCTACTAAAAAGCCCCTTTAAAGTCACAGCGTCAGCAGATGCCAAAAACATAAGATTTCTCACAGCTCTCTAAGCCCTTACAGCCTATGGAGGGGTGGAAAGGTAACTGTACTTTCGTTGAACAAAGACTTCAAAAAATGTCATATATTTACATTTTACTTTTTGCATATTAGCCCAGATATTTGTACACATCTATATGATTGCTCTCAGCATACTATATGGCTATAATTATCTGTGGGCCTTGCTGGCTGTATCTTGTTCATCTTTTAATTCCTTTGCTAAGCACTATGCCTGGCACACAGTATACATTCAATAAACATTTGCAGAATGAATGGAGACAACACAATAATAAATAGACCCAGTAGGGCTTCACAGTGCTCTTCCAAAAGAATGTTTCTAGGTACCAAAAACCTAATATATAGGTAAAATAACTCAGAATCTATCCCAAGCCCTGTGTGTGTGTGTGTGTGTGTGTGTGTGTGTGTTTGTGTGTGTTTTTCTGGTATAGTCCCAAAAGTTCGGTGGCATCTTCAATCCCTTCAATGCTACTTCCATCCAGTGTAATTATTGGCAAAGTCTATTTCAAATGTGTGCTACAAATGCACATGTGTGCTCACACACATGTATATGTACACACACACAGCAGCCACACATTTTCTTATATAAGTATAGAGGCTGGGACACTTACCCTGCCTTCTACACCAAGAGTGGACCTTTCTTCTCAGAATTAGAGGGATAATGGAGGACAGAGATGCATGTTTCTCCTAAACCTCTCAGACCTTCGAAGACACCTAAATCTCAAATTAGGGGAGGAGATTTTTGAGGTACTTATGTATTTTGTTCTCATAATTTCTTCTGTACCCTAGCCTTCTCATGCTGATAACTGGCATTAGCTGGTTTTCATTGCTTCCAGGGAAGAATGGCATTGCAGAATGCTGACAGCAAAGAAGTCGAATGCTTGGCTTTTAAGGTTCAGAACACTAGATCAGGGCATAAATAAAAGAACTGGTAAGAATGCCTGAAGAGCAACAACAGAGCTTCCCTGTTCTGTGCAAAGGCTGGAGTTCCCTGAGCAGAGTCTGTTGAAACAGACTGTGGCATCGATAGTGTCTGATGTCACCCAGTGAGGGCTCACCTGGCCTGTCTTAGGGTGGTTATAATAAGTATTTTTGTCTCTAGTTCAGAAGAACAAGAGAGTCACTGGTGGCAGAAAAGATGGAAGAAATAAGGGGAGAATTTCTCCTAGAGTGTCCTCAACTTGAAACCGAAAGGCACAGCACCTAAATGTTTTTGGTAGTCATTCTTCCAGCACATTTGCCACTGGGAGCTGGCAGGAGCTTTCTGAAGTTGTTTCTAGGCTCGGGAACATGTTGATTTGGGTCATGGCCATTGTCCATATCTAGGTCACGCCAGAAGACAGCGTTAGGGGTGCCCTTGCCTCTCCATCCCCCTAGCGGGCTGGATCCACGTGGGGTGAGCGTAGGGTCATGACCTCTCTCCCAGTGTGACCCTCACCTGGCATTAGTGAGCAGTCTGCTGAACAAGAGGTAGTTTCCTGAAAACTTGTCCTTAGAAGAAAAAGTAGAATTGAGTGATTAGAATCAATGCTAGAATACTGCTAGAATCACTGGGATTAGCTGGGTTTTGAGAACAGGTTGATTTTATAATATCAGGCATGGCTTTGATTTACCCTTTAGGATATTTTTCTAGGCATAATACAGAATATACTGAAGGATGTTTGACTTCTGTTAGGACTTTAAGAGAGTACTAATTGCATTATTACACACTTTACAGAATACGGATCAGAAAACTTGTCATAGTCCAGTTTATATAAAAAAGGTGGAAATAATCTTGCTGAATACCGTAGGAGGTTATTTATTTCACCAATTAATTAACTCCACAAGTATAAATACGAAGGAAGAGATATATTATTTATGTCGGTTGGTACCTGTGTCTTAGTTTGGGTTCCCCTGAAAGCAAACTCTGAGATAAGAGCTTGGATGTAGATGGTTTATTTCAAAGTGAACCCAAGAAGTGCAAGGGTGAAGGTGCGGACAGTAAGACAAAGAGGGGAGATGGTGAGTGGAGGATGCCCTGATGAGCAGGTTACTGCTGGGCACAGCCAGGTCCTGGTGCTGCCAGGGACTCTAGAAATCCTAGAACTCTAGGAATTCTGGAGAATTATGTAAACCCTATCTCAGAATAGTCCCACCACGCCTATTCACTATGACACAATAAGTACTTATCCACCAATTTCCTTTACTTAAGGATTGAAGTTGTCCCTGAAGTTAAATCCCCAGCACTTCTGGCCTGCTCTGAGTGAAAGGTGAGCTGCTCCCTCATGCCGGGAAGCCCTCAGGCAGAGATGGAGTCCTCGGAGGTGGGAAGCTCTCTGTGCACACAGTTACTGTCCATCTGCAGCAGCACATGAACTCGGAGCTGGGGTTGAGGGAACAAAGAGCAATGTATCTGCCATGGCTGCTGCAATCTCTTTGGGAATTAGAACATTTCTAAATATGTGTATTTATCTTTTCAATCCCCTATGCCAGGAAAGGAATTGTTGAAGGGAAAGCCAAGAGACTTTAGATTCTGGTGGGTCCTAAACTACTGAGAAGTATCCTAAACTCCTACCCTAAGCCAAGTCCCAGGAGAGAGATGATATAGGGAGGCAAATGACAGAAACCCCCAATAGTGTCCCCATCTTTTATAGCACAGAGAAATGACAAGATTGCAGAATCTCCTTCAAACAGCACAGTGTGGGAGCAGAAGAATCCTGTTGGGTGTTTAGGCTGCTGGGTGTAAGGTAGCCTCACAGAGTTCCTCATTCCCCTGAGAAGAGGGATGTGGGCATGTCACAGAAAGCCTGTGCAGGTGTATGGAGCAAAACCTCTACAGAGAAGTGTCTGGAGACCAGATGGGGACAGGGCCCTTTCAGAGGACTTTGATGTAGATGACAAGGACAAGGACAGGTGCCTGGGCCCTGTGGGATCCCCATAAACTAGACCTCACCCTGGGTAAAAGTGAATGGTGACACTTTGAACCCCTGAGATTGGTTTTCCTACCAAGGAGAAGGGGTTCATGAGTTCACTTACAGTAAAAATAAAAACCTTCATCAGGCCTTGCATATCTTAGTCTGCGGCCTCCATACACATGGAACAAAGCTCCTTTGTTTCCTTCTCATACCCAAGCAGAACATATCCTGTGACCAGAGAGAAGCAACTTGAGTGTGGGCCTCTTTCTTGTCATGTAAGGGAGTTGTGTTCTTTACACTAGTGCTCTAAGACCTTAGCATACATTAGACGCCTTCAGAGGGCTTGTTAAAACACAGAAGCCTAGGCCCACCCATAAATACTGGCTCAGTAAGTCTGAGAAAGGCCTAAGAAGGACCTCTGTTCTTGGTTACCTTTTCATATGGTTTGGCTGTGTCCCCGCCCAAATCTCATCTTGACTTGTAACTCCCATCATTCCCATGTGTCCTGGGAGGAGCCCTGTGGGAGGAGATTGAATTACGGGAGTGGGTCTTTCCTGTGCTGTTCTCATGATAGTGAATGAGTCTCACATTAACTGATGGTTTTAAAAACAGGAGTTTCCCTGCACAAGCTCTCTCTCCCTTTGCCCACCTCCATCCATGTAAGACATGACTTGCTTCTCCTTGCCTTCCACCATGACTGTGAGGCTGCCCCAGCCATGTGGGACCGTAGGTCCAGTAAACCCCTTTTTCTTCCCAGTCTCAAGTATGTCTTTATCAGCAGCATAAAAATGGACTAATACACCTGTGCATTCAGTGATGGGCCTGCTGCTCATGGCTGTGCACAGAAAGGGCATTTGAGGCACCGTGGACACCAGGCCTCTCTCTGTTAGTCCTGTGTAAAAGGCCTTCCTACCCATGCTTGCCCCTGTGCCATTTAGACACAGTAAGATCCTACTCTCAGTGCTGTTCCTTCCCAATAAAATCTGTAGCCAGATCATGAAAGAGGAAAGAGAGTGAGGGTGTGTGCTTGGCCATCTCGGGCATTCTGAGGGAAGGGAGAAGTTGAGGTTGGTCATTTGGGTAAGTGGTTGCATGCCGTACATTTCCTTTCTTCCCTTTCTAAGGCCCCAGGGTGTTACCTTGATGTTAAGAATTTCTTTATTGTATAATGCATAGTGTATATCATGTCACTCGTCTCTGAGAGTCATTTATTGAACAACCGTGTACTACCAGGCCAGGCACTGTGTTGAGTGTGAGAGAGATGAAGATGGAGCAACCACTAATGGGGAAGACCAAAAAGCAAACAGCCATCACTGTGTTATAGCTGTCTTAGTCCATTTGTGTTGCTTTAAGGGAGTACATGAGGCTGGTAATTTATAAAGAAGTTTATTTGGCTCGCACTTCCGCAGGCTGTACAAGAATCATGTACCAATATCTGCTTCTGATGAGGACCCCAAGCTGCTGCCATTCATGGTGGAAGGCAAAGGGGAGCCTGCACATGCAGGGATTATATGGCAAGAAAGGAAGCAAGCAAGAAATGGGACGATGCCAGGCTCTTTTTTTTTTTTTTTGAGATGGAGTTTCTCTCTGTTGCTCAGGCTTGAGTGCAGTGGCGTGATCTTGGCTCACTGCAACCTCTGCCCCCTGGATTCAAGTGAGTCTCCTGCCTCTGTCTCCCAAGTAGCTGGGATTATAGGTGCCCACCACCATGCCTGGCTAATGTTTTTGTATTTTTAGTAGAGACGGGGTTTCACCATGTTGGCCAGGCTGGTCTTGAACTCCTGACTTCAGGTGATCCATCCACGTCAGCCTCCCAAAGTGCTGGGGTTACAGGCATGAGCCACCACGCCCAGCGCCAGGCTTTTTTTAAACAATCAGTTGTCACAGGAACCAAAAGAGTAAGAACTTACTCACCCCATCTCCCTCTGCTCCAGGGAGGGAATTCATCTATTCATGAGGGATATACACTCATGACCCAGACACCTCCCATTAGGCCCCACGTCTAACATTGAGAATCAAATTTCAACATGAACAGAAAATTTTCATTCCTTTTTTTAGGCAGATAGCGACTTTTTAAACACCAAACCTGCCATGGCTTATGAGAAAACAGACAGATGAAAAGCTAAAGAGAAAAATGTGCAGAAACCCAGCGGTGGTCTAACTGGGGTATTGATCATCTCACCTCTCTGAGCGCTGAGCCAGCCTGGAGATTAGACAAACGATGCTCTGAGTCCCAGGAGAGAGCCGTGGCCTGCAGCTGAGGCTTCACCAGATCTAGCTGACCTTGGTCTGGAGCCAAGAATCCCAAGCCCCAGTCACCCAGCCCCAGTTCTCGTGGGATCCTTTTTTCATGGGTTGTCTCTGTCATAGGAAGACCAAGGCAAAGGCTCTGGACATTAGTGTGACACCTGACCTCATTAGAGCTTAAGGAAATAGATGGAATGGGAGAAGGAGAGAATGGAAATGACAGGGCAAGAGCAAGAGTTGAGAGAAGGCAGAGGAGGGGGGAGGGAGGGGACGGCAAGAGGAACTGTATCTGTTTCCTGTGGCTGCCATAACAAAGTCCCACAGGGGGGTGGCATAACAGAAATGTATTATCTCACAGTTCTAGCGACTGGAAGTCCGTGGTCAAGGTGTCGGCAGGGCTGGTTCTTTCTTAAGACGGTGAAGGAGAGTCTGATTCATGGCTCTCCTAGACACCAGTGGTTTCCCGGCCGTCTGTGATATTCCTTGGCTTTTAGATGCCTCAGCCAGCTTCTGCCCTCTTCACATGATGTTCTCTGTGCATGCCTGTCTCTGCCCAACTGTCCCCTTTTTGTGAGCACCAGTCAGATTAGATTAGGGCCCGCCCTAATCACATCCTTTTAACGTGATAATCTGCAAAGATCCTATTTGCTGTCATGGTCTCTTTCACAGGTTCCCCAGGGGAGGTAGCGCTTCAGCGTAATTTTAGAGGACATGATTCAACCCATGATAGGAGCAAGGGTGAGAAAGAGAGGAGGAGAGAGCAAGGTCTGGGCCTCCTGTGCCAGGGGACGGTGGGGGTGGAAGGAACTGGCAGCAAAGCTGGCGGGGACAGCAGCAAAGGCCCGGGGAGTGGAACAGTGTGCTTTGTGTGCTTTGGAAAAACAGCAGTGAACAATCAGACAAAAGTCCTGCCCTTGTAGAGCTTATGTTTCATGGGAGTGGGTAGAGAAACAGACAGTAAACACACCTTAGTATTTTAATTTGCCAGGTGTTGAGAAGAGCCTTGGAGATTCTCAAAGATGGCCCCGTGTCGATGATGGGCTTTCCATGTAGAATGTTGGGTCCAGGAAGACTTCACTAAATAGGTAACATTGGAGTAAACACAGAAATGAAGAAATGAGCCATATGGTGTGGATGAAGTTCTGGGGAAAGAGGGCTGGCAGGGTGACGGCCCTGGGCTGGGCTGTTCTTGGCAAGTTCAAGGCCAGTGTGGCTGGAGATGAGTGGATGACGGTGACAGTGCACACTTGGCTTTCTGAAGGCCTCCTGGGTTTGAAACCACCTAATCCTTATCCTCATTAACCTCAAAACGTCCCCAGAAATTCTGAACTACACCTCGCAGGGTGTCTGCCTCTTGAATTTGGAAATGACACAGCATCCCCACCTGTACACCCTGATTTGAGATTTGGAAGACACAATTCAATCCAGAAATTGCTAAGTGCTGCCCACTGGGCGTTATGCTGGGCTCCCAGGAAAGCAACCACACTTAACCCACTATTTCACCTTTGACTTTAAGAAAACATGCGTGTCAACATGCTTGTCCATGTGTATGTGCACAGACACACCACACCACACACACTGAGAGTAACAACTGAGTCAAAAGATGAAACTTTTTTTTCCATGAAAAGTTAAGCTGATGTTCTAAGACCAAAATAAAGACAAACAACGAGCAGGTTCATTGTGGCACGTCCCCAGTGGCAGTTTCCCCCTCCTCTCTCGGTTGCAGACAGCACAGCTGCTTTACAGCCATCAGAAGAAATGCAGCTTATAGCGATGCTCAGTTATCCTTCACCCTGTTCGAGCCAGAAGCCCGAAAACTCTGAGCATGCTGGATCGCCTTCTCCCTCCTACCTACCTCACCACCTCAGTGATCTCAGACCTCATCTGCAGGAGTCCAACTTTGTATCCGCAGGCCAGGCCCCTCCCTGACCTTCAGCTGTCCTACATCCTGCTGCCTTCACATCATCTCCTCTTAGCTGTCTAAAGGACATCTTGGCTTTCACGTGTTCCAAACCCAGCCGCTGGTATTCATCTCCTTCCACCTTCTCTCCTTCCCCATCTTGGTTCATGGCAACTCTAGTCTTCCAGCTACTCAGGCCGAAATCAGAACTCATCCTTGACTCTTCTCTTTCTCTCACAGTAGTTGTTAATTCATCAGCGAATCCTACAGGTTCCTCCTTAGAATACTTCAAGAAGCTGATGTCACCACTGATGCCGCTTTTGTGCAAGCCAAGAGCCTCTTGGTTGGTCTCCCTGCTCCTGCTTTTTGCCCCGCACTGACTAGTCTCAACCCAGCAGCCAGAATGACCCAGTTAAAACCCTTCAGGTTGCGTCTCTCCTCTGAGGACTCCCCTCTCAAAGGAAAAGCCAAAGTCCCTTCAGTGCAACCAGGGGGTGCCCTACACGGTCCTCCTGCCTCCCTTGCCTCTCTTATTCTACTTGCCATCAGGTTCCACCATGCGCGCTTTGCTTCAGCCATGCTGGCCTGCTGCTGTTCCTCAGACGCGCCGGCACACTCTTGCCTCGGAAGGTTCATATTCTCATTCTCTCTGCCCCGAACGCTCAATGTCACACAGCTGTGCAGCCGCCTTCTTTACACAAATGCTAACTCTTCCATGAAACCTTTCTCCACCACTCAATGTCCATTTCCAAGCCCAGTGCATGCTCCTCAGCCCCGTCCATGCTCTGACTTTTTGCCTTCATCCGCATCACCATCTGACCCAGGGGATAGTTTTAATTGTATCTCTCACTAGACTGCAAGCTCCATGAGACACACATTTTTGTCTGTGTTATTCATTGCTGTACTTCCAGTTCCCAGAACAGTTTTGGCACATAGCATGTGCTCATTAATTACGTGTTGGTTGAATGAAGGGAGCCTTATGATGGAAGGAACATGCCACTCCTTTTCCAGCATCCCCGTCAGTGGCCAGGGCAGAGTAGGGATTCAGCTGCTCTTGTGGGGGCAGGAGGGACTGGCATGACCATCTCCCTTAGCATCCTCATTTTCAGGACAGGGACAGTGGTCCCCAGGAAGGGGAAGGAGAGTCCAGTCTGGTTTGGCTGATCCCCCGTGGGAGGCCGAGGGTGCAAATGGACAGCTGCAGCTCCTGGCATCTATGCCACATATACAGGCTTTCTGAATCAGGAGGGAATGTTCTTTCCTTTTGAACTCAGGATATTCCTGTTTTGATTTGGCTGTAGCAGTGATGACGCTGAACTGTGCAAAGCCTGGGAACAGTGAGGGCATTAGGACCAGGAGCGAGGCGCACGCTTGGCTCCGGGCTGTGTCTGGCAGAGGGCTCTCGGCTGAGTGGAGCTATGTGTGAAAGGAAACCAGGCACTGCCTGCCGGCTTTACATCTGTTGATCTGACCCGACTGGAAGCGTCCAAAGAGGGACGGCTGTCAGCCCTGCTTGACTGAGAACCCACCAGCTCATCCCAGACACCTCATAGCAACCTATTTGTGCAAAGGGGGAAAGAAACACCTGAGCAGAATCATTATTTTTTTTCCCCAAGGAGAAAACCGGGGTAAGGGAGGGAAGCAAGTCAGTTTGAAGTCCCTGTGAATGGGCTTTCTTTCAGAAGGCAATTAAAGAAATCCACTCAGAGAGGACTTGGGGTGAATCTTGGGTCCTGTGGTTTTCTGATTGTAAGTGGAAGCAGGTCTTACACACGCTGTTGGCAAATGTCAGGAGCAGGTTAAGTGACTGGCAAAAAACCTTCCAGATGGAAGGAGCAACCCAGGTTCTGCTGCAAGCTTGAAGGAGCCTGGAGCGGGAGAAAGCAAACTTGAACATGACCTGTTGCACTTGGCAAGTTCCAGCAACATGCTCCTAAGGAAGCGATACAGGCACGGACCATGCAGACTCCAATTCCTCCTGCTGCTCCTGATGCTGGGATGCGTCCTGATGATGGTGGCGATGTTGCACCCTCCCCCGCACACCCTGCACCAGACGGTCACAGCCCAAGCCAGCAAGCACAGCCCTGAAGCCAGATACCGCCTGGACTTTGGGGAACCCCAGGATTGGGTACTGGAGGCTGAGGATGAGGGCGAGGAGTACAGCCCTCTGGAGGGCCTGCCACCCTTTATCTCACTGCGGGAGGATCAGCTGCTGGTGGCTGTGGCCTTACCCAGGGCCAGAAGGAACCAGAGTCGGGGCAGGAGAGGTGTCAGCTACCGGCTCATCAAGCAGCCGAGCAGGAGGCGGGATGAGGAAGCCACAGAGAGGGACTGGGGGACCGAGGAGGAGAACGGGGAGGCATCTGAAGAAGAGGAGCTGACCCCATTCAGCTTGGACCCACGTGGCCTCCACGAAGCACTCAGTGCCCGCGTCCCCCTCCAGAGGGCTCTGCCTGAGGCGCGGCATCCGCTGTAAGTAAGGCCCTTGTTTCCCCTTCCTTGATCCCAGGACATGATCAGGTGGGAGTGATCTCAGGGATGCCAGCTTTCCATACTCTGCCTCTCCTGTCCTTAGGGCAAGTGCTTTCCAAGATGCGCTACCTGGGCCAGCAGCACCAGCATCCCCTGGGCACTGATGGGTTCTCAGAAATGCAGATTCTCAGACCCCATCCCAGGCCTGCTGAACAAGAAAGCCTGGGTGGGTTCAGTGTTCTGTATGAACAAGCCCTTTAGGTGAGAACTGTTGCCCTAGAGAGAAGAAAGTGAGAACTCTAGCTTGTTCATTCTCTTCTCTGTCCTGGGTTCTAGTTCCTCTGTCTGTAGGTCGAATGGTTTATCTGAATAACACAGAAGGTAGGTTAGAGCAGACATTCTCCAATTCTAACCCTCTGACCACTACATTTGATTTTAAGGTTATTGTTAGTGTTTGCTTTTAGTTTGGATCAAAATAACAACTGCAGTTTACATTTAGGGGGCTCTTCCCATGTGCCTGGCTTTGCTTTACAAGCTTTTAGTGTATTAACTCATGGAGTCCTGGAAAGCTCTCACAGCTCTGCAAGATGGGTGCGAATAGTATCGTCATGCTTATTTTATAGGTATGAAAACAAGGCCAACTGGCTTTCCCAGTCACACTGCTAGTAGGTAACTAAGTCAGGATTTGAATGCGGGCATGCAAGCTCCAGTTGGCCTGGCCCACACTTCGTGCCACCCTCCTTGGGCCACTAGACTAAGAAAAGCAGTCAGTGCCTGAGAGCCAGAATACTGTGCTGACTGCTACTTACCATGCCAGGGCAGCCCCAGCCCCAGGAGGGAAGCTGAGAAGTGTAGGTAATGTACAGAGCTGTGCCCAGGGAGATGCTGCCTATCCTCCACCTCCTGCCCCCTTACTGTCACCATAGCTGGCCACTGAGGAAGGAGCCTTGGTTCCCAGCATCCAGGGAACAAGGCAGCTGGTTAGTTTTAGTTTGGTGATTTAGGTCCCTTTTCCTATAAACCATTGCTCCTCCCAGAGCCTGGAGAGTTTCCCGGAAAGCAAACATATCCTCTAACCCTTGAGGTGACAGTGTCTGTGCAGAGCGGCAGTTGGCAGCAGGGCCACATACTCCTCGGCTCCCTGGTCTAGTTCCCCTCAGCCTGGCTGCGCAGCCACTCACACTCAAGGGCATGCAATTGCAGAGGTAGCAGCGGGAGGGAACCCCTCCTTAAACTGTGTGCCTGGGGTGCCCCACTCACCTCACCCTACTTCCATTCATTCCAACCCCATTACACTGATTTCAAGCCTTGCCTTTAAAAGCTCTTTCCAGGAAATTCCCACCCCGTTCTAGTTTTGTGCCCCCCTTGCACCCTGGAGTTTTAACTCATAGCACTTACTACAACTAAAGCCAAATGACCATTGATGTATTTATCAGTCAACGCCTGCTTTCCCTGCCGGGCTGTGAGCCCCTTGCAAGGTCAGGACTGGATTTGTACTGTACATCCCAAAGCCCAACATGCAGTAAAGAAGTGATTGTTGAGTGAACAAATAAATAGTTTGCAAATTTTTTGACGCTGTTATTCATTGGCCTGGAGCAAGAACAAGGATCCTCCTTTTGCCAATAAGAAATATTGCCTGAAACAAGAGGGTCTGTGGCTAGCAAAGTGGTGTGTGTGTGTGACTGTGTGTCTGCATAGTGCAAATGTGCAGTGCATATGCATATTTGTGCGTGCATGGTCTATGTGTGTTTGTGCCTGTGGGTTGTATATATTCTCTGTGTTGTGTGTGCATTGCGTTATATGTACTAAATGGATGTGCATGTATGTTATGTGTAGTACGTGCATGTATTCTGCATTATGTGGTGCGTATATGCTTGGTGCATCTTTGTGTATGTGGTATACGCACAGGTGTGAGTTGTGTGCAATGTGTTGTGTGCATGTGTGTTAATCTGCATGTATTTGCACGGTTCATATATGTATTGTGTATTGGGGTGATGCTACATGCATTGTTCACCTGCATGTGTGTTGCAATTTGCTCTTTGTTTTAGATATGTTTATGTGGTGCATGTGTGCACAGGTACTGAGTTGTGACTGTTTCTTGTGTATGCCGTGCTTCTGTGTGTAGAGTGTGAGTGTGTGGATTGTGCGTGGTGCATTGCGCTATAAGTGCGTTGTGTGAATGGTGTATGCATGTGTGTTCAGGTGTATTATGTTTATTATGCATGTGGCATGAAGTGCATGGGTATGCTGTATGTGGCACAAATACAGGTAAATTTGTGCTGTGTGTGCTGTGCATGTATTTGTGGGTGCTGTGTGTGTAGTGTGCACAGGTATGATATATGCGTATATTGTGTATCTTGTGTATGTGGTGTGATGTGCACAGGTACTGTGCCTGTGTGTGGTGCAGTGTTTTCCATGTTTTCATGGTACATGTATGCATATGTATTTGTGTGTTGCTTGTGTTATAAATGTGTGACAAGTGATACATGTGTCTGTACAAGCATGTCGTGTGTGTTGTGCATGTAGTGCGATGTTCATGAGTGTGTGATGTGCACTGCGAGGTGTGTGGTGCAAGTCTGGGTACATTTTGTGCTGTGTGTGATGTGCACGTGTGTTTGTGTGTGAGCAACACGTCAGCAGTTGCTTCTTCCAGCCAGAGTAACCAACTCGTCTTGATTTGCCTGAGACGTCCCTGATTTTAGCACTGAAAGTCCCAGTTGGGGGTGGGGGAACCCCTTAACCCTGGGAAGCGAGAAAATTGGATTCTCTTAACTCCCAGTTTGCCGGGGTTGTACGGGACTGCCGCCAGCTCTGTGCGGAGGTGCTCAGCGCCCTCTGCTGGCCCAGGCTAAGGCATGCAACCTGTGCAGCCCAGGCCTTGGTCACAGACTCCCCTTTCCAGTCAGGTTCAAGCTCTGGAGCCTTCCCTTCCCTGGATTCCTCGCCTGCGTACACAGGACAGTCCCTGCAAAGCAAAGCAACGATCTCCATCCTCCCCCCAGGGTGACAGGACTCTTCTGCTCCTACCCCTTTAAATCTGGACCACAATACAGCACATAAGAGAAACGGCCATGTGTTAAGTGCCTGCTGTATGTGGGCCCTGCACAGCTGCTTTCCCACCAAAGCCAGGGGAATGCTAGGATATCAGGGGCCAGTGCCTCCAGCTGCAGCGCACCCCGTGCGATCCCTGGCCACAGAGTCTCCTGTAATTCCATTCTTGACTCCTAACCCAGACAAGTCCCTCTGGCCCAGTTCCTTCACCAAAACGCCCAAACTAGCCCTACCTGTTGTCCTTTCCCCCCTGCCCAGGCCACAGGCCTTTTCTGAGTACCTCTAGGGTCATTTCTGGAGGTCAGTTTGAATAGGTGGCATTTGAGGAAAATTACCATGAAACCAGAGCAAAAAATAAAAATATCAGGGGAAAAGAGGTCAAAAGACAGTCTCTGGAAAGAGAGGCACAATTAAAGGGAATGTTTATTGAGCACTTACTATGTGCTAGAGACTCTGCTAAGTGGTTTTTGTCTTTAACTCTTCATAGAGAACCTATAATGTAGGTTTCATTTCATGGATGAGGAAACTGAGACACAAAAAGGTGGAGGGACTGGTGCCAGGTTATCTGACCAGGTGAGTATGACACCAAAGTCACACTCTTCACCACCATGCTCCAGTCTGCAAGTTCGCCACTCCCCAGAGCAGAGATTGGACAAGTCACACGGGCTGGAAGTGTTTCAAGTTTTTCCATCTTAAAATGGGGAGAACTCACACAGGTCCATAGGGAGACACTTGGGGAAATGCTTATCACAGCATCCTTGGTGGTGCTGAGGATCTGGAAGCCACCTGGGTGTCTCTTCACAGGGCAGAAGGAACTGGGTGCACCCTATGAGATACTCAGCCTGAGTTAGAAGCAACAGACTCTGGGTACATTTAACAGTGAAGGGAGACCTTAAAAATCCCCCGCTGAGTGAAAAAGTCAGGCACGGAAAGAGGCCTACAGCACTGTATCATTAGGAGAATGTAAATCCATGCACACTAACCAACCCATTCTTTACAGGACAGATCAAACTCAATGGAATGGTTGTGTTGAGGGAAAAGGAGGGTCCTGGGGCAGAAGTGGGGATAAAAGTGAATGAATACACAGGCAAGATAGAGAAGGGCGCGTGATGGAACCACAAGCAGGAATAGGATTAACTCAGCCCTTCAAAGCTGCTGTCAAAGAAGAGGCGGGAGGAAGCAGCCCTGCCCATTTAGCCTCCTACAGCCCGGCTTTCAAAGTTCCTCCAGGCCCAGCTCTCCTTTGATCATCCTGGCATCCAGTGCAGGGGCAATGGATTCCTAGGATCAAAGAGGCTGCTGTGTGCGCCAGTGCGTTGTAATCTACATCTAGGGCTGTGCCTCTCCAATGCGAGTGCGCATCGGAACACCTAGAGGGCTTGTTAAAATAACAGATTCCTGGCCTCCATTCCTGTAGTTTCTGATTCAACATTTCCATTTCTGTGAGCTCCTGGTACTGCTGCTGCTGCTGCCACTGAGCCAGAGACACTTTGAAATCCTCTGCTCTAAGGCACACTCTTTATGCCAAACTGAGTGGCCAGAGCAGTGCTCCTCAAACTTTAAAGGGCATGCAAGTCATCTAGGCATCCTATTAAAATGCAGCGTCAAATTCAGCAGGTCAGGAGTGCAGTCTCGGCTGCGCCGTTGCTATCAAAAGCACTCCAAGTTGGCAGCAGCACTGCTGGCCTACAGAGCACATTTTTCTTTTTTTTTTTTCTTTTTCTTGAGATGGAGTTTTGCTCTTGTTACCCATGCTGGAGTGCAATGGCACGATCTCTGCTCAAGGCAAACTCCGCCTCCCGGGTTCAAGTGATTCTCCTGCCTCAGCCTCCTGAGAAGCTGGGATTATAGGCGAGTGCCACCACACCCGGCTAATTTTGTATTTTTAGTAGAGATGGTGTTTCTCCCTGTTGGTTAGGCTGGTCTTGAACTCCTGACCTCAGGTGATCCGCCTGTCTCAGTCTCCAAGTGCTGGGATTACAGGCGTGCACCACCGTGCCCGGCCCAGAGCACATTTTTCAGCAGCGAGGAGCCATATCACGACGGCCCAAAAGCAAGTGCACATCCATCCCCCTGTGTTGCTTGTTAAACACGTAGATGTTCAGCCCCCTCACTCCCCTGCTCCAGAGTTCTGAGTTGGAGCCCAGGAATCTGAGTTTTTAAAGCTGATGCCAGGTAGTCTGGGGAAGTACTGGTAGCGAAAGTGAGTGGAAAGCCGCTAGAGTTTGGGAAGTTTCCACATAGGAAGTAATACTAGTCAGAAAACAGAGAAAGAGCAGAGAGGAACAGGCTTCCTTCTGGCCCCGGGGGCTTATACTTAAACATAAATGTTAGCTCAGCGGTAGCTGGCTGTGTGTTACCTGCTTTTAACTTGCCTTTATGGTTCAGCCTGTGTTTCCCTGGTGTGAATTCTGGTACCATGTGTTACTGTGTGACCTTGTACAAGTCACTCAACCTCTCTGAACCTCAGTTCTTCAACTGTAAAATGGGATAACACCCTTGCATAAGGTTATAGAGAAGATAAGATATAACATGTGATGATTTTCCACCCTGTATTAAGTTAAAACAGAAGTTGCCCTTTTCACATTCTTGAGTAAATGGCCTCAGAGTAAGTTGGAGAGATGGAGAAAAATGGAGCTGTGGATATCACATTGCTGTCCTTTCTCTGATTGAAAAGTTGTTTTCGGCCCTGGAGACTGCTAAATCATCGCAAATGTGCAGGTACATTGGAATTATCTGGAAAGTCTTAAAGACTATTCATACTCATGCTCCACTTCCAAGGATTTCTATTTAGTTGGTCTAGGGTGAGGACTGGGCATCAAGAGCTTAAAACTCCCCAGGTGGTTCTATCGTGCAGCCAGGCTGAGCACCAGGGCTGCAAAGCCCCAGGTGGCCATGGCTCTTCACAGCCAGTGGGGAGAGCTGGGAGGGGTATCTTCTCCTTTGTTCCCTCCCTCCTGCCCCAGTGGCCATGTTGGGCAGGGGGTCAGAGGCAAGGGCAGGGGAAGGAGAATCGCCTTGGCTGTAGCTTTGTTGTCAAGTAGAAGATGGTGTTGCAATCCACGCAGGGTCCACTCAGTTCCCTGCAAAGCCTCTGCCCTGCCAGGCAGTGATTCACCCCAAGATGACTCCCACACCCCTTGTTGGCTCCGATAGCCTGGCCTGCAAAAGAGGGAGGAGGCAGCTGACAGGGCATTAGTAAACCTGAGAGGGTAGACATGGCTTTCGGGATGAGGGACGAGAACAGGAACAGGCAGGCCTTGAGACCCAGGACTGGAACTCAGCTCCAGTCCCCCCACAGAAGAGGGAAGACAACCCAGTGTGGGCAGTGTGAGTGGTGCTTATGGGGCCTGGCTGGCCAAGTCATGAAGGGATGCCACAAACACCAAGCTTTCAGCCACGGTGGCTGCAGCAGAGGCAATGCCTCCTCTGGACCTCCACTCTGGATCATTATTCCTCAATGGGGTTGCAGTGTAGACATGGCTGAGTACATATAACCCATTTTATGGGTTATATGGTACATATAACACCATAGCACGTGTAGGAGGGTCTTGCTCTTCAGTACAAACCCAGCTGGCCTTGGGGGTTAGATTAGACATGGTTAACCTACACCTTGTCTTTTATAATTCCTGGGGTGAGGGCTATCAATATTATTTACTCCGGTGCCACTCCCAGTGTGGTCTTCAGGCCTGCAGCCTCAGAAATGCAGACCCCTCAGGCCCTGCTTGAACCTACCAGATGAAATCTCCATTTTAACAGGATCCCTAGGTGATTTTCATTCCTGTCAAAGTTTGAGAGCTATTATGAGGCCGGTGGTTCATGGCCCCGACTCACATTAAAACCAAAGAATCGTCGTGCCAAGGCTCCAGTCTGCACTGAGTAAATGTGATTCCCAGGAACTCACTCTAAGTGATTCTAATGTGCAGCCAGGCTGAGGACCACTTCCTAGGCCATTTTAGGTGACTAAGAGCAGAGATGCTCAAGTCAGTTAGGGTGATGGAGTTATACAAGTTTATATAGGTATAAGGAACAGGGACCTGTCCAGGCAAGGCTGAGGGAGGGGGACAGGAGGGACACCCACGGTCCATAGTTCCTTTGGGGACTTGGCCTTCCTGACATCCTTCAGCAGGGCCCAAGCACCTGGCCGAGTATTCCTTGCATCTGTCAGCTCACCTCCTATTGTCTTGTCACTAACAACCACTGCCCTCTACTCTAGCTGTGGTCCAGGAACCAACAGCATCAGCATTACCTGGGAGCTCACCAGAAATGCAGAATCTCGGCCCCATCCTAGACCTACTTGATGTGAGTCTGCATTTAACAAGGTCCAGGGTGGTTTAAGGGCATATGGACACTGGAGAGACACCGAGCTACCTCTTGGCTTCTGCTGCCCCATCTTTGGCTTACTGTCTGTTCTGTGACTTGCTATCAACTGCTCACTTTTTGCATGTCTGAAGATCATACATGTTGAGATGGAGGATCTGGCAGGTTTCTCTGGTCACTAGCCCGGGGAGGCTGTCCGTGTCAGGTGGAACGAGGGCTCCAGGATGCTTCACAGACCTCTGGTCAGTGTTCAGACCAGTGACTCCCAGTCTGTACCTGTCTCTGATTCAGAGGTAGGGGTCAGGATGAGAGCAAGCCAAGGATCCCCTGAACTCCTCAGAAGTGAGCTGTGGGACTTTGGAGAATCCGCACAAAGAGAAGGGGATGGCACGTACGATGTGACCTGTGTCCACTGATGGAGAATGATGGGCTGGCAGCGTCAGCCTCCACTGCAGACTCCGGCTCTTTCCTCCCATCTCTCTTACCCGTACGCTCCTTCATCCATTCCTCCAAGGGCTCAGCTCCAGGCTGTGTTCCACCCCTAGCAGCCTCAGGCCTGGCCTAGAAGTTGGTATGGTGTTTCCAAGATAACTGCCATAAACGACAAGCAAACTGGGATTTTCTTATAATATAGGAACTTGGTTCTATGGGATTACTCCCCTGTTAATCTTGACAACCAGCTTATATACTCCCTGAGAACAAAATCAGCATCTTCCTTCCATCAGTGAACAAATATTTATTTGATAATTATCAGAAGTAAGAAGGTAAGCAAGACCCAGCCCCAACCCCAAGAAACTTGGGGTACACTGGGGAATGCAGACAAGCAACTGGGCTGGTACATCAGTGAGATCAGGGCTGAGATAGGGAAGCCTGCCCAGGTGGGGAGCCTCTGCTGATTTGGTAGAAACTGGGAGTCAGTATTCCCAAAACAGCTTTAGGAAACCTAGCAGAAACCTTTCTACTCCGGCCAGGCAAGGGGAGGGAGGGAAGAACATCAGTACACAGCCAGGCCATCTGGTGCAATGCTGTGACTCATTCTCTTCAGAGCCATCATCCAAATGCATTTTTCCAAGTTCACACGGGATCCTGGAGCTATATGAAAAGAGGGTGTGCATGTGTGTGTAAACACAAGACACCAGACTCCTCTGATCTTGGAATGTGAAGATACAAAGCTAGCCTGCAGAACAGCTCTCTTAGGCTAAGATTTTCCCTTTCAATCCAGGCCACACCACTGGGCTGGAGAAAGGTATAAACATCCCTGCGTTGGCTAATTAGGGATTAAACCCAGGTTGATTTGATTCCAAAGCCTTTGGTAGTTCCTGTCCCACTGCTCCCATTCAGAGGATGAACAAAGGAGGTCAGGGGTGGGCTTTTCACATACGAGCGGCACATACAAACCGAGATAGTAAATATTCACTGGATATTTGGTTGAAGCACAGAGAAACTAGCCTCAATATTTAACAGTGAAACCATACATTTCTTCCTGGATCCTCTGCATAAGTCCCTAGTCACTTGGGGCATTGCTTGACAATGTTCAAAAGCCTTTGCCATGTCCTGCCTCACTGGATGGCTCAGCAATGCCGTGAATGTCTTTCCTTCAGTTCCTGGTACATGCCAGCCCCTTCCCACCTCTGGGCCTTAGCAGAGGCTGTGACACCTGCCAGGCATGCCATTCCCCACCTACACTCTCTCTCTGGGCTGTGTCCTACCCACCCTTCAGGTCTTGGCTTTGATTTCACGTCCCTACCTCCTATGGGGTGTAACAGGTTCTCTTTACATGGAAATTTTAAGAGATTCCAAAGGAGAGCCATATTATGGGAGCAGCACCAGCCAGGGCATGGGGAGTGAGTGAGAGGGTGTAGAGTGTTTCTTGTGGCCTTCTCTTCCCCATGGCTCCCTGGTTCTCTTCCCTGCAGGTGTCTGCAGCAGGCTTCTGAGGACAGCCTGCCCACAGCCAGCATCATCCTCTGTTTCCATGATGAGGTCTGGTCCACCCTCCTGAGGACTGTGCACAGCATCCTCGACACAGCGCCCAGGGACTTCCTGAAGGAGATTATCCTCGTGGATGACCTCAGCCAGCAAGGTAGCCCAGCTTTCCTCCAGGCTCACCTGGGTGAGCCTGACCCCCTGGAGGGTGGAGTTTCCGAAGCAAAAGATTGAAATTGGGAACTATTTTAGGCAAGATTCCCCAAGTACAGACCTCCAGATGAGGATTCATGAGCAAGTAACTTATGAACGAGGAGCCACTGGTGGAACCAGTGAGGCAGCGGTGGCCGAGTCCTGCAGGGGAAACAGCCATGGGGAAGGTTCAAGGGGCATGGCCTCAGCCTGATCCCATGGGAATCTCTCTTCCAGGCCCCACCCAGTCCAACAGTCCTCTCCCAGACACTGAAGAATCACACGAGGCAGTCCTGTTGTGAGGCTCACACTTCACAGACACGCGCATATGTGTATTGGTCCTTAACTCACCATGGCTTAGACCGACCCACTCACTTTCCAGAGGAGGAAGCTGGGGCCCAAGGAAGAGAGGAGACTGCAGTGGAGTCAGCCAAGGGCAGCAGAGGCAGGCCCAGAGGCCAGACTTGCAGAAGCTGCCTGTCTGCTTCCTCTCACAGGAAGCTTGCTACTAGGGACAGCCCTAAAAGAAGAAGATGGAGGCAGAGAAGCCCCGACCTGACTTCTTGTTCAGTGGTTCTCAAACTTGAGCGTGCATCAGAATCACCTGGTGGGATTTTAAACATATGGACTGCAGGGTCCACCCCCAGAGTTTCTGAAGATGGAGTGGGGCTGAATAATTTGCATTTCTAACAGGATCCAGGTGACGCTGGTGCTGCTGTTTTCTGTGGACCATACTTTGAGAGCCTCTGCTCTAGTCTTTGGCATGGGTCTGAGGCCTACATTTCTGGCGCAACTAAATGACCTGCTTGCGCCAGACCTTCTGGCCTTGTGGGAAGATCAGAATGCTCCAAGAGAAGCCAAACATTTGCATTTTGCTCAGGGGAAGATTGAGAAGGGCTATGGTGGGGAGGTGCCTCTTAGTTCTTTCTAAGGCCCTCACTCCAGGGATGGGCCCAGCCTGGCCATAGCAGTAAGTCAGATTGGCCAGAGGCTCTGGGAACACCTGGGGTTCCTGGTTGCCGCTGGTTGCATATGAGGCAGAACTAATGGACAGGATGGACAGGTTCAGGACAGGGCTGGGTTGACTGGTAAAGTGCCCAGAATCTCTCCAAACCCTCAACCGGGGCAGGGTCTGCCCAAGAGCACACCTGTGGTCCAGTGCTCGCCATTTGATGAGCTGTGTTATGTCTGTGCCCCTCAGGAGTGTGAAAAGTGGAGAGGCTGGGCCCCAGGGAATGGGCTACCTCAGAGATGGCAGCCCCACCGGAGTGAGCTAAGCAATTAAGCTGCTCCCTCCTGGCCAACTCCCCCTCTGCACCCACCACTGGGCTGGCTCTCCATCTAGTGGCCCCATGTTTCCTGTCCACATTGGGGTGCAGGGCTTTTCCACAACCAAGGGCAGCGCTGATTCCATTGCTGCAGGTTCCTCTCCCGCCAAGATCTAGATCCCAGACAAGCGCTGTTTTCATTTCATCCTCTTGGCCACCCAGAGAGGCAGGTCTCATCAACCCTTCTCTACCTATAAGGAAAACTGAGACACAAAAAGGTGCTGCGGGTTGCCCAGAGCCACCCTGATGGCTTGCCAAGCTGGTGGTCATGACAGCGTAGTGTCATGTGATAGTATTCATCTGGGCAGTAATGCCCACACTGAATCATTAAATCAGAAAATGCTTGTGATGCCCAGCCCACGATGACCCTTTACAAGTGGAAATCATTATTACTGCTGCTTTCTGGAAGGAAGGAGTTGAGGATCATACCAGCTTTTCCCAAGCCCTGTACCACTCAGACCTGCTTCAAAACCCTCTGCGAATGCCAAGCCACCACTGCAGTCTGGAAGTTCTTCCCTAATCTCTTCTGAAGCTCTCTTGCTAGAAGTCTGTCCTAAATAATACTAACCAGGGTTAGAAGTATGGCTAAAGAGACCAGCAGTCAGCCCAAGAAGGGCTTCAGAAATGAGTGTTTGGTGGGAATATCAGTGAAGGACTGTATTTGGCTGCATAGAACAGAAACCTGCTGCAGTGACTTTCACCAGTGAATAGGGATTTATTTTTCTTTACAGTATAGAAAGCTCATAGGGTGCAATGTGGGATTGGTGTGGCAGCACTGTAATGCCATTGGGCACCGCCTTCATCTGCTTTCCACTTCACCATGCTTAGAGTGGTTTTGGCCTCATAATCACAACAGTGCTGCTCTGTCTCTGGACATCACATACACATTTCAGGTAGGAAAAAGATGAAGAAGAGATAGGCAGAGACCAATCCAGTTTGTCCTCTTAGGAAAAATAAATAGTAAAACAATAGCTTTCCCAGAATTCTCTCATCCAGTTTATTTCTGCCAGAGCTGCTGCCAGCGGTGAGAGCAGGTCTTGGGAGATAACTGCTTTTGGTGCCCTGAGCAGCATCCAAGTTCTGTCAGTGCAGTGGAAGGGGAGAATGAATGGTGAGGAAGATGCTATGTTCAGCAGTGTTAAATCCAGTGAAGTCACTGAGGGGTTGGTTTTCAGACATGCAAGTTCAGAAATTTTAATTGCTTGACTAACAGAGGTTCCTCTCTAGGGAGTGGACCAGGACTGACAATCTTAGCAGAAAAATAATTATAAAGTAACAAATCAGCACAGCATTTTACCACTGAGATTGCAAGAGCCAAGTGACTGGGAATCCTTTCCTCCACTGCTGAGGACATTGTTCCCCTGCAGAAGGAGTGTAGGAAGTCTCCTGAGGGCTCTCAGGCGGGGCGGCCTTAACCTTCTCCAGCCTCCCCAGAGATCCAGCTACCAAAGCAGCTGGGCTGTTTGTATCCACAGTTAAGGCTACCTCTGGGCTGGGGAACTGGGGAGAAATTCTTGCATTTTGGCTCAGTTCTGTTCAATGCACATATACTGAGTACCTACTGTGAGCCAGGCCCTGCGCTAAGGGTTGGAGCAGAAGAGATGCATTAGGTACAACTGCTGCCCTTGGGGAGATCTTAGTCCAGTGGGCTGGAGATACCGATTTCCCAGAATTCATGGAGAACACAGCTTCTCTGTGAACACATTATTCCTTCCATTTCCACTGGCTTGTTCCTCTTGGCATGTGAGTGTGTACACAGACATGCACACAGACACACACACACTCACACAATCAAGTTATTCTTATCTTGAACACCACCTAACAAGCTTCTCTCATCCTTTCCATCACCTTCTTCTTAGGTCTTTCTCTCTTCCTTCCCCTGTAGAATCAGCCTTCCCGAAACGCTGTCAGGACTCCTGCTCTCAGGTTTTCATGTCCCTTTTTCTCTCCTGGACCTGCTGCGTTGCAGACTCTCAAATCAACTGCAGTGAGACCTGTCTGATCAGTACCACCAACCTCCTACCAGCTGCCAAATGTAATGGGCCCTTTTGCCTTTGACTTCCTTGACCACTCACTCTCTTAGGTCGGTTTCCTGAAAGCAGGACCTGAGATGGAGATTCATGTGCATGTCATTTTTTTGAGGGTGTACTCTCAGGGGAAACCTGTAGGGGAATGGGTGATGCAGAAGAGACAGTGGGAAGAGCTGAACAAAGATGTGATTCCACGTGAAGTCCAGTCATAGCCTTATCCCACGGGGAACTCTGGGGCACAGACTGCACTGTGGAGTCAGTCTTGTTTTTTACCCTGCAATGGTCAGTCATTGACCATGAGCACCTGGGGCCGGGGGCAGCATCCTGCATGACTCTCTGGCACCTGCAGCAGAGACCATTTTAGTACCCCAAGGCAAGTATCCAGGGAAGGGTTCAGATTTCATTTATCACCCACAGCAGCTGGGGACATGCAAATCAAACCAAATCAGTTAAGGGGAGCTCAGGGAATCGGAGTAGGACACGGTATTAGTCTGTTCTCACACTGCTATAAAGAACTACCCGAGACTAGGTGATTTATAAGAAGAGAGGTTTAATTGACTCATAGTTCTACATGGCTGGGGAGGCCTCAGGAAACTTGCAGTCATGGTAGAAGGGGAAGCATGTCTTACATGGCAGCAAGAGAGAGAAAGAGTGAGAGAGAGAAGGAAGAACTGTCAAACACTTAACCTAATCATCAGATCCCATGAGAACTCACTATCATGAGAACAGCATGAGGGAAACTGCCCCCATTATCCAATCCCCTCCCACTAGGTCCCTCCTTAGACACGTGGGAATTATGGGGATTACAATTCAAGATGGGATTTTAGTGGGGACACAGAACCAAACTATATCAGATACGAACAATATCTACTACATTCTTCCTGCTGCATTTGGAGAACGTTTGTAAGTTCTCCCCTTTCCTGGTTTTCTGACACTATTCCTCTAGTTTTTACTGGAGAGAATTATGGCCCATCCCAACCTAAGGAAGCATCTTACATCTTAGCAACAACCACACCGTAATAATGTTTTTGATTCTTAGGACCTTTGTGCTCACCACAGCTTCCAAGAGAGAGTTGCAGACAGTTATCTTAGTCACAATCTCATTGGTTGTGGTATTTGTCATTCGATTGACTGCAACCCTGTTGGTTCCAGGACAACTCAAGTCTGCTCTCAGCGAATACGTGGCCAGGCTGGAGGGGGTGAAGTTACTCAGGAGCAACAAGAGGCTGGGCGCCATCAGGGCCCAGATGCTTGGGGCCACCAGGGCCACGGGGGATGTGCTGGTCTTCATGGATGCCCACTGCGAGTGCCACCCAGGATGGCTGGAGCCCCTCCTCAGCAGAATAGCTGGTGACAGGTAACTTATCCCCTGGGCTTGCAAAGCAAGACATGGGACTGGGAGAAATAGTCTACAGCATCAGCCACTCACAGAACAACCCTCCCATTGATTTCTGAGTCCCCATTAGAAAGTGATCTATTCCTCTCGGGTTTCAGATGTTTCAGCCTTTTAAGAATAGGGAGTTAGAGTTGGAAAGGGGGTTAGAGGCGTTTCAGTCCATCTACCTCATTTTATAGGTAAAGAAACTGAGGCCTAGAGAACAGCTTCTATAAGGTTGCAAATACTTAAAATTGTATTAAATTGTATGATTAGGTAAGTAACACCTTACCATGGCTATCACTGGCTTTTGGTGAAAATTCGGCAATTTTAATCAAACTTGTAAAATAACCTGGGGAAAAAGTCTCTGAACAACACTAGGCCATAGATGACTCACCCGTCAAAAGAAAACGTTAGGTTCTGTGATCACTAAACAGTATTCTTTGTTTCTCCAGCTTATACAAGGGGTCCCTAATTTTCTACCTAAGGCCAGTCCTTAGAAATGTGAAATTGGAGAGGACTGCATTACATTACCCAGTAGACAAGCATCTTAACGTTTTTCTTGACCATTTCTCTGCTCTCCTTCCCCCATCTGACTGTCAATCTCTTTCACACTTCCTGGCTCAAGACAAACAGTTCCTAAACGTGTCTGGTCAGCTGTTACTCTCAATGTGAATTTCCCAGCCAGGAAAACTGAAATCTGGTGGCTGGCCCACCTTGGACCACCTCAGGCATACCCCTTGGAGCTCATGTAGGCGTGTAGCAGAGTAGAACCACAATCAATAATTGTTTGATGGTGCTGAGCCAGATAGGACCAATGCTAGAATGAAGCCTACGACTTCTGTCCTTTGCTGCTACCCATGTTAAATGTTTATTATCTCACTTGAAGTTAGGGATGACCAAATATAAGGAAAAATTCCTGGACCACATTGGAATGAATCCTGGAGACATAGGAGTTACCATCCTGCCAAATGGACAGGATGGTAACAGTTTCAAATGACAGAAAGTAAATTGTTAACAGTTCAGCATTCCATTTTAACAAAGAAGAACAATCAGAACTCTAGTGAGATCAAGACAGATTAATGTTGCCCAGTTTCATGAGACAGATTGCCTCTTGACTCACATAAGAAAAGAAGACATCCATAAATTCAGCAGTAGGACAAGAATTAGGACACGAAAATGCACAAGCTGCCCGGGCCTGGTGGCTCATGCCTATAATCCCAGCACTTTGGGAGGCTGAGGCAGGTGGATCACCTGAGGTCAGGAGTTTGACACCAGCCTGCCCAACATGGTGAAACCCCGTCTCTACTAAAAATACAAAAATTAGCTGGGCTTGGTGGTATGTGTCTGTCATCTCAGCTACTCGGGAGGCTGAGGTAGAAGAATTGCTCGAACCTGGGATGCAGAGGTTGCAGTGAGCTGTGATCACACCACTGTACTCTAGCCTGGTGACAGAGTGAGACTCTGTCAAAGAAGAGAGAGAGAGAGAGAGATAGAAATAAATAAAAATAAAAGAAAATGCACAAGCCCTCCAAAGCTACCATTTTTTATTCTGTTCCATGCAAGAACCAACTTGAAATCACGATGATATGTATCATTGGAGTAGTACTCTGAAGTCAATCTCACCTATTCGCCATGTAATTCCCATCCTGGTATCACAGACAGGTGGCTCTCAGAGGGACCATGAAGAGCATCTTGTCCTACCTCACAATTTCACTGTCGAGAATCCTGAGTTCCAGGAAAGCAAAAAAAGACCCCTCAGGGTCAAGCAGACACTTGGCAGCTGGGCTGTTTTCTATGCTTCTTTTATGCAGACGTTTAGAAATGCAGAAATTAATATTATTCAACCTTATGTATGTATAACCCTCGCAGAGTTCTCTCATATACCTTCTTTAATGACCACTGTGAGAAGCCTCAGGCAGGTATTTTAGCTTCTGTTTTATAGGGGAGAAATGGAGGCTCAGAAATGTGACATGACGTATAAGGCAGTGAATATGTAGCTAAGTCAGGTTTTCCGACTCTGGGTCCGGTGCTCTTTTTATTGTGTATGCTTTCTTTTTAAGAGTTGGAGAAGCTGGTCAGGGAGAAACATTAGTCATCCCTAAACCCACTTCTGGTTGTGAGACACGTGTTATCCACTGCTGTGGGTCCCTTGTATCTGCTTCTCACATGAGGGCCCCATTTTGCAGATCTAGGTGAAGGGAGAAAAACATGGCAGTACCTCGGTGTCCTCAGCTAGAAAGAAAATGGGGCTCCCTGGGAATCCCAATTTCTTGTGCCCTTCCCCTCTCATCTTTTCCTTGTCTGCCTGTCTGCCTCTCCTACGGTCTCTCTCTCTCTCTCTCTCTCTCTCTCTCTCACACACACACACACACACACACACACACACACACACACACTGGGCCTTTGATCCTGGTGTGTTACTGGCTTGCCTTCCTCTTTGGCTTCCATCTCTTCCATGTGACATGAACACATTTTCATCATCTCCACACCTCATTCATGGCTTCTTGTCTGCTCTGTTTTCTCTGGGCCCCAGTGTGCAGCTTGTAAGTCTTGGCAGGTGAGGATCTGGAAGAAAAGCCGCCTCTCTGGTATCTGGGACCCACTCTCTCCACTCCACATGGCGATGCTCTGTGAGCTGTCACTGGGAGAGCAGCCCCATTCAGTGTGTGTTTTACCCCACCAGGGACTTCGCCACATGCCTCATGCAAAGCAAAGCAAAGCTGCGGAAACCATTTGGTGCAGCTCCTCACATAGAGCGGAAAGGGGGCCCAGCTGTCTCCGAGGCTTGTGTCAGGAGACATTCTGTCACCAGATGAGGACACAGTGCCCAAAAGACAGGAAGGGGTCTTTAAGAGCTCTTATAAAAAAGGTGGGGTGAGAGTGGCTAATGAAGTCAATTAGCCATAAATTAGCTATTTCAAAGAGTCACAGCCTCCTCCACACCCTGGCCAAGGAATTCAGAGCCTGCTGACCAGCCTTTCTTCCCTGTCCCTGCCTAGCAGATTCCCACTAGCCATGTGGCAACTTTATTTGAATTGGTAGAAATCCCATCCTCATGACTATCCTCATGACTCCCATTCCTCAGAAAATGGGTCATAACATACGATTTTATTGGGATAAAACATCATAATGCCAACTGTCAGCAACTTGTCAAAATAAAAATACAAATTTATAGTAACGATGATATTAGAGGTGTTCTCTAGGGTTGCACAGTGCACAACTCCTATAACTGTTCATAGCAACCCTACACAGAGTCTCCCTATGGGAGGGCAGTGATATTAGGGCAGTCTTTGGAGGTGCCTGATTGATGGCCAGTTTCTACACAAAGGACGGACGATGGGAATCAAGACCAGCTGTTGTATCCAGCTCCCAGCTGCCTTGTGCCAACTGACAGCTCTCATACAAAAGCCAAGCAGTGGAAGCCATACCCCTGGAAGGATGAAGGTTTCTAAGGGGAAAGGGACAGTCTTAAAAGGGGCTGAAAGATGATATCATCTCAAGAAGCTGGCCAAGTTATCTCTTACTTGAAGATGGGTCTGGTCCCTATCTGCAAGACATCCATTCCTTCAGGCTCAGCCAGGGCTGCTGTGGGGAGAAGCAATGTGGGGTAGGAAGCAGAACACCTGCCCTTTGCGGGGTTAAATGATGGAAAACAGTGTGAGAACCCCCTGTTCGTGCCTGTGTGTCTGTATGTGTGTGTAAGCATGTGAGAGTCTGAGTGTGGGGGAGAGAGAAGAGGGAGAGAGCATGTGTGTGTGCATGCGTGTGTGTGTGTGTGTGTGCATGCATGTGTGCGTGTGTGCATGCATGTGTGCGTGTGTGCGTGCACACATGTGTCAATGTGCAGCAGGTGGTCAGGATGCCTCCTGGCCCTCCAGAGGGAGCAGCCTTCTTTGGCTCAGATACCCCAAGGAAACTCTCCAGCTGCCATCATACTTCATACCCCTCAGCATGACATGTCCTCATATCTGCCCCTGGAAGAGCTGGTGCCAGTCCTACGGTCGCACCTGAGCAGTAAGTGCTCTGGAAAGGGAGAATTCAGAGCGTTCTGCTTCTGGTATAAGAGACTTACCACAAACACCAAGAACGCGCATGAACTTTCAAAATGGCTCATGCACCATGGACCTCTAGGAACATCCAGGCTCAAGAGAATTAATGAGGAATGAGATAAATGAAGGCTTATTCTTTATTGTGGCAAAAGATTATGGGAAGGTTGAAACTACAGTTAGCTCTTGAATATCTGGACAGTGATGTATTCGTTGATCTCACGTATTTCAGTGAACCAGTCTTTGCTGGCAGCTTGACGCCGTCTGTTTGCCTTCTGAAACACAAGCACTTGATCTCCTGGGACTTAGGCTCAACATAGGATCAACCTGGTACCTGCCTGAGGGTTAGAACTCAATTCACAGGTGAGAGAATGAGGAAGTAAGCAGACACTTCTAGCTCCTTCCAAGTCAAACGAGGTAGCCTCGCTATTTTGCTTGAATTCTCAGAACACCAGACACATCTGTAGGTATAAAAACACAAAGCTAAATGAAGACTGTGGGTTTTTTGTTTTAATTAATCACCCTTTTTGAGTCACTAGACTACAGTTACTAATTTAGCCCTGCTTAGGCAGCCAGCCTCTATGGTCCATGGGAATAAAGACCAAAATAGAAAACACCCCTCACTTCATTCATTGACATTTTATTCTTTATCTCTACCCAAAATGTACTCAGAGAGGCTCATGATTAATCACTGTTATATACAGTTAAAATAGAGGAAAAAGATTTCAGAAAGGAAAAGAGGCTATTGGGAATCAGGGGTAATACAGTTATTAGAAGTGAGTTTTACATGTGACTCTGAGCTTCCAGAAAGACAAAACAAAAAGAGAAATATAATGAATTTTAGAATTCTCATTTTCTTTTTTTTTTTTTAGATGGGGAGTTTCGTTCTTGTTACCCAGGCTGGAGTGCAATGGTGCGATCTCGGCTCACCGCAGCATCCGCCTCCTGGGTTCAGGCAATACTCCTGCCTCAGCCTCCTGAGTAGCTGGGATAAAGTAATGTGCTCCTTTGTTAAGAAGTACACAGTACAGGCCGAGTGCAGTGGCTCATACTTGTAATCCCAGAACTTTGGCAGGTCGAGGCTGGTGGATCACTTTGAGCTCAGGAGTTTGAGACCAGCCTCAGCAACATGGAGAATCCTGTTTCTGAAAACATACACACACACACACACACACACACACACACACACACACACTAGCTGGGCATGGTGGCTCATGCCTATAATCCCAGCTACTCGGGGGGCTAAGGCTGAAGAATCACTTGGGCCTGGGAAACGAAAGTTGCAGTGAGCCCAGACTGCACCACTGCATTCCAGTCTGGGCAACAGAGTGAGATCTTTAAAAGAAAGAAAATGAAGAAGAAGAAATACACAGCACAGAGATCTAGGGTGAATTGGTTGTGGGAATGCTTGAATGCAAGCCCCTTTCTTGTCTTATGGTTGCTGAAGATGGCACAAATTTCATGGGTTTCTTCTGAATTCAGCCACACAATTCCTTGGCTTTTGATTCGAAAATTCTGCAAAATGCTTTGCCAATAGCCAAATTTATCCATCTGCCTGATTCATTACACAGTAAGTGGAGACTCTGGAGGGAGCTCTAGGTGCCCTCATTTCCTCCCCAGTCTAGGTTCTCAGTTTTCTTAGGTCAATACAGGGTACCCCCCAAAATAGGGGAGACCAGAGGAATTATGTTCCCCTTGCCCTCCAGCAGAAACAATGTAAAAGCGGCAGGAAAAGCCTAGTAAGATCCTTGCTCTAAATATAGACCCCACAACTCCTTACACCTATGTCAGTTACCTAAAGCCACAGATGAAAGCAGATAGGAAATGGTGTGACCACCCTGGCTGTCTCCTACATGATGGAACTGAGATGGAATTTGATGGTAGTGGAAACACAATGTGGCTGGTATCTCTCCTCCCAGGAATCTCACTTCTCTTAGTGTGATAGCTTCCAGCCACCCTTAAGTTCATTCCTGATCCATTGCATGGCACAGATTTGAGACATAATTATGACAGGCCTAAGTGGGGGGAGAAAATGTGATTGAGATATTGGCTTGGTGGATAGCAGCTCCTGGTACACCTGGGTGATTACCTACTTAGTTTAAAATTGTATGACCCATGTCAGTTTCCCACATCACGCTGCAGTCATATCTCCAGGCTGTCCAAAACAATTCGGCTAAAAACCAGTCACCAACTGTAGCAGGAAATAAGCAAGTAAACCAAGATTTAAGACTTTGTGTTGCTTATAGATACCACATGTTCATATGCACGTATATTGACAGTCAGGATACTTCTAGGGCTTGGAAATCTTGATTTCTCAAGGTATTCAAGTATTACGATACAAGGAGAAAGAAGAAATAGACCTGAGGGTGGGGGCCCATAAACTCTCTGACCTCGTGCACAATAATTTTTACATAGGCATATGAGATTTCACTCCGGAGTGGCCCATAGTTTTCCCAAGTCTCAAAGGGATCAAGGACCCCAAAAGAAGTTAAGAGCCACAGTCCTAGAGCATTGCAGCTGAGAAAGGCCTTTGTGAGAAGTAGTTCAACCTCCCATTCTACAAATGAGGAAACTGAGGCCCCGAGAGGTATAAGAGGTATCTCAAGATTACATAGTTCATTAGCAGCAGAGCTGAGTCTAGGACCCCTCTCTCTATCTCTCAGTGCTGTCAAGAAAGGTTTTTGAAGAAAGTGATGGACCCCAATTCCTTATGGAAAAACATTTTGTAGAACAGTGCTGTACAATATAAATATAACACGAGCCACACATGTAGTTTAACCATTTCTAATAGTCACATTACAATAAAAAGAAACAGATAAAGTTAATTTTAATAATATATTTTAGTAAACCCAATATATCCAAACTATTATCATTTCAACATGTATTCAATATAAAAATTATTGAGCTTTTTGCATCCTTTCTTCCATACTAAGTATTCTTGATCCAGGGTGTACGTTACACTTACTCCACATCTGATTTGGATAAACCCCATTTTAGGCATGGATGTCTGGTGGCCGCCATATTGGGCAGCCCATGTACAGTCTGTGTTTTCAGCCTGAGCAAGTGAATGCTTTGTGTCCCTTGTTTGATTCCACAATTCCTTGCAGGAGCCGGGTGGTGTCTCCGGTGATAGATGTGATTGACTGGAAGACTTTCCAGTATTACCCCTCGAAGGACCTGCAGCGTGGGGTGTTGGACTGGAAGCTGGATTTCTACTGGGAGCCTTTGCCGGAGCATGTGAGGAAGGCCCTCCAGTCCCCCATAAGCCCCATCAGGTGAGGCCCCATTTCACACCTGCTTTGCCTTTGCCTCCTCAGGATGGAGTCTGCAGCCTGACTGCCTGGATTCTAATGCTGCCTCCACAGCATCCTAGTAAATCACTTAATTTATGCCACAGTTTCCTTATCCGTAAATTGAGAGCAATCATAGTATTTACCTTAGAGGATTGTTATGAAGGCTGAATATGCGAAAAGCGCTTAGAGATGCCAACCACCCAGATGTAGGCGTTGCCACCATTATATTGTCGTATTCATAAAGTTCTGCCAGGCTTTTCCAGGTAGCATCAGTTAATGCCCCACTGTGGCAACCTGAGATGGAATCTTGGCCCAGCTCTCTCATCAGGTGCAGTGTGATTCCTCAGGTCCTGTCTTTAGGAAGAATTCAGCCAGATGAATGCTAAGAACCATAGGTCTCAAGTATATCCAGTTGTGTGGGTCACTTCTCACATATCTGGTTTTTGGATGACTCTTCTATTTAAGTAGTTGTACTAAATATCTTATGCATAACAAGCCACTCACACTTGGTGTGAACAACAGCCATTTTATTAAGCTCATGAGTTCTGTGGGGCGTGAATTTGGAAAAGACACAGTAGGGTTGGTTTTCTGCCTCCATGGTTTCTGGGGTACATAAGGATTTGGAAGGTTTCCCAACACTATGAAGTTAATGAGAGGTGGATCCAGAATTAAAACTCAGACAGCCAGGCCCTGACACCACTGGCTTCACTGCTATGCTATATGTTAAATGCAAGGCCGTGGTTCATTATTCACAATGGCGAAATCCAAAAAGCTCTAAAAACCAAGCATTTGTTTAATAATTCACTAGGCAGCAGGCCAAGTGCAGTGACTCACTCCTGTAATTCTGGCACTTTGGGAGGCTGAGGCAGGTGGATCACTTGAGGCCAGGAGTTTGAGACCAACCTGGCCATCATGGTGAAACCCTGTCTTTACTAAATATACAAAAAAAAAAAAACCAAATATCTGGGCATGGTGGCACACTTCTGTAGTCCCAGCTACTTGGGAGCCTGAGGCATGAGAATCACTGGAACCCAAGAGGTGAAAGTTGCAGTGGACTGAGATGGCACCACTGCACTCTAGCCTGGGCAACAGAGCAAGATTCTGTCTCAAAAAAACAAAAAGTCATTAGGCAGCAAAAGCTGCCCTGAACTGATATGGGTGTCTGCATCGGCCTTATTTATCCCACTTACTGCTTACTGTGAAAATATGTGTATGTTTCACCAAAGAAATACTAGTATGCCTAACTAAAGAGTGGCCCACACCCCACTAGGACTGATGTGCTTCCCTTTTTAAAGTCCAAAATATTCTGCATTAAAAAAACACACTGGTCCCACAGGTGTCAGAAAAGGAATGCTGAACTTGTAACATCAAAATCCAGTGAACACTTAAAAAGCGTGGCACGCACAGAGCTACGCATTTTACATGACTCGCCTTTTTCATTCCCTCAAAACACAATTAAGAAGCACTATTTTATCTTCAATTAGAGGTGAGGAGCTGAGCTCAAAGACACCTGTCCCACCTAAGATCTTACAAATTGGGAGTGGCGGAGTTGGAAATTATACTGAATAATCATTATAATATCAGTTTTTAGTATTCTGGTATAATGTCAAATTTTAATAATCTAAAGGTCAGTAGCTTTGTTAATGTATTACCATTTTTTTTGGCAATTAAGAAAAATCTAAACTCTTAGTCATTTAGACTTCAAAAAATACCCAGAATTTGGTTGCATTAAAATTTCTTCCTTCTAGATGAAGAGACCCTTTTCCAAAAACCTTCTGACTACATCTTTCTCTGTTTAAAATCCCTCTGAGGGATATTATGATCTTAATTTTCTTATTAAGGGTTTCTAGCTTCCTGTGTTTATAAAGCATATATTTTTCCCCCGGGCAGTGGGGACTTACCTACTTCCAGGGTTCCTGGTGGATTCATCATAGAATTGGGAAGAGGATGGATGGTTATTAGGAAAACAGAAGAGGGTGAGAAGAGAAAGGAGGAAAGAGTCTGACCATGTTGCTGTGTCAGGCCTGGTGCTGCCTCTCTTAGGGTACTTTATTTTAACCAAGACCTTCTTCCAAACATCTTTCCAGAGGGACTCAAGCCAGAGGGCAGGGGAGCCTCAGGTGTGGTCCCTGGGCCCTCTCTAGGAGCAGTACCTGAGGACAGAGTATAAAAGGCCCAGGCAAGCATAGTTCTCTTTTCATCAAATACTGGGATCTCTCACATCGTGGCTCTGCTCCAGTCTTGCAATTAAGACTGCTTTCTGCCTGAGCCCAAAGCCTGTTCTTTCAGCCCCTGGAGCTCCGACCTGGGAAGCCCCAGCTCCCAGCCTTGCCTGCTGTGCTCTGGCTTCTGAAATGCAGTGTCCTGCCTGTCTTCTGTGTCCAGGAGCCCTGTGGTGCCTGGAGAGGTGGTGGCCATCGACAGACATTACTTCCAAAACACTGGAGCGTATGACCCTCTCATGTCGCTGCGGGGTGGTGAGAACCTCGAACTGTCTTTCAAGGTATGTCCTGGACCAAGGGAGGACACAGGCGGGATCTCTGGAGTCGTGTGTGTGGTCACAACTCGGAGGCAGGCATTAGAAAGGTCACTGGGAAGGCATGAGGCTGTGGGAAAATTATGAAGTCATTCCTGTGTCGTGCGTCGAACCTCCCATTTCTCACCGTTTCCCATCTCTCTTGTGCTGAAGCTTGGTTTCACTCTCAGCTCCCTCATGAAATTGACCCTCAAAACCTGCTTCCAAGAATGGGGATCACTCTCAGTTATTTTAACCCTGTGCAGATTCCAGAGGCTCTCATACATTCTCTGTCCATAGCACTCTTAGATCTTAGTAATTTTTTCACAGCACCCATAGACCAAAACAAACACCCAGAGTTCTGTGTATTGAGTAGTTTGGCCCAAGCAATGTAATACTCGTAGTAAGAACTTAGCACCTGTTGGGCACCACACAACTTCTTGAACCCTGGAATCGCCCTCATTTCCCGTTCCACATTGGTTTCTAGCACGACATTTGCTTTTTAATCACAGTACCCTCCAAAAACCCAACACCCCAAAATATTCATCATCAAAAGTGCGGAGATCTAATGCTAAAAGTGTGGATTCCCTCAAGCTTATATTCTGCATTAAGTCCAACAGATGCCACCATGTTTCTCTCAAAAATTGAACACCAGACCCTAGGAATTTGCTGGGGCACCCTGAAACACCTTGGCGTACAGTTTTGGAACTCCAGTTTTGGTGTTTCCATTCAGATGTTGCTTATCCTAGGACTGTTTTCGCTTTAACCTTTATTCCCAAATGTGGAATGAAAGGCTTCCTGCTAAGTGAACTCCAGCCATTTGCGAGTGGGAGAGCAGAGGGAACTTTCTTAAAATAGTAAAGACTATGTCTCAGGAAAGCTTGCTATGTCTCTGCCACAAACAGCTTCTGGTGCCTTTGTAGCCTACTTCATAAGATTTTAAACATTTCCGGACGATTGGGGACCTCTTTTTCCCCAAAGTGTCCTTTGGGGAGTTGGGGTGTTAGTTCACATGCTACATCTCTCCAAGTGCTGGATCTGCATGTGTTGAAGGACAGCACATTCAGATAGTTGCATGGGAATGGTCCCTTTGTCCCCATTTTGGGACAACTGCCTCTATTCTCTCCACCTCGTCACTTTCAAATCCAAAAACTCCACCCTGAGGACCATAATCATCTTCACCGTGTGTGCTCACGATTTCCTGTGCATTTTGCCAGCCCCTCATTGACAAGGCTCCTTATTTCCCCCTGTTCTTAAAGGTGGAATGCAGAGGTGTTTATCTTCTCTTTTCATGGCAGGCCTGGCTCTGTGGTGGCTCCATTGAAATCCTTCCCTGCTCTCGGGTGGGGCACATCTACCGAAATCAGGATGCCCACTCCCTGCTCAACCAGGAGGCCACCCTGAGGAACAAGGTTCGCATTGCTGAGACCTGGTTGGGGTCATTCAAAGAAACCTTCTACAGACATAGCCCAGAGGCCTTCTCCTTGAGCAAGGTAAGGAGAGAGCCAGGTGGGGGTTTCTGTGTTCAGCACAGGGCCATCAGCAGGAGGTGGGCCAGGGAGGGCTCCCTTCTCTCCCTTGCCTGAAGGGGAAAGCAGAAGATTCTGACTTGAGCTTCCCACAAGCTGCACTGTCTCAAGTGGCTTCTCCACCTGGTGAGGCTGTCCTTTGTCTCTCTGGCTTCTCCATGAGACATCACAGCTGGCCTAGGCTGAAGCTCCCTAACATCTATGGGATGTGATCCCTCACCCCGGGGCCAGGGGAGGGGTTGACACAGAAAAGTGATGAGATAGGTCTCCAAGGCCAGGCCTCCTTTTGTCCTGAATAAAGGGCTTAAGGCTGTGAAATGGTCTATGACATGAAACAAATATGAAATATAAAAATAGAGCCCAAAAATCCATAGAAAAATAAAAGTTTTCCACATTTAACTAAATGTCCATGAATAGCGCATTATCAGTCAGTCAGCTGCTGCTCAGCCAGTGCTTCCAGAGTGACCCAAAAATGTTGTTGAATGTGGGAAGTGGGTTCACATGCTTGCGGTGCTGAAAGTGCGGGCTCCACAGGCAAGATTCCCAGGACCTGCAACAATCCTGGAGCAGCTCCTCCAGCCCCTCAGCAGCCTGCACTGCTGGGGTGTGAGTTAGGTGTGAGTCAGGTGTGAGCCAGGTGTGAGTTAAGTGTGTTAGGTGTGAACTAGGTGTGAGTTAGGTGTAAGTTTGTGTGCCACAGATGAAGTCTAGGCCCTTTAAGTGGAAAGACATGCCTGAGTGCAGGGCCAGCCTGACAGAGAAGCCCAGTAGAACAGCCCCAGTGCCTCCCTTTCTGCCCTGGTCCTCAGGGCTCTGCCTTCTCCCCATTCTACATCCAACCCCTTCCCTAAGTGGGAATAGCCTCTAGGGCCTGGGGTGTGTTGGGGCTCCTTGTACTTCAATGTTCTTTGTTCCTTTAGCTGGGAAAAGTGTTAATAGTACTCAGAGTCCCTGGGCTCAACAGTAATTACCAAGGTCTAGGCAGGCTAGAGTCTCTCTTGGACCCCATCGGTTAGTCACACTATTACACAGAGCGGCACTGGCTCCTTTCCTGGTACAGGAGAAATGCTACTAACAGCAGCCTCCTTCGTTCCTCCAGGAAGCCACTGGGATTGAAAGGAAAACTCTCACAAAGACCCAGCTCAATGACTAGCTAGCATCTTTGTTCTTCTTTATTCTCCTTCTCCATCTCCATCTGTGGGAAGTGGAAGCATGTGTCCAATTCTAGACACCAGTCTAGAAGCTGTATTGTCTGATGGTTAAGCCCATGGACTCCAAGAACAAGATGGTCTGGGTTTAAGTATTGCTTATATAATCTAGAAAGTTACTTAAACACTCAGTGTTTCTGCGTCCTTATTTGGTAAGCCTTCCTTTTGTTGTCAGGATGAACGAATATGTTAATAAATCCACAGCACTTGGAAGAGTGCCTGGCACTGAGTAAGCCCTGCCTGTGTGTTTGCTATTCAGACCATCATTATCTTCATGGCTACTAATGGTTAACAAAGGTCAACCAAGCACCTGCTCTGTGCCAGGCCCTGGGTGGGTCCTGCAGGGGACACAGAACCATACCCAACACATATCAGGTTCCTGGTGGGGAAGGAGCTCCTCTGGAAGAGATAATGTTTGCAAAGGCGAGAGTGATTCATCCTAGACAGGCTCATGACAGACATCTTTTCAGGGGAGGTCACATCTGAAGAGTGGCTGACTGGGTTCAACTCAGACGTCCAGAGGAGGGGTTGGGGGAAGACTCTGGAGCCGCTGAGGTTCAGGCTAAAGAGTTTAGACTTTATTCAGTTGGCACTGGGGAGCAAGTGGCCTTCTACAGAGTTCTGCAGAGGTCCACAGAGCTTCTCCAGTTTTTTAATCTCTTGGGTTCCTTTTGGCCAAAGCATCTATTTTTCTTTCTTGGGATGTCAATTTAGTATTAGCTTTGCTTTCAGAGGCCATTTTCTTAACATTGGCACAGACTGCATTTATAAAGAACTATTAAGGAAGTGTTAAATATTGCATAATTTCTGATGCACCAGACTAACTTTCCACCAGACAGGCTCATTAGGACATGGCATGTTGGCTGTGGCCAGCCTCATGCAACAGCATGCAAATTATTTACAGAACTCCAGCCTTCTTCCCACATTTGTTGGTGCAATTAGACGTGCTGTGAATATATACTGATATATATATATAGTCTCTGGGGGCAGGGCCCAGGAATCTACATTTTAAACAAGCTCCACGGGCATTAGTCAAGCAGATGCTCAGGGAATCACACTTTGAGAAGTATCTAGAGAGAATTTCAGTACAGCAGACTTACCGCATCTCCAGCTGAGGACTGAAAGGGAGAGAAAGCAGAACCAAACCAAGTGTACTTCACACAGCCTGGTGAACCCGTGTCTTATTGTCAGATTAGAGGATCAATCTAACAGAGTTCCATCAAATGGGAACTCTGACATAGCCGGCTTGCTTCCTTTCCCCATGCCAGGAAAGGGTTCTGTTTTTGTCTGTGTTCATTCCAACCCACTCTTGTCACTGCTCTCTTCCCTAAAAGTATCCAAGATTTGGTACTAAACTTTTGGGTATGGTTCTTTGTATCATCAATAGAGCCAAAAACATTAACTTGTCCTAGTGTTAAGGATTTGCCCTGATCTTCATCCTAGGACAATTGTATCATAAAGGAGAATCTCAAAAAGAGGGGATAGTGTGGCCCAAAAGAATGATTCATTAATGGTACCCAGAGGTGAAGAAAGATAAACTTGTCTTGCCCCAACCCCTAGCCCACGATCTCCTAGCCAACTTCATCTCAATTGCCTCAGGAGGTCAGTTCCTGCCTCCACGAAGCCCATTGTAGTTTCTCCTTACACCAACCTAGGTGCAAAGCCTCACCATTTTGCCAGCTTCTGCAGAAAAGTCATTAAAGCAAAGATATCATAGTCTCATTTTTGTTGTTGAGACAGAGTCTTGCTCTGTCGCTCAGACTGGAGTGCAGTGGTGTAATCTCAGCTCACTGCAGCCTCTGCCTCCTGGGTTCAAGCGATTCTCCTGTCTCAGCCCCCCAAGTAGCTGGGATTATGGACAGACACCACCACACATGGTTAATTTTTTTGTATTTTTAGTAGAGATGGGGTTTCACCATGTTGGGCTGGTCTTGAACTCCTAACCTCAAGTGATCCACCCACCTCGGCCTTCCAAAGTGCTGGAGGCATGAGCCACCACACCTGGCCTATGATAGCCTTTATAGCCTGGAGATTTGAGGGGTTGTGGAAAGGGGCTGGTATCACTTACAATCTTGCTGGTTCCACAACTGTCTTAGGGAAGATCTATGCTATTCTGTCCCTTCCGAATCTTCTCCCAACACATGACCCCGCCCCACTGCAGCCCTGGAGACTGTGGTCTTGGCCACTTCCTTCTGTCCTGATCCTTCAGCTTCTTCCCAGCCACTCCAACCCCAACCATGAGAATTCTGGGCAAGACAAGCTTTCATCCTCCTGCTGTGTCTTTCTCCTCCCCAGGCTGAGAAACCAGACTGCATGGAACGCTTGCAGCTGCAAAGGAGACTGGGTTGTCGGACATTTCACTGGTTTCTGGCTAACATCTACCCTGAGCTGTACCCATCTGAACCCAGGCCCAGGTTCTCTGGAAAGGCAAGACATGACCCTGCGAAGATGGGGAGAGGGGGAAGGGAGAGGGAAGCTTCCCAAGACAAGAACTAGATGTTCAGCTGTTCCATGTCCCTGGCCAACGACTCACAGTTTAGCAGAGCCTCAGAGGCCTTGGGCCCATCCCCTGCCTTCATGACAGTCTGAGGAAGGTAGCTGGGTTTTGTCCCATAACCCACTCCAAAGCCCCTCCTTCAGGAGGCTTGTCCCTTAGAGTTAGTGGCTTCAGTTTCACCACACTCATTGTTGTGGCCTGAACTCCACACCTTGGACTGTACTCCAGAGAATACAGGAAAGGAATGGTGTCTGACCAGGGTATCTTTACAGTGGGATTTGGAATTCACTTCTGTGTGGGGGTCCACTTTCAGCTCCACAACACTGGACTTGGGTTCTGTGCAGACTGCCAGGCAGAAGGGGACATCCTGGGCTGTCCCATGACGTTGGCTCCTTGCAGTGACAGTCGGCAGCAACAGGTGGGTAGTCAGACTTCTCAGGATGAATGATAGCACAAGAAGACTTGCAAGTGGGTAATGTTTCTATGGGATGCTCTGTACTTCCCTTTGAGGTATCTTCTTTCTGTGGCCCCCATGGCCCTTGACTGCCATGATCCCCCACTCTAATGACCCATCACAGCTTTGCTCACGTCAACTCCATCTGTAAGCACAGACATGGGCCTTCATCAGAAAATAAAATCATCTTAGTTGAAGGGAAATGGAGAGGCTGTCTGGCCAAACTTTTCATTTGACAGATGAGAAAACTGAGACTTAGAGTCACTAGCCCAGGGGTTGCAAACTCAGAAGCATCCAGGGTTCAGGCAGGGTTCAATGGTCCGAGGACCAAGGAAGAAGGTAATCAAATCAGGATAAGGATCTAGATGCAACAGGGTCCTTCCAACCTCCAGCACCATTTGGTCATTAGGAAGGCCTCCTTATATCTTAGGAGTAATTCTTCTCTTCAAAATTTCCATCATGGAATAACTGCCCAAAGTGGCAGAAATCCTCCGCTGATGCTAGTTGAGGGCAGGTAGGTCCACTTCTTTTCACAACTAGATGACAACTAGAAAGTCTAGCCTGTCCCCAGGTCTCTCTGTTTTCAGCTTGTGATGGGGGTTTTCAGTTATCACATCCCAAAGGCTCCTAATAAAAACAAACATCAAAGTATAATTTCCTGGAGATACTCACTGGAAGAATAAAAGATCCTGCAGGCAAAACACAGCATCTCTGTGAGGGTCTGTGGTGCAGGGCTGGATGATGCTGGGCTTGGCAGTGCAGGCCCTGGGGTCCTGGGGACAGGCCCTGGGCTTATAGGACATGTGGGAGGGAGATGCTCAGGATCCATGTGGCCTCCTCTGGCTCTGCCCTTTGCCAGTCTCCTACGACATACTGATATGCATCCACACCTGGCACATAAACATCAAGTCCTGAGTGAGGAAGCCACATGGTAGGGTGAACCGTTCAAGCTTTGCAGTCAGATATAGCTCGGTTTGAATCTGAGCTCCTTTGTTTTCTAGCTGTGTGATCTTGGCAGGCTTCTTTAAATCTTGGTTTCCTCGTCTGCAATTAAGAATAATGTAGCCTTTACAGAGATTATTCCAAGTTTGAAAAAGAAGAATTAAAAAATAAAGAAACAAAAGAACAATACAGCTTCCTTCATGCAAAATGAATATTAGCTCTTTTATGTTTCTTTCTTTTTTAATAGTAAGACCTTTAGGATTCTGCAATATTGTAAATTAGGTAAGTTGAAAGCCCTTCCCTATAAACACCTAGATAAGATATGCTGGATAAAAAATCATAGCACACCCTTTTTCATGAATAAATGAGTTCATAAGAAAGAAAGGGAAACCTCCAAGGGTTGGATAACAAGAGGCAACTGAAAGTAGAGGAATCGGGCATGGGCAAAGCTGCCCTACCAAGTGTGAGGGGACAGTTACTGTCAACCTCGGGAATCTACGGGTGTTGGCTCCATGCAAGGACAAGTGACGAGAACCCGGCTTCAGCCCAGGAGAGATGAGAAGCCGGAGATGAAACTCCCATAGCAAACCAGCTTTGATCTTCAAAGGGTAACCTGTCCTTGAAAAGTTTGACTAGAAATGCCCACCCCCTGCCTTAAGAAAATGGTAAGAAGCTTGTTCCTACAGGGGCTTTGAGTAGGAAACAAATTACTCTCCCCTGAGAATTTTTAATCATAAGCTTGCATCTAATATGGGCTTAGGTTCACATGTGTGCCACTTGTGTAGTTTGGGAATCCAGCAGGACAGGCTATCTAATTGCAGGGCTCAGTGCAAGATGACGGTGTAGTCTTGAATTTGACAATTACGAATTTCAAAACAGTGACAGCAGAGCATTAAACCAAGTTTATTAAACCAAGAGTCCAAGAGTATTAAACCCTTCTAAGCATGAGGCCCCATGTGACCACACAGGTCACATGCCCATGAAGCTGATCCTATCTGTAAGCCACAAAATTCACATAAAAATGAGTTCAGGCTGCATTGACAGAAACAAACAGAAAATAGTCCTGCAAGGACATGGCTTCCAATTAATTTTCCCAGGACCCTCACAGATAAAGCCCCTCTCAGAGGTGTGCACAATCCAACACTACAAAACACTGGAGGAAACAATAACCATGAGCGAGAGCCAGCAAATATAACAAATGGCAGAAAAATTAGTTTCAGAAGCAGGTCAGGGCTCTCCAGAAAGACACCAACCTGGGCTTCCTCATCTGTGCTTTCAACAGTATACCAGCAAAGCCCAGAGCACTTGTTATGGCCTCACCTGTGATACAGTAAATAGAATAACAGAGGAGCATGACAGAGTATGTAAATATGAATGTGAGAACAGCTGGAATGTGGGGACTCCAGAGGCTAGGACTAGTCTAGCAGCATCTTTTTAGACTTCACCATGAGATACGGTCTTGCTGACCCCAACAGAATCTGAAGATTGCCCCCAGACCTCATCTCTATTGTGGATTCTTCTCACCTCCTCTACAGCGTTGGAGAGGATTTCTTTCTAGCTGCGCTAACAACCATTGCTTCTGTCAGTACCTGCAGCACACCAGCAGGAAGGAGATCCACTTTGGCAGCCCACGGCACCTTTGCTTCACTGTCAGGCAGGAGCAGGTAATTCTTCAGAACTGTATGGAGGAAGGCCTGGCCATCCACCAGCAGCACTGGGACTTCCAGGAGGTGAGTAATCTGTTCAGGAAGAGGCTGGTGGTGCTGCTGGTCAGAAGGAACTGCTGGTTGGCACTGCATCCTGGCCTCTCCCAAGAGATCAGGTGTTATGACCTCTGCCTCTGCTTTTGAACTTAGTGGATGGGCAGTAAGTCCTCAGGGGGAGGAAAAGGCAACCCAGCAGCAAAGTTGGGCCACTGGCATCTTCAAATATAATGATTTGTGAACTACATGGCTCTGTGTAGCTCTGACATTGGTCATTGCAGAGAGAGGGATCCACCTCTTTTTGAAGTTTATCAGCTCAGTTCTCAGGATGGTGAGGCATGTTACAGAAGTGTTCAGCCACCTTGGGGGTGTGGTTTAGGAGCAATTCAAAGTTCCTCCTCCATCAAGAAACTTCAGATGTAGATGTAGATGTAAATATATAGATATATAGATATCACTTCCTTCCTTTTAATGCAAATTCCACTGTAAGTATTTAACCATTTGAGTAAAATTTTGACCCCTATTACCTTGGGGGAAAGAAACTATAGATCCTTTCTAGAAGTTAGGGAGGAAATAGAAGCAGTGTTAGTGCTTAGGGAGAGGGAGCAGGTCCCATATACAGAATCGGGATCAGTAGATGACACTATCAACACTGTGTCCATACACAGCTTTTTCTCCACCTCAAATTCTTCCTGAAATGAGTTGGGGTATTAACATACAAACAAATAAATACAGATATTTTAAAAATTTATTTTCTTCAACTTCTACTTGGGAATAAAAAGGATAAAATGACTAAGCAGAATCCTTTGGTACTCTTAAAGCAGGCTGTGAAAGAAGAAAATCATCTAATAGAAAACTGAAGCTAAGCTCACAATAAGCACTTGAGAACAAAACACTTGGGGCTTTGGTGATCAGCTGAAGGCAGGACTCAAGGGACCCACACATGCTCAAAGAAGTCTTTGAGACAGAGTGTCACCCTGTTACCCAGGCTGGAGTGCAGTGGTGGGATCTCGGCTCACTGCAACCTCCGCCTCCTGGATTCAAGTGATTCTGATGCCTCAGCCTCCTGAGTAGCTGGAATTGCAGGTGTGAGCCACTGTGCCTGACTAGTTTTTGTATTTTTTGTAGGGACAGGGTTTTGCCATGTTGGCCACATTGGTCTTGAACTCCTGACCTCAGGTGACCCACCTGCCTCGGCCTCCCCAAGTGCTGGGATTACAGGCGTGAGCCACGGTGCCTGGCCTCAAAGAAGTCTTATAAGCCAAGTTAAGGTCCTTTGTATATTATCTTAAAGGATTTTTCTAAGCAAGTCCTATTAATAACATATGCTTTAGAAATGGCATTTAAAAATAGTAAGTAAAAGATTAGGGAGTAAGATATACCCAGCTTATTTCAGGCATTAATAAATAATACTTTTCAAAGTTATTATCATTCAACCAGAAAAAGGAATGAGGTACTATTCCTGGTGGCACTGTTTACAATGGCCAAGAAGTGAAAGCAACCCAGGTGTCCATCATAGGTGAAGAGATAACAAAATGTGGTATTATATACATGTTATTCAGCCTGAATAAGGAAGAAAATCCCATCACCTGCTACAACAGGGGCATATCTTGAGGACATTAAGCTGGTGAAATAAGCCAGTCACAAAAGGACAAACACTGTATAATTCCACTAATATGAGATATCTAAAGTAGTCAAATTAATAGAAACAAATTAAAATAGTAGTTACTAGGGGCAGGCAGGGGAGGAGAAAAAGGGGATTTGTTGATGAATGAGTGTAGAGTTTCAGTTTTACGAGATGAAAAATCTGGATATCTGTTTCATAACAATGTGAATTTATTTAACACTAGATCAACATTCTTTTTTAAAATTTTTTAACATTCTTTTTTTTTTAATCTTGGCTCACTGCAACCTCTGCCTCCTGGGTTCAAGTGATTCTCCTGCTCTAGCCTCCTGAGTAGCTGAGATTAGAGGCACCCGCCACTATGCCCAGCTAATTTTGTATTTTTAGTAGAGATGGGATTTCACCATGTTGGCCAGTCTGGTCTGGAACTCCTGATCTCAGGTGAGCCACCCGCCTTGGCCTCCCAAAGTGCTGGGATTACAAGTGTGAGCCACCTTACCAGGCCTATTAGGTCATTCTTGGATTGCTATAAAGAAATACTTGAAATGGGGTAATTTATATGCAAAGAGGTTTAATTGGCTTGGCTCAGGGTTCTACAGACTGTACAGGAAGCGTAGTGGCATCTGCTTCTGGGGAGGTCTCAGAGAGCTTTTCTCATGGCAGAAGATGACATGGGAGCAGGCATATCATATGATGAAAGCAGGAACAAGAGGAAGTGAGTGGGGGGGTGGTGCCACATACTTTTAAATGACCAGATCCTAAGAACTCACTATCACGAAGCACCAAGCCATGAGGATCTGTCTCCACTATCAAACATCCCCCACCAGCCGCACCCCCAGCATTGGTGATTACAATCCAACAGGAGATTTAGATGGGGACCAAAATCTAAACTGTATCAACTACTGAACTTAATACTTAAAAATGCCTAAGATGGTAAAAGTTTTGACATGTGTTTTTATCACAATTTTTTTTAAAGTCTGACTGTAGTGGCTCACACTTGTAATCCCAACACTTTGGGAGGTGGAGGTGGGTAGATCACAAGGTTAGGAGTTCAAGACCAGTCTGGCCAATATGGTGAAACCCCATGTCTAGTAAAAATACAAAACTAGTCAGGCATGGTGGCATGTGTTTGTAGTCCCAGCTACTCGGGAGGGTGAGGCAGGAGAATCACTTGAACCTGGGAGGTAGAGGTTGTAGTGAGTAGAGATCTGTTGCCCACTGCACTCCAGCCTGGGCAACAGAGCAAGACTTTGTCTCAACAAAATAAAAAATAAAAATAAATAGAAAAAGAAAGGTGTGTTACAACGTGGATGAACCTTTAAAATATTACACACAGTGCCCAACACTTTGGGAGGCAGATATCGGTGGATCACTTGAGGTTAGGAGTTTGAAACCAGTCTGGCCAACATGATGAAAACCCATCTTTCCTAAAAATACAAAAAAGTGGGCGTGGTGGCATGTGCCTGTAATCCCAGCTACTCCGGAGGGTGAGGCAGGAGAATCACTTGAACCTGGGAGATGGAGGTTGCAGTGAGCTGAGATTGTGCCACTGCACTCCAGCCTGGGAGACAGAGCAAGGCCCTGTCTTGGGGGAAAAACATTACACAAAGTGAAAAAAGCCAATTACAAAAGGCCACATTTATATAGTTTCATTTATATGAAATGTCCAGAATAGGAAAATCCATAAATACAGAAAGTAGATTAGTGATTAGTCACTGGGAGGATGGAGGAATGGGAGTGACTGCCGATGGGTAGAGGGTTTCCTTTTACAGTGATGCAGATATTCTGCAATTGGATAGTAGTGAAGGTTGTACAGCTTTGTGAATACTTGTGTACTTTAAAGGGGTAATATTATGATCTCTATATTAGTCTGTTCTCACACTGCTATAAAGATATACCTGAGACTAAGTAATTTATGAAGAAAAGAGTTAATTGACTCACAGTTCTGCAAGCTGTACAGCAAGCATGGCTGGGGAGGCCTCAGGAAACTTACAATCATGGCAGAAGGGGAAAAGGAAGCAAGCCCCATTTTCACATGGTGGAGCAGGGGAGAGAGAGTGAAGGCGGAGGTGCTACACACTTTCAAACAACCAGATCTTGTGAGAACTCTATGATAAGAACAGCCAGGGGGATGTCTGCCTTCATGATTCAGTCACCTCCCGCCAGGCCCCTCCTCCAACGCTGGGAATTACAATTCAACATGAGATTTGGGTAGAGGCACAGAGCCAAACCATATCAATCTCAAAAATTAATAAATGAATGATGAATAAATAAATAGGCATTTTCAGAATTGCTGGTTAAGATTATTTAACTTTTCATAAAGAAATTTGTCTTGAAAAGAAGATTGGATTCAATATTAAATCTGGTGATTTTAAGCAGGGAATAGCCGTAGCCTTTTGAACATGACCGGTTTAGGTCTTCAATATATCCTAGAGATCTTGCTCACTACTGCAGCCTGGTAACAACAGTGCCCAATTGCAGGATTAACAGGAGGTAAGGTGAATTAAACAGTTTTGAAAGCAGATTTACAAGTACAGTAACAACGAATGTCACAAATGCAGTGTAGAGACCCAACATGCTCTGGGAATTATACTAACCAGAACTTTCCAAGAAATGGCACAACTACACAACTACGATAAAGATAATTGAATTAGTTACCCCTAAGGTTTTGAGTGACATCCAAATTTTAGTACTGCCTAAATCATATTTTATGTTAAACAAAATACCTCAATTCCTTTCCAGGCCAGTTCACACTACCTGTTATTCTCTTAATGACTAATGCAAATCTTAAAAATACTCTCTTTTGCTGACTGTTGTGGGGGGTTGGTTTTCTTTCCTTTTTTCTTTTCTCTTTTTAGAATGGGATGATTGTCCACATTCTTTCTGGGAAATGCATGGAAGCTGTGGCGCAAGAAAACAATAAAGACTTATACTTGCGTCAGTGTGATGGGAAAGCCCGCCAGCAGTGGCGATTTGACCAGGTCTATGCTGTGGATGAACGATGAACGTCAGTGTCGGAAGGAAAAGAGAATTTTGGCCATCACAGTTCATCTCCAAGTGAACTTAAAGAGCTTGTGTATTTCACGAAGCTTTTGTGTTTGTGCTCCTGGTATTAGGAGAGAAAAAAGCTCCATGAAAGAATATAGGATGTTTCTCCTTTTCACACTTTATTTCATTGACTGCTGGCTGCTTTTTTTTTTTTTTTTAAAGGATCCATTTTATCATTGTCTTCATCACTGGGAAATGATTATTACATAGTATAGAAGATTAGTTGTTTCTCTCCTCTGAGCACTTAACAATTGCTTTCTCTCTGGCCTGGACATTCTCTGGCAGCATCTCCAGGATACATAAATCCAATGGATCAATTTATTTGTCTTCAAATGGCCTTAACTTGGATTGTCTGTTTGGCCAACCATGAAAATTAAGGAGTGAAGTGGGTATAATGGCATGACATTCCAAAAACTCTGAATTGGTTTATGAGCACAAATGTTGTGTTCATTTGTTGAGCCATATCTCAGAAGAAGGAAAGGAAGCTGCAGAGAGGAAGATGAGGGTTGGAGAGAAGATGCAGGAGCACTTTGGCTCAATTCTCCAGCTCAACCCAGCAGTTGAAAGAGTCAGAGACCTTGGAAAAGACATTTTCATGTTAATGAGAATTTCCCCCGTTATGGAGAATTTCCTTCCTAATGAGAATCTACCTCCATTCACCCTTCTGTGTCTCTTCTCTAACTTGGTTAACGATGACCAGATTCCCTTGCAATCGATTTCTCTTTAGTCCTTGGTGTCCAAAGTATCAGCACAAACTGAGCATTCCCATTTACAAAGGTGTTCACAGTTGAGAAACTCTCCTACTGGGCGTGATGGCTCATGCCTGTAATTCCAGCACTTTGGGAGGTGGGCAGATCACCTGAGTTCAGGGGTTTGAGACCAGCCTGGTCAACATGGCGAAACCCCGTCTCTACTAAAAATACAAAAATTAGCCAGGTGTGGTGGTGCATGCCTGTAATCCCAGCTACTTGGGAGACTGAGGCAGGAGGATCGCTTGAACTCAGGAGGCAGAGGTTGCAGTGAGCCAAGATCACACCACTGCACTCCAGCCTGAGTGGCAGAGCAAAACTCCATCTCAAAAAAAAAAGAAAGAAAGGAAAAAAAAGAGAAACTCTCCTGATGCCTTGTTACAGGGTTTGCACTGACTGGATCAGAAAGAGCAACCTTTCCAAAAAGGCAAACCTCCCTGGAAGGAAAATTCTTATGACAGGTAACAATTGGGTGTTAACGTTCATGAGAGCTGACAGGGCCATCTCTGAGCCCATATAACTGTCTGGGACCCTCAGATGTGTCCACAGGTTGAATGTTCATGAGTGTGGAAAGAGCACGGCTCATCTGGAGCACAGCAGAGGCTAATAAGAGGTAAATGACTTTCCTTGCCCTGACCGGGCTTACCTAGTTCAGCCATAAGAGTTGCTGAGTGGGATGGGCTCTGCTATTTTAAAAACGCCATTCATATTCATTTTTCCCCAGATGGAGTTACTTTTCTACATGGTCAGCTTAGAAATCTTCCCCTAAAGATGCTGATCTCCTTTAGGCTGTCTCAGAACACAGTATCCTTCAAATAAGAAAAACTGGGTGGCAAGTGCAGTGTTTCCAAACAATACCTATCATAACTACGTATTCATTGTCTACCTGCTAAGTCAAGTTTCACTCTATTTCTCCTTCCTCAGAATACACTCTGGAACTGTGCTGTATAATACGGTAGGCACCAACCAAATGTGGCCATTTTACTGTAAATTCATTAAAATCAAAGAAAATGTAGAACTCAATTCCTCGATTGGACTGGCCACATTTCAAATGCTTACCACTCAGCTGTGGCTAGGGTCTACTGTGTTGGTGAGCCCGTATACAGAACATTTCTTCCTCACAAACCGTTCTGTTGGACTGATCTAGATAGGTTCATTATCCCTTCTGGAGAAGAGACTTTAGCCACTGTCTTCTGGCTTCAGACCCATCTATATTTAAAACAAGTTTCCCTAAATCCTGAGACTGAGATGGAGCTAAAAATTCTCAGTTGGCAACTGTGTAAAGGGTATTAGTGGTTGAAGAAAAAACAATTTTAAGACCTCTATTTTTTAAATGAAATTTATTATTGGCATTGTGGGTGTTTGAAGTTGCTGGGATAAATTAATATAATTAAATAAAAGGCTGAATTCAATTGTGTAAGTTGTTGGTGGTGGTAATTAACAAAAGGACCCAGATGGCTTATTGCTTAATTGGTTGAACAAAGCAAGAATGTGGTGTTTCTTGGTTCCTTAACCAGCTCCATGATTTATTACTTTATTACAGAAGTGGCTGTCAACGCAGTCCCTGGCCGGTATTTATAGACCCTTAATTTGAATAAAACAGATGCCTCCATTTAGTTCTAAAAGGACCTTCTCCTTTAGTATAACCAAGTGTACACATTCCCTTCTCTATGAACTCAGCACTTGTTTTATCCATAATGGTCAACTTAAAAGTGGAGAAACTTGTCAGTGGAGAGATCTGATTCCCAAGAGATTGATTTCACTTGTCTCTGAATTTTAAAATTGGATTTCGTTGTTTGTTTTATTATAAGACTGAATTTTGTTACCACTTCCACCACATTCATCATCATTATTAACTATCCCACTGAGGAGAACAGAGAGAAGTGTCCAGCCAGCAGTCTAGAGTCCCACACTCTTTATGCTGTATTACAACAGTAAGAGTAGATGTCCTCCCTGGAGGGGCCCTGGCCTGTTTCCTCTCTGGTCGCAATGCCGTAGATCCCACTGGAAAACTCAGAATTCCAACCATCATAAACATGTGGTTGAAAAGTCCTCAGTGACAATAATGATGCCATCATTACAGCAGAACTTGACGTTTTAGAGGTCATGTTATTGTGCTTATTGTGAGGGGGTTCTGTTTTTCTACTGGACGGCTATGAAAACGCCAGTTGGACACTAGTGATCTGTGACCAGTCACCAAATTTGGGCAAACAAAATGCAAACAAGTTGCATTTTTACAGAAAGCATTCAAAGAAACAAGGATAGCATACATAATATGTAGAGTTGTGTAAACATTGGTACGGACTGCCTTGCTGGGCACAATGCTACTTATTATGTACAGTATTTATGCTTGTTCTTTAGAATTTCTTTTGAAAGTACAAATTATCTGTGATTATTTTCGGGCAAGGCCCAAAGCACTTACAAGTCCTGCCCTGATTTTTCAAATACCTTGACTCGGGCATATTTTAAATGATATGTCAAGCACAATAACCAAGGAAGTGCTATTTCCAGGATTCTAGAACATTCTACTATTCCTGTATTAATAATAGTCCCTCTACTGGTATAGAAAATGTGGCACATATACATCATGGAATACTATGCAGCCATAAAAAAGAATGAGTTCATGTCCTTTGCAGGGACATGAATGAAGTTGGAAACCATCATTCTCAGCAAACTAACACAGGAACAGAAAATCAAACACCACATGTTCTCACTCATAAGTGGGAGTTGAACAATGAGAACACATGGACACAGGGAGGGGAACATCACCCACTGGGGCTTGTCAGGGGTTTGGGGAGCAAGGGAAGGGAGAACATTAGGACACATACCTAATGCATGCGGGGCTTAAAATCTAGGTGATGGGTTGATGGGTCCAGCAAACCACCATGGCACATGTGTACCTATGTAACAAACATGCACGTTCTGCACGTGTATTATAGAACTTAAAGTAATATAAACAATAATAATAATAGTCCTCAATCTCAAATCTTCTTCCCAGTTTCAACTCCTTCTTACATGAAATGTGCTCTTTGGATATGGCAGTGTGTCCTAGGCATTGTAATAATATTGTTTTAATATTAGGAGGATCTTTGCTGGATTAGTAGTTCTTTCCACGGGTATGGGATGTTTATATTTCTTCATCACCGAAGGCTCTACATAATACTAATACACTAAGCTATCACCACAAATAAACAGCCTGCCTGATGGTTTGTCTTCAAAAAAGAATCATCAGAATCACCATGATGACTTTACCCCTAGGGTAAGACTTTACCGCTGTTTACAAGCTTAGTCCAAGGAGACCAGATTCATGTTTGAAAATTAACCTTCCCTAACAATTCCCAAACTGTTCAGCTAGCTCATAGTGAATGGACATTCCAGGACCTATGACAAATGCTAAAATGATACAGGCCTTCCTCTGTCTGTCCCTCCCTGTTTCCCTCCTCTCTCTCAGGATGAGAGCAGGACCAACCCTGCTGCAGCTGAGGCTTATGAAAGGCCCTTAACTTCTCAGCAAAGTGTGACCAGAGGGTGGGACATACTTTGCTTCATTCAGAGACCCTCAAGAAGGCACTGCTGATCACTCTCCTCTACGCCCAGGCCAAGGGTGGCATTGTTTAATGTCTTATTTAAATAAGATCCAGGAAAACCTGACCTGCTGTCTTTGAAGTCATGACTTACCCAGGTGCACTAATGCTGAAGCTGTTCAGAGGGTGTGAAAGGTGAGCACCTAATTAGATTATCCAAAATTCTTCAAAACTCTCCAACCCAAGCCTTGTGGCTATAGTGGGAGCTGCCTCGCTCCCACCATAAGATTGCACCGCCTCCTCCCAGTTGAACACCTGACTCATGTTGGGCCAATCAGCACATTCCTCAGTAATTTTGTTATTGAGACTAAGAAATCAGTCTCTCTACCAGTGACTTAAGAGATAATGTGAGGCTGGGCGTGGTAGTTCACGCCTTTAATCCTAGCACTTTGGGAAGCCAAGACAGGAGGATCACTTGAGCCTAGGAGTTTGAGATCAGCCTAGGCAACATAGCAAGACCCCCTCTCTACAACAAAACAAAACAAAACAAAACAAAAAGCCAGTTTCATAGCCTGGCCTCAACATAAATAAATAAATAGATTTTAAAAATTTGAAAAAGAGATAATGTGAGAATGCTGAGCTCTCAGCAGACTTGTTTTCTGTATATGGCCCTATGAAGCAAATGAGTCCAGTCTGGAGAGTGAATTAGAGACAGGTGTGGGGTGGAAGCAAATATACAAATAGTAGCAGAGGCGAGGTTGGGCTAGAGCACCTTGATGGTATTTGAGCTGCCGGTTCCAGTTTGTTCCCCAGGCCTTGCTCGATGCCTGTCTCCGGAGTGTGCGAGACAACCCGAAATGTTTTTGTTTAACTCAGTGCTCCTCAAATTTTCCTGTGCTCAAGCAGGGACTGTGTTAAAGTGCAGATTCTGATTTGGGGCCTGAGATTCTACATTCCTGCAAGCTCCTAGGTAATGCTGCTCCTGCTGGCCGGAGACCCCCATGTGAGTAGCAAATGTTGAAATGATTCCAGTAGTTTTCTGGGTTTTTCTAAATTGTTACTTAGAGCTCAGAGAATCCTCACTGGGTGAGTTCTCATGCTATTCTCCTTTGCTTTGTATAGATCTCTTTTTGAAGCCACATGGTAGGATGATTTGATTCTGTATTTTACAGGATAATGCTTTTTTTTTTTTGAGACAAAGTCTGTCTCTGTCGCCCAGGCTGGAGTGCAGTGGCACAATCTTAGCTCACTGCACCCTCTGCCTCTTGGGTTCAAGCAATTCTCCTGCCTCAGCTTCCCAAGTAGCCAAGTAGCTGGGATCACAGGCATGCATCACCATGCTTGGATGCTTTTTGTAATTTTAGTGGAGATGGGATTTCACCATGTTGGCCAGACTGGTCTCGAACTCCTGACCTCAGATGATCCACCCGCCTCAGCCTCCCAAAATGCTAGGATTACAGGCGTGAGCCACCACTCCTGGCCAGGATAATGTATCTTGTTCAATGTAATAACAACGGTTGTTAATTCATTTTTTTCTCTTCCCTCAACACTCTTCCTCTTTCCCATTCTGTCTGCTAATTCTTCTCTTTTGACCAGGGGAGTTTTTTAACCTTTTTTGTTGTTCTTGCTATTTGTCTGTGGTCATGTTGTCCCTCCCTCACTTTCCTTATCTTGCCCCCAACTTCCCTCTATTTCTCATCTTTGAGCAAACCTGCTTTTCCAACACCATGTTCTTGTGGTAACTTTTATTTCACTCTTACTTTTCCTCTCTCTGGGCGTCCATGCCCTTCTGCCATCAGTTTCAACTGGCCAATCTTGATGGAGTGAACAGCATCAGTTTCTCCAAAGGACTTTTAGAACACTGAGCAAATAAATTAATAGTGCCAATTTTCAGCTCTTCTTCTGAGGGAATCCATAGGTGAAGGCACAGAAATGCCATTTAATATGGATTTGGAATAATAGGGCTACTGGAAGTGCTTCCGATACGGATGGGAATATGGCCCTCATGTTGAGGAGGCAGCTGGGGCTCTGGCAGGCAGATCACCCTATATAGTGGATTTGCATAGCGGCAACTATAGGGGACTCCCTGGAGATGGACCAGGACTTGTGGTCTCTGAAAATAGCCACATCTAATAGCCAAATGTGAAACTAGGTGATTGGAAAACAAATCCTGCCAAAGCCCAAGATTTGATTCTCTTAATCCTTCAGTCCTGCAGTAAAGTTAAAGCATGCATAACTAAGAAAGAGATACCAAATTCATCCTCCAACACCAGAGGCTCTAGGAGTGACATTGGGTGTTCTGGTCCCACCCACATCCCTCTGGTCTTATAGCTTCAGCTTTCTCCAAAAGAAGTTCCAACTGTCAGTTATCTGTATTTCTTCACCTGGATTCCACCCACCCCCCTGCCACCCCCTGCCCTACCAGAGCCAAAGAAGACTGCTTTATGATGTGGGCAGGCCAGAAAAGCCTTGGAAGTCACATTCCCCAAAAGCAGTCCTCAACTGATGACTGATGGGAGTTGGTGTAGAAATACCTCAGCTCCCTTACCTCTTCCATAGGATAGCTCTGAAGTGCATGTTCTACACCATTCCCCGGAGTTTACCATGGGATTAAGCTCTAGTCACCCACAGTGGTAGCTGGCTTGATAATGCATCTTTAACTGGCTGCATTCCCTTCCCCACTTCCTTACTGGTGTTTCCTGGGCTAATCTTCCAAGTAGACCACTTGCACACAAATTCTTGTCTCAATCAATGTCTCCTAATGGGGAAACCCACCCAAACACACATGGCTTGTCCCACCAAACGCTTGCATCTAGAAGAGTTACCTTTATTATCAGAGGTTACTCTTTGTTTCACCAGTAGTCTTGACCCATGCACTAAATAATCCCATTCCCCTGAGTTGAACTTGTCCTATCAACTGCAAGGCTAGAGTATGGGCTTCTAGGCAGCTATGCCCATGAGAAAGTCTGGGGGAGGAGCAACGTACTTGGTCCTTATCCCAATCTTGTTATAATATTAGACATCCTTCCTCCCTGGGGGAAAAGTGAATGGGGAGTGGAGAGAGTCCATGAGTGTTTCACTAATTGTTGCCCTTTTTGAAGAAACTTGAAGCCTGATGAAGCAAGGTTCCTCCTGCCTCACAAAAAATGGTCCCTCTTATATTTCAGTTATTTTCCTATAACTGCTACATATCAGTATTAGAGGATATAGAAATATACCATAGAAGTTAGGAGTGAAATGCATGATTGCTTTCCATGATAAAGTGAGGGAGATTCAGATATGAGTATTGAGGAAGAGATGGGTTCAAACAATATGATGAAGAGTAAGATGATCAAGAAGGTATCTCTAACGAGAGCAGAAGTGACTTGCCAGAGGATTTCCAGGGTTAGGTGTCTAGTCCTCAATATAAAGTTATTTGCCTTATTTCCATCACCCCAACCTTTTAGCTAAGACTTCCATAATGACTGTGTAGGATGTTGGGAATGGAAATCAAGGAACAGGGCTGAGCTCCCTGGACAGGACAGAGAGGGAAAGAGCAGTGGGATAGACACCAGTAAGACTGGGCATTCAGGCCAGGTGTGGTGGCTCACACCTGTAATTCCAGCACTTTGGGAGGCCGAGGCAGGTGGATCACTTGAGGTCAGGAGTTCGAGACCAGCCTGGCCAACATGGTGAAACCCAGTCTCTATGAAAAATACAAAAATTAGCTGGGCATGGTGGTGGCTACCTGTAATCCCAGCTACTCAGGAGGCTGAGGCAGGAGAATTACTTGAATCCAGGAGGTAGAGGTTGCAGTGAGCTAAGATCACACCATTGCACTTCAGCCTGGGTGACAGCAAGACTCTGTCTCAAAACAAAAAATAAGACTGGGCATTCAGTGGAATCAGAACTCAAAAACTGAGTGACAGTAGTATGGAAAAGAATTAATACAGATTGTTGCCACACACCACCGAACAGTGCCAATCAGGATATTTCAAAATTATGTTAGACTATGAACTAGAGTTGGGGTAGCAAACTTGTTCTGCAAAGGGCTAGATAGGAAATCCTTTTGGCTTTGCAGACACCGTTATCTCTGTTAACTACTCCTCTCTGCCAAAGGAGCCATGGACGGTAATCAACAAATGAACATGGCTGTATTACAGTGAAACTTTATTTACTAAAACAGGTGGCTGCCGGATTTGGCCAACAGCCATAACTTGTCACCCTCTGGACTACAGTGTTTGACCAAGCTGTAGGAGATAAATTACAGATTCTTTAAAAATAAACAGAGAAATATTACCGAAGAAATAGTGAATGAGCTTGGAAAATATAAAAATAAAGTGTTTCTCCGTTATAAATAACCAAACAGCAAAAAATAACAGGGAAACTGTGTATAGCATATGTTCTCATTGTGAGCAGACTCCAGTACTTTCTAGAAAAAAGTTGGAATAAACAAATTGTTTTTAAAAATCAAATAACAAAATATTTACACTGTAGCTCACAGTCTTCCTTTTTTGGGGAACATAAAGATTCCAAGGGTCTTCACTGTTAACAGAGGTTGAGCAAATTAGCTTTCTTTAGGAGACCACAGCTGCAATAAGAAAATGAACGTGGAGGGGAGGGCTGCTCAGAAGCACAGAGGAACTCTCAGCATCTTAGCCAAGCCAAAGGGATTCAATTGTGCCAAGAGTTACAGTTTTAACACTCTAATTTTTATCTTACTGTGGTGAAGATATTCACAAAGGGCAAAGCACACGCTCCCCCAACACACACATCTCTTGTGTTTGGGAAGTAAGGACAATCAGACACAAGCTCTGGTATAGGATAAAAGCAATAACCTCTGGTTATTTATATAAACTCTGATCCCTGGCATTCAACTTAGCCAGACTTCAAAACACAAATGCTAGAAGTCAGGCCAAGGAAAGGGGCTTCCAAAAGCAAGCCTTGGGGCCAGGGCTGCACCAGGCCAACAAACCTCACTCCTTGTGCTCCAAAGCCAACACAAGCTCATAAAACATATTTAGCAGCCAAGCCCAGGGTGCCTCCTGCCTGTTATAGTCTATGCTTGGGGCTGTCAGCTCATCACGCCCCTTCACATGTCAGTGTTGGCATGCCGAGGCTGGTTCCAGATAAAACAGCCTGAGGCACCTCACCCTCCTCACACTCATGGACAGCTCCAAGCTCTCCAGCCCTATGTCTACTTCGCATTCTGTTGTACCAGCTGTGCTGCTGACCCCAGCTATTATCATCTAGTGAGCCTTCACCATGCATGAGGGACAGGCAGCTGTACAGATCTGAGTGCCCAAGTGGAAGCCACAGTTGAGGCCTATTGACTTTTTTTTTTTTTGAGATGGAGTTTCGCTCTTGTTACCCAGGCTGGAGTGCAATGGCACGATCTCGGCTCTCCGCAACCTCCGCCTCCTGAGTTCAAGCAATTCTCCTGCCTCAGCCTCCCGAGTAACTGGGATTACAGGCGTGCACCACCATGCCCAGCTATTTTTTGTATTTTTAGTAGAGACGGGGTTTCACCATGTTGACCAGGATGGTCTCGATCTCTTGACCTCGTGAACCACCTGCCTCGGCCTCCCAAAGTGCTGGGACTTTTATTTTGGCTATTTATTTTTATTTTGGAGTAAAGTCCTGTTCCCCAGCACTCCCCCATGTTGGTAACATGTAAAGGATGGAACTCTTTGAGAATCTCCAGTCAACTCTCTGAGAATATCCGTGGCCACTCTCCTTGGAAGGCCCTGGCACACAGCTCTAGGTAGTCGGCTGGTTTGTCTGATGGTGGGGCCGCCACTGTCTCCAGAGTTTCCCGCTCCGTGCCCTGACTATAATATCCACTCACAGACTGGTTTAGGCAATGCCTTCATTCCCCAGCTTGTCAGCTATTCAGGTCCCTCCACCTACCTATCTGCCACCTCCTCACCTATTCTCTCTATCCAGGTGACTCCAGACTTGCAGGTGGGGCCCAGAGGGACACGTGATATGTGTTGCTTTAAGGTGGCTCTTGTCCCTACATCGTGATTCAATACAGTTCAGCAAAATTATTTTTCAGACTAAGTCGTAGATTCCTTTTAGCCGAGAGCCATGGTCTACACTTCCTCGTTTTCCTCTTAGTGGTTACGATGAAGTTGGATGCTTGATTTCGTGGATTCCACTGAGGAGGAGATAAAACAGGAGTTAGGATATGGAAAATGACATTTCAAGAGTTGGGAGAAAAATCAAGTAGAGAAAAACATGGACATCATTAGACAGTAATATCTCTGTGACCAAACATAGGTACTCACTGCCGGAAATCACAGTAGGAACAACCGTAAGAGCTAGGGCCGTGCTAGCTTACTGCACATACCATTGCTATGGTAATAACAACATTATATGAACATTGTTGTTAACATTGTAACAACACTGCAATAGTTGTTGTACCCACATTATTTCTTCTTATAATCACAGTAGCCCAATGATGAGTACTGTTATTATTATATTATTTCATTCTATAGTTGAAGAGTGAGATTTCCACAGGCAGAGTACTTTTCCTAAAGCTAGACAATTTCAAAAGTGATGGGCCTAGATCACAAACCCAGGTTCGTTGGGTTCCAAGGCCTTCACGTTTAACTTCCACATTTGATTGCTTCCCAGTATTTGTGAAGAAAGAAAATAAAAGTGACTATCCAAATGGAAAAGGGTAAAAATAAGGGCCAGGTTGTTTCAGGACCTGCCAAGTTAGATGCATTGGTTTGCATGAGTTCAAGTACGAACAGCAGAATAACCAACTCCCGGGGGCTTAAGAAATAAATATCTTTCGTCATCTCTCATGTCTGGTTGAGGACAGGCAGTTCCGTGCCTGGTACAGTGGCTTCCAGACACCTGTGATCCAGGTGCTTTTCAGTCTTCCACTCACCATTTCTGTTGGCTTTTGTTCCTGGTTTCTATCTCTTTACGGGCACAAGATGGTCACCATAAGACCAGACATTACATCCTGGCCCCAGAACCCAAACAGAATGGAGAGGGTAGCAGAGGCAAGTTTTCCTCATTAATAACGTCTTTCTCTTTACTGAGAAAGCAAGATCGTTCCCAGAAGCCCCCAGCAGACCTCCCATCTGTCTCATTGGCCAGAGCCCTCTAGCAGCAAGGGTGGCTGGCACAGCGGCTAGGAAAGTACCTCAGCAAAGGCGGGAAAAGCTGGGCACATTGCCACCCAGAACTTCATAAAGGTTCTGTGAGCCACAAAGTGGGAGGTGGCTGCTGGATGGCCAGTGGCAGTGCCTGCATTTTGAGATGCCTCCTCTGCCAGGCAGGATTGGGCTCTGCTTCTTTTTTTATTGTTATGGGATGAAAATTGCAGGACACTGAGACAGAGACCTACAAAATCCTGTGCTCACAATTCCTGGATATTATCCATTCAGCTCCTGCCCTCTGCCCAAGTAGGAACCTACTCAGTTTGGGATGTGAGGACAGTGCTACCATCTGGAACTCAGCCGCCGCTGGCGTAATTGGTCAAACCCTCTGGGAAGCTGTGGTGTTCTGATCTCTTTTATCGCACAGCTTCCAACGAAATCTGTGGCCCAGGTGTGACAACCAGTAGAGCTCTTACTTTATCCTTGTCTCCGAGAGTCTGGTTTCTCCTTGCTTTCTAAAAGAAACATAAAAGGCAAGCAAGCATGGTGTGTAAAAATGAAGGGGGCAGGCTTCCCATGGGATATATGATGATTTTCTTCCTTTGGTGTAAACATATGATCTAGGAAGTTGCATGAGAATCTTGCTTAAAACAGTAATGACAGCCTTTTCACCCCATCTGCTTCCCATTAGTGGGAAAAGCCATTACTTGGTAGTATAGAGGGGCCTCTGGATTTTCTCAAGGCTTTACCATAAGGCAGATGCTTAAGACAAAATCCTCCAACCCTTTGGTTCTAATCCTCCCCTTCTTAGTCTATTCAGAAACCACAGAAGGTAACAGGATCTGGCCGAAACTCATGAGGGCTGGGCTGGTAAAGCGAAAACCTTTCGTGTGTGACAAATTTCACTGGCTGTGCTTTAGGGGGTTTGTCAAATAGTTTGCCAAATAGAGTTAAGTTTCTGGATGATGTGTTCACGATGAACAAACCGGATTATAATGCCCTTTCAAGAGTGAGTTCTAGTTCTTAGGATTACTTTGTGAATTTATAAACAGTAAATATTTATTAAATATCTGTTATTTACCAAGGTCACATCTCTAGGGCCTTGTCCAATTTGTTTTCTGAACTAATGGCTTGGATGACTTGATGAGTCACTTATGAATCAGAAAATTGCAAAATATCATCTTCACTGAACTTTATGTCAGCACAGACTCCAACAGAGTTGAATATGTACTCCCTGGTTTCTGGGAAGGCAGAGGTATTTCAAAAACAATTCCAGGAAGGCAATCAAATGCTCCTTTCGATGTGTTTGCCAAGTGGGACAGAAAATAGATCTATATTTGTAAATAACAGTCGTTTCCCAACATTCCCATGGGGATATGCCCAGCATATAGTGATCCTTAAAATATATATTTGTGAAGTAATAATCCACCTATGTTCTGATAATTTCCAAGTGTTTCTCCAGCCTTGACTCCACCCATGAACCTCAGATTCACACTCGCAAGCACCTTCAATCTACACTGGAGCCCAAGTGATCTACCTAAAGCACTCCCCTTCCATAATGTCTTCTACACTCCCCGCCACCTTCAGAACAATGCCCCGCCTCCCCAGCACAGCCTGACTACAAGTTTCTCCCTGACCCTGCCTCCACCCTCTGGACTCACCTGCCACTATTTGCCCTATCTCTGAACAGTGTTTTTGTAGTTCCCAATACAACACTATGCTTTTCCTGGTCTCCGCTCTTACCATGCTGTTCCCTCTGCACAGAATGCCCGTCCTGCCTTTTACCAGCTTCTTCTTACCTATCATGGAAGACTGGGTTTATGCATCATGTCTCTGGAGCCTTAAACCCCTAGGCTGAGTTAATTACTCCGCTTCTGGAGCACTGCATATGGAGCCCTGTCTTAACATGGACCACTTTGTGTTAAAATTATCAAAAAGGTGTTTCCTCCACTAGACTTGAAACAAATTTTGCTTTTATTTTTGCCCAAAGTCCCTAGCATAGTATGTGACTCTTGATAGGTATGTAATACATGCTTGTTGAACTTCAGCTAAAGTGACTGCAACGTCTTTTATGCCTAGACAGAAGCAGAATGAAAGTGGAAAAGAAAAATTACAGAGCTAAAATTCAGACACTTAAGAGGTTTTATTTGAGGTCAAATTTAAGAGGACTTTGTCCTGATCACTTTTTGGCTGGCTTTAGACTCTCCACATATGGCTGTAACAACTGCAGACCTCACATCCTCCCCCGACACTGCTCCAGTTTTCTTTTGCTGCATGACAAACTACCCCTAAACTTAGTGGCTTAACACAGCAACTATTATGGCTCGTGATCTTATGGCTCAGGAGTTTGGGCATGGCTCAACTAGGCAAGTCTTTTGCTTCCTGGGGCTCTAACTGGTGTCACTTGGTGGTGTTAGCTCATGGCTGTTCTTTTCTGGAGGGTACAAAAGAGCTTCTCACATGGCAGGGGCAGCTGGTGGGCTGGACTCACCTGGGCTGTTCCCTCTCCATATAATCTCAAGATCATCTCCATCATCTCTGCGGCAGCTATCTTACACAGTGGTTGAGCATCTCCAGAGACCAAGAGGGAGTCTGCCAATTTTCTTAAAGGCCAGACCTGGGACTGACATAGCATCTCCTCCAGCATCCTCCTTTGCTCAAAGCAATCGCAAGCTAGCCCAGACTCAAGGGGGAGGGAAAGCAGACCCCACCTATCCAAGGGACGAGTAGCAAAAATGTGCAGCTATCCTTCAGCTGCCATGCCCGCAGGCCCAGTGGCTAAGACTGAGTCTATGTCCCAGAATCTCCCGCAAAGCTCTTCTGCTTGCTGTGACTGAACTCACTTGCAGAATGTGCCCCTGAACTAATCTCTGTGACCAGGAGCTTGGGAAATCTTGATTAGAGCTAGAGGTGGAAACAATTCTGGCCAATATTATGGTTAAGAAACTCTGTAGGGGCTGAGTGTGGTGACACATGCCTGTAATCTCAGCATGTTGGGAGGCTGAGACAAGCAGATCTCTTGAGCTCAGGAATTCAAGACCAGCCTGGGCAACATGGCAAAAACCAGTCTCTACAAAAAATAAAAATAAAATAGCTAGGCATCATAGCACATGCCTGTAGTCCCAGCTACTCAGGAGGCTAAGGCAAGATCACTTGAGGCTGGGAGGTCCTGGCTGCAGTGAGCCATGATTGTGCCACTGCACTCCAGCTTGGGTGACAGAGAGAGACCTTGTCTTAAAAAAAAGAAAGAAAGGAAGAAAATTCTGTAAGAAGAGGTGGTGGCAGGGGTTGCTGGGGTGGTATCTTAGTTTCAGGTAACATAAGTGCAGCCTGAACAAGGCCTTGGATGCAGGTGATTTATTTGGGAGTTGATCCCAGGAAGCAGGGATCTCCCAGGAAGTGAGAGGGAAGAGTAAGATAGGGAAGGAAGAAAAGCCAATGTAAGGGTGCTGTGAGCAATGGGGTTTGATTCTTTCTGCTCTGAGATGCCCACAGAACATGTTCCGGAAGTATCCACCTCAAGAACAGCAGACTGAGACATTTTCCCACCAGCTCTCATCCCCTATTGGGTGACGGCCACACCCACCCGGGGCCATTAACTCCCTGCAATACACTTTGCAGATTGCACATACAGGAGCAGAGCAGGCTCCCAAGGCTTTAGAAAAGACCCCAATGCCGAAATGTGGAGAGGGTGGGGCTTGCCCTGGATGTTGTGCAAGATGAATCTGAGCCCCCATGGAAGTTCCACCAGAGCAGACGCTGATATCCAAGGAGGCCCCAGGATGGTACACTGGGCACCAACACATCTGCAATAACAGCAAATCAACAAAGGTTCCCTCAGGTCAGAACCCAGTTCGCCTTCCAAATGGCTCGCAGGGATCACTTCCGCAGCTGATGCGGGGGACGCCCAGGTACTTCCTTCCCGTGCTGAGGATTAGCACGGGGCAGCTTCCCTTGGGACTATGCCTGCCTGCCAGCACCACCGGAAACATATCTCTGGGTGATCAAAGTTAGGTTGTTTTTTTTGTTTTTTTGAGACGGAGTCTTGCTCTGTTGCCCAGGCGCGATGTCGCTCACCTCAACCTCCGCCTCCCGATTCAAGCATTCTCCTGCCTCAGCCTCCTGAGTAGCTGGAACTACAGGTGTGCGCCACCATGCCCAGCTGATTTTTGTATTTTTAGTAGGGACGGGGTTTCACCGTGTTGGTCAGGCTGGACTCAAACGCCTGACCTCGTGATCCACCTCCTCGGCCTCCCAAAGTGCTGGGATTACAGGCGTGAACCACTGCGCCTGGCCAAATTTAGGTTTATTGGCAGTTGTCACAGCAAGAAAACCATCCACATGGGGAACCACGGGTGTCTCAGTAGAAGGGTGTCGAGAGGAGCTTCTCAGGAGATCAGTGCTTGGGTCAGGTGATTTGGGGAATAGTTGGGAAGCATGGTCTGGCTTGGGCTTGGGGCTGTCAGAAAGTGGGGTAATTGTATAATTGGGCAACCTAATAATTTTTATCTAGGAGGTTGTGGGGAGCAGAGCAGGGCTGGAGCTGTACTTGATGAACACCCCTCATATTTGCCAGGTGGAGCTGTTTGGTCATTTTCCTAGCTTGCTGGGCGTTCTTGTTTCAGTGTGGTCGTCTCACTCCACTGCAGCCACAGAGTGGGCTGTCTGACGTTGGTGTTCTGTGAAATTGTGTATGTTTTTTTTTTTTTTGAAATTGTGTATGTTAAGCAAGGAGGGGACTCCAGCCAGAGCTGGTGGCTGGTGACTTTTTTTCTCAGGTTTCATATGACACAGGCTCTGCACCCTCAGAAGAGTGGCAGGCACCCATGTTAACACAGCTGCGTGGCTCAAAGCAACAATCAAGACGGAACAGGCACCGATCAATCAGACTGTTCTCCTTAGAAGCTCTTTTGAAGTGTGTTGGAGACATTTGAGGGGCTTCTGTCTACCTCCTTAGTGACTCACAGTGCGATGCTCATGGCTGAACCTGAGTGATGACAGCAGCAAGGAAACTGACAGGGCTGGCCAGTCCATTTCCTGTTATTCACCTGAGGGTGACAAAGCATGACGATGACAGCTCAGATGACATTCCTGCCATGAAATCCTTAAACTAAATGGAGCCAGGCCGCCAGGGAGGAGAGGGACAGGCGTTCCAGGTACAGACTCTGCTGCTGGCTGCAGCCACACAGGAGAGCTTTAAACAGGGCTCTGAGCCTGGAGAGCAGCCTTGGCAGAAGGATTTGTGTGCTGCATTACACTGATCAATGCCAATAGCTGGCCCAGGCTGGAGGACATGCCAACACCTGTCAGGCATCCTAACACCATTGGGCAAATCAGAGGTGTGAGGAAGTCAGCACAGCAGAGAAAGCTACATGTTTCGAAGGATGTGCAGACTCCTTGAACACCCCCAACTCAGCCTCACCATCGACATTTAGACAGTACAAAGTTGAATGAGAATTTTATTAGGACTTCTGAAAGCTCACCTCTTTCTTACCAGCCCCATGCATAAGACCAGAGTCCTGGCAGAGGGGAATATTCCAGATACGAGCCAGAGACCATCTCATCTGTGCCAGGGGCATGCCACCCAAACTGAGGTCATATAATTTATAATATAACTCCAAAGTTGAGTAAGGTGTGGTGGAGACATCTCTAGTGCCTGCATCACATGTCCTCAGGCCTCCTGCTTTCAGCCACAGCTGCTGAACAGTTCTGTGCAGCCTCAGGTCCCCTGAGCCCTGTGCTAAGCATCTTCTGCATTCTGCCCCAGGGTCTTCTATGAAGACAGTCACTCAAACATCCAGAGTGCAGGCATCCTGGCTTGCTAGGACAGTTAACACTCCCAGGACAACTCTCAGTCCTTGAGGGGACAGGAACCAGTAGATGGATGCCTGGCCTTTGTCTTTCAGGTGGATACTTCTAGAAAGCATCCTGTACATTTTTCAGGAGGGTCAACAGAATCAAGGGGCAACTTTAACATGTCCTTATGTTGGCTCCTCCTTCTGCCCCATCTCATTTCCTACTCCCACACTCCTTCTTCCCAGGTTCACCTCCCTCATGAACCACCTACATCCAGTCCATGTCTCATGCTCTGCTTGCAGGAAAACCCAAACAAAACAATACATGAGCACAGTCTTCCTTTATAACACAAGCTTTCTGGACTAACATGGCTGGTGCACATTCATTCTTCAACTCAGGCCCTAGAATAGAAACAGGGCCCAGCCATCAAGATCCCTGTGGGAATCCTGCCACAGGACACCTGGCCCCGCGCTAGGGCTGGTCCTGCATCCTAATGTAACCAAGAAATTCTTTCCAGTTTTCTTGGCTGGGTCCTTTCTAGCAGGAACATTTTGATGGCATGTGACAGAAACGGAAATTGAACTGATTTGGTCCTGTAGAATCAGGGGAGATTACTAGAAAAATACTGAAGCATCACATGAAATTGAAGGAAGCGTTCCCCAATCCATGGGAAAGGCAGGGGTGCAGCTGGGCCTCAAGGGAAAAGCCTGGCTTTTTCCACATGGAGAGGACTGTGGCCCCAAACAGCTCGGGAGGCCCATATGAAAGAAGACACGTGGATATGCAAATATCATAATGAGAAAGGGTTTCTGTAAGCTCTAGGGAGGAAGAAGATTTGTCACTATCTTTTCTGTGATTAATTCACTTGAGTGTCTAAAACAGTATCTGCAATATGGTATATGGGTAATAGATATTTGCTGAATGAATGAACAGTAGAGGGAGGAGGAGGGAAAGAGAGGAGGTGGGATTGAGGATGAAGCCATCCAGCCTCCAGCTTCGGATGAACCCTGCCTTTTCCAGGGATCACGGCTAGGGATGTTATCCCATCTTCCTCAGCTCAGAAGTTTGCTGTGGCTCCCAATTTCCTGTGGACAAAACCTGACCTCCTTAGTGTTACATGCAATTCCCTTGCAAGCTGGCCCCTATCACCTCCTCTCCACACGCCCTCCACTCAGGACACACTGGTCCACAGCTCAGGGCCATCCTGAGGGAACTGTCCTAAGAGTCCCAGTGCTCTCCTCTGGGGCAGTCACACATGCTTTGAAAGGAATTTTCAATTGTTTTTATGAGGAAGACATATTATCTTGTTCATGTAATACCCTTTGCAGAACCCAGTAGAGAATAATAGATTCTGCATAGATAGTAATACTTTCTAACTCTGGAAAGAAAGGCATTTTATTATATAGATAAAAAGAAAAGCATTTATAGCAACAAATAATCCAAATGAAAGTATTACAGGAATAAAATATTTTAAATATAAATTAAGTGGTAAAATTGAAATTGTACTTGATGAGTTGCGAGGCCTATGGCTTGTAACTTTTCTGAGAAAGTTAGAGAAGCATGAATGAGTGTCTTCACAGTGTTTGTCATTACTGTTCTTGCTACACACCTACCATTGTTTTTCCTCTTCAGAATGTGGTTTTTCACACATTAATACATTTGCACAGAGTTAATTTTGGATAAATTTGAGCCAGCGAGTGGAAGATGTATCTTATATTCCAGCAGACTGTCGCATGTGTATGTGTGTGAGAGACATTCTGCTATACTGTAGGATGCTTGAGGGCAAAGTCCTTCTCAGCCGTGGCACAGAAATACGGATCAATAAGCGTGTACTGAATGAATGAATAAGGAAAGAGAAAAGCAGCAATGTAGACTCTGTGCCTAACACTGTGCAAGGTGCTTAGCAAGTGTCGTCTCATTTAATCCTCACAACCACCCTGCAAGGCGATTTTCATCATGTCTAGTTTACAGAGGGAGAAACTGTGCCTTGCCCAAGGTCACAACACTAACAAAGGATTCAAATCCGGGAACGTCAGATCCTAACGCCCTAGCCTTTTGCATTGAGCGCCGCAGCCTTAAAAAGTTAGCTTGCGCCACCTAGTGGCAGAACCAAAGCAGGATCCAGGAACCAGGTCAGCCTGCAACAAATCTGAAAGCAGCCGGCTGTACACCCCAATGCGGCTTGCGAAACCTGGAGAAGCACTGGCACGCCTGGGTCCCACACTCACCCCCAAAGCCACAACTGGTAAAAGACAACGCAGGGCCCAGAATCAGATAGCCTGGGAAGGTGTTCTCTAAATGAAGCATCATTTCCTATTGAAATACATTTTTTTTCCTTCCCATGCTGTGAACATAGCGGTTCCCCCAACATCCTCTTGCCCTCTCAGCATGTCCAGGGCTTCTCTTGACCTCAGTCTGCTGTCCCCCTCCCGGACCCAGCACTGTTTTAACACTGAGGATCTAACCTTGTGTTCCTGAGGCCTGGTTTGGTGGTGACACGTCACCCAGCACACGCAGGGGCTGTCTCCGGAATGACACCTGGCACTCTGGGACTCCAGGCTTCTGGCTCATCTGTGAACAGCTGCGGTCATTTGGTGACGATAACGCAACAGCCCACCCATCAATCCACTCCTCTCCCAGCTGCAGTCCTGCCTGCTCAGTTTTCACTACAGTTGTTGTTTTTGAAGAGGGGCAGTGTTTCCCCTGCAGTTTACTGACAATGTTTATAGAGAAGCTATTATTCAAGCTGCTGTTCGCTGCCTCCTGCCCCCACTCAAAATACATGAAAAGTCATTCTGCCCTAGAACATACAGGTGCCTTAGCCAGCAGGCAGGTAAACATCCTCATGGTTTTGTGGTCTCATTCATTTTCTCCCTCATTCACTCTCTTCTCTCTCGCATTCTTTCTCTCATTCTCTTATTCTCTCTCATGCTCTTTCTCTCTCATTCCTTCTCTCCCTTCCTCAGTCTCTATATCTGCATCTTTCTTTCATAAGCAGAAACACACATATACACTGTGATATAAGAACATATAAAATCACACCTAAGGATATTGGAATACAACTTAAGGTGAGTGTAAAAATGTGCAGGGAATGGGCAGTGCAGAAAAGCTGGAGTCTGGGGAAAAGACTGCTAGGCCCGACGACAAGCCCTTCTCTGAACAGCCTCCAAATTGGACACAGGGAAGAACACTGACAATCCCAGGTCAATGTGCCTTCAGTTCCTTAGAGAAAAAAGGACAGGGAAGACAAAATCACCCTGAGAGTCACAGAAATGATAGTGAGGCATCTCTCTGCTTTTACTTGAAATGGGTATGCATTTTTAAATGCTTTCCTTACCTCAGATGGGTGGTGAATTCTTTTTTTTAAAAAATTTTATTTATTTATTTATTTATTTTAATTTTTTATTGGATTTTAGGTTTTGGGGTACATGAGCAGAGCATGTAAGACAGTTGCGTAGGAACACACATGGCAGTGTGCTTTTCTTTCCTTCTCCCCTTCACCCACATTTGGCATTTCTCCCCAGGCTATCCCTCCCCACCTCCCCCTCCCACTGGCCCTCCCCTTTTCCCCCCAGTAGACCCCAGTGTTTAGTACTCCCCTTTCTGTGTCCATGTGTTCTCATTTTTCATCACCCGCCTATGAGTGAGAATATGCGGTGTTTCATTTTCTGTTCTTGTGTCAGTTTGCTGAGGATGACGTTCTCCAGATTCATCCATGCCCCTACAAACGACACAAACTCATCATTTCTGATTGCTGCATAATATTCCATGGTGCATATGTGCCACATTTTTCCAATCCAGTCTATTATCAATGGGCATTTTGTTTGATTCCAGGTCTTTGCTATTGTAAACAGTGCTGCAATGAACATTCATGTGCATGTGTCCTTATAGTAGAACGATTTATAGTCTTTTGGATATATACCCAGTAATGGGATTGCTGGATCAAATGGAATTTCTATTTCTAAGGCCTTGAGGAATCGCCACACTGTCTTCCACAATGGTTGAACTAATTTACACTCCCACCAACAGTGTAAAAGTGTTCCTTTTTCTCCACATCCTCTCCAGCATCTGTTGTCTCCAGATTTTTTAATGATTGCCATTCTAACTGGTGTGAGATGGTATCTCAATGTGGTTTTGATTTGCATCTCTCTGATGACCAGTGACGATGAGCATTTTTTCATATGATTGTTGGCCTCATATATGTCTTCTTTCGTAAAGTGTCTGTTCATATCCTTTGCCCACTTTTGAATGGGCTTGTTTGTTTTTTTCCTGTAAATCCGTTTGAGTTCTTTGTAAATTCTGGATATCAGCCCTTTGTCAGATGGGTAGACTGCAAAAATTTTTTCCCATTCTGTTGGTTGCCAATCCACTCTAGTGACTGTTTCTTTTGCCGTGCAGAAGCTGTGGAGTTTGATTAGGTCCCATTTGTCTATTTTGGCTTTTGTTGCCAATGCTTTTGGTGTTTTGTTCATAAAGTCCTTGCCTACTCCTATGTCCTGGATAGTTTTGCCTAGATTTCCTTCTAGGGTTTTTATGGTGCCAGGTCTTATGTTTAAGTCTTTAATCCATCTGGAGTTAATTTTAGTGTAAGGTGTCAGGAAGGGGTCCAGTTTCTGCTTTCTGCACATGGCTAGCCAGTTTTCCCAACACCATTTGTTAAACAGGGAATCCTTTCCCCCTTGCTTGTTTTTGTCAGGTTTATCAAAGATTGTATAGTTGTAGATATGTTGTGTTGCCTCCGGTGCCTCTGTTTTGTTCCATTGGTCTATATCTCTGTTTTGGTACCAGTACCATGCTGTTTTGATTACTGTAGCCTTGTAGTATAGTTTGAAATCCGGTAGTGTGATGCCCCCCGCTGTGTTCTTTTTGCTTAGAATTGACTTGGCTATGCGGGCTCTCTTTTGGTTCCATATGAAGTTCATGGTGGTTTTTTCCAGTTCTGTGAAGAAAGTCAATGGTAGCTTGATGGGGATAGCGTTGATTCTGTAAATTACTTTGGGCAGTATAGCCATTTTTACGATATTAATTCTTCCTAACCATGAACATGGAATGTTTCTCCATCTGTTTGTGTCCTCTCTGATTTCGTTGAGCAGTGGTTTGTAGTTCTCCTTGAAGAGGTCCCTTACGTTCCTTGTGAGTTGTATTCCAAGGTATTTTATTCTTTTTGTAGCAATTGTGAATGGCAGTTCGTTCTTCATTTGGCTTTCTTTAAGTCTGTTATTGGTGTAGACGAATGCTTGTGATTTTTGCACATTGATTTTATATCCTGAGACTTTGCTGAAGTTGCTTATCGGTTTCAGGAGTTTTTGGGCTGAGGTGATGGGGTCTTCTAGGTATACTATCATGTCGTCTGCAAATAGAGACAATTTGGCTTCCACCTTTCCTATTTGAATACCCTTTATTTCTTTTTCTTGCCTGATTGCTCTGGCTAGAACTTCCAGAACTATATTGAATAGGAGTGGTGAGAGAGGGCATCCTTGTCTAGTGCCAGATTTCAAAGGGAATGCTTCCAGTTTTTGCCCATTCAGTATGATATTGGCTGTTGGTTTGTCATAAATAGCTTTTATTACTTTGAGATACGTTCCATCGATACCGAGTTTATTGAGGGTTTTTAGCATAAAGGGCTGTTGAATTTTGTCAAATGCCTTCTCTGCGTCAATTGAGATAATCATGTGGTTTTTGTTTTTGGTTCTGTTTATGTGGTGAATTATGTTGATAGACTTGCGTATGTTGAACCAGCCTTGCATCCCCGGGATGAATCCTACTTGATCATGGTGAATAAGTTTTTTGATTTGCTGTTGCATTCGGCTTGCCAATATTTTATTGAAGATTTTTGCATCTATGTTCATCGGCCTGAAGTTTTCTTTTCTTGTTGGGTCTCTGCCGGGTTTTGGTATCAGGATGATGTTGGTCTCGTAAAATGATTTGGGAAGTATTCCCTCTTTTTGGACTGTTTGAAATAGTTTTAGAAGGAATGGTACCAGCTCCTCTTTGTGTGTCTGGTAGAATTCGGCTATGAACCCGTCTAGACCTGGGCTTTTTTTGTGTGGTAGGCTCTTAATTGCTGCCTCGACTTCTGACCTTGTTATTGGTCTATTCATAATTTCAGCTTCCTCCTGGTTTAGGCTTGGGAGGACACAGGAGTCCAGGAATTTATCCATTTCTTCCAGGTTTACTAGTTTATGTGCATAGAGTTGTTTGTAATATTCTCTGATGATGGTTTGAATTTCTGTGGAATCTGTGGTGATTTCCCCTTTATCATTTTTTATTGCATCTATTTGGTTGTTCTCTCTTTTCTTTTTAATCATTCTGGCTAGTGGTCTGTCTATTTTGTTGATCTTTTCAAAAAACCAGCTCTTGGATTTATTGATTTTTTGAAGGGTTTTTCGTGTCTCAATCTCCTTCAGTTCAGCTCTGATCTTAGTTATTTCTTGTCTTCTGCTGGGTTTTGAGTTTTTTTGATCTTGCTCCTCTAGCTCTTTCAATTTTGACGATAGGGTGTCAATTTTGGATCTCTCCATTCTCCTCATATGGGCACTTGTTGCTATATACTTTCCTCTAGAGACTGCTTTAAATGTGTCCCAGAGGTTCTGGCATGTTGTGTCTTCATTCTCATTGGTTTTGAAGAACTTCTTTATTTCTGACTTCATTTCATTGTTTACCCAGTCAACATTCAAGAGCCAGTTGTTCAGTTTCCATGAAGCTGTGCGGTTCTGGGTTGGTTTCTGTATTCTGAGTTCTAACTTGATTGCACTATGGTCTGAGAGGCTGTTTGTTATGATTTCAGTTGTTTTGCATTTGTTGAGCAGTGCTTTACTTCCAATTATGTGGTCAATTTTTGAGTAGGTGTGATGTGGTGCTGAGAAAAATGTATATTCTGTGGATTTGGGGTGGAGAGTTCTGTAAATGTCTATCAGGTTTGCTTGCTCCAGGTCTGAGTTCAAGCCCTGGATATCCTTGTTGATTTTCTGTCTGGTTGATCTGTCTAATATTGACAGTGGAGTGTTAAAGCCTCCCACTATTATTGTGTGGGAGTCTAAGTCTCTTTGTAAGTCATTAAGAACTTGCCTTATTTATCTGGGTGCTCCTGTATTGGGTCCATATATGTTTAGGATCGTTAGCTCTTCTTGTTTTATCGATCCTTTTACCATTATGTAATGGCCTTCTTTGTCTCTTTTGATCTTTGTTGCTTTAAAGTCTATTTTATCAGAGATGAGAATTGCAACTCCTGCTTTTTTTTGCTCTCCATTTGCTTGGTAAATCTTCCTCCATCCCTTTATTTTGAGCCTTTGGTATCCTTGCATGTGAGATGGGTTTCCTGGATACAGCACACTGATGGGTTTTGGATTTTTATCCAATTTGCCAGTCTATGTCTTTTGATTGGTGCATTTAGTCCATTTACATTTAGGGTTAATATTGTTATGTGTGAATTTGATACTGCCATTTTGATGCTAAGTGGCTGTTTTGCCTGTTGGTGTTGTAGATTCTTCATTATGTTGATGCTCTTTAACTTTTAGTGTGATTTTGGAATGGCTGGTACTGGTTGTTCCTTTCTATGTGTAGTGCCTCTTTTAGGAGCTCTTGTAAAGCAGGCCTGGTGGTGACAAAATCTCTGAGTACTTGCTTGTTCGCAAAGGATTTTATTTTTCCTTCACTTCTGAAGCTCAGTTTGGCTGGATATGAAATTCTGGGTTGAAAGTTCTTTTCTTTAAGAATGTTGAATATTGGCCCCCACTCTCTTCTGGCTTGTAGTGTTTCTGCCGAGAGATCTGCTGTGAGTCTGATGGGCTTCCCTTTGTGAGTAACTCGACCTTTCTCTCTGGCTGCCCTTAGTATTTTCTCCTTTATTTCAACCTTGTTGAATCTGATGATTATGTGCCTTGGGGTTGCTCTTCTTGCAGAATATCTTTGTGGTGTTCTCTGTATTTCCTGCATTTGAGTGTTGGCCTTTCTTGCTAGGTGGGGGAAGTTTTCCTGGATGATGTCCTGAAGAGTATTTTCCAGCTTGGATTCATTCTCTTCTTCCCCTTCTGGTACACCTATCATACGTAGGTTAGGTCTTTTCACATAGTCCCACATTTCTTGGAGACTTTGTTCATTCCTTTTTGCGCTTTTTTCTCTAATCTTGGTTTCTCGTTTAATTTCGTTGAGTTGGTCTTCGACTTCAGATATTCTTTCTTCTGCTTGGTCAATTCGGCTATTGAAACTTGTGCATGCTTTGCGAAGTTCTCGTATTGTGTTTTTCAGCTCCTTTAATTCATTCATATTCCTCTCTAAGTTATCCATTCTTGTTATCATTTCCTCATATCTTTTTTTAAGTTCCTTAGTTTCTTTGCATTGATTTAATACATGTTCTTTTAGCTCACAAAAGTTTCTCATTATCCACCTTCTGAAGTCTAATTCCGTCATTTCGTCACAGTCATTTTCCGTCCAGCTTTGCTCCCTTGCTGGTGAGGAGTTTTGGTCCTTTCTAGGAGGCGAGGTGTTCTGGTTTCGGGTGTTTTCCTCCTTTTTTCGCTGGTTTCTTCCCATCTTTGTGGGTTTATCCGCTTGTCATCTGCGTAGTTGCTGACTTTTCGATTGGGTCTCTGAGTGGACACCCAGATTGTTGATGATGAAGTATTTCTGTTACTTGGTTTTCCTTCTACCAGCCTAGCCCCTTCGCTGTATGACTGCTGAGGTCCACTCCAGGCCCTGCTTGTCTGGGGTGCACCTCTAGCAGCTGTGGCACAGTGAGGGATGCTACCCGTTTCTTTTTCTGCTCTCTTTGTCCCAGGATGATGCCTGCCAAATGTCAGTCTTTTGGATATAGAGGGGTCAGGGAGCTGCTTGAGGAGACAGTCTGTACTTTTTTGGAGCTCAATTGCTGAGCTGTGAGCTCTGTTGTTCATTCAGGGCTGTTAGGCTGCTATGTTTGATTCTGCTGCAACAGAGCTCATTAAAAAAAACCCTTTTTTTCTCAAGTGCTCTGTGTTGGGGGGTTCGGGCTTTATTTTTCGATGTCCGTTGAGGTGTCCTGCCCAGCTAGAAGTCAGACTAGCCACTGTTTGGCTGCCGAGGCTCCGCCCTGCTGTTGTGTGATTCGCCCTGTTCCTGCAGGCTCTGCTGTGGTCTCCGCCACGCCCTGCGGCAGCGTCTCTTCGTTGTAGCGTGTTGCCTCGGCAACGGTAGGCTGCGTCAGCAGTGGGCGTGTATCTCAGTAGGGATGGGTTGCCTTGGCAACGGCTGGCTGCGTCAGCAGTGGGCGTGTATCTCAGTTGGGGCGGGTTGCCTCGGTAGTGGTGGACGCCCCTCCCCCACAGAGCGTCTCGGACCGTCTGCTCGGGATAGTTTGAAATCGCGGTTTTGTTCGTCCCACTGGGTATCCCAAACGATCTGTCCCTGCAATCCCCTGGGCTGGGCTACTGTCCAAGTCTCATTCAGTCTCAAGTCCAGCCCTCTCAAATCTCAGGTTGCCGGTTCAACAGGGCACCCGGACAAGCGCGCCCTGTGGGGATTGCTGGGTAGGGCCGGCCGCCACCGCCCCGGCTGCCGGCTTCACCAGGCAGACCTACTGCCTGGCGTCCCGTGTCTTTTTTATACTTGGGAGTTTCCCCGTTCTGTGGGCAACAAAGATCAGTCTGGAAATGCAGCTCCGACTCACCTGTTTGCGGATTCAACGAGAGCTCCAATCCTGGGTTGTTCTCACAGCGCCATCTTGCCCCAACTCCCTTTTTTTTTTTTTTTTTTAAGAGACTAGGTTTCTCCATGTTGGTCATGCTGGTCTCGAACTCCTGACCTCAGGAGATCCACCCACCTCGGCCTCCCAAAATGCTGGGATTACAGGTTTGTGCCACCATGCCTGGCCAGGTGGTGAATTCTAATGCACTTTCATGAGTTGGAATTCACTAGTTAGCTCTGCACACCAGAGGGAGGCATCCCTGAGTGCTCTCTGATGGCTGAATGGATTTCCTCAGAGATGCCCTTATTCCAGCACTATTTCTGCAATGTTTAACAAGCACCATCCTTGGAACCAGTTTCCTGCACTTGGGAATGAGGCAATGAAGACTGAGGAGCCCCAGACGGGGCCCAAACAGAACCTTGGCTGGGATGGGCTCCTCATTAATGTGTGTGTGGAGGGGGCGTGGCCAGGGAGGGCAGAACTTCCTGACCCGCTTGGAGTGTGTGGAAAGCAGACTGGCTAAAACAGGCACCATCCCAGCTCCTCTCATTGTGCTTGGCACATAGCAAGAACTTAACAAATATTGATTAAATGAAGAGGAATAGCAGATGCTTACTTCACATTTTCCACCTGCCAGGCCTTGTTTTAAGGGCTTTGCTTATGCCAACTCGTTTGATCCTTTCCACATTTCAGTGAGGCCAGTGCTGTTGTTCTCCCCATTTTACAGGTGGGAAGACTGGGCACAGAGAGACTAAAGTGCCCAAAATCAAACTAAGACAAGGCAAAGCAAGGATATAGATGAGTATGAAGCAGGTGCTGCTCTAACTGCTTACAACTGTTACGTCATTGACCCTCATAGGACCCTGCGAAAGAATTCATTGTCCCCATTTTACAGAAGAAACTGATGCTCAGAGAGGTTAAACCAATTCCCACTAATAAGTGGCAGACTTAGGATTTGAACCAAGGTCAATGTGACTGCAGATATAGACATAGGGGATTAGTGCCCCCCATTGCCCACTCAAGTGAGTTCCTAGGCTGTCGGGGAGCAGCCTGGCAGTGCCAGGGTTGTCTGTCCTATATGCCTGCTGGGCCCTGGCTAACTGGGCCCTGACAACCAGCATCCTGGGACTGGCTGGAGATGCAAGGACAGGCTGGGAGGGGTGCAAAGGCCCTGTCTGCTCCCTTCCAGCCGTCTGGGGTTTCCTTGCATTGGCAAGGGCAGAGTGTTCTCTTTCTCTCAGTGGGTCAGGGATGTCATTGAGAGACTCCTGGAAACCAGAACTGCTGGTTTCTTCTGGCCTGTGTCTCAGATGCTGGCCTCTGGGAAGTCTAAATCATTCTCCTAAAATTGATGTGGGGGAGCTGAGGCTTGAACCCAGATATTTGACATCAAATATCTCATCTTCTCTACTCTCAAAGAATGTATATATAGACATTCTATAGCAAGCAAATAAAGGTAACAGGAAAAAAAAGATGAAGTTAGTGGAGGTGTTTTTATTTTTTCTGTGTGTGAGCACCATGCCACATTCTAGAACAGAACTGTTCAGTAGAACTTTTTGTGAAGATGGGAAAGTTCTTTACTTGAGCCGTCCAGTATGGTGGCCACAAGCCACAGCACGTGTGCACATGTTTACCTGAAATGTGGGAGTGTGACTACTAAAGCACTGGCTTCTTCATTTTATTTAATTTTAATATATTTTAATTTAAATTCAGATCTGGGTATGGTGGCTCATACCTACAATCCCAGCACTTTGGGAGGCTGAGGCAGGAGGATTGCTTGAGCCCAGGAGTTTGAGACCAGCCTGGGAAACATGGCAAGACCTGTCTCTACAGAAAATAAAAAACTGACTGGACATAGCACATGCTTATAGTTCCAGCTACTTGGGAGGCTGACCGCAGGAGCTTGAGGCTGCAGTGAGCTATGACTGCACCACTGCACTCCAGCCTGGGTGACAGAGCGATACCTTGTCTCAAAATAAGTAAATAAATAAATACATACATACATAAATACATTTAGAAAGCCACATGTAGCCAGTGGCTACCATGTTGAACAGTGAAAAAGCCCTGCTAGGCATATTTTGAGATGTCACTGAGGCTGGTAACTGACTGGCTGGGTTTGCTTCAGACCTCAGGCTGAGGCTCCTGCAAATGTCAACTGCCCCTCACTCACATGAAGTGGGTTGCCCCTTGGGAAGGCAAACACACGGGTGCAGAGGGTTTTGGCTGCGCTGCTCTCCTATAAGCTGGTGTGGGCTTGGGCCTGCCGACACCAGAGTGCCATGACTCTGGCTCCCCAAAGGCCCTGGTGCTTTCACCACCATCCTGAGGAGTGCTGCTGTTCACTCTGCTCCTCCTCTTCCTCCTCCCCATCCCCCAGCCCAGAAGGACAGCAGTCCCCTTGAGGTTGCCCCTTCAGACAAACCAGGACAGCTTCATCCAAGTATAGAAATAGTCACTTGCCTGCTCAAGTCACATCAGAACAGAGCTGAGAGGAACCTTAGAAGTCATTCCTTCATCCCCCCTACTCCCACCCCATTTTACAGTTGAGAAGCCAAGACCTAGAGAGGTGATCAGTATCATCTTTGGCCTCTTTGCCCAGGGCAGTGACCCACTGAGTCCACAGATGGGGCAGGAACACGTGTGCGTGCAAGAAAAACAGGAACCATCTGGTGAGGTCAGGCATTCTTTCTGCCTCTTTATGTCCACAGGATAGTTTTTAAAATTGATGATGAGGAGGGCGCATGTTTGGCAAAGAGGACAAAGCTTCCAATCGTTTAACTGCCAACACATAGATTGGGGTCACTTATTGGTGAGAAACATTTCTGTCCTGTTCTTACAGATTCTCTGTAACACAATTCTAGTTTTTAAACCCTCCCTTGCACAGAGATTAGGGCCCAGTCCTTATAAATAACAAATGCTTGGAGCGTATTGATTGATTGCATGACACTGTTTATCCATTTTGGGGTGAGTAGTACTAACAATCTTAACACTTCCAAGCAGAAAGTTCTCCTTCATGGCTAACTTCACTGATTTTCCCCCCTGTAACTCAGCATGGTACGGAGAGAGCTCAGCCAAGCCAGATGGATGAGTCATTAGTAGGCCACATCCTGCTAGGAATATGTAAGCTATATACGTCCTGGGCCCAAAGTTGAAGGTTTTGGCTAGGGTCATGCAGATCATATCAGACTTGAAGTGAGAGCTGCTCCCCTGATTTGCAGTAATCTGCATAGCAAAGTGTTGGGCACCACTGAAATGTATCAGGGAACTCGCTGCAATAAAAACACTCAGAATGAATCATCCCAAAGTTCCAGGAAACAGACACGGTAAGGTGAGTAGTCTAGGTTCCCATGGGCATTCTAGCTCACTTTTAATGATATCTTACAAGTATACGGCCCCATTTCTCTTTATAATTAGAGCTAATAAATACCTTCGAGTGGATGTTTATGGCAGTCTTTGGAATATCAACTCGTTATTATCAGAGTTATGTTGCTGAAGGTGAAGCCTGATTTTGAATACAGAAATCACAGCCAAAGCCCCACTCACCTCAAAATGCAAATGTAGCAAAAATTAACCCCATGGGACCATTGACTCATGTCTGTCTAGAAAGATGAGAATAAGTAACTTGTTTTAGTTTCAACTGCTTCCATCTTACGCCTTGGAAAGTGTTTCAATTATTCAAACACGACTATAAAAGAAAGACAATGGCAGTTGGAGTCAAAATTGTTTGTATTGAAATGCCAAGCCAGTCATTTAATGACTGTGATAGATTAAATTACTTTTCAAAATTATTCACTCCTTCCCTCCACCACCTCCATGGAAGAATTGTATTTCCCTGCCCTTGACTTTCACTCAGCCACGTGATTGTTTTGGCCAATGAAACACCGGCAGATCTGATGCCAGCCAAGACTTGAAGTGCGCATGTGCAGTGGGACTTGGCGCCTGCTCCTCAGCTGGTTCACCGGCCCAAGAAGGAAGAGAAAGGTAAGACCGGACCCAGACTTAATCTGCAGTTTACAGCCACTCAGCCAAACCTAGCCAGGCTCAGCCAACCCCTAGCTGACCAACAGACACTTAAGAATAAATGACTTAAGTTTTGGGTGGCTTGTAATATAACAATTCCTGATTGATACATTGGCAAAGACTTAGTTTCAGTTACTATGAGGATTATGATATCAACTTCATAGTGTGATCTAAACAATGCGATGCTATGATCCCTTTACCCATTTAAGACCAATAATGTCCCACTCCTGACTTGACTTCCCCTATGGTATATGTCACAATTTTGCTAAACTGGGACTATATTTCCCAGAATTCCCTTTCCTGGTGGTCCCGGGTTAGCACTGACCACAAGAGAAATTTTCTGCAAGATTTGGAAGCCAGAAGTAAAGCAGCAGATCTGCTTTTTTATGCTCTGAAGGCTGGAACAGGATCCCAGGAATAGTGGGTGTCCATGCATGCTGCGATTAGCTAGCTTGCCTTGTTCTGGGCCAAGTACTTATGCAACTCTGTGGAGAGGGGTGCCAGTTTCCCCTGGAAGTCACCCACAGCACTAAGGTTGGCGGTAGTGAGACAGATGTAGATTCTGGTTTACATTTTCTCTTGTTCACGCCAAGCTTCCTTTCCCAACTACCAATTGGATCGACCAATTACAACTTTAGGCTCAACATCAGATGCAGAGATAATCACCTTCCCTTGATGCCTCCACTAGCTCCACACCATGTAAAGTCTAATCCTCATAACGCAGCTCCATTCTCTCTCACTCATGGTTCTTTAGCTTCTCTGGATTGAACCCTGACACATTACGGCTGAGTCCATTGTTGTCTAAACTTGTAAAATCAGGGAAGTTCCCTGGAACATAGTCTTGAATAATTTATTATGGAGCAAGAAACATGTAAGATTAAACTATCATTTATGTGCAAAATCTGTGCCAAGTGCTTTACGTGCATTATCTCATTTAATGTCATAAAATTAATCCCCCATCCAGTATGCTGTACTCTCATCACCATCATGGACTGGTGGTTTAGAGACGCCTGCTAGCTACAGTAGTGCTCTAAATCCTCAGTGCCATTAGGAATTGCACACTGGGACCCAATGTCCTCTGGTGTGACCCAGGCGGCCTGTGCTGTCCTAAAGTACATACAGGCGGTGCCCATTAAGGGTTGCTTTCTCCTCTTCCTCATTCTCAACTTCGGCATTAATTTTTGTTCAAAGGTACAATCTTTGACCCTACCAAACGCTCAGCTCCCCTCTAAGTATAAAGTCTGACCCCAAATATTTGCCTAGTGACTGGGTCCTGATACCTCAGTCAGATCTCACATGCAAATTGCCCCAAGTGTCGGTTTTTCTGGACTGAAGCAGTGCTGGAGGCCATGTACACTTATTGGGATCTCCTACTCCTTACTGGGCATGCATCCCCATTTGGGATCTACTTCAAATACCAAATCAAACACCTCTCACTTGCCAGACTGGGACTGAGGTGGCCCCCTTCCTTGGAAACAGCCTGCTGGGCCGACCTGTGCCTCTGCAGTCTGCATTGCTAGCTAGGTTAGTTCCCCGCATTTGTTCTGTCTCAGCAGGTGCTGTGGCAAAGTTTTCCAGGTTGTACAAAGATGAAAGTTAGTGGTGCTTCTAATTAAGATACTCAAGTGGATTTGAGTGGCTTTTCAGTATCTGTAACTGTGGCAGTTTTGTAATACTAACTTGGCCCAGCTGGAACTGTTTCCCAGTATCTCTTCCCTATATGGTTCTGGGTTACAGATGAGTAAAAAGGAGAAATCTGTGCAAGGTCTGGAAGGGAGAAAGGAGGCAGCAACTGTGACTCTGGAGAGCGCTCGTGTCAGGTGGTGAGAGAAAGATGCAGAGGCGCTGGGCCGTTGGCGTCCGTCCTCCTTTCCTGCCGCGTGCCAGCTTCTTCCTGACTGCCACCTCTACTGACCAACAGCAACTCCAACTTCACTATTGGTGCTTGGCGGCAAACTCAGTGGTAATTTTGCTAGAGAAGGAAAGACCCCTTCCAGACTTCTTCCTCAGCCCCTTCCAGGGTTCCCACTCCAGCGGCCTGACACTCCTAACTTCCAGATTTCCCCACAGGTTCAAACTTGAAGAGGACATGCCTCTTTTTCCCCTAATATGAGTGGTAAAGTCTGAAGACCAAAAAACAATTTTCTTTTTTAAAATGCTAACTTGCTTTCCTAGAATTGGAACAATATTCATTCATAAATCTACAAAGAATTGTGTTTTGTTCTGAGTTCTAGGGCTCGTCTGCAAGTGCATCTCTGCAAGGATGTAGAGAAAGGTGGAGATCCCCCCACTCTACCTCCACTCTTGTTTTAAGCCTTTTGTGGAACCGTTATTTCTCTTTTATGTGCCCTTTGTTTTAAACCCTTAGCAAAGAATAATTTGTAAACTGATTTCCCAGTCAAATATGTAATCATGGCAATTTGCTAGGTAAGCAGCAGGGAATGGCAGGCATCCTCAAATGGAGTTAAAGAAATCCTAATTACTTAGACCTGCAGAAGCGGTTGCTTTTGTGAGGTATGTAATTAGCAGCCAGTGTGTGCTGGAAAGTGTGATTGTCTGTTTAAATACGGATGCAACCCAGAGGCCACCCAGTTTAGAGCTCTCCCACTGTGTACAAGAGCCCAGCCTGGGCTTTCCTGGCCACTTGTTAAGGCTCACTGCCTTCCTGAATGTAGTGTGTGACCAACTGAGCTCACTCTCCATTCCATGTGCAAAGCAGGTGTGATCATTTACAATTGGCTCCTTTTAGTGATTATGAAATTTCTGCTTTTCTAGCCCACTGGTTCTTGGCCTTGGCTACACATTAGAATCGCCAGGGACACTTAAAAAAAAAAATCCTGATGCCCAAGCTGTGCCCAAATCAATTAAGTCAGACTCTCTGGGGCATCAAATTTTTAAAGTACCCCAACCGATTACAAATGTGCTACCAGGTTTGAAAACCAGTGGTTCCCAAACTTCAGCTGCATTGGAATCAGCTAGCAGGCTTGTTAAAACACAGGTTGCTGGGCCCTATCCCTAGATTCAGTAAGAGGGAGGGAAAGGTGTCCAAAACTTTGCACTTCTCATATTTACTCCAAGAAAACTGTCAAATGCTTGCTGTGGTTTGGATATAGTTTGTCCACACCAAACTCATATTGAAACTTGGTCCCCGATGTAATGGTGTTGAGACTTTTAAGAGTACTTGGGTAAAAAGGGATCTGCCCTTGAAGAAATTAATGACATCTGGTGGGAGTGAGTTCTCTCTCCCCACTGACTGGATTAGTTACCAAGAGAGGGGCTGCTGTAAAATGATGCTGACTTTCCTGTATGGTACCTTTGCACATGCCTACTTCCCGCTGTACTTCTCCATCAAGTTACAGTACAGCACGAGACCCTCACCAGAGTCATAACATGAACTCCTCGAGCTCCAGAATCATGAGCCAAACTAACTTTTATTCTTGATAAATTATCCAGTGTCAGGTACTGTTACAGCGACAGAACATGGACTAAGAGATAGCTCAAAACAATGTTAAATTCCTTTTAGAGTTAGAATAGTTAACTATTTTTTGCACATGACAGGCATTAGCTGTCATGTTTTATAGGTAGTAGCTCATTTAATCATTTTCACAAGGCTCTTTCTTTCTCATCCTTCAGGTCTTAGAAAAAGTGCCAGAACTCATGCTCTTAAAAAGTCACCTGACCCAGCAACTCTCTCCCACATCACCTGGTTTATGTCCTTGGGGGCTCTAACTCATCTATAATCTTGCTTCTGTCTCTTCTAGTTCCATGTTAAGTTCCCAAATGGCAGAAACCCAATCTTTTTCACCTAGTACCTAGCATGTGACAGGTACTTCTTTGCCTAGTGCATAGCACATGACAGCTACTTTTCTAATTGCAGAATGAATGGTTTCACCCCGTGTAAGAGGTGCTATGGTCTACATTTCACAAACCAGAACATAATTATTAAGTAACTCCTCTGAGATCACAGTGGAGGAACTTAATTGTCTTCTGACCAGACCTGGGCTCTCAAACCATTCTAAGAATTGATCATCAGCCTTAAATATCAGTCTTCTTTCCTGGTAATAAGCTGAGTTACTCATCTAAGAATGTCAACTTTCTTTGCCTTACTAACACTTGACTCAGCTATTTTTTTTTCCAAATAACAATAAAAATTCAGAGCCCAGACTGTAAAAAGTGGCAATTTCCATATTAAAAACTACTGTCCATACCAAAAAGTCTTTTAACAATGCCCCAAAGCAGCTAAGATTTCTACCTCATATAAAATCATAAACATTTTAATTCAAAATGTTGACATTTAGAAGAAAAATTACATGAAAGCAAATTGATTTGAAATGCAATTTATTCTGGCAATAAATTAATAAGTGTAGTTATAAAATAAGTTGGGTGCTTTTTCCAAGAAAAATGTTTCTGAATGTGCACACTAGAATATATGCAGAATCCTTTAAACAATCGACTTCATAATTATTAAACTCACAAGTGTGGTAACAACAAGTTATGAAAGAATGGACTTTATTTGTAATTCATGATTTAGTTTGAGTTTACAAAAGTTTTAATTGCCATTTCAGTTCCTATAAGCTACCAAGCCTGAAATTCGAGAACTGATAGCTGAGAAATGAAATCACCTGATCGAATCTCTTAATTGTACAGCTGAAGAATCCAAGGGACTTGCCAAAGATTACAAAGTTAAAAAGAGACACAGCCTGAATTACAAATCAGTTTTTATAGGTGCTCCAGAAATGTCTTGGGCTAAATAAGGCACATGTATCACACAAAACTGTAGTCATATCTCAGAGCCCAGTTTTACTTTCCTTTCTCTTTATTTTTTAGAGATGGGGTCTTGGCCCGTCACATGGGCTGGAATACAGTGGTGTGATCACAGCTCACCACAACCTCAAACTCCTGGACTCAAGCAATTTGCTCATGGCTCCGCACCCTGCTAATTAAGAGAATTTTTTAGAGACAAGGTCTCTCTGTGTTGCCAAGGCTAGTTTTAAACTCCTGGCCTCACATGATCCTCCTGTCTCAGCTTCCTGAGTAGCTGGGAAAACAAGCAGAAGCCACTGCGCCTGGCTCTGGGTTTACTTTCTGCTTAACACAGGATTCAATCTTGACGTGTTCTTTCATAGCTCATAAACTTAGTGACTCAATTGCTTTAGAAATAAAGCAACAAATAATTTTATTTAGAAATAAAATCATTCCCATTATTGCAGCATTATTACCAGTCACTGATTGCTAATGCTATTTATGCTGCTTTTCTCCTGGGATGTCTGAACCTGCCAACTCTTCTTCCTGTTCTTCGCAAACCTACATCAGGGGTGTCTGTTGGTGTCTGAAGTTCATCAGGATCAGAAAGAGCTAACATGTAGGCAATATGTAGAAAACCATCAGCATGAGCATGGGACAGTTCATTTCACTTTGCAGCTGATCCCACGATAGCGAGTACCCTGCTCTGTTCATCTGAGCAGTCACTTTGCTTTTGCAAAGCAGTTAAGGATGACTTCTGGGATGTCAGTGTCCCAAACAGCAATGAGAATTCTCATCACATCCAGAATATGCCACATAATATACCAAGCACCTTCAGCATACAATTTTTGGTAATTTATTGTCTCAGCCTAGTGGCGGCACAGAGTCATGCTGCTGGCAGGTCAAAAAGGCTACTCGTTTTAATATAAACCTCCAATGAATGTGCGCAGTACATTTACCAATTAGCAACAGAACATTTATATTCTAGCAAGCTATTTTTCTAATTGCAGGAGCCATTCCTAAAACCTGACAGACATCAGTGCATTATATTTTTTTATTTATACACAGTAAAGTTGTGTATATAAAGGGAATTTTCAAATTTCCAATGTGAATGATTCTAATCTCTTGTTATTCTTAGTACAAGATTGAGCGCCTATCTTCTATATTTCTTTTTCTCCCAGGCAACATTTCTCTGCAGGAGTGAGTGTCTGGTTTGGCTGCATGTTACAGAGGCTTATTAAATGTGCACTCATGGGCATATTTATTCACAACAGGCCCCTCACTTTCAAGCACATTCCCTGCTATAGATGCTTTCCCTTGCAGCAGTGAAAGGACACTGTGATATGCCAAAAGCACAGCTACTGGCCATGAAGACTTGACATTAACCCGGATCTGGAATGCAATTTCATTAGCCTTATCAAAAAACACACAAAAACCCAGATGAAGAAATATCACTTGCTCTGATTGGGCAAAGTCATTCAAACATTTCATTTACTACATTGGTATGATTTGCTCCTCTCATTCTGTCACCAATTTTACTTCTTTTGGATGTTTTTCATCTTGTCCTGACTTCCAAGGAATATGTAGAATACAAGAAAATTCCCTATTCTTTCATCACTTCCCTGTGGACTTCCTTTCTTGTTCACCAACTTTTAGGTCTGGTGAAATCATGACCCCACTGTATCTTCTCTTTAATACTACAACCTAACTGTGTGCATGAAGCATTACAGAAATGACACGCTGAACAGAACATGGCCATTCTAATGGGAAAACCGAGGAGACTCGTTTGGTATAGAAACTGGAAGTGTGGTATAGAAACTGGAAGTGTGGTATAGAAACTGGAAGTGTGGTACTAATGAAGCAATTAATTTTAAATTTAGAACAGCAGAGCTGATGTCAAATTTCAAAGGAAGGGCTAATTTTAATCATCTTAATAACCAACTCAAAAATACAATTTTATTTATTAAGGAATCCTAATGACTGCGGTTGATGATGCTATTATCAGTTATTGAAGTAATCTGGTTTAAGATATGAAAATGATGAAACTGAGGGAAAGAAAGCACTGTTTTGAAATTACCTTCTTTTAAATTTAGATGGATAATTAGGAATGCTTCCAATTTAAGGTTCTAAGCACAAAACCCAGATATGTCATGTTACAGACTTGCTTCCTGAAGATGAAATCAGCAGACGATGGCAAGAATCCACACACTTACAGAACAGCAAATCACAAATGGTGGTCTCCATGAAGCCAGTAGCTTTGTATTTGATATTTCTATCTAGGCTCATTCCCAATTGTTCAGGATTTGGATTCCTGAAGGCTTCTTCAGCATTTAACTAATTCTTTGTTGGCTGAAGGGGCTGGGACTGTTTCTCCACACACAAACTGATCCTAAGACAGAGAAATGACATTAACCAATGAATTTCCATGTCACAAATGCATTAATATTAAACCTTCATTTTGTTACAGAATGATTCCAGCTCTGTTAATTTTGTTTTTCCATTGCTATTATCATTTCATCCTTGTTCAAAGAGCCAATGATAGCACCAGAATCTGAATCTTAAACATGTATCATTTTGGTTCTGAATTCATTATTTAATATAAAGCACCTTATAAACATGCCCATCTTCAGTACAGAGCAACCACTTCTCAGAAATCACATAAAGACACGTCACATCGTTTAATTTCGGTATTAATTATTACTCACACTACAACTTCTCCACTTTAATAACTGGTCATACAAATACCAGTCCTCTTCAAAGTAACTACTTCTTCCAACTAAAAGGGACAGGTCTTTATGTGTTTCTCAACACAGATAATCTGCAATGTTAGCTACTTTGTAAATGAAGTTCAATCTCTGATCATTTATCCTGATTTATCTCAGCTACCACAAGAAATCTCTGCCACTGAGGTTACCCTCCACCTCCAGCAATCTGATTCCTGAAAGATCAGTCCCAACTCTGTCCCTACTGGTCTGCTGCTCAATATCTGGAACTCCTTCACTGTACTCTGTGGAATTCATGATCCATTGTGGGCACAATGCTCCATGTTCTCAACCTCTTCCTCAAAATGTCATTTTACCCCCAAGAGCACTGGTAGTATCTGGAAACAGTCTGAATTGAAACAACAGAGGATTGCTATTGGCATCTAATAGGTAGAGGCCACGGATCCTGCTAGACATCCTACAGTGTGGGATAACCCTGCACAACAAAGAATTATCAGGCCTAAAATGTCAATAGTGCTGAAGTCAAGATTAAGTCATATTCTTTTTTTGTCCAACATGGAGTCTTCCTCTGTTGCCCTGGCTGGAGTGCAGTGGCGCAATCTTGGCTCACCACAATCTCTGCCTCCCAGGTTCAAGCGATTCTCCCTCCTCAGACTCCTGAGTAGCTGGGACTACAGGTGTGTGCCACCATGCCTGGCTAAAGCTAATGGTTAATTCTTTTTCTTTTTTGAGGTGGGGGTCTCACTATGTTGCCCAGACTACTGGGCTCAAGTGATCCTCCTGCCTCAGGCTCCCAAAGTCCTGGGATCACAGGCATGAGCCACCACACTCAGCCAAAGCTAATGGTTAATTCTTGATTTCTATCAATGGATGTGACAAGGATCACCACTTCCTCGACCCCTTCTCATCTGGTTTCCAGGATTTGACACTGCTGACTTTCCTCTTTCTCGGTGGTTGCTCCTTTACTGTCAGCTTTGGTGATTCCTCACTTCCCTCCCTGACCTTTTAATATTGGAGCACCTTCAGGCTCAATCCTGTATTTTATCCATCTCTACTTTTACAGACCTGGAGATCTCATCCAATCTCATGGCTCTAAATGCTATCTATTACGTAAGATAACTCCCAAATTGACACTGCTAGCCAATTTTTCTCCATGAACTCCAGGCATGCATATCCAATTGGATGACAGACTTCTCAAACTTAGTATGTATAACGCCAACCCCTATACCTACAGTTACATTCCCTCAATGGACAGTAACTGCATCCCCCTAGTCATTAAGGTCACATATGAAATCACCCTTGAGTCACTCCCTCACACCCTATATCCAATCAGTCATTCAAAGTATATCTAGAATCTAAGTACTTCTCATTATCTCCATGGCTGTAACCAGGTCCACGCGACCCATCTCCTTCTTTTATTAGTGTAATAGCCTCCTAACTGGTTTTCCTGTTTCTATTTTTGCTCTCTATAGTATTCTCTGAACACAACAGCCAGAATCATTTTTTAAACAAACTTAAGTTGGATCATAGCACCCCTATGTTTGAAAACTCTCCAGTGGTTCCCTGTATCATTCACAACAAACACCAAATCCTTAAAGTGATCCACGAATTTATCTTGGACTACTCTCATCCTGCTCTGCTCTGATCACATTGGCCTCCTTTTTGTTCCTTGATAAAATTGGGCATGTTCCTGTCTTAGGTCCCCTTCACTGAACAATCCTTTGCTGTATCCTCATATGTACATGGCTCACTCCCTCACTTCCTTGAAATCTTTACTTAATAAGGCCTTTCTCAGTGAGGCCTGCCATGATCACCCCTGTCAAACTCCAATTTTCTCCCAGACCAGCATTCCTGATCTTCCTTACCCTGTTTGCTTTCTGTTGCAGAGCATATTTTAATACAAGAATGAATCATTATATTTCTAAATTATAGTCTAAATTTCAGCCTGCTTCTCTCATGAGGCTCTGTGCCTCATCCCCACTTTCCCTGTATTCATTTTAGAGTTCATTCTTGAGAGTGTTAAGCTCCTTATCTAAGATTCCATTCAACGTACTGAACAAAACTTTGAGTAAGAGTGGGAAGTAATAACATTTTTTTCTATTGTCAATATCCTTGGCTGAAAGACAACAGGGCAACTAAAGACTAAAATGAAATTATAAAGCTGCACCTAGGAATTATATCTTAAGATAATGCAGAATTCCTTGTGTAAGCAGGCATGAAATATACAATTGTTCCCTTCTAAGTAAGCAGGCATGAAATACCATATGTAAACAATTTTAATTACATATTAAATAGAAGAGAAATATAAAGTTTGTCCAGTAAAATAATCTACATAATTACTTCTCTCTCTTTTTTTTTTTACTTAGATAACTGGTAAAGGATTTTGTTTATTTTTAATTTTATCTTCTCTTTAATAAGTAATAATTTTCACTAAAGCTAGATTTAGCGCCAAAGCTAAAATAAATTATGTAATCTGAAATTTAATCATTTTAATTTACTATTTAGCTGTTTATCAATGGTGTTTAAAACCTTCCTGAAAAAAATACCGCACTTTACCTCGCACACTCAAACATTCTCTTGCACTCATCACTGACAGGCTGATCTAAGTCCTTGCCACTGCCTTACAACCCCCTTCCCCCATTTTAAAATTGTATCCTTACTTTGTCATAAATCACTTTTATAATGAGAGAGCAGCTAGGACACGTTGCCACGTCTTCCCCATTCTCCAAATCTTCCTACAACGAAATCAAACACCATGTGGTCAGCACAATCTCTTTGCCATCTCCTCCCGCAAACCTATCCCACCCCTAGGTGCGAGTCTCTTAGTGGCTTGCCTTCCCTCCACGGTGGGTGAGAACCCCAGGGCCTTCGGTGAGAAATGCCAACTTGATTCTCCTATAGAAGCGTCGCTTAGGGGAAACATCTAGGCATGTTAGGCGAGCTTCGGTCGCCCCAAAGCCCTGGGAAACAAAAAACGAGTCCCCTCCTCTACAGAGATATTCCAGGCTGGGTCTCTAAGGCGGGGACCGGGCAGGGAGACAGAGGCTCCTGCCGCCCTCTCCCTGGCCTAATCTAAGGCCAGAACTACCTGCCTACAGAGAGAGTTCAGGGTATTAGCTGGGGTGGGTGTAAGTGGGAGGAGGAAGATTCAGCAACTGGAAAGAGGGCGTGGGTGACCCAGAGTTTCAAAGACGACCCAATCACGCAAGAATAAGGCGGAGCGAAACTGCGCTTGCTTCGGTGAAACGCCGGGCGAAGCCCTGAAGTTACCTTGGTGATAGAGAAGTTATCTCCACATGGGCAGGGATAGAAATATGTCTCCGAGTCCTCGTCATATTGGAAGTCCTCGATTTCCACCTCATCGTGAAACACTGCCATGGTCAGCGGGGATCGGCAAGTCCAAGATCAGTTTCGAAGGTCTAACTTCGCCCGAGCCGGCCCGGGCTAGGCATCACCACATCGCGCCGGGCTTGAACCAGCGCTTCCGGCGCATAGGCAATGACGCAATTCCGGCCTGCGCGGCAAAATGGGTAAGCGGTAGCGGTCACCATGGAGATGGCTGAGCTAGGGGCGGAGACACTGGGAAGACGGCAAGTCTTGCTCAAGCGTGGTCTCGCACCTCTCCTTCTATTGGACGGCAGCGACCAATAGACTGTGGGGCTGGCTCGCGCTGCTTCGTCACATCTAGGACCGCGGAGTATCCCAGGCGCCAGTAGCTGAGTTTGGCCGTGTCTGCGAGCTAGGTTCCCGGGGGTGGGGTAAGTTTCCCTGTTTCTTTTCGCCTAGTTTAGGCCTTAAATAGCGGACTGAAGGCTGCAGCAGGTGCTAGGTAGCCTCCTCCCGGTAGCTCTCTGGAAAGGCGGAGTGGGGAGGCGAGAGCAACTTAGCCTCCTCGACCTCCCTTCCTGGAGACGAACAGTTCCCGTAGAATTTCGCTTCACCGAGTGACCTTGAGCCCAGGGCGAATTTCGCTTCACCGAGTGACCTTGAGCCCAGGGCGACGGTCAGCTTGTTCCTGGCTGCAGGTACATTTCGTTTCTTTCTCTCCCCAGACATATTAAAATAACCTAAATTGCGTTGCTGAAAGGACCAAGCCCTGGAAGGCAGGGATTGAGGTCTAGTCTTCTGTTTGTCAGGTGTATGACATTATTAACTACGATGATTTGTAGTAATAGTAATAACCTTTTTCTATTGGGAAGTTATGTGCCAGGTATTGCACTAAGTGGAACTGTCAACTCAAGGAGTTTACATGTTATTCCATTTTACTAATCTTTAAATTGAGGTACAGAGAGTTGGGCATCTTGACCAAAATCATACACCTAGGAAATAAGAGCTTATCTGTCTCCAAAGCCCAGGAACAAATTACTTATGTGAGTACCAGTTTTTTCTTTGTGAAAGAAATGGTATCAGTGGGCAGGTTTATTAGTATGTATGCCTTGAAACGAAATGCAGATGAAAGGCATTTTGTCTTGAAAGCAGTGCTAGTGCTTGTTTTGGTAAAACCGATTCCATTGGGTCTTAATTAGTTGGTATTTTAATATAGAGAAGGAATGCATTGTAGTGGGGAAAAAAAAGCACTTTTGAGAGAAGATCTGGGATTCTGAATCTTGAGTTGCTGACTAGCCCTAGCAACTGGATATTTACCTTCTGTGGGCCTTATTTCCTCTTCTAAGAAACGGTTGGAGGAGAGATGATTATAAGATCCTTTGTAGATGTAATGTCCCACTTTTGCATGGAAATTACGAGTTTTACTTGGTTCAGCAATTATATGCCATATTTAGTTTACATTTACATAACACATATACAAACTGTATCCCTGTGCTTATATTTACACACTCATGTTGGCATGAAGTTACCAATTTTATGCACATTTAGCCGTTTTAAAGCTTGAAAACTTAAAGGCAGAGGAGTTTTTGGGAGAAAATCCATAAGTTACATTACAGGACTTTATGGAGGATTATTTCAAAGAACTCACAAACACTTGATTTTCTGTAATTATAGATTTACCCAGCAGTTAGGAAACTTGTTAAGCTTGTCAGGGATTGACTGTGATTGTTCTGGTCTGTCTGGGTAAAGGAGAAATCCCAAGCCCGCACAGCTCAGTGGCTGCTCCTTGCATCACTGTTGATGTAAATACTTCCCACATAGCCTCTTGGAGACAGAAAAAAAAAAAGGAGATTCTCTGTGTCTGTTCTGTAGTCCTGATGATCATTTTGAGGTTGGGAGCCATCTTTACTTCTTTAGTACTTCTAAGTACTTGAAAATTAAATATGAGCCATTTTCCTATGTGGAGAAATGGGGGTAGTCATATTTGGCTTATGGGACGTATAAATTGGTAGATCTCTTAGAAAGCAGTTCGCATCTATCAAAAACAATTTGCTGAGGAATTTTAAAATTTGAAGTTAGTAGTCCTAAAAGTTACAGGGGTTGTTGGGTAGATTTTCTTTGTAATGTTCCAACTTTTCTTTGAATACATGTTAGCTAAAATGGAAAAAACAAATAATAGTTGACACTGTGTTGGTCATACACTATGACCAAATCCTTATGTGCATTGTGTCTTTAAAAAAAACCCAATGAGGTGTTAAGTATCATTACCCCCATCTTTAACACTGAAAAGCATGAGGCTTAGGGCCTGAGGAACTTGCCTAAGCCAAAGCGGTAAATGGCAATAAGCTGTGATGAGAACTCAAATCTGTCTGACCCTAAAATCTAGGCTTTTAATTAACAATGGTGTCATTGGTGATGTGATGGCACTTAAAGCAGAGCTCGATTTAAAAGGCAGCACTGTAGCTCTGCAGACTGCTGAGATCTCCCACTAAGCAGTGCTCATTCCCATGAGAACTAGGTTTGGGGAGGGGGATCTCCATGGCTTTCCATGTTTTCATCCTGGCATCCATTGGCTGTCTCCATTGTCTGGCCAGAGATGGCTGCTCTTAATGTTCTGCCCAATTTGAGCTTGTACTGTGCTAAAGAAAGTAAAACCATAGCCAAGCATGCAGTATAGTTTATTTTCCTTCACCTAGCACTTTTAAAGAACACATTACAATGACTACTAAACTTTATATTTATTCCTAAAAGGATGGAAACATTTTGTAGTGACACACTTTTGGACTCAGAGTGTGACACAAGCAGATTTACTAGTTGCAAGAGTAATTTGAGATCACAAGTTTATTTTATCATAAATATTAACTGACACTGCTTATCCAGAGAACAATGGTGCCTAGGATTCTTAGCATAAGTTCAGGTTTAGAAGTAGGTAAGACTTGTATGATGGAAACCATATTTGATGAGTGCTGTTGTATATCAGGCCAGAGGGAGTTGTTCGCTGGCAATACCAAACCTCCACCTCAGTAGGTGGTTTGACAAGGAGGAGAAGGGGTTAATGTATTACGATTGATTTTTAGTAACGCTCTTGTTTGCCAGGTACTTTGGTATTTTATTTATTCCTCTTAATAATCTAGTGAGGTGGTGTGGGTAATGTTAAAATGGCAAGAGGAGACTTGCTGAAGATGAGAAAGCAGGAAGGAGTCACACCTAAGCCCAGTTCTGCTGATTTCCAGTCAAATACTCTGCGTCTATTACCCGTTTACCACTAAGGTTTCTTTGCCCAGCGGAGCACGAGGAGCTCTTTTGCTTCCTCATTGAAGATTCTAAACTTCAGATGCCATGATTGTTCTTTGAACTTACTTAATTTCAGTGCATTTATGCTTGTTGAGACATGCTTGGCTTTTCTCTTTTTGTCATTGTCCTCTCACACCCTGTTAAATGTATCAGCAAGTTTTGGGGCTCTAATTCCAAAAAAATGTCATGTTCATCTACTTCTGCCATCTCTGTAGCTGCTGTTACCTTATTATAACCTTAGACCAGAGGCTTTTAACTAGACTTCCTGCTTCCACTCCTGCCCCTTCCTATTATCTTTCCCACAGCAACTTGAGCAGTCCTTTAAAAATATAAATTAGACCTTGTCCTTCTCCTGATTGATTCACTCTTCAGTTGTTCCTGTTACCCTTAGGATAAACTTCCTGCCATTCCTGTAGACTGCTGGACTTCATCTCATTTCACTCTTACCAGCCTACTGCTCTCCAGTCACACTGGCCTTGGTTCCTCTGACATGCCAGGCTTATTTCTGTGTTGGGACCTTTGTTCTTGCTAATCCTTCTGCCTGAGTGGCCTCCTTTTACCATTTGCTTGGCGGCCTTTTCCTCAGCCAGATCTCAGCCAAGGTGTCATCACTGGAGAGCTGTCTTTCCTGATACTTCCCCCACCTACCCTATCACTCTGACTTCCTTTATCATACTCATCATAGTCTGCAGTTAGCTTGTTAATTATTTGTTTACTACTATCCGTCTCTGGAACTGTAATAAAAGCTTTATGATGGCAGGGGCCTTGCATCTGGTTCTTTATTGTATCTTCAAGTTCAAATAGTGCCTGGCACCCCTGTAATTGTTGAATGAACTGAGTATACCTGTTGAACTGAAACCAGTGTAATTCATCTTAAATCTTAAATTTAATCTGTTGCTTTCAGAAATTTGTTTTACTACGTATTTAAAGGGTGTGAGTTTAATTTAAAATTTATTATAATCTGCATTTCAGAAATAAAGTTAATTAAGAATTTTTGATAAGGGAAGGCTTGTGAGGATACAGACATTGATGGGATATTCTTCTTTATATGGTTTTAGAAATAACTTGATATATATTGATCTGCTGTGGTTGATTAAATACTTCCAGTATGAAACCACCGGACATATTTCAAAAAATTAGTAGGGTTTCAGTTTTTTATTTTTTATTTTATTTATTTATTATTATTATTTTTTTTGAGACAGAGTTTCGCTGTTGTTACCCAGGCTGGAGTGCAATGACGCGATCTCAGCTCACCGCAACCTCCGCCTCCTGGGTTCAGGCAATTCTTCTGCCTCAGCCTCTTGAGTAGCTGGGATTACAGGCACGCGCCATCATGCCCAGCTAATTTTTTTGTATTTTTAGTAGAGACGGGGTTTCACCATGTCGACCAGGATGGTCTCGATCTCTTGACCTGGTGATCCACCTGCCTCTGCCTCCCAAAGTACTGGGATTACAGGCTTGAGCCACCGTTTTTTATATTTTACTTAAAGGACTGGCATAAAGCTTTGGAAAGCACTTTGAACAGAATTTTATAAAAATGCCCATTATGTACCAGTAGGTGGCACTCTTGGTCATGGTTACTTTTACAAAATGTTAGAATTTTAAAGAGAATTGCTTTTAAAATTAATGTTTATTTTCCAGTTTAGTTGAGAAGGAGACATTCAGGCAGAATAATCATTAAACAATGTATCCTATTGTGAGGACAACTTATTTTAGCAATAGTTGCCTAAAACATTAAGCAGAACAGTATTTCCATATTTAACTATATAGTGGTTACATTTTATCAGGGAACTTGGCCTTAAATGACATGTAACTGTGTCATTCTGGCCTTCGGTCTGCTGTTTCCTGGGGTGGATATCCTAAGTAGCAGGAGTTAAAGACAGGCCAAGGAAGAAGAGCAAAAGAAGCTGTAAGATAAATAAGCAAAAAAGAAAAATGGAAGCCTGGGGGGGGGGAAGAATGGATGGAGAGGGGGTAATTGAGAGTGGGCTTGCTGTGAGGTGATGCCTACTGATTATTATAAGCCTTTCCTTTTGCAGCTAAGAGGTAATAGTGCTTTTGATCAGTTTCCCAAAATGTTGTTATATGTTGTTTGTGTCATTGCAGGAACTTTGTGAGAATTTTAATGCTTGGAAATACTGTGTTTCAACTGGTGTACATCCAAAAGTCTCAGTGTGATAGCAGGACCAAAACATTCTGTCAGTCAGCTGACCATATACTTAATGACTCCTAAAATCTCGTGGACTTCTGAAGTGAGTTTCAACTTCTTTCTTTCAGGGATTAAGGCACCATTTTGGGCTTAGCACATTTAATGGAGAAAAACGACATTTAGTGGTCTTGAATGAGGTTGAAAGGCCGTCTGCTTTTTTTGTTTACTAAAGAGCAAAATAGCAAGTAGCGTGTCTACAATGATGCCACAGTATACTATGACAAGAAGAAATATATCTTTTATCTAGAGACTAGTTATGAAGTAGCGAGGTTTTTAATATGATTTGGTTACAACTGAATACAGATGACTTATGTCACCACCAGATTTGTTTATTTGTATTTATTTTCTGTCTTCATCTATTAGAATTCAGGCTCTCTAAGAGGGTTTTTGTTTTCTCCATGCCTCTATCACCATTGCTTAGACCAGTGCCTGCCACATACTGGATATTTGTTGAATGAAGGACCAAATTCATGAATATGGAGTAGGAATGTAAACACTTAGCTTGAATATTTTCCTAACACCAACTTATTACAATTAATTTATGTACTGCCTCCCAAAAAGCTCAGAAAAAAGGTATTCACATGTATTTTCATTTATTCTCAAGGTAACTAAGATAGAAAAGGACAGATACAGCAATGTAACATGTTAAATGTGGCCATTTTAGGCAAATAAATGTTTAAAAATGGACATGGGAAAGTGATATAAAAAGAACCAAAAGGAAATATCATCTGACTCCTAATCAGTGCTTTTCTTGATAGGCTGGTAGTTTTTAGAATTTGAAATGTTGAAGAATGTGTGTGTACCTGTGCGTTTGGACTTGAAGTTCATGTACAAACAAATAACTACACAAATCCTAAGAGGACAGCTTAATTAGTTTTTACAAAAAGTGAAAATACCCATGCAGTCCGCACCCAGTTTAAGAAATAACATTGTCACTACCACCTCCCAAGGGAAACTGCTAACTAGATTTCTGACAGCATGGATTCATTGTGTTTGTTTTTATATTTTATATGATTAGAATCAAAGAATATCTGTTCTTTTGACTGGCTTCCTTCATTCAGTATGTTATCTGTGATACTCACCTCTGTTACTGCATGAAGTTGCAGTTTGTTTTCATTGCTGAATAGTATATCTTACTGTGCGAATGTATCACAATTAGTTTATCTCCTCTATAATGGCATTTGGACAGTTTCCAGTCTGGGCTGTTACGAATAGTATTATCTGTTTTGGTTTTTATTATCTGGGAACCTTAAGCTTCTTGTTTGGAAACCTTGGTAAATTTATACTTTACCTATACCTCTTATACTTTACCTATCAAGAAATATAAAAGATTTGTGTACTGCTCTTTAGGTAGAATACAATTATCAGAAAGTTATAAAATCTGCGCCCCTCTACTGTGATAACATAATATTAGTCATGTGAATTTGATCAGAGATTTTAGAAACCAACAGAGAGCATAAATATTTGATAGCACCAAAAATTACATACTTATGTACATAATTGTGGGGATACCTTGAATCAACTCCGAATAGTGGCAGAAACTGTATTGAGGTTAAGTTAGGCTCTTGGTTGCTTTGCTGGTAGCTTGACTCATAATAGCACCAACAGAAACCCAAACTCTTCTTCACTGACCCTCTAAAACAGTCTGATATTTCCCCACTGTTTTAAAAAACAGTTTTAAAGTTCAGTTTTATGTTTGCCCAGGAAGCACCATGGCCTGTGCTGCTGTTATGATTCCTGGGTTGCGGTGCTCTGTTGGAGCCGTCTGTACTCAGGGTGCTTCATTGAGATTGACATTCAGCGCTTTGCGCCACCTTACTCTAACCAGGTGAGTCATTAAGCCTTCTGTGCATTTGAAGTTGATTTTCAAAGACACCTGACCTGCTGATGGTCCCGAGAGGCGTATCAAACACCTGTCAAGGTAACACCTTGCTTGGCTTCCATGTGCATGCTGTCAGGTTGTTAAACTTTTTTTTTTTTTTTTTTTTTTTTGAAAGGGAGTCTTGCTCTGTCACTCAGGCTGGAGTGCAGTGGCACAATCTCAGCTCACTGCAACCTCCACTTCCTGGGTTCAAGTGATTCTCCTGTCTCAGCTTCCCGAGTAGCTGGGATTACAGGCATGTGCCACCACACCTGGCTAATTTTTATATTTGTAGTAGAGAGGAGATTTTGCCATATTGGCCAGGCTGGCCTCGTACTCCTGACCTCAGGTGATCTGCCTGCCTCAGCCTCCCAAAGTGCTGGGATTACAGGCCTGAGCCACCATGCCTGGCCAAAACTTTAGTTAGATGGACAAATACTCGCTGACCGTATTATAGGATCCATAATGTTATATTGTATTTAGGATAACCATGATATTTCAGGACAAACTAATTTTATGATTTTTATGAGGATAATACATAACAACCTAATTTTACTTTCTGTTACAGCATAATGAAATCCAAAAGGAAAACTGATCACATGGAGAGAACTGCAAGTGTCATTCGACGGGAGGTTTGTATCTGTGGGGTATGGGAAGTTTTTCCAGCTAGACAGTTTACTTGTGGTTGTGATTGGCTTATGGGTAAAGCATTACATGAGTGGTCCTTTTGAAGGACAGTTGGGAAGTTTGTTATTTTTCTATTTAGAAATTTTCTGAGCAGGACGTATGATATCTGATTTGAAAAGATGACAAATACTCAAATTTTTCCCTTTAAACTTGGAATGATGGATTAACTTGATGAAGGGAGTATAGCAACAATTGAGAGAACCATCCTCACAAGTGTGATGTTTAGGGTTATATTTTAGCACTAGAACTTCTTTTAGAGCCTTCGAATAGCCTATGAATAGCTTACCTTTTTCTTTTTCTGGCACATCACATCTCAAAGTCCTTGTTCTCATTCCTACCTTAGAACAACTTACTTCATCAAGTTATTTTATCAAGGGAGAAAGCACTAACATCTGAGAAAGGAAAGTGGACGAGCTCTTGTTACGCTTCTAATGTACAGATTTTTTCCCACCATATTCAGACTATAGAAAGCTAATCTACCACCTGAAGGGGTGTCAAGGGCTGAGACATAAAGGATCCTCACCCTTTACTTCAGTGAGTAACCCCATTTTTATTTAAAAACATAAATTGGATATTTGATTTTGCTTTTTTGAATGTTTATCACTTATTCAGATAAATTTAGCTTAGTGTTATACGCCTATTTAAGCTAACAATAAAAAGCTGTATTTTATATAAAGAAGGATTATATACTTCTACAAATATGGGCAGAAATTATATTGTCTCATTTAATTTTATCTATTAATAGAAGGATACACTTTAATGTAAAGGTATACTTTTCAGAAAATTACTTTGGGACTAAGGGTAATGTGTTTGTTGATTCAGCTTAAAGTTCATGTGCTTTTTTTTTTTTTGAGAAGTCTTTAAAATTAGTTCAGCAGCAGAGTAGATTTAGGAGCTTATGGGGAAGTACACTTTTCCCAGTGATAAATCTGAAAAGACTTTTTTTGTTTGTTCAAGTGACCAAAGATGCTGATTCTGTAAATGTGAGACTTAACTGTTAGGATTTTAAAAAAATGAAGGCCTTGTAAATTATGAAGATAAGTGGTTTATCTTACAGGCTCTTTCCTGTTATATTTTGAGGCTGGTGGAATTAGAGCAGAGGTTGAAGAACTTTGTCTAGAAGGCCAGATAGCAAATATTTTAGTTTTTTGGACTATGCTGTCTAAACGTCTGATCTCTGATTTTATAATGTGAGAAGAGCCATAGAAAGTATGTAAACAGATTTCATTTATCGAACACCCAGATTTGGCCTGCAGATAATAGTTTGCTAGTCTCTGAATTAGAATATTCATTTCAGAATTTTATTTTACAATACCAATTAATTTTAATAGCCTGCAGAAACTAAGTACAATATGAGCAAAAAGAATAATTAGGCATTTACAAAACAATTAGTATGTTATTTACTGTTTAGCCTCAACTGATATTTATTGAGCACCTCCTATTTTCCAGGACCCAGAAATTTGTTTGTTACCTTACAGAATTCTCAAAACTGTGCCGTGAGATAGGTAATAGTATTTTAAGACAGGTAAGATAGATAGATAGATATTAGTACTTTCTTCTTGTTTTTTGAGACAGGGTCTTGCTCTGTCACCCAGGCTCCTGGAGTGCAGTGGTGAAATCATGACTCACAGCAGCCTTTATCTCCCAAGTTTGAGTGATCCTCCTGCCTAAGCCTCCTCAGTAGCCCGGACTACAGGCACACCACTGTGCCCGGCTAATTTTTAATTTTTTGTAAAGATGATCTTACTGTATTGCCCAAGCTGGTCTTGAACTCCTGGCTTCAAGTGATCCTTCCTCCTTGGCCTCCCAAAGTGCTGGGATTACAGACATGAGCCACTGCACCTGGCCAGTAATTTCTTTTTAAAAGATGAGAAGATTAAGAATCAGACTAATAGGAACTTGCACAGCATCCCTCATAGGCATTAACCTACTTAATTATGTTGACTGCCAACTCTAAGGAAACATACCTATTTTTCACATTTGTATTGTTACCACAGAGTCTTTACTTTTACATTTTTCAAATTTGTGTGGATATAAACAGTATTTTTATTTATATCATCGTCATTTCTCTTTCCTGATGAAAGACTTTTATCTCCCTAAGGTTATCACTACTTGTCTATAATTTCTTGCTTATTAATTTTAATATACGTAAGTGGGAATGTGCAGTATTCAGTATTCAGTTATTCTGCAATTTAAAAATGAGGCAGGTGCATACTTTAAAAGTTATACCTATTAAAAAATAGATACTAATAGCGCGTCTCTTTCTGAGTATGCTCACATTTCCTTTTCTTGGGTACATGCTTTCCCTTTTCCAGTAAATTACCATACTTTTACTAAAAAAAAAAAAAGATATCAACTGTGGTTTCTAAAATACACTTAAATATATTTAGAATTAACCTCATTAAAGTTTTTGGTTTACAAAATAATTATATAAATACAGTATGTTAAAAAGCGTAAATGACTGCGTATCATGATGGTTGGTGACATATAAGTACTGATACACATATTCTTTCAAGTTTGAAGTACCTCACCTGAGAACTGGGCTAATGGGCAGTTCCTTAGTTTGGTTCAACTGGAATAAAATTATAAAAGGTGTATTTTCCTTTATGTTACAGATATATAACTATAGCCTAAAGGTCAGATAACACAGAATTCAGTAAATATTGCAATAGTTAATATCAAATTCTAGCCAACTTCTAGTATTATGAAAGTATATCTAATCTTAGAGAAAACCTGTTCTAACAAAGTTATCTTAAGAAAAAGGGAAGGAACTATAAAGAAACAGACTATTATAGAACTAGTAAATATTCTTCTTTTGTAGGTTAGGGACTGAGATTCAGTCCTGATAAGTAACTTGCTCAAGCCCTGTGTCAGTGGTGAATCCAGGACTGATTGCTGAGCCTGACTTCTGTTTCAGGCTCTTTTGAACATGCCCTTGTTCTCTCATCTTATGACCGAATTGTGTCATTTATTCACTAAATTTTAACTCTAATTTGGAAAATTATCAACTAATAAAACTGTGTTTCTCTTCAGCACAACTCCCTGGTTTTTAAAAATGAGTGTTACAAGAACGGGATACAGTCTCTAACATTAGAGCACTGTCATAGGTTCCTTAAGATCAGACCTTTATACAGGAAAAAGTTCCCTTGACATCTACTTTGATGTGGCTAGAAAAAGCTTCTATAAAAGTCATAGCTTTAAAGCCTTTTTACTCTATATCATAGTGACGTCCTATGTTGTAAAACAGTTTTTATCATCTGACATTTTCTTCAGATAGTTTTCCTGCTTTAGCTGTCTTATAAGAACTTTCCAAAGACTTCAGTCTGCCTGTAGTTTGTTGTTTGTGGCTCAAGAAGAGTTATCTTTGAATGTAGCTTAGAGACTTTGCCAAAAATGTTCTTTATTTATGTCTTGTCTGCAGTAAGAATGTTCAATTTGTGGCCAAGTGCGCAGTGGTTAATGTCTGTAATCCCAGCACTTTAGGAGGCTGAGACAGGAGGATCACTTGAGACCAGGAATTCAAGACCAGCCTGGGCAACGGAGCAAGATCCAGTCTCTACAACAAGTTACAAAATAGCTGGACATGGTGATGTGCCTGTAGTCCTGGCTACTCAGGAGGCTGAGTCAGGAGAATCACTTGAGCCCAGGAATTCAAGATTACTAATGTTAGCTATGATCGTGCCACTGCACTCCAGCCTGTGTGGCTGGCATAGCAAGACCCTGGCTGGCTGTCTCTCTCTCTCTCTCTCTTTTTTTTTTAAAGAAAATGTTTCATAGATTTACATTCTTATATATGGGGTCTTCAATGTCTATGTCTTCCATTTCTGTGGTTTCTTTTTGGGTAGACGTAAAAGAATTAACTGCAGGTTTAGAAAAATGACAATAATAGATTCTTTATTTGTGTTTAATTCTTCAACTGTTTAATTATTGTGGTAACTAAGAATGAATTATTCTGTGCTGACTTGATTTTCATGGAATTATTTGTAAAGTTTGGATTAGCAAGATGATTAGTAGTTATTTCAAGCGCTTCTTTGGTTTCTAAAGACTGTTGAGTACCTTCTGAATTTGAAGTTATCCGAGTAATAGTTGTAGAATTTAGATACCCAAAAGATTTGTGAAAACCACCTATATCCATATTTTAGTTAACTGATGTTGCCAAGATATATTCTGGTTTCCTAGTTAATCTTGTTTAACTAGTTTAAGAGTTAACATATATTTTGACTTGAACCCAGGAGGCAGAGGTTGCAGTGAGCTGCGATTTCGCCACTGCCCTTCAGCCTGGGCAACAGAGCAAGACTCTGTCTCAAAAAGAAAGAAAGAAAAGAAGAAAAGAAAAGAGTTAACATGTGTTTTGTATACTTCTTGGTGTTGGAAGCTGGTGGCTTCACCAAGGCAGATGAAGCAAGTAATTGCGTGTTCAGGGAGCACATCTGTGTTTTCTTTGCCTCATTTAATACAAGTGAGTTTTCTAATTTGGCTTTTAGGCGTACTTTCTTCTCATCATACAATTTTTTCTTCTGGAATTTTTTTTTAGAAGGGTCTTTTTCTTGATTGTCTTTAGGCAAAGGAAAAATTGTTGGAACTACACTTTGTTTTAAATACCAAATTCCTCATCTGGTGTCAAGAGAGTCAGGAGTGAAATGGTCACTACGTAGTAACTGGTATTTACCTGAAACCCATCAATCTCGCTTTATATTTTTTCACCGTTTTCAAGTTTTTCTTTGTCATTTAGGAGAAATGGGTAAAAACTCAGCTTCTGATCTTTATTTTTTTTTGTCCCTTGTGATTCTTAGAGTAAATCGCTGTCCTATAGCTGAGTATCACTTCTATGAGGTCCTGGGGGACCAGGGCCAGCAAGAGGTGCAAGGCAGCTGTTCTTTCATTTCAGAATTTTACAGGACAAAATTATTGGGACTTTTGGGGGTTATTTTGAGCCAAGTAAACTACAAAGAAAGTTAATGCAAACTCTTGAGAATTTTAGTGCCCACAAGTCAGAAAATTACAGGGTTAAAATCCAACCGTGGTACTACCTTTCAGGAATTTTTTAGTTGCATCTCTTCTCCTCTTCTGTTTCTAATTTCCCCTCCTCTCCCATACAAAATGAGAACTGGGAAGAGCTGGGAAGAACTGGAGAAAGCTAGATGATATCTGGCTTTCTCAGCAGTATATGGTCATTAGGGACTCACCCCAATCTCCAGAGGGTGCTCCTTGCCATAGAGTAGGGGCTGGACCTTGGACTGGTTGAAATGAATGGCACCTCAGGTTTGGCCATAACAGAACTAGATCAGCTTCTTACACTCTATTTTCTACTCTTGCCTTTCATTTGTATAGTGAGTGTACTTTACACATGTTATTTGCTATTCAGTTCAAGTCCATGAGGTTGCCTAACGATACAATGTCATCTGGAGTTTATGAAAAGGAAGCAGGGTCTAGGAGATGTCTCTCAGTGGCAAAGGGAAGCTCTAGCTCAGAATTCCTAGGCTAAAGGACCCTGCTACTACTCTTGGAGTCGGCAGAAAATGGAACACTTACCCAGAAATGTCCTTTTGGTTTTGGGCATTGTATTTCCTCTGGAAAACTTACTGAATGACCATTTATGATGTTTATGCTTCTTACTGGGGACTGTAAATGTAAGTAGTCTGAGATTGTGCTGATGGAGGAAACTGAACTCTGATTTGAATTACATTAGACTGTTTGTGTTAGAGTTTTTTTCGTTTTATTCTTAAGAATCAAAAGAATAACCAGTCTGAGTAACCCTAGAAACATCAAGGAGATAAGAGTAGAAATATTGTAATGCAGTAAGGATTGTTCAGGCAAGATACATTTTACTGGAGGGGTTATTCCGTGCTTGGCTTCTGTAGACTCTTAGCCTACTGAGAAAGATATGCTCTGTTCATCAGTTTGTTGGAAGAGTTTGGCAGTGAAAGAATTTCTTAAATTACTAATTCTCATGCATTCATTTGTTCATTTGGAAATATGCCAGACCCTGGGCCAGATCCTGGGGTTACAGCATTGAAAATGATCAATAAGCCCCATCCTCAGATTTTAATGGGGATGACTTTAAAAGTCTTCTGATCACAAGACTTTATGCACCTAATTGATTTTGGAAAACTTTCTAATTCTTTTTCTATTGGACCAGTTTGCTTTTAGAAGCCTGTGTCTCTTCCTACAATATCTTATGTGTTTGTTGCCTTTTTGTTTACAAAGTACCAGGTAATACAATAGATTATTACTTGATTCTCAGGGCCATTCTGGGAGGGAGATGTAGGGATTTTAATTTCTATTTCACAGATGAGGGGATTAAGACTCAAATATTTAGATAGGATGACGCTGCTTCCTAATTTGCATTATGTAGTCCTGGTTTATGCCTCTTGTTCCTGGTGTAATTGTCAATAGCACTCACTTTCACTCTCCAAAGTATTCTGTCTTGAATGATAAATTATTTTGTTATCCTAAGTTTAAAGGACTTTCTCAAGTAAGTGTAGAAATTCAGTCCTTGAACTCAGATCTTTAATAATAAAATCAGCTTTCCTTTATGTTACAGCAGAATATGACACTTGGTTTAGATAGATAGGGTTTAACTGAGCAATGTGTTACTAGGCATGGGAAAGGAGGGAGATACTGATGGCAAAGTGGTTAGTTAATAAAGTCAAATGCCTGGGCCCCTAGGACAGACACCTTTAGGGATCCTACAGTTTCTGATGCTGATTTTCCAGTGCTTATAATCTGCTTGTGGTCTTTCTGAGGCCTGGGTTTGAATGGGATTGGGTGCTTCGCTGCAGAGTGGACTCTGTCCCGAGGCTAACCTTTACAATTCTCTGCTGGTCATCACCTGTGCATTTCAAAGAGATTGTGCTAGAGGGATCATCTTCAGTCTGAGGTAGGGGGCATCTTTTCAACATGCAATGTTTCTCAACAGTTGTACCTGTAATTTACTTTGGTTATTACACCTTGATGGTCACAGAACCTTTTAGAGATTATCCAGCCTGGGATGAGCAGTGCTTGGCATTTCTGGCTTCACCACTGCCAGCAATGACAAAGCAGAGGGGGTGGAGAGAAACCTCAGGCCCTCGCTGCCTGGAGGTAGTTGATGTGTATATTGTAGTGGGGCGTGGCTGGACCACAGATCTTGGAAAAACTCCCAAAGAAGTGCAGTGTGATTGCCCTGGCAGCTGGCCTCTGGTCCCCAGGGGTGTATAACCAACTGCAGTGAGTTAGTTGAAGGCTACAAAGAAGCCCAGTTTAGCAGCTCTATAATCACAGTGTATAGCACAGTGCTGGAGAAAAAATGAGTTCTATGTTGGCTGTATTAAGTTTGAAATGGAAATTCAAACAGGCTGTTGATCATGCGAGTTTAGAGTTCACTGCTGGAGATGAAAAGTTGAGGCCACATAGAGAGTAAGGGAAGAGAACCCAGGACTCAGCCCAGGAATGTGTCAACAATTAGAGGCCAAACAGAAGAGGAAGGGCCAGCAAAGGAGGTGGAGA